>NC_086179.1:4570000-5195000 GCF_023053635.1 Elgaria multicarinata webbii | reverse complement strand
TGAAAATTCAACTGGGTGGGGGATTAAGCCGCAACTGGGATTTAAAAGATGCCGTAATATATGCCACTATAGGCCTAGGATGCAAAGGCTGTTGAAAATCATTCCTTCTGTCCATACTGTGAGTGCTGTTTCCTACATAGCCAAAACTGCACCACCCATGTACAAGAGGGAGGTGGTATTATTATTATTATTATTATTATTATTATTATTATTATTATTATTATTATTATTATTTTGCCTTTTCCCCAATACTGGGACTCAAGGCGGCTTTACAAAATTAAAACATATACAATTAAATCATATAAATAGAAATATACAAAAGTTAAAAATATGATTAAACCTGCTGCAAAATTAAAACATTTAAAATATAAATAACAATTTTTTTAAAAAAAACCACAAACCAATGCATAAGCAGAGGTCCAGATTATTCACCAAAGGCCTGCCGGAACAAAGAAGTATTTGCCTGCTTCCGAAAGCATATCAAGGAGGGAGCCAGACTAGCTTCCCCGGGAAGACAGTTCCAGAGCCCCGAGGTAGCCACCGAGAAGGCCCTCTCCCATGTCCCCACCAGGCATGTCTGTGATGGTGGTGGGACCCAGAGAAGGGCCTCCCCTGAAGATCTCAGGGCACGGGCAGGCTTGTAAGGGAAAATGCGGTCTTTCAGAAAAACTGGACCCGAGCTGTATCGAGCTTTATAGGTCATAACCAGCACTTTGAATTGTGCCTGGAAACAGACCAGAAACCAGGCTTGAAGGGAGAGGCAGAGTTTGCAGACAAATACAAAATCTTTAGAAAGAAAAAAGGAAGGGGGGGAGGAGAAATTCCCCAAACAGAGGACTGCATGAGCCAGTGACTGACTATTGTGAGCATGGGGATGGGGGGCAGACTGAAAACCAAAGCTAGGAAGAACAATGGATTTGTTTCTCTGCAACATTCTGTTCCAGAGTCCACTTGTAAAGATTCTTGGCAGCCACAAAGAAAGACGGATAATTCCACTGTGGCGAATGTGCAAAGCTATAGGGCAGCCTTCCCCAGCCTGGTGTCCTCCAGATCATAGAAACATAGAATCATAGAGTGTTGGAAGGGACCACGGAGATCATCCAGTCCACACACACACACCCCGCAGGGTGCAGCTACAGCACCCCTGAGAGATGGCCACCCAGCCTCTGCTTAAACACCTCCAGCAAAGGAGAACCCACCACTTCCTGTCTGTCCCGCAGCTGAACAGCTCTCACTGTTAGGAAGTTTCTCCTAATCATAGAATCATAGAATAGCAGAGTCGGAAGGGGCCTACAAGGCCATCGAGTCCAACCCCCTGCTCAATGCAGGAATCCACCCTAAAGCATCCCTGATGGATGGTTGTCCAGCTGCCTCTTGAAGGCCTCTAGTGTGGGAGAGCCCACAACCTCCCTAGGGAACCGGTTCCATTGTCGTACTGCTCTCACAGTCAGGAGGTTTTGCTTGATGTCCAGCTGGAATCTGGCTTCCTTTAACTTGAACCCCTTATTCTGTGTCCTGCACTCTGGGAGGATCGAGAAGAGATCCTGGCCCTCCTCTGTGTGACAACCTTTTAAGTATTTGAAGAGTGCTATCATGTCTCCCCTCAATCTTCTCTTCTCCAGGCTAAACATGCCCAGTTCATTCCAACGTGTGTTGGAACCACAACTCCCATAATTCCCAAAATGGGAGTTGTGATTCCAACATCTGGAGGGAAGAAGGTTGGGGGAAAGCTACTCTAAATCCCCCCACAGATAAAAGCCTGGCAGAGGTTGCTGACCATTCTTCTCGTTAGAGGTCCAGGGACACTTATCCGTGACAATGAGCTCAGAAGCCAGGCAAGTGTTTGCAGCACCATGGATCACTCCAAGTGGGACACTTGCTCGCATGATGGCTGGTGGTGAACAAAGTCCTCTTGAGCCTCCAGTCCACCTCCCCTAAGTTCTGGCCCTTTGTTGGAGAACCGGAGAACCTTCTGGCCTGGTGCATCTCTGTTGCTCCACCACCTTCCACCTGGCATGCTACCTGCATCGTTGGACCGGGGAGGTAGCATGGGGCGCACTCAGTTTCATGAGCCAGAAGAAGACGTTAGCTCTGGTTCTAGAAGCCCCGGTACTGTGGGATCCTGTGGAAACAAGCTCCTGCCTACCGGCCTCAGGTTCAGAGAGCTTCTGACCACCAGGGACCTGGTCCAGCTCCTCAGGCAGCAGCCCTGAAGCCTTTGCCTCCAGGGCCATGACAGTGAGCAGATTGGTGGGTTTCTGGATGCCTGCTACTGGGTGTTTGTCCAAAGGCACCAGCCTCTGAGGGACATTTGAGGGGTTGTCAGCATTCCTAGGTGTTTCTGAGGGCTATGGTGAAGGACCTCTGTCCAGCAATGTCTTATTTCATTCGGCCTCTCTCTTCTTCCTTCTCCCAGGGAGCTGCTGGAGAGAAAGGAGACAAGGGCGAATCCGTAGGTTTGCACATTCTCCTCGTTAGCCTTGCATGAGAGCAAAGTTTGACCCATTTTCCCCCATTCGTCTCCTGGTTGTTTTTTTCATGGTGGGGTCTGCACATTGTGTCTCTGCAGGGACAACCTGGGCCCCCTGGAGTTCCTGGGGAGACCGTGAGTAATGCTTGTTATCTTGACCCCTCTGAGAAAATATTGCAGGAGGGAGAGAAAGAGGACTCCCGTTCCCTGACAAACCTGGCCAACAGAAGCAGGAATTGCTCCAGGAATTGCTCCAGCCACAGTCTGGAAGCAGGGGGAAATCTGTGGGGACCCACAGCACTTAAGTTGAAGCAGAGCACAGTGCCGGAGGAGGCAGATAGGCAGGAGAGTGAGGGCTGGAGCTGAAAACTCAAGAAAAAAGCTATATGACTCAGATGCCTACTTTAAGAACATCAGTAGCGCCATGCTGGATCAGACTGAGGGTCCATCTAGTCCAGCACTCTGTTCACACTGTGGCCAATGAGCTGTCGACCAAGGACCAACAAAGCAGGACATGGTGCAACAGCACCCTCCTGCCCATGTTCCCCAGCAACTGGGGCACACAGGCTTACTGCCTCTGATCCTGGAGGTTGCAAATAACCATCAGGGCTAGTAGCCATCGATAGCCTTCTCCTCCAGGAATCTGTCCACCTCCTTTTAAAGGCATCCAAATTGGTGGCCGTCACCACATTTTGTGGTAGCGAATTCTATAGTTTAACTATGCACTGTGTGAAAAAGGACTTAGAATCACAGAATGGTAGAGTTGGAAGGGGCCTATAAGGCCATGGAGTCCAACCCCCTGCTCAATGCAGGAATCCACCCTAAAGCATCCCTGACAGATGGTTGTCCAGCTGCCTCTTGAAGGCCTCCAGTGTGATTGTCCAGCTGCCTCTTGAATGCCTTCTTTTTATCTGTCCTGAATCTCTCATCAATCAGCTTCATAGGATAATTTATTTATATTTATTTATTTATATATTTAAGGATTTTTATGCCGCCATTCAGCCAAAAAAGGCTCTCACGGCGGCTTACAAAAGTATTTCTTGACATAATCCCATTGGGATCTAGTATTCTCAGTAAGGCATGGGAGCTGCCCAGTAGATCAGGGACAAAGATGCCCGAGAGCCTGATAAGATGTTGCAGCAGCAATGGTTAAGTAACAACCGGGCAACGTTATAAGTGCCCCTGCTGCCCCATCCTTTCCTGGGGTGTCAGGAGGGCCCTGACCCATAGCAGACCTTGAATGTGTCTTCCTCCTCACAAGAGCTCTGGGATGAGACGTTCTCCGGATGCATGATGGGCACATTACATTGTGTTCTCTGCTTTTCCTTGGTCATGCCACTGCCTCTGCGTCTGGGGTCTGAGAAATGATCTTTGAATAACCGGATCAAGGGGGGAGCAGGATCATTCGGGGGCACATTGTGCCCCATGAATCTGCTGTGTCTCCTAGCAGGGCATCTTCCCTGCGAAGGCGGTGATCTCGGGAAGTGTCAGAGAGTAGAGGCGCGTCTGCCGACAACCTCTGGCTTTCATCGTGGCGCTTCAGCCTTCCGTTGGGGCAAAAGGCAAGGAAGCATCTCGAGGCTTCCTAGCAACCACAGCAAGCGCTCCCCGACACTTCTAAGTGAACCAGAAGTGCTTGGAGAAAAATCGGCAACATTGCTGCTCAGCGTCAGCAAGGCGCGGCTTCTTCCTTCCCTTTTATTTATCCCTTTCCCTTTGAAAATTGTAGGTTCTCCCCCCGGAAAACAGCATCGCCATCAAAGGAGAGAAGGTACCGTTTCTTCCCCTTTTGAAGGATCAGTGACTTAAATTAATGCTTTGCATGGCTTTCCGGAAGAGCTGGCTGGCTCGTTTAGAGATCTTTTCTGCATTTCATGTCGGCATGGACTGGGTTGGCCATCTCCACCTAGATCACAAAGGTGCCCCCTTACTCTCAGTGCGCCAATGCCCCTTGCCACCACGCTGCCAAAATCTGCAGCAGCAAAAAAAAACCCCAAAAAACCCCAGCTATTTACCATTGAAGGAAAGGAACCTCTCATGCAAGCACTGAGTCATTACTGACTCTTGGAGGGACGCCAGCTTTCGCTGACGTTTTCTTGGCAGGCCTTATAGCGGGGTGGTTTGCCGTTGCCTTCCCCGGCCGTTATTACCTTTCCCCCAGCTAACTGGATACTCATTTTACCGACCCCGGGAGGATGGAAGTCTGAGTCGACCCAGCTGCCTGAAACCAGCTTCCGCCGGGATCAAACTCAGGCCGTGGAGAGAGTTTCGGCTGCAGAAACTGCTGCTTTACCACTCTGCGCCACACAAGGCTTAGATATTTACCATTAGAAAGTGGTAAATAAGTCCAATTTAGCTGGTTCTCAAGCTGAATTTCACCTACTTATCTCTCCATAGTAGTAAATGGACAGGACGTGGTTGTGAGCACCAGCAACGTCCCATAGAATTCCGAGGGGAGGTGGTGATGGAGGAGGTACAGCCAATATATGCCCCCCAAGTCGCCCACTCCTGACCTAAACACATAGGCGTGTGCAGCACATTTCATTAGAGTGTGCACCCAGGTGGGTTTTTTTTTAAAGCCCATCATTTATTGAATACTCAATCAATAATGAATTATTTTTATTAATTTCTTAAATACTGTAGACACTGATGCCCTACTCTGCATTCACCTTGCCTGACTGCGGGAGGGCCGTTGCATGTTGGGGGGGGGGGGATGAGGAGATGCAACGAGGGTCAGGGCCTTTTCAGTGGTGGCCTCCCAGTTATGGAACGATCTCCCCGACGAGGCTCGCCTGGCACCAACATTGTTATCTTTTCAGGCGCCAGGTCAAGACTTTTCTCTTCTCCCAGGCATTTAACAACATTTAACAACCTATGCTAAGTTTGTTTGTTTGTTAAAGGCCCCCAGAACTGTTGTTGCTTAAGTGGATACTGTTGTTTTTATATTTTTGATGGTTTTAAATTTTGTATACTTTTTAATGTCCACTGTTTTAAACTTTTGTAAACCGCCCAGAGAGCTTCGGCTATGGGGCGGTATATAAATGTAATAAATAAATAAATAAATTTAATAATAAATAAATAAGCCCCAGCATTGTTGGGGCTTTGTAGTGATACTGGCTGGAGGAGGGGCTTAAGAGGCGATATTAGCCCTCCTCCTGGCCTCTTTGAAGTGTGGCTCCTGGCAGAGAGGCTCCTGGTAGAGCGATTCCTTTTCGCTCCCGCTGCCTGAAGCAACGGCATGCTGTCGGGGGCGGTGGCAGCAGAGCAGCCGGAGGGCAGCTGCAGGACTGTTCCCACTGCTTCTGGATCGCTACTCAATGCTCCCCTCAATTCGGTGCTTATTGCTTGGGATATTAGGGTGTGCCTGGGCACATCTGGCACACTCCTTGCGCACACCTATGCCTAGAGACTGATCGTTGCAAATGACACCTTATTGATCCTTATCTTCCTTTTTCGCCATTTGATCCCATTGGTCATAAGGAGTTGTGGACAAAACTGCAGCACCTGGTGGGAATCCTCAAGGCACCCATTAAGGAGCAGAACCTGGGATGTTTGTGACCCTCCAGGTGACTCTGAAGCTTCGTGTATGAGATGTCCGGCCACCACGAAGTCAAGTCCGTGGCTTGGGTGCCCTTCATTCCACCGGAATCTGTAGAGGCAGACACCAGATTTCTGTGAAATGAAGCCCACCAGGCATGGAATCCCTCTTCTTCCCTCTGAGCCTCCTTCTCAGGAGAGACCAAGGAGCCAAGGACTCGTGGCACACCCAACGGGCCACGCAGTGGTTGCTACGGGAGTTGAGACAGTTGAGGGAGCTCAGTGTCCAGGCAGTGGTTGTCCTGCTGGTGAGGTGTGGAACAGAGTTTTATCCCAAATCTAAGCAAGCAACCTTGCCCCACCCCAGCAACAACAAAATGGCACATCTCTCTTCACATAAGATGAGCCCTGGTGAGCCAGACCAAAAGCTCAGCTGGTCCAACATCCTGTTCGCTGCTGTGGCCAACCAGATACCTCTGGGAAGCCCTGAAGCAGGACATGAGGGCCATAGCCCTGTCCCACTTGTGTGCCCGGCCATTTTCCTCTGCTGCCCCTTACGCCTGGAACGCTCTTCCAGAACATCTGAGATCCACAAGTTCAATCGCAGCTTTTAAAGCTCAGCTAAAAACTTTTCTTTTTCCTAAAGCTTTTAAAACTTGACGTTGTTTGGACTTTATACTGTTAGTTTTACCCTACCCTGTGCCTGTTTACCCTACCCTGTGCCTGTTTGCATTCTCTTCCCCTCCTTATTGTTTTATTATGATTTTATTAGAATGTAAGCCTATGCGGCAGAGTCTTGCGATTTACTGTTTTACTCTGTACAGCACCATGTACATAGATGGTGCTATATAAATAAATAAATAAATAAATAAATAAATAAATAAATAAATAATAATAATAATAATAACAACTGGTATCCAGAGAGATGTTGGCTCTGATCTAGCCCCCCAGACTAGTACTCACTGAAAGCCCTTATCCTTCATCAATTTGTATAATACCTCTTTAAAGCCATCTGAACTGGTTGGCATCTTGCGGTATTGGCTCAGTTCAGACAACACGTTTCTCAACGGTGGTTTTAAAACTCCACGGTGGAGTTTTTACACCATTGTTGAGAAATGTATTGTCTGGAGGGAAAACCCCACGCAATGGTGAAGGTTTTTTTTGGAAAACACTCCATGCTGAATATCCACACTGTGCAGAGGAGAGGTCCTGCACAACCGTTGTGTGGCAGGTTGTGTGGCGGGCTCCGTGGAGTTCTCCGTTGCATTGCGTTGACTTTTCCCACCAACTACAGAGTTCCCTGGCAAGAGCTGTGAAAGGAGCGAATGCCGCTCTAGGAAAGCCACCAGGGTTGGTTTTTTGCAGCAATGGCTGATGGGATACCATCGGGAGGACCGGGGGAGGAGAGAGGGGGGAGGAACTGTCAATCTAATGTCGCGATGGATTTTACTGAACTCCATGGAAGCCCACAGTCACACAACAGTGGTGTTAGAATGTGTTGTGTGAGGAGAACCTTCTAGAAACTCAATTGTTGAGTGGAGTTTTCACACTGCGTTGACTAATGAGTTGTTTGAACTGAGCCAATGAATTCCCCTGGGTGAAGAAGTCCTTCCTTTTGCCTTTCCTACATCTCTCCCACCTTTCAGCTTCATGGGATGACCCCACTACGTTCTAGTATTAGAGGAGATGGGGGAATTTTCCTTCAGGGGGGCTGCAGCTCCCTCGCGTGAATGGCCCCGTCTTCCATTCCAGTGTCTATCTTTGAACTAATGGATGCGTTTACGAACTGGTTCTTGTTTTTCCTTCAAAGGGAGATCCCGGTCCACCTGGCAAAGGGATGGATATCAAGGTAAATCAAGAAAAAGGTTGATTACCATGAAGAGGCACATTCATTTGCTCTCCAGCGGGGTCGCCATGCCAGGAAGCAGCATGAAGCAGTCCAGTGGGGGCCGGTGGCAGATTCCAAAGGCCGGGGGTGGGGGTAGCTTTCTCTTTCTCAAGCGTGGACAATTTTTGAAAAAAGAGTAGTATGCTTGCATGGATATCTGCTGTGCATGAAAATGCTTCTGTGGCATTTTGAATTTTTGCTTTGGGCATGGAAGTATCAAAGGCCAACTCTACCCCAGGGATATATTAATTACAGCCCAAGGCTGCATTTGCATGTAACACTAAGCCATGGTTTGCATGTAACACTAAGCCATGGTTTGCATGTAACACTAAGCCATGGTTTGCATGTAACACTAAGCCATGGTTTGCATGTAACACTAAGCCATGGTTTGCTCCTTTAGCCATGAATGGTCTTGCAAATGAGCAAACAAACTGTGGCCCATTTGGGGTTTGTTTCTCTCCCATCCATTTTGCCTGACTCCGGAGTTTTCAGGCTTCTCTTGCCAAGCACTTCTTGTTTCAGGGCAGACAGCAGCACAAAGAAGGCAGGGATAAGCTGCAGTTCTGGGATCAGACATCACGACATGCCATGGTTTAAACCAGCCAGACTTCATAAGCCAACCTGGTTCTATTTGTGATTTGTAATAGTTAATAATTATTGTGAACGACCCAGAGAGCTTCCGGTATTGGGCAGTGTAGCAATGTAGCAAACAAACAAATAAGCAAACAAACCACAGTTCACTTGTGGAGATGTGTTCAGGAGCAACAAGAAGCCACATTTCAATAAACCACAACATGGCTTAGCATTATGTGCAAACCAGTCCTAAATTTATTTATTTATTTATTTGTTTATTACACTTATATACCGCTCCCATAGCCAGGGCTCTCTGGGCGGTTTACAGAAATTCTAAAATAAGGTAAAAACAAGTATACAAAATGTAAAACTCTAAAAACACAGAACATACACACATAAAGCATTAAAAACCGATTAAAAACTAACCATGTGGGTAATTAGGATGTGCCGCCATATGCCTGGGCAAAGAGGAAATTTGCATTTTTCTTCCTTTCGTCTTTGGGCCCTGGCTATTATGAACATCAGTTCTATTACCAACATGCATTCCGGTATGCATAGCTAAGTTCCAAATTCATATGCATTTGCTGGTGCAACTCCAGTGCAATGCAGAGGATCTCAGATGCTGAGCACAGGAGTTTGCGTGTGAGTGTGTGTGTACGTGTGTGAATTTTTCATACTGCTGAAGTAGGGTGACCATATGAAAAGGAGGACAGGGCTTCTGTATCTTTAACAGTTGTGTAGAAAAGGGAATTTCAGCAGGTGTCATTTGTATGCATGCAGCACCTGGTGAAATTCCCCCTTCATCACAACAGTTAAAGCTGCAGGAGCCCTGTCCTCTTTAGTATCTGGTCACCCTAGTATAGCTCCTGCAGCTTTACCTGTTGTGATGAAGGGGGAATTTCAGCAGGTGCTGCATGCATACAAATGACACCTGCTGAAATTCTCCCTTCAATACAACTGTTAAAGATACAGGAGCCCAGTCCTCCTTTTCAAATGGTCACCCTAGCTGAAGATTTGATACTTTAGTATCAAGCTGGAGGTTCACCAGGAGTCTTTAAAGCCAGGCACTCCATTGCACCTGCTTTGGGGGATAAGGATGTTTCACAACCTGTTCCTGCAGTAGAAGTGGGATACTACTTTATGGGTGCTTCTAATACCCAAATAACACCTTGGCCTAATCTACACCAAGCAGGATATACCTTGACTTCTGCAATGCGCTCTACATAGGGCTACCTTTGTGCCTAGTCCTGAAACTTCAATTAGTCTGAAATATGGCAGCCAGGCTGGTCACTGGTACACCTAGGGGTGACCACATTACACCAGTTTTAAAATCTCTTCACTGGCTGCCAATTTGTTTCCAGGCGAAGTATAAAGTGTTGGTTATTACCTTTAAAGCCCTACATGGTTTGGGTCCAGGCTCCCTGCGGGATCGCCTTCTCCCGTACAATCCATCCCACACACTCAGGTCCTCTGGGAAGAATCTACTTCAGTCAGCCAAAACTAAGCTGACGGGCATTACCCAGAGGACCTTCTCTTCTGCTGCTCCCAGACTGTGGAATGGCCTGCCGGAGGAGACTCTTCAACTTGACAGTCTTTTAGAGTTTAAAAAAGCAATAAAGACTGATCTATTCCAGCAGGCCTATCCAGTGAAATTTTAGAATGTTTTAAGGATGTTTTAAGGTTTTTTAAATCATGTATGCTATGTTTTTAATCAGTTTTTAATGTGTTTTATATTCACTGTTGTTCCCTGCCTTGATCCAAGTGGAGAGGCGGGTAAGAAATATATTATCATCATTATAATTATAATTATTTGGTATGTGTCAATGGGCCCCGACAGTTGTCAGTGCACTTCAGTACCGCTATGAAGCAGTGGTGTGGCTCCTGCCTTTTATATACCACTTTCATAGTGCAATATCCTGCTTGGTGTAGATGAGGCCCTTGTTTGGACAAGCCCCTTGGTTTACCATCCTGTAACATAAGTGCATCATTTCTGTCTTGTCCTAGTACTGGAGAAAATTAACTTTGGTGTTAATTAATATTTCTGTCATTTGTTCCGAGTGCAGGACGTGGAAAGCGTTTTTGAAGCTTATGGCATCAAGGTAGGTAACCCTTCTGTCTAGAAGTGATGTCATTGGAATTAAACTTTGGGAACTGTGTCTCTTGACTTACTAGGGAGGGAGGAGAACCGTTTTTTCCCAGATGTGCACTTAAAAGCAAATTCACAACCCCCAGTGTTACTGCTGAATCGCAGATTCAGGGAGAGGGCCTTTTCAGTGGTGGCCCCCCGACTGTGGAATGATCTCCCCGATGAGGCTCGCCTGGTGCCAACATTGTTATCTTTTCGGCGCCAGGTCAAGACTTTTCTCTTCCCCCAGGCCTGTTAACAGCATTTAACAACGTTAAGTTTGTTTTTAATGGACCCCAGAATTGTTGTTTTTAAATGGGTACTGTTGCTTTTATACTGTTGTTTTTATGTTTCTGATGGTTTTTTAAAATTTTGTATACTTTTTAATGCTTACCATTTTTAACTGTTGTAAACCGCCCAGACAGCTTCGGCTATGGGGCGGTATATAAATGTAATAAATAAATAAATATTTACTCCATCCATGCACACAGTGAAACAGTTGTGATGTTCACCTTTACCATGGCAGGGAGACTTTAGTGCAGCCACTCCCAAAATTCAGGGAGACCTTCCAAAAAGTGGTGGCAGGGATTTTTATTTCATTTTTGCTAAGAAAATGTCATCTGGAAACTACAGCAGAGCACCAAAAGAGTCAAAATTAAGATTCCATTTTGGTGTTATTTATTTGTTTATTTTATTCCCTGCTTTTGGCACCTGTAGGGGGATTCTGCCCATGGGTTGGGGGGAAGCTGGGGGTAAAAATGGTCCCAGACCTTCCAAAGTTGGCCACTCCTGATTTAGAGCCACCAATGTACATGACATTTTACAGGGAACCATAAGCAAAAAAAAGACAGATCCCTGCCCCAAGGAGATTACAATCTTAATTCCAAAGTTGTGGGGAGGCAGCAACATGGCGGAGGCGGGGGTAATGAGCACCAAATGTGAGCAAGACTGAGTTGTTATTATTATTAATTATTATTATTTATTGCATTTGTATACTGCCTCATAGCCGAAGCTCTCTGGGAGGTTTACATAATATTTAGACACTAAAAACAACATACAAAATTAAAAAAACCACAAAAACATACAATATAAACAAACATTTAACAGGCTCATTGCTTGGAAGAAAAGTCTTGACCTGGCGCCGAAAAGATAACAATGTCGGCGCCAGGCAGGACTCGTCGGGGAGATCGTTCCACAGTTGGGGGGCCACCACAGAGAAGGCCCTCTCTCTTGTTGCCATCCTCCGAGCTTCCCTCAGAGTAGACACCCAGAGGAGGACCTTAGATGTTGAACATAGAGTTCAGGGAGGTTCATGTCAGGAAAGGTGTTCCGTCAGGTATTGCGGTCCTGAGCTGGTTTTATAGGTTAAAACCAGCACCTTGAATCAGGCTCAGAAACATATAGACAACCAATGCAAACGGGCCAGAGTGGGTCTTATATGCTCAAACCTTCTGGTCCCTGTTGTCAATTTGGCCACTGAATTTTGCACAAGCTGCTGCTTCCGAGTTCTGGGAGGGGGGCAGAATTCTGCAAGTTTCAAGCATGTCAGGGGAAAGCTGACTGTGTTGGAGAAAAAGCTGGTTCCAATTGGCTAGCACCTGTGACGTCAGCAACATTCTTTCCTGCTCCTCCATCAGTATACAAAGGAGTTTTGCAAGGGGTGTTTGTAAGCATACAGTTGACATCCTTATCCCAACGGTCCAAATTCTCAAATACTTTAAAATATATTTAAAAAAAACAAAGGATGGTCAGTCCACCAAAAGCACGAGACGATGGGAAAAACAGAGGAGATCCAGAATTTTACCCTATTATTCAAGCAGGGCTCATCAATTAATCTTCACTATTTGCTCATTGATTTCTTTTTGACTTGCAGCTGGCTCTGCTGAAGGAACTGACTGACCTTCTCCTGCAGGACGGGGTGGAAATAGTGAGCCATCAAATGGCTAGCGCCAGGAAGGGAAAGGGGAAGAACTCCAAGAAGAAGCATGGGTCCAAACAAGCCATGGGCCAACTGGTGGGTACTGCTTAAAAAACTGCCAACCGCTTCTCTGTCTCCACTTTGTCTATGAGGATGGTGCCCAGGCTGGTGGCTCCTGTTTCAGTGGGGTTGGCGAATCAGCTCTGGGTTTTATTTATTTATTACATTTTTATACCGCCCAATAGCCGAAGCTCTCTGGGCGGTTCACAGCTCTCTGGGCGGTTCAACCAGCCAGAGCTCTAAAGTAGCTGTCTAGGGTGTTGAACCCTATCTCCAAATGGGTTAAGCACCTTGGATAGTTCCTTTAGAATCATAGAATAGTAGAGTTGGAAGGGGCCTATAAGGCCCTCGAGTCCAACCCCCTGCTCAATGCAGGAATCCACCCTGAAGCATCCCTGACAGATGGTTGTCCAGCTGCCTCTTGAAGGCCTCTAGTGTGGGAGAGGCCACAACCTCCCTAGGGAACTGATTCCATTGTCGTACTGCTCTAACAGTCAGGAAGTTTTTCCTGATGTCCAGCTGGAATCTGCCTTCCTTTATCTTGAGCCTGTTACTCCGTGTCCTGCACTCTGGGAGGATCGAGAAGAGATCCTGGCCCTCCTCTGTGTGACAACCTTTTAAGTATTTGAAGAGTGCTCTCATGTCTCCCCTCAATCTTCCCTTCTCCAGGCTAAACATGCCCAGTTCTTTCAGTCTCTCTTCATAGGGCTTTGTTTCCAGACCCCTGATCATCCTGGTTGCCCTCCTCTGAACACACTCCAGCTTGTCTGCGTCCTTCTTGAATTGTGGAGCCCAGAACTGTACGCAATACTCTAGATGAGGCCTAACCAGGGCCGAATAGAAAGGAACCAGTACCTCATGCGATTTGGAAGCTATACTTCTATTAATGCAACCCAAAATAGCATTTATTAATTTATCAATTAATTTATTTATTTATTACATTTATATACCACCCCATAGCCAAAGATCTCTTTGACTTTCTTGCAGCCATATCACACTGTTGGTTCATATTCAGCTCGAGTTCTATCAGATTCTGGCTAAAACCCCAAATTGAATCACAGCCCCACTGAAATCGGAGCAACCAGCCTCCACTGGATTTAGGGGAGGGGTGCCAAACGTCTTTGATCCCAAGGGTTGAATTCCATTTTGGAGAAGGTCTTGGGGACCACATTCCAGTGGAGGGTGGCGTGAGTGCAAAAGGGGTGTGCCCCAAAATGCCACTTTAATGTCCTGACCATCAGCAACTCAGTCTCATGTCAAGGTTCCTCCTATGACCTGGATCCCCTGAGCAACTCCTGAAAGACCTATGCCTACCTTCTTTTTACTCACCTTCCTTCTTTTTACCTACCCCTTCCTGGTAATGTGGGCTGAGTGACATTCCAGACATTTGTGGCTTTACACAACAGTTTACTAATGAATCAAAACAACCTAATTACAATAAAGATATTTAGTCAAATAATGCAAAAGGCATTAAATAATAATAAAAAAGAGTTGCAAAAATGCAAGTTCTTTTACCCTAAGCTGCTTCTTTCTGCTCCTTCCTCGTGGTCTTGTCTTTCTCTGGCTCTGGTCTGGTCTGGTCTGTCTCCTGGCTGGCTTTCTCACTCTTTAATAACCTCTTTCCCCAAAACAGAAATTTCATCTTCATCTCACCAGTTAAAGCTGCAGGTGCCCTGCCCTCTTTTAAATCTGGTCACTCTAGTATAGCTCCTGCATCTTTAACTGTTGTGATGAAGAGGAAATTTCACCAGGTTCTCCATATATACAAATGACACCTGCTGAAATTCGCTTTTCTATGCAACTGTTAAAGTTACAGGAGCCCTGTCCTCCTTTTCATATGGTCACCCTAGGAGTCCAAGACTTCTTAGTAACGTCTCACTTTTTTGTGTGCACCACGCGTAGGGTTCATTGCAGTACGAAATTCCTGGTGAGCTTCTAGCTAGCACCACAGAAGTTACCAAAGAAGATCCGAGCATAGATTTGGAATACCCCGTTCCAGAAGCTGAGGAACCTTTCTTGTCTCCTTCGACTTCCCCACCTACCACCATTGCTAAGGTAATTTACCCCCACAAAATGTCTGCAGATTAGTGCTGAGCTGAAACAAAGGAGGCTGCATTGCGCAAAACAGAAAGTCACGTTTCTACTTTGAGGAAGTGAAACTTAACTGGAGAAATGAAACTACTCCTCTCAGGGATACCCACTCCCAACAGAAAACTCCAGGCCTCTAAGGCCTGCCTTTATTACTTTGCCTCAGTAGGCCTCAACATTTTCTTTTATTTTGTTTTTTTAATGACCCCCCTTCCTTTCCACAATTTTTGACAATCCTTGGTGAAAGAGCATAAAACTGTTCACAAAGGATTGGATGAGAAGAACTGAAGAAGTCATAAAAACATAGAATCATAGAATCATAGAATAGCAGAGTTGGAAGGGGCCTACAAGGCCATCGAGTCCAACCCCCTGCTCAATGCAGGAATCCACCCTAAAGCATCCCTGACAGATGGTTGTCCAGCTGCCTCTTGAAGGCCTTCAGTGTGGGAGAGCCCACAACGTCCCTAGGTAACTGATTCCATTGTCGCACTGCTCTAACAGTCAGGAAGTGTTTCCTGATGTCCAGCTGGAATCTGGCTTCCTTTAACTTGAGCCCGTTATTCTGTGTCCAGCACTCTGGGAGGATCGAGAAGAGATCCTGGCCCTCCTCTGTGTGACAACCTTTCAAGTATTTGAAGAGTGCTCTCATGTCTCCCCTCAATCTTCTCTTCTCCGGGCTAAACATGCCCAGTTCTTTCAGTCTCTCTTCATAGGGCTTTGTTTCCAGACCCCTGATCATCCTGGTTGCCCTTCCTTTTATCTGTCCTGGATCTCCCACCCATCAGCTTCATGGGATGATCCCACTGGGTTCTAGTATTATGAGAGAGGGAGAAAAATGTCTCCCTCTCCACGTTCTCCACACCGAGTATAATTTTGTACACGTTTTGTAGAAACATAATTCTGTAATTTTCTGATTCCATTAGGCCCTTGTGGAACAGAGATTTATGACAACTGCTATTAGCAATTCCGGCAACTCTGTAGGGTCAGAAGTGGCAGCTCAGCACAGGGGCCTCGGTGAGCCGGAAGGAACGAGCACGACGGACAGTGCCGAAGAAGGACAGGACACAACGCAGCCTGAAAGGAAAACGGATGAGCACTCTTCATGGCAGTTGGGAGCTGCTGAAAACACCACTTTGGAGACCCAGGAAGGAACTTGGTCTCTGGGAGAGATGTCTCTAAGGAACGAGACAGACAGAGAGGTGAAATACCAACATTGCAATTCTAAACTTTCACATGAAGTTTGTCTTTTTCTTTTAATTTTTCCACTGCTGGTTTAGCAGCAAAGCTATCATTGTCTCCTGGCCCTGATGGCTATGTGCTACTTCCAGTGTCTGAGGCAGTAAGCCTGTGCGCACCAGTTGCTGGGGAACATGGGCGGGAGGGTGCTGTTGCACCGTGTCCTGCTTTGTTGGTCCCTGGTCGATAGCTGGTTGCCCACTGTGTGAACAGAGTCCTGGACGAGATGGACCCTCGGTCCAATCCAGCATGGCTGTTCTTATGTTCTTAATGTAAATTTATTTATTTATTTATTGCACTTATATACCGCTCCCATAGCCAGGGCTCTCTGGGCGGTTTACAGAAATTCTAAAATTAAGATAAAAACGAGTATACAAAATTTAAAATTCTAAAACACAGAACATACACACATAAAGCATTAAAAACCGTTAAAAAAAAAAACTAAACATGTGGGTGATTAAGATGTGCCGCCATATGAATGGCAAAGAGGAAAGTCTTAACCTGGCGCCGGAAAGTTAGCAGCGTTGGTGCCAGGCGAGCCTCGTCAGGGGAGATCATTCCAAAGTCTGGGGGCCACCACCGAAAAGGCCCTGTCCCTCGTTGCCACACTCTGAGCCTCTCTGGTGGTTGCTATGGTGGAAAGAGGGATCCTCCACACCACTGGATCTGAGGGAGGGCCTACAGCCATGAGCTTTGCATGCATAAGGCTTCAAGTTCCAACTCTGCCCTCTCCAATTAAAAAAAGGATGGTGAAGCAAAAGACGGCAAAGATCCTACCAGATCAGAGTAGACCAGCCTTCCGCAACCTGGTGCTTTCCATACATATTGGACTACAATTCCTAACATCCCTGAGCCAGCCTCCCCTTAATTGTCCTTTCTCTAGTCTAAACACACCAAATCTTTCAGATGTTTCATCCCTGTGTTTCCCCTCCAGTCCCATCATTTGGGTGAGCAGCTTGTTGGCACTCCAGATGTTTTGGCCTACAGCTTCCATCATCCCTCACTTTTGGCTATGTTGGCTAGGACTGGTGGGAGTTCTAGGCCAAAACATCTGTAGAGCCACAAGTTGCCCACTCCGCATTATCTTCTCTCAAGTTCTGGTTTTATAAATCCTTGCCAATTTGTCAACACCTTTCTTAAAAGCAATGGCACCACAGCACTCCCAATATGGTCTCCCCCGTGCTAGGTAAGGTGACATTACTGCTTCCCGAACATTTGAAATGCTGTTTTTGCTGGTGTAGTCCAAAACAGTGTTGGCTGTATGTGCCACAATATGACATACTGGGCTCTTGTGTTCAGTTTAATCATAGAATCATAGAATATTAGAGTTGGAAGGGGCCTACAAGGCCATTGAGTCCAACCCCCTGCTCAATGCAGGACTC
The DNA here is from genome assembly GCF_023053635.1 of Elgaria multicarinata webbii. Classification (NCBI taxonomy): domain Eukaryota; kingdom Metazoa; phylum Chordata; class Lepidosauria; order Squamata; family Anguidae; genus Elgaria; species Elgaria multicarinata. Next base: position 5,177,723 of record NC_086179.1, on the reverse strand, counting down.
TGCCTCAAAGCATACCTGACAGATGGTTGTCCAGCTGCATCTTGAATGCCTCTAGTGTGCTATGACGTCCACTATGAGATCCCAAAAGAGATTATTCTGTTTCTTCAGTGGAAACACAGCTCCGTTCACCTTGATCCAGAGTCCCAGTTCCATTCTCAAGAGAATACATCCCATGCAATGATAGAGGCCTCAATCAAGAGAAGGATGGATGAAGACTTATTCAGAGTAAGCACTACTTCCAGGGCTTAATCAATTGCCTATTTCTATATTTGTCAATTTTTCTTCTCTCTCTCTCTTTTCTTGAAATCATAATCTTCAAGACCAATAAAGTGCATCTGTTTTGGGAAATCGCTCAGCTTATTCTGCGTCAATCCAATTTTGAGTTCAGGAGAAGTTCTCCATCACTAGATCCTGGTGAATTTTGACCCTCACCGACCACTGAAGTCCATCCGAAAAACCAGCAATGGATTCCTTGTTTGCTATGTAGACAGTGGAAGCTCCGGGATTTTAGGTCTCCCCTCTCGTGTGGCAACTTCAGTGCCCCCAACCCCAAATCGGGAAGTGGTAGGACATAGAATCATAGAATAGTAGAGTTGGAAGGGGTCTATAAGGCCATTGAGTCCAACCCCCTGCTCACTGCAGGAATTCACCCTAAAGCATCCCTGACAGATGGTTGTCCAGCTGCCTGCCTCTAGTGTGGGAGAGCCCACAACCTCCCTAGGTAACTGGTTCCATTGACATAGAATCATAGAATAGCAGAGTTGGAAGGGGCCTACAAGGCCATTGAGTCCAACCCCCTGCTCACTGCAGGAATTCACCCTAAAGCATCCCTGACAAATGGTTGTCCAGCTGCCTGCCTCTAGTGTGGGAGAGCCCACAACCTCCCTAGGTAACTGGTTCCATTGACATAGAATCATAGAATAGCAGAGTTGGAAGGGGCCTACAAGGCCATCGAGTCCAACCCCCTGCTCAATGCAGGAATCCACCCTAAAGCATCCCTGACAGGTGGTTATCAGGGATGATTGACAGATGGTTGTCATACTGCTCTAACTGTCAGGAAGTTTTTCCTGATGTCCAGCCAGAATCTGGATCCTGTAACTTGAGCCCGTTATTCCATGTCCTGCACTCTGGGATGGAGAAGGGATCCTGGCCCTCCTCTGTGTGACAACCTTTTAAGTATTTGAAGAGTGCTCTCATGTCCCCCCTCAACCTTCTCTTCTCCAGGCTAAACATGCCCACTTCTTTCAGTCTCTCTTCATAGGGCTTTGTTTCCAGACCCCTGATCATCCTGGTTGCCATCCTCTGAACACGCTAAAGCTTGTCTGCATCCTTCTTGAATTGTGGAGCCCAGAACTGGACGCAATACCCTAGATGGGGCCTAACCAGGGCTGAATAAAGAGAAACCAGTACCTCACACGATTTGGAAGCTCTACTTCTATTCATGCAGCCCCAAATAGCATTTGCCTTTCTTGAAGCCGTATCGCACTGTTGGCTCATATCCAGCTTGCGATCTACAACAATTCCAAGATCATTGTTGTTTGAAGTGTAGGCCCCTTCCAACTCTGCTATTCTATGATTCTATGATTCTATGATTCTCTGCCCTTGGCCATGGATGTGGCTGGAGCTACATGGACACGATCCATTGTCATGTGCCAAAACATCTTCTCAGATCAGGGTTAGGATTCTTCGGTGCTGCTTCTTTGTAGCCATTTCATTGCTTCTGTCTCTGTAGATGCCCACCGGTCTTGAGCTGGAAGCGAAATACAATTTTTCAGAGCCTGCTTCCGAAGAACTGCGGCTGGAGCCTTTGAAGAAAAGGCGGGGAGAGCGGAAAAAGGAGAAGGAAGCCAGACGGGTAAGTAAGGGGAGTAAATCCCAAGAAGGCAACTCGGGGTTCCCCTTCCGTGTTACAGTTTCTGGGGAAGGTATTCTGGAGGGGTAGTGATCAGCACATCTTGTCTGCAAAACATTTGACAACTGCAAAATCCTTAAGCAAAACTAAACATGAAAATAATAAAAGGTTCAGAGCAGGTTTGAATGAAATGCATAAAACAGAATTTTTTAAACCGCCCAGAGAGCTTCGGCTATTGGGCGGTATAGAAATGTAATAAATAAATGAATTAATAAAGGAAACAATCCTCAAGATCAGATCCCTATGAACAGGGTTTAGAATCGTAGAATTGTAGACCTGGAAGGGGCCTACAAGGCCATCGAGTCCAACCCCTCCTCAATGCAGGAATCCACCCTAAAGCATCCCTGACAGATGGTTGTCCAGCTGCCTCATGAAGGCCTCTAGTGTAGGAGAGCCCATGGCCTCCCTAGGTCATTGGTTCCATTGTCGTACTGCTCTAACAGTCAGGAAGCTTTTCCTGATGTCCAGCCGCAATCTGGCTTCCTTTAACTTGAGCCCATTATTCCGTGTCCTGCACTCTGGGAGGATCGAGAAGAGACCCTGGCCCTCCTCTGTGTGACAACCTTTTAAGTATTTGAAGAGTGCTATCATGTCTCCCCTCCATCTTCTCTTCTCCAGGCTAAACATGCCCAGTTCTTTCAGTCTCTCTTCATAGGGCTTTGTTTCCAGACCCCTGCTCATCCTCGTTGCCTTCCTCTGAACACGCTCCAGCTTCAGAAGCATAAATTAATCAGTTCCCCCTTAATGTTTAGCCAAAATCTGTTTCCCTGCCATTCCCACTCCACTGGTTCTAGCCTTGCCCTCTGCTCCATCTTCACGACAACCTTTCAGATATTTGAAGGCAGCTATCGTGTCAAACCCTTGATCTTCTATTCTCCAGGGCTAAACATACCCAGCTCTTTCAACCGTTTTTCACAGGACTTGGTTTCCAGCCCCCTCATGGTCCTAGTCACCCATCTCTTGACATTTCTTTCCTCTTCCTGTTGGCATTCAAAGACAATGGACCTATTCAAAAGGTGTGTGTGTTGCAGCCCAGGCTCTGCTGTTAGTAACTGTCTCTGTTTCAGCTGTTTTGTTCATAAAAACCATGCAGCAGTCAAAACATTTCCAACCAGATGTCTATAGTATCCTTCACAGCAGGGATGGGCAACTTCAAAAAGTTGAAAGGGCCGCGTTAGGCCTCCCTGAAGCCTCTGGGGGCCACCCACCCCTCTTTGCTTCAGCCACAACCGGGAGCAGTAGCTGTTTCATGACAGGCGGAGAGGGCAGTTGTGCTGGGAAAGTGGGTGCACGCTCCCCACCTGCCTCGATCCCCGGAAGCATCACTGGGAATCCCGTGGCGAGGCAGGAGTGGCGAGGTCATCCCACTGAGGCAGGGGGCCCTGTAGGGGGGCCTCAAAGCTCCCCCAGAAGACCCACATGCGGCGAGATGTTTGTGGCGTTACACCCCACAAGTCAATTCCAAATATATGTCTGCAGTTTGTAAGTCTGTGGTTTTTAGAATGTTGGCCTGAGTGGGCGGAGTTAGAATGTCTGGGGAGGGGGGAGGAGTCATATATAAGGGAAGGACTGAGGGGATTGAGGGGGACTTTTGAGGTCCTCTTAGAGCAGCCTTTCTCAACCTGAGGAGCTCCAGATGTGTTGGACTGCAACTCCCAGAATGCCCCAGCCAGCTGGCTGGGGCATTCTGGGAGATGCAGTCCAACACATCTGGAGCGCCCCAGGTTGAGAAAGGCTGTCTTAGAGTCTTTAGTGCTCCCTGTGTTTAGAGTACTTAAGTTCTGAGAAATTTGAGGGTCAGGGTAGAGAGTGGTGTCTTTGGAGTGTGGTGTGCACGTAGTGGATGTGCATTAATCAATACTGATAATAAAGAAAGTTCAAGAGTGATTGTGTGAGAAAAAGGAAAGCGCGAATGTGAATGAGTGAAAGGATTGGATGAAAGGTTTCAAAAAGGTTTTTAAATGTTGTTATTTGAAAGAAAGCTTATGAACTTTTAAAAATAAATTTTGATTGTTTTGTTTTTAAACTACCACAAAAAGCCCATGTGTCTGTTTGGCATTTATCATCTTAAGTTTACACATTCAGCACCCACTCTGACAATCATTCACCTAAGCAGATATAACTCACAGCACATTATTATATATATTAAAATCCTTCTCCATTTTAAACCCCTTTCTCCACATAGTTTGGAGGAAGGTGGGCTTTATCCCTTGCCTCAGGCGTACCAAGTGGTGGTGCTTGGCTTGAGCAGGGAGTAGCCTCGGCCGGGTCTGGTGTTCAGAGCCTGTGTTGTGGCAATGTTCCTCAACCTTACTTTGCAGAAATAAAGCCAACTTTTCCTCTGCTGTCATTGCGGCTTCCACTAGAGGGTAGCCAACACATGCACAGCCCACACGTTCAGGCTGGATTGTCTTTTCCGGAAGGAGGATTGTGAGGAATTACAGGTGCAGCGTTTCGCCGCTGGCGTGTTCAGGAATCAAGTGAAACGGTGTGGACCATTTACAACTGGCACCTTTGGAGGTTGCCAGTTTGGGGTTGTTTGTCATGGTGAAGCTGGGACAAGGGGAGAAATTCGAAGTGGGGTCCCGTGACTGGGACTCAGGTTGGGTTGGTTTTGTGCAAGGTGCCGCTGTGCCCATTGCACCCTGAGCGGGTGCAGACATACTACTGATGTGGCATCGTCGCTGGGTCGTCTCGTTCTATCCCAGCCTTCCCCAACTAGGTGCCCAACAGCTGTGTTGGACTACAACACCCATCATTCCCAGTCAACATGGCCATTGGCTCTGGGTTAAAGAAGGCCGTTCTCCACCACTCACTCTGAAAAAAATCTCTCTGCAGGTGGAAAACTAGCTGGTTCATTGTACGGACTACTTGTTAATGTTAAGAATTGGTAGAATCATAGAATAATAGAATAATAGAATTGGAAGGGGCCTCTAAGGCCATCAAGTCCAACCCCCCACTCAGTGCAGGAATCCACCTCAAAGCATCCCTGGCAGATGGTTGTCCAACTGCCTCTTGAATGCCTCTAGGGTGGGAGATCCCACAACCTCCCTAGGTCATGGGTTCCATTGTTGTACTGCTCTAATAGTCAGGAAGTTTTTCCTGATGTCCATCCGGAATCTGACTTCCTGAGTTTGCTTTTGCACCTCTGCCCTCCTCATCCCTTTTTCCTTTCGTATCATATTGTTTAAACCTTAATCCTTTGTGGAGGGACTGTCTTGTCTTTATTGGTGCTTATGAGCTCCTCAGCTGAAGAGCAGGATAGAAATGCTTTAAATTAATAACTAAATCCCGGTATCCTTGGGAGCTGTCCCAGGTGCTGATTTTGACAAGCTGCGAGTAGTTCTCTGTTCTGAGTGCCTAATCAGAGGGGGGGGGGGGGCTTGCTCAACACATACTTGCCAGCTTGAATATAAAGATGCGTGGGTGGGTGGGTTTACATTTGTCACTAAATGGAGGACTGAAAGCTGCCGCTCCTCTCTTGCCTCTCTGCACTGTGATGGCTGAAGACTCTTCTACATCCGGTTCACTCCCAGTAATGGAAGCAGGCGGGGGGGGGGATGGTGGGGGAGATTAAATCAGCAGAATGTGGGGAAGTAAAAGAGGGAGGGGAGGCTTTGTTCCCTCTCTCCCCTTTTTGCTCTATTTTATGATAAAAGTATACCCTTCTTCCTCCTTATAGCCAACCTGGCCAGCATGTGTTTGGTAAAATGCACACACACACACGCACACACTGGGTGTGTGACAGTGAAATGTGCTCCCAACTCCTTGTGACCATATTCTGAAGCTCCCTGTTCCTCACCCTTTGCTCCTCGCTGCTTTCTTCCAGGCCTTGCTAAGTTCTCCACTTGTTAGGCCAGGACAGAATTTACCTTTAGTAGTGTTTCATTTCCTCTTCCTCCTCCTCCTCCTCCTCCTCCTCCTCCTCCTCCTCCTCCTCCTCCTCCTCCTCCTCCTCCTTTACCACCAGTTAATTTTCCCAGTGGCTTTATAAAAGATCTATTTTTGTTCTGAGGTCTGGAGTGGACACTTTGAAAGTCCCAGGCACAATTCAATATCTCTGTTTCAATGACCCCCTTGCCTGCAATCAAATATTTTAAAGTCCTCTCATCTCCAAGTGGAAACACTAGACCTGAACTGATTGAAAAAATACCTGAATTCCCTCTTCCCACCCCCACCTCCTTCTCTGTTTGCAATTTGGAAGCAGTTTAAAGAACTGCACAGCCACTAGTGGGCAATGTGCTAAAAGAGGGGAGTTAGAGCCAGGTAGCAAACATTAATTAACAACCATTTATAATTAAGACCTGGGACAATAAAAAAAAATAAAAATAGTTCAGCACAGATTCTAATAACAGTCCAAAATAATAACTATGAGAGAGGGATGGAGAGAGGGGGGGAGGGAGAGGGACAGAGAGAAAGGAGGGGAGAGAGAGAGAGAGGATGAAAGAGGGGGAAGGAGAGAGGGAGAGGGAGGGAGGGAGAGAGAGGGGGAGGGAGGGAGGGAGAGAGAGGGGGAGGGAGGGAGAGAGAGGGAGAGAGAGGGGGAGGGAGAGAGAGGGAGGGAGAGGGAGAGAGAGGGGGAGGGAGAGAGAGGGAGGGAGAGAGGGGGAGGGAGAGAGAGAGGGAGGGAGAGGGAGAGAGAGGGAGGGAGAGGGAGAGAGGGGGGAGGGAGAGAGAGGGAGGGAGGGACAGAGAGAGGGAGAGGGAGAGGGACAGAGAGAGGAGGAGGGAGAGAGAGAGGGAGAGGGACAGAGAGAGGGGGGAGGGAGAGAGAGAGAGAGGGAGGGACAGAGAGAGGGACAGAGAGAGGAGGAGGTTGAGAGAGAGGGAGAGGGACAGAGAGAGGGGGGAGGGAGGGAGAGGGAGAGAGAGGGGGAGGGAGAGAGAGGGAGAGGAAGGGAGGGAGGGAGAGAGAAGGGGAGGGAGAGAGAGGGGGAGGGAGAGAGGGGGAGAGAGGGGAGGGAGGGAGAGAGAGAGGGAGGTACAGAGAGAGGGGGAGGGAGAGGGGGAGGGAGAGAGAGAGGGAGAGGGACATAGAGGGGGAGGGGGAGAGAGGGAGGAAGAGGGACAGAGAGAGGGGGAGACACAGAGAGAGGGGGAGAGAGGGGGAGGGACAGAGAGAGGGAGAGGGAGAGGGACAGAGAGAGGGGGAGGGAGGGAGGGGGAGAGAGGGGGAGAGGGACAGAGAGAGGGGAGGGAGGGAGAGAGGGAGAGGGACAGAGAAATGGGGAGGGAGGGAGGGAGGGGGATGGAGAGAGAGGGGGAGGGGGAGGGAGAGAGAGGGAGAGGGACAGAGGGGGAGGGAGAGAGAGAGAGGGACAGAGAGAGGGGAGAGACAGAGAGAGGGGGAGCGGGAGAGAGAAGGGGAGGGAGAGAGGGGGAGGGGGAGATAGAGGGGGAGGGAGAGAGGAGGAGGGGAGAGAGAGGGGAGGGGAGGGGGAGAGAGGGGGAGGGAGAGAGAGAGGGGGAGGGAGAGAGAGGGGAGAGGGAGAAAGAGAGAGAGTGTCTGGGAGATCCCTTTAATGGACCAACTTCTGTAGCTCAGTTTTTTGAGTTCCGCATCTTCATTAATACAAGGCGCATCACTCCTGATTCCGAGGGGTAGCTTGGTGAGGCAGAACACATGCTTTGCATGCGGAAGGCCACACGCCCAAGTCCTCATCACCTTGTTATAAAAGATCTGAGGAAGCAGAGCTGCAACATACTCTGAACATAAGAAGAGCCATGCAGGATCAGTGTGTTCACACAGTGGCCAGCCAGCTGCCCATGGAAGACCCACAAGCAGGCGAAGAGTGCAACAGCCCTGCCCTGTCCATGTTCCCTAGCAGCTGGTGTGCATAGGCACACAGCTTCTGGTGCTGAAGGTACTATACAACCATCAGGACTAATAGCCATTGATGGCCTTATCCTTCATAAATTTATCTAATCCTTCTGCACAGCCATCCAAATATATGCATTTCATATGTATTCATTACAATGGGTGTATACAAATTCATGTACGTATATTTAAAAAGCTAAAGAAAACAAAGGTGTCCAAAATGGGGGCCATCTTGTGGTAGTCTGTCCAGCCCTTATCTAGACGGAGATAGCCTAGCTACAGTTATCCATGCTCTGATAACCTCTCGCTTGGATTACTGCAATGCGTTATACGTGGGGCTGCCTTTGAAAACGGTCTGGAAGCTTCAGCTGGTACAAAACAGGGCAGCCCTTTCACTAATAGGGACTGGCTGGCGAGATCACATTATGCCAGTCCTTTTACAACTTCATGGGCTGCCAGGCCAGGTCCGGGCCCGATTCAAAGTGCTGGTATTGACATTTAAAGGCCTAAACGGTTTGGGGCCAGGTTATCTGAAGGAACACCTCCTCCCATATGTACCTGCCCGGACCTTAAGATCATCTACAGGGGCCCTTCTCCGTGAGCCCCTGCCAAAGGAAGTGAGGCAGGTGGCTACTAGGAGGAGGGCTTTCTCCGCTGTGGCACCCCGGTTGTGGAACGAGCTCCCCAGAGAGGTCCGCCTGGCGCCTACACTGTACTGCTTTCGTCGCCAGCTGAAGACCTTTTTATTCACTCAGTATTTTAACACTTAATTTTAACTTAAATTTAAATTTTACTGTTTTAACTCTGTATTTTAATCTTATATCAACTTTGCTGTGTGGTTTTATCCTGGTTGTGCTTTTTATACTGTATTTCGTAATTGTGTTTTTAACCTGTTGGGTGTTTTATTGTGGTTTTAATTTTTGTGAATCGCCCAGAGAGCTTCGGCTATTGGGCGGTATAAAAATGTAATAAATAAATAAATAAATAGTGAGTTCCATAGTTTAACTCTACGCTGTGTGAAGAAGTCCTTCCTTTTATCTGCCCTGACTCTCCCACCCATCAGCTTCATGGGACGACCCCACTGGGTTTTAGTATTGTGAGAGAGGGAGAAAAATGTCTCTCTACCCACTTTCTCCACGCCATGTATAATTTTGTACACCTCTCTCCTGTCTTCCCCTATTAAACAGAGCCAGACACTGTAGAATAGAACATGCTGAGTAAGATGGACAAACGGTTTGACTCAGTCTCAAACTGCTTCTATACTTCTGTAGTCTCGAATAGGCATCTTTTTTCACCCGGTTTTTATGGAGAATCCAGTCAATGCCTTTGCCAGGCCACTGCATTCCACTGTTGTCTTTCCGTCTTTCTCCAGCCTTAAAATGTGGTGATTAATCCACCACCATCACCACCACTTGAAGCAAAACTGCAGTACAAATCTGTCCATTGTGGGCCAGCAAAGCAAAACGGATGCTTTTCAGTGCTACTGTTCCTATAAGTAGTAGCTTCCTCCTTGCCCCTTTCTTTTAAAGTATCTAAACAGATGCTTCCTGTTCTCTCCACATATCTGTGCAGTCCAGAATTTGCTCTTAACAAATCAGTTCCTAGAGAGTTGTATACTCTCACCTTACCTATTCAACTTGTATGCAGAACACATCATGCGACGTGCTGGGCGTGATGAATCCAAGGCTGGAGTTAAAATCGCAGGAAGAAACGTTAACAATCTCAGATATGCAGATGACACCACTTTGATGGCTGAAAGCGAGGAGGAGCTGAGGAGCCTTATGACGAAGGTGAAAGAAGAAAGTGCAAAAGCTGGGTTGCAGTTAAGCCTAAAAAACACACACAAAAAACCAAGATTATGTCAACCAGCTTGATTGATAACTGGCAAATAGAGGGAGAAAACATGGAGGCAGTGACAGACTTTGTATTTCTGGGTGCAAAGATTACTGCAGACGCTGACTGCAGCCAGGAAATCAGAAGACGTTGACTTCTTGGGAGGAGAGCAATGACAAATCTTGATGAAATAGTTAAGAGCAGAGACACCACACTGACAACAAAGGTCCGCATAGTTAAAGCAACGGTATTCCCCGTAGTAACCTATGGCTGCGAGAGCTGGACCATAAGGAAGGCTGAACGAAGGAAGAGAGATGCTTTTGAACTGTGGTGTTGGAGGAAAATTCTGAGAGTGCCTTGGACTGCAAGAAGATCCAACCAGTCCATACTCCAGGAAATAAAGCCAGACTGCTCACTTGAGGGAATGGTATTAAAGGCAAAACTGAAGTACTTTGGCCACATAATGAGAAGACAGGATACCCTGGAGAAGATGCTGATGCTAGGAAAAGTGGAAGGCAAAAGGAAGAGGGGCTGACCAAGGGCAAGATGGATGGATGATATTCTGGAGGTGACAGACTTGACCTTGGGGGAGCTAGGGGTGGCGACGGCCGACAGAAAGCTCTGGCGTGGGCTGGTCCATGAAGTCACGAAGAGTCGGAAGCGACTGAACGAATAAACAACAAAGTCAGTTCCTGTTCCCTGCTGGAAAGGGAGGGGGTTACTTGTTTCATCTTTGTAGCCAGAGAAATTGCTCACTATTTTTTATGAGCACAATTTTGCATTTTCACAATTGTGATAATTGCTTTTTTTTTTTAAAGAAAAAAAACCTTGATGACTCTTGAGATTATATGGTTCAGCTGCTAGAGTGGCAAAACTCTCTCTGCTACACAAGAGTCCTTGTGTCTGAGCTGTTCTGCGCTATTCAGAGTTTTTTGAATTCCCTGATGATTATCCTACTTCTGTTCCACTGTGCAGGTCATCTTAGCTCTTTTCCACCTCTGCTCTTCCTCCTCCTCCTCCTCCTCCCTTTCTCGCTTTCACTTAACACTTTAAGGTGTTTTCCAAATCATGTTTCCCATCTATCCACAAATCCCCATCCAGAATGCAGCACATAGTGTCAGGCTTTGCACCCTGCTTGTTGAAATTGCTTGTCACGCACGGAACTGGCGGATAACAACACCGAGAGTTTTATAACACACCAACGCCTTCTCTCTGCTGCTGTTCTCCATCACACTGCTGCCGAGATGAATTTTTCGAGGCTGCGAGCGTATAGGTATTTGCTGTGTTTGGAGTTCTCCACTGAGGACCACCCCATAGCTGCGATGGCTGCCCATTGCAAGTCCAGAGGGTGTGGAAATTTGGTAGAATCTGACCCCTGGCACAGCTGTTTAACATGGAGAAAAGAAGATTGAGGGGAGACATGAGAGCACTCTTCAAATACTTGAAAGGTTGTCACACAGAGGAGGGCCAGGATCTCTTCTTGATCCTCCCAGAGTGCAGGACACGGAATAACGGGCTCAAGTTACAGGAAGCCAGATTCCGGCTGGACATCAAGGAAAACTTCCTGACTGTTGGAGCAGTACGACAATGGAACCAATGACCTGGAGAGGTGGTGGGCTCTCCCACACTAGAGGCCTACAAGAGGCAGCTGGACAGCCATCTGTCAGGGATGCTTTAAGTAGGATGCCCATATGAAAAGGAGGACAGGGCTCCTGTATCTTTAACAGTTGTATTGAAAAGGAAATTTCAGCAGGTGTCGTTTGTATATATTGGGAACCTGGTGAAATTTCCTCTTCATCACAACAGTTAAAGCTGCAGGTGCCCTGCCCTCTTTTAAATCTGGTCACTCTAGTATAGTTCCTGCAGCTTTAACTGTTGTAATGAAGAGGAGATTTCACCAGGTTCTCCATATATACAAATGACACCTGCTGAAATTCCCTTTTCTATGCAACTGTTAAAGATACAGGAGCCCTGTCCTCCTTTTCATATGGTCGCCCTACTTTAAGGTAGATTATTGAGCAGGAGGTTGGACTCGATGGCCTTATAGGCCCCTTCCAACTCTATTATTCTATGATTCTATTATTCTAATTCACACACAAATAGTGTTGTAGTGGCTAAAGTGAGGACTGAGAGTCGGGAGATCTGGGTTCTAGTCCCCACCTGGCCATGGAAACCCACTGGGTGACTTTGGGCCAGTCACAGACCATCAGCCCAGCCTCCCTCACAGGGTTGTTGTGAGGATAAAATGGAGAGGAGGAGGATTATGTACGCCACCTTGGGTTCCTTGGAGGAAAAAAGGCGGGATATAAATGCAACAACAACAATAAATACTAGGCTTAATAAAAAGCAGAAGTTTGAAACATTTCAGCTTTTCGGAGAACCCTTGTGCAGTCCTGTCTTAACTGAAACTCTCTTCCTTTGAGCAGGAAAATGTCAGTGCCGTTGCCGATCCGGAAGAAATAAGCCATGCCAGAGTTCGAAGAACGGTGGACAGCCTCATGGTAAAGACCCCCCCTCCCTCTACCTCCCAGCCCAGTCCAGCCCAGCCAGCCTTGATTTTAGCACATGATTTATTTCTTGCCATGATTGTACAGGTTCGCTCTCCTGGTGCTCTTGGAATTAGGGATTCACTGGCAGGATACCATGCAAGTAATGGGGTGAGTAACAAGTTGAGTTATGGACAGGGCTGCTTAACTTCTAGATGTAGTGACGGCCACTGATTTGAATGTCCTTAAAAGGGGGTTGGATAAATTCCTGGAGGAGAAGACTATCAATGGCTACTAGCCCTGATGGCTAAGTGCGACCTCCAGTACCCGAGACAGCCTGTGTGCACCAGTTGCTGGGGAACATGGGTGGGAGGGTGCTGTTGCACCCGTGTCCTGCTTGTGGGTTCCTGGTCAACAGCGGTTGGCCACTGTGTGAACAGAGTGCTGGACGAGATAGACCCTTGATTCTAGTCAATGTGTGGCCAACCTGTGGCCCTCCAGATGTTTTCGTCTACAACTAGCTGGAACCCATGGAAGTGGATAGCCAAAACATCTGGAAGGCTAAAAGTTGCCCTTCCCCTGAACTTAGTCTGTTCAGTGGCCGTATGTGCCTCTCATCGAATTTGACCCATAATACTTTGCTCCCTATAAACACTTTTTCTTTGGTTTGATTTTCAAGGCTTACCCTGGGCCACACGGAGCAAGGAGAATTAAGGTATTGTATTAATAAAGAACTCAGAATTGCTTTTGGATAGATATATCAGCAGCACTTATCAGGGGGCAAGTAGATCCCCTGATAAAGTATAAATTTTATGTATTTATACTTATTGTTGGTCTCCGCCTCAATCCAAATGCAGAGTCGGGTAAGAAATACTATTATTATTATTATTATTATTATTATTATTATTATTATTATTGTTATTGTTATTGTTATTGTTATTATTATCCCAAGAAAATGCAGCAAAAATAATCCACCCCACCAGAATTTCATTGCAGATTGGAATCCTAGTGGATTCCAAAATTAGGTACAAAAGTAGACAAAACCAGGTCTCCTCTTGTTCCACTCATTGTAGGCCTCCTAAGTGGTCTCTAGGCCCTGATGAGTAACCATGATGTCATTGGCACGAGCCTGTGGGTAACCATGACATCATTGATGTGTGCCTGGACCATGAGGACTCCATGCCAGCAGCATCAGATGCAGCAGGTTCGGAGGGGCTAGACATTCAAGAAGAGTGTTCGCTTATGAATCACCCAAAAAAGGAAATGCATCACCCAAAAAGCCCAAAAGGGGTACTGATTTGCATTAAATTTGCATAGACTAATTTATATGCATAAATGCAAATTTATAAATTATTATTATTATGCAGTATATCTCACCACAATGTTGAAAACTGTGACCAGGTGATCTATGTGCAGGTGATCTGCACAGTCACCTGTTCAGGTGCAGTTGATAGGCGACGTCAATGCCTTTTCGTTCTTCCTTATGATTATTTATATTCAGACCAGATTTGGAGTGGAAAGCCTTTCAAATAGAGGACACCTTGAACATATAGGATGTTCTCCAGCCATCCTTTGAACATATAGGATGTTCTCCAGCCATCCTTTTAATAGAGGAATGTCCCCTGTAAAAGAGGACACCTGGCTACCTGACCAAGAGGTCATACAATGGTTCCAAGGTCACATGGTCTTGTGGGAGCAGTAGCTGGACATAAGTGGGGGTTTTCTCATTTTATGCCTACATTCCTTCTCTGAACCATCTCTAGGGGATCAGGTAGAAATCACCTTTTGCGATGAGGCAGAAAATGTAAAATAAAAGGGATATTAACACGAATCATGTTCTCTCTTTTTAGAAGCAAGAATCAGGCACAGTGGCTCTAGATCTTATACCCATCCAAGGTCAAAAGGTCTGTAGGTTTTGTCAGTAGATAGAAAAGCATACAAATCGTGTGGCCTGAATTCCCTTATCCTGAAGCATCTCAGACACCTTTCTAAGCCCTGCATGCTAAACTTGCTCCTACCACTTGGGACTTGCCAGAATCTGAGATTCCAAGACTTGGGCTTGCATCCTCAAGGCCTTCCTTCAGAGCCAACAGCAGATCCAGGTGGCCCTGCCTGACAGCACCATGGCCCCAACTGATATCTTCAGATATTAATACTTTCAGGTTTGCCAATGAACACACAAATGCGTCCCACCCTTTGCTTTATCATCCTTTGCCATGGCCAAGATCTAGAGCACAAACCTCTCATTCAGAAGGTCCCAATTTCTGTCATTGACATCTCCGGCCAAAGGGTGAGATAGGAGGTGCTAAGAAAGACCTCCCCACCCCTCTGCTTGAGAGGCTGGAAGAGCACTACCAGCCAGTGTAGACATTACGTCTGCCGTGTAATGATTATGCAGTCTGAAAGATGTGCCCCAAGAACACCATTCGATATTGCAAGGGGATGTTGTGACCTAACTTGGATCATGAGTAGCTGCATTGAGCAGGGGGTTGGACTAGATGGCCTTGTAGGCCCCTTCCAACTCTGCTATTCTATGATTCTATGATTCTATACCAGCAAGGATAGGAACAGATCTTGGGGTAGTCCTGAATTTGGCATCCAGCTGTGGTGCTTCTGCGCTGATAAGTGTGGCTGTGTGGTGTTTGATCATAGAATCATAGAATAGCAGAGTTGGAAGGGGCCTACAAGGCCATCGAGTCCAACCCCCGGCTCAATGCAGGAATCCACCCTAAAGCATCCCTGACGGATGGTTGTCCAGCTGCCTCTAGAAGGCCTCTAGTGTGGGAGAGCCCACAGCCTCCCTAGGTAACTGGTTCCATTGTCGTATAGAATCATAGAATAGCAGAGTTGGAAGGGGCCTACAAGGCCATCGAGTCCAACCCCCGGCTCAATGCAGGAATCCACCCTAAAGCATCCCTGACAGATGGTTGTCCAGCTGCCTCTGGAAGGCCTCTAGTGTGGGAGAGCCCACAACCTCCCTAGGTAACTGATTCCATTGTCGTACTTCTCTAACAGTCAGGAAGTTTTTCCTGATGTCCAGCTGGAATCTGGCTTCCTTTAACTTGAGCCCGTTATCCCGTGTCCTGCACTCTGGGAGGATCGAGAAGAGATCCTGGCCCTCCTCTGTGTGACAACCTTTTAAGTATTTGAAGAGTGCTCTCATGTCTCCCCTCCATCTTCTCTTCTCCAGGTTAAACCTGCCCAGTTCTTTCAGTCTTTCTTCATAGGGCTTTCTTTCCAGACCCCTGATCATCCTGGTTGCCCTCCTCTGAACACGCTCCAACTTGTCTGCATCCTTCTTGAATTGTGGAGCCCAGAACTGGACGCAATACTCTAGATGAGGCCTAATCAGGGCCGAATAGAGAGGAACCAGGACCTCACATGTACTCATGGTGGTCCATCCCTGGCTATCCACATAGCTGTTGCTGATCATCATGAACCATCAGCATCAGTTGCTGATCCATACAGTGCCAGCATATGAACACTGGAAGTTGCTTGTCAGATCCTTGGTCCATCTAAGCCCAGCATTGTCGACACTGGCTGGCAGCAGTGGCTCTCCAGGGTTTCAGGAAGGAGTTTTTCCAGCCCTGAAAGGAATAATATCTCAATCTTATTCAAGGAATCAAACTAGCCGACTCACTTGTAGCAAGCCCTTTCTACTTGCCAGAGAATGTGACCTAGAATTAAATAAATGATCTGTCTGTCATGCTTTGGAAGTGCTGAGTCACATAGACAACTATTTACAATAGGAAAGAATTCTTTTATTAGTAAGAAAACGCCATTCACACTTGTTTTCCAGCCTTAATAGAGATGGAAGAACTAAGAGATGCTCAAGCTCACGGAGGCTCAGTTCTGACAACACGTTCGTCAACGCAGTGTGAAAACTCCACTCCACAGTTTAGGGCGTATTCCCCACACAACATATTCTAACTCCATGGTTGTGTGACTGGGCTACCATGGAGTTGAGTAAAATCCATTGTGACTTTTGATTGACAGTTCCTCCCCCGGTCCTCTCGATGATATCCCATCAGCCATTGCAGTAAAAAAAAAATCCCTGCGGCTCTCCTAGAGCGGCACTCGCTCGTTTTGCCGCTCTTGCCAGGGAACTCTGTAGCCAGTGGGAAAAGTCAACGCAACGGAAAACTCCATGGAGCCCAGCACACCACACACCACACCACGGTTGTGCAGGAACTCTCCTCTGCACAGCATGGATATTCTGCACAGAGTGTTTAAAAAAAACACACCGTTGCGTGGCGTCATCCAGACAGACAACACGTTTCTCAATGGTGGTGCAAAAAACTCCACTGTGGAGTTCTAAAACCACTGTTGAGAAACGTATTCTCTGAACTGAGCTTGAGGCCTTAGCTAGACCTAGCAGTCTAGCGAGATGGAGGGATGAAGATCTCACGATTTTTTCATCGCGAGATCTCTCTCTCAGTTCACACGTGGCACGCGACAACCTCAGATGGAGAGGCGCCGTGGCCGCCATTTTTTTCAATTAAAGGGCCAGCAGCGCACGAACGCTCGTGTGCAAAAGGTAAGTTATTTTTTAAGAATAATTACTTTCCCTGCTCCCCCTACCCCCAATGGGCGCAGTGCTCCTTAGGAGCTCTGCGCCCCATGTGCAGGTCCCGGCTCCTCACGAGGAATCTCGAGGAGCTGGGACAAACCGTGGCGCCCGGCCACACGTTCCGTGGCCTAGGGCTCAGCCCGAGACTGCGGAAAAACTGGGCCTAAAGAGTAGGGCGAGATCCCGGGGCAAGGGAGGGATCATTCCTCCCTGATCCCAGGATCCCCTGGGCATCATGTGGACGCACAGGGACGATCCCGGGGATTACCCCGGGATTTTGCCTCGTCTAGCCATGGCCTGAGATTCTCTGAACTCTGACTCTTAGAATCATAGAATCATAGAATAGCAGAACTGGAAGGGGCCTACAAGGCCATCGAGTCTAACCCCCTGCTCAATGCAGGAATCCACCCTAAAGCATTCCCGACAGATGGTTGTCCAGCTGCCTCTTGAAGGCCTCTAGTGTGGGAGAGGCCACAACCTCCCTAGGGAACTGGTTCCATTGTCATACTGCTCTAACAGTCAGGAAGTTTTTCCTGATGTCCAGCTGGAATCTGGCTTCCTTTAACTTGAGCCCCTGATTCCGTGTCCTGCACTCTGGGAGGATCGAGAAGAGATCCTGGCCCTCCTCTGTGTGACAACCTTTTAAGGATTTGAAGAGTGCTCTCATGTCTCCCCTCAATCTTCTCTTCTCCAGGCTAAACATGCCCAGTTCTTTCAGTCTCTCTTCATAGGGCTTTGTTTCCAGTCCCCTGATCATCCTGGTTGTTCCACCTCACTCCTATTCTCATTTGAAACCCGTTTTCCTTTTCTTTCGAACGGGAAAAGTAAAATCGTGCTGCCTTGAAATTTTAAACCGTGCCTTCTGATTCCTGGAGAAAGGTAGACTTCTTAGGCAGGTGATGTCCAGTGTTATGGAAGCTAACATTCAGCTACAATCATCTCTTGACTGCTGATGCAGTTGGGCTTTCGAAAAGAAGCAAGTTACAGGATTACAGCCATCTGTATTGCACTTGGAAATGATGGGTTGTTCTTTTTTCTTCATCTTTGCAGGGAGAAAAGGGTTTTCCCGGAAGCCAAGGCAGCAAAGGAGAAAAGGTACTTTTGAGCTTACTTATGCAAGCTGCATCAGTCTTCGGCAAATATATAAAAAGTATTTCAGGACTCAGTAGACATAACCCAGAAACCTTTAAATTCTGCTTGCAGAATTAATAGTAATAATACATTTATTTCTTACCCGCCTCTCCCTCTGGATCGAGGCGGGGAACGACATTAGATACAAATACCATAAAATACATAAAACTGATTAAAAGCATATCAAACTGAAACAATATTAAAATCACAGTCAAATATCTTAAAATTCAACTGGGTAGGCCTGCCGGAAGAGATCAATCTTTATAGCCTTCTTGAATTCGAAAAGACCATTAAGTTGGCGGATCTCTCCTGGCAGGCCATTCCACAGTCTGGGAGCGGCAGAAGAGAAAGTCCTCTGAGTAACAGTTGTCAACCTAGTTTTCGCTGACTGAAGTAAGTTCTCCCCAGGGAACCTGAGTGTGCAGGGCGGATTGTACGGGAGAAGGCGATCCCACAGGTAACCTGAACCCAAACCATGCAGGGCTTTAAAGGTAATAGCCAACACTTTAGATTTCGTCCTGAAACTAATTGGCAGCCAGTGAACTGATTTTAGAGTTGGTGCCAGTCGCATAGCTCAGACTGGATTCTGTTTGTTTCGTGGTGGTGGTGGTGGGTCCATCAATGACTTTCACACAGTAAGACCACCTTCTCCTACCAGCTGCCCTCCAAATGTGTTGGAGTTCCAGTCCAAAACACCTGGCAGGTTGGGGAAGGCTGGAGGAACATAAGCCCAAAGGACCGGAACCTAGCAGACCGCCTACCCTTATATACACCCAGGCGACATTTACGATCTTCAGAGGAGGCCCTGCTGGCCATTCTGAGATGAAGAGAATGTCACCATGAAGAACCCCAGCAGCGGGGCCTTCTCTGTAGCGGCACCCACCCTCTGGAAAACCCTCCCTCATGTGGTTCGGGAGGCAGAAAATGTAATATCTTTTAGGGAAAGGAAAGGAACCTCTCGTGCAAGCACTGAGTCATTGCTGACTCTTGGAAGGACGCCAGCTTTTGCTGACGTTTTCTTGGCAGGCCTTATAGCGGGGTGGTTTGCCATTGCCTTCCCCGGCCGTGATTACCTTTCCCCCAGCTAACTGGGTACTCATTTTACCGACCTCGGGAGGATGGAAGGCTGAGTCGACCCGAGCCGGCTGCCTGAAACCAGCTTCCGCTGGGATCGAACTCAGGCCGTGGGGAGAGTTTCAGCTGCAGAAACTGCTGCTTTACCACTCTGCGCCACACGAGGCTCTATAATATCTTTTAAACGCCTCCTAAAAACATATCTTTTTAGGCAAGGCTTCCCTGAACTGTAACTTTTTCTGGTTTTATGTGATTTTTAAAGTTTTAAGTTTTAATCTGGGTTATTATATTATGGTTTTAGTTGCAAACTGCCCAGAGAGCTTAGGCTGTTGGGCAGTATAAATATGCAAGAAATAAATAAATGAAAAATAAGACAGATCCCCAAGGAGCTAACGATCTAAATTTCTACAAACAGGAAGACAATAAAATGGCAGGTGATCAAAGGTTTCATGGGAAAATGTGTCTTGGCAGGCCTGAAGGACAGGAAAGTGATGGAATTTCATGAGGGTTCTGGGAAAAGGGGTAATACCCAAATGAAAGGGGCAGCAAGCGTTTGTGCTTGAGGTGAAGCTAGGGCAGCGATTTGAGGAGGTCTGAGCAGGCAGAGACGTGAATGGTTTGGGCAGGCGCATCCTGGATTGCGGTGAGAGGACCGAGATGTTAGAAGGGGAAACCTGGAAGAAGAAGGATACAGTTGTCATGGAAGGAGATGACCAGTTGTGGACCAGAGTTGAGCAATGGGGAAAGAAAAGAATAGGGCTGGCTTTCACAATGACCCTGTTCAGATGACATGTTAAGCCATGCTGCTTAACCATTTTGGACTAACCACAAAGGGTTAGTTTGTCGTGTGTAAGGCGTTTTCCCTAACCATGGTTGCTACATTTATTTATTTATTTACAATATTTATATACCGCTCCCCATTCAAAATTTCGGAGTGGTGTACAAGATAAAACAAAACAAAAATAGAATAAAACACTTTAAAATGTGTTAAATGTGTTAAATGTGTTAAGAGGAGGGCCAGGATCTCTTCTCGATCCTCCCAGAGTGCAGGACACGGAATAACGGGCTCAAGTAAAAGGAAGCCAGATTCCAGCTGGACATCAGGAAAAACTTCCTGACTGTTAGAGCAGTACAACAATGGAACCAGTTACCTAGGGAGGTTGTGGGCTCTCCCACACTAAAGGCATTCAAGAGGCAGCTGGACAACCATCTGTCAGGGATGCTTTAGGGTGGATTCCTGCATTGAGCAGGGGGTTGGACTTGATGGCCTTGTAGGCCCCTTCCAACTCTGCTATTCTATGATTCTATGAAATAGATTTTAAAAGAAGCAAAATGTACAGTGAACCGTGGCTAGTCATTAAGGAAAAGGCTTCCTGGAATAATGACATTTTCAGGAAGCTCTGAGAGGAATACAAAGTTGGCACCTGCCTGATCTCCAGAGGCAGGGTATTCCATAGGAGGGGGGCCACCACGCTGAAGGCTCTTCCCCTGGTGGTCACCAATCGGAGGATGGGTCTAGGTGGAACCACCAGGAGCATGTTGCTGCATGCTCCACCACAGCCTCAACTTGGCCACCAACCTCATCCAGGAAGTGGCTGCCCAAGGCCATGCATGCTGCAAGGGATGCTGGGATGCGAAACCAACCTGTCGGAGGATTGAAGAGATCAGCGGAGAGGTATATGCTTAGAGTAGAGTTAAGCAAATCATGCAACGGGCCATGGTTCCACGTTCATGTGGCGGCAGCACTGGGTGTGGTTAGTGGTAACCACAGTGAGACGTGGTTAGCATAACCACATCCCCCAAAGTGTTGTCTGAACAGGGTCAGTGTTGGACAAGGAGAACTGCTCTGACTTGGAGACAAATCAGATAAAGGGAGCAGAGAGGAGGAAGGAATCTAAGATCATTGTGCTGTGACCTCTGCGTTTGTGTGTTGCGATTACACGGAATTGAATTGTCTAATAGCAGGTACACATTTTTGCAATTTGTTGAGAAGCAGTTAGCGTGAGATTCTCAGTCTTTTCTTCTTTTTCTTGCAGGGGGGACCAGGAGAGCTAGGAGACTCTGGCGAGAAGGTGAGCAGCGAAAGGAAGGCGTTGACTGCGCTCCCAGGCCTGCGCAGCCATCACAATAGCGATGGGTGCCCTAGTTGGAGGCCAAAAATCGGTTTTACAGAGAGCGGCATGTAACTTTTCCTGGTCAACTTGACTTCGGGAGGCCTGACGAAGGCAAATTCACATGCCCTAAGTCGTCCTTCCCCAACTCGCTGCTCTCCAGGTGTTCTGGGCTACAGCTCCCATCATCCCCTGTCAGCGTGGCCAATGGCATGCTGGGAGTTGATAATCCAAAGCAGCAGGGAGGGCACCAGGTTGAGAAAGGATGCCATAAGCGTGCATAAGATTCAAAACAAGGAAGGCAGTAGTTGAATGCTCTAACATATACAGAGTGCCCAAAGCACACAACTACAAGATATACATTCAAGGACGGACAGTGATAATCCCCTGCATGGCGCAATGACACGTTCATCAATGGCAAACTGCTGGTTGTCTAACAAAACTGCACACGAAAATTACTCCTAATACAATCATCTCCACGTTTTTATAATGAATATTTTCTAATGCGTGATGTACGTAAATCGAAACCACAGGCACAGTTTATTAGTTCAGTACAGTGCTGGCGATGACATCAGAGGCTCAGCGGCTATTGGGTGGGATAGCTAATACCCTGGAAGACAGAAACAAACTTCAAAGTGATCTTGATAGGCTGGAGTGCTGGGCTGAAAACAACAGAATGAAATTTAATAGGGATAAATGCCAAGTTCTACATTTAGGGAATAGAAACCAAATGCACAGTTACAAGATGGGGGACACTTGGCTCAGCAATACTACAAATGAGAAAGATCTTGGAATTGTTGTAGATCACAAGCTGAATATGAGCCAACAGTGCGATATGGCTGCAAGAAAGGCAAATGCTATTTTGGGCTGCATTAATAGAAGTATAGCTTCCAAATCACGTGAGGTACTGGTTCCTCTCTATTCGGCCCTGGTTAGGCCTCATCTAGAGTATTGCGTCCAGTTCTGGGCTCCACAATTCAAGAAGGACGCAGACAAGCTGGAGCGTGTTCAGAAGAGGGCAACGAGGATGATCAGAGGTCTAGAAACAAAGCCCTATGAAGAGAGACTGAAAGAACTGGGCATGTTTAGCCTGGAGAAGAGAAGATTGAGGGGAGACATGATAGCACTCTTCAAATACTTAAAAGGTTGTCACACAGAGGAGGGCCAGGATCTCTTCTCGATTCTCCCAGAGTGCAGGACACGGAATAACGGGCTCAAGTTAAAGGAAGCCAGATTCCGGCTGGACATCAGGAAAAACTTCCTGACTGTTAGAGCAGTGCGACAGTGGAATCAGCTACCTAGGGAGGTTGTGGGCTCTCCCACACTAGAGGCATTCAAGAGGCAGCTGGACAAGCATCTGTCAGGGATGCTTTAGGGTGGATTCCTGCATTGAGCAGGGGGTTGGACTCGATGGCCTTGTAGGCCCCTTCCAACTCTGCTATTCTATGATTCTATGATTCTATTTGCGTTTCTCCAAGCTCAAGGCATACCGCCTGTTTTTCATTTTGGAGGTGTCAACCCCACAATAATCTACGGGTTTCAGCCGATTCGTCGTTGCGCTTTTTCCGAAGAAGCTACCACGCAAACAGGACAAACAAACCGGGGCCTGTTATAAAGTTTACAACGCTGATAAGAAAAGGAAAACAATAAACATAACTTTGTATTATAAACATAGTTTACAAGGTTACTATACTGATGTCATCACCAGCACTGTATCGAACTATAAACTGTGACTGTGGTTTCGACTTATGTATGTCATGCATTAGAAAACTTTCTTTCTTTCTTTCTTTCTTTCTTTCTTTCTTTATTTATTTATTTATTTATTTATTTATTTATTACATTTTTATACCGCCCAATAGCCGAAGCTCTCTGGGCGGTTCACAAAAGTTAAAACTATGAAGAGCATAATAAAACAACCAACAATCTAAAAACACAAATGCAAAATATAATATAAAAAGCACAACCAGGATTAAACCACACAGCAGAAATTGATATAGGTTAAAATATGGAATTAAAACAGCAACGTTTAAATTTAAGTTAAATTAGGTGTTAAAATACCGAGAAAATAAAAATACTGAGAATTATAAAAATGTGGAGATGATTGTATTAGGAGTAATTAGGATCGCCTTCTCCCATATAATCCACCCCACACACTCAGGTCCTCTGGGAAGAATCCACTTCAGCTAGCAAAAACTAGATTAACAACTGTTACCCAGAGGACCTTCTCTTCTGCTGCTCCCAGACTGTGGAATGGCCTGCCGGAGGAGATTCGTCAACTTGACAGTCTTTTAGAATTGAAAAAAGCAATAAAGACTGATCTATTCCGGCAGGCCTATCTAGTGAAATTTTAGAATGTTTTCAGGATGTTTTCAGGATGTTTTAATCATGTATGGTATGTTTTAATTCATTTTAATGTGTATTTTATATCATGTTTTTATACTGTTTGTTTTACACTTTGAATTGTTTTAGTTTTTGTGAACCGCCCAGGGAACTTCGGCTATTGGGCGGTATAAAAATGCAAATAATAATAATAATAATAATAATAATAATAATAATAATAATAATTTTCATGTACAGTTTCGTTAGACACAACACTGATGTATTGCACTCCCTCAGAGCATGCACAGAGTGCAAGCACACGTCAGCAGAGACAGAGGTCACTGGCAGCAAGCGGATGTTCACGAAGCAAAGGAATACTCAGACACAGTAGCTTTTTTGAACTACTAAACTAAGTTTACTGTACACGTATTTACAAAAAAGCTAATATAACATAACTAAGGAACGTTCACGTAGAGAAAACCAACTGACCAAAAACTCCCCACACTCTTCAATCACATGTCACATATTAATAGCCTTGTGAGCCAATCATAGTGTCCATATGCAATATGAACACCGGATTGCATCACCGGGATTGTGTTGCTATGCCTCAAGAAAAAACATGGGCAAACGACCTTGGTCAGAGAGCCACCCAGCTGCACTTCCTGGCTGTTCCCGAAGTCCTTGAGATGGCTGTCTCAGAGGTTGTTACTTTGTTCAGCAGTTTCAGAAAAAAATTCTGATGAACACTTTTAAATCAAATACCTGACAGTCACCACAAACGGAGACAGAAAATTCCGTTGCTTAACTATGCACTTTGTGAAGAAGTCCTCCGATTTGTCTGTCCTGAACCTTCTAACTGTTCAGATTCGTTCGATGACCCCACTGGGTTCTAGGTGATGACAGAGGAAGGCGAACGTCAACTTTCTCCATCCCGTGTATAATTTTAGGTGCCTCTACCATGTTACCCCTTATTTGCCTTTTTTTCTAAGCTAAAACCCACATATGTGTTAACTTCTCCTTATAGGGAAAGTCCACCAGTCCCCGGATAACCTTGGTTGCCTTCTCCTGCACCTTTTCCAGCTCTACAATACCATTTACGAGATGCAGTGACCAGAACTGTACACAGTGTTCCAAATGCAGTTGCCCATAAAGCCAAATGATGGTTTGATATTACACAATGCATAGACAGGGGTCTCTTAATTGTCTACTCCTTTCTTTGCACCCTTTGATCTTGGTACACGGCTACTCGTAATTTGCCATGTCAGCCAAGCCAACAAACTACAACTTGCACTTCTTTTTCAGACCGTTTTCCTAGAATCAAGAAGATTATTTATTTATTTATTTATTTATTTATTTATTTATTTATTTATTACATTTATATACCGCCCCATAGCCAAAGCTTTCTGGGTGGTTTATAAAGGTTTAAAACAGTGAACATTAAAAACAAATATACAAAAGTTTTAAACCATCAAAAGCATAAAAACAACAATATCCATTTAAAACAACTATTCCGGACTAAAGGTGTAACTCCTGTTTTTATTTCTTTCAGGGCAGCAGAGGTGATGATGGTGAAATGGGTCAAAAGGTAAAGGAATGGCTTTGCTTTGGTCAACTTGAGAGGCCACCCGGAACTGATTCTCCATTGTTGGACGTATTTGATTTGTATCCTGTAGCCTTCCCTAACCAGTTGCCCTCCAGGAGTTTTGGGCCTCATAGAATCATAGAATAGTAGAGTTGGAAGGGGTCTGTAAGGCCATTGAGTCCAACCCCCTGATCAATGCAGGAATCCACCCTAAAGCATCCCTGACAGATTGTTGTCCAGCTGCCTCTTGAAGGCCTCTAGGGTGGGAGAGCCCACCACCTCCCTAGGTCATTGGTTCCATTGTTATACTACTCTAACACTCAGGAAGTTTTTCTTGATGTCCAGCTGGAATCTGGCTTCCTGTAACTTGAGCCCCTTATTCTGTGTCCTGCACTCTGGGAGAATTGAGAAGAGATCCTGGCCCTCCTCTGTGTGACAACCTTTCAAGTATTTGAAGAGTGCTCTCATGTCTTCCCTCAATCTTCTCTTCTCCTGACTAAATATGCCCAGTTATTTCAGTCTCTCCTCAACTCCCATCATCCTCGGCCGGCATGACCAATGGTCTGGAATTCTGGGAATTGTAACCCAAAAGATCTGGAGGACATCAGGTTGGGGGAGGCTGGTATAGAGAGCCAAGTGATAGGAAGCTTTGGCCCTATTCTGTCATTCTCACAGGATTGGGAGAGGGAGATGAACTCACTGACTCCACACCTTCTTTTCATGTCCTTGCTGCTCAGCTCCACCACCGTCCACACTGCCTTGAAATGGCATGAACCTATAACACGATGCTCACTGTCTGGTTCGGGTCATGTCAGGACCTTGGATAGCTCAGTGCAGGACACACTAGCTGGACTATTCTCTTCTAAGGAGAATAGTTGTCCCAGCAAAGGACTGCACTCAACTAGTGATGGAACCTGGTCGTTCAGTGGCTCCACCCCTGCTGGATGCTGACTGTGGTTCTTAAAGGGCCCGTGTCTGTTTCCGCATAGCTGAGGACAGGAGAAGAGGCAGAGCAATTATCCTCAGAGTCAGGCTGGGACTATACAGAAGGGGTGCTGACGGAATCCCCCTGAAGTGGGGTGACCTATGACCCATTTGAATCCGAATCATGATCCTAGGACTGTGGAGCCTCTGAATCAGGGGATATGATGAACACGCTGGATGGACGAGGTCTGAAGTGGAAAGCTTCCCTATGTGATTTAGGATTCTGGGCTCCAAATCACATGGGGTGTCTACACACAGAACATGCTCCTCACTTTAGTCCACCCCTGTCCAGGATGTGGAAGCGAAGGTGTCCAGGTGATGAGTCGCCCTTTTCTCACCCCGCATGTGATGGGGATGTGAAACACGGCTTTTATCTTCCATTAATTCAGAGCCCTTTGGGGACCTTAATAAATGTTTAAATCAGTACTGCTCCATTCTGAAAGGTTACAAGCAAAAGGCAAATTCATTCCTAGGTGGGGTTCCATCCCATTACATCTCAAGAATTCTTTAATCCTCCCTATTCCACAAGTGGTATCATTCCACTGGTGGTACAAAGATGCTGGATCCAGGTCATCATATGTGCATAGGCCTTTACACCCAAACTGGGACCTTTTGAAAAGCAGCGCTCACCAATCATGCAAAAGGAGCCTTTATACGCACAAAGACATGTGCAGAGCCAATGAGTGCATGATGGGGACAGCAAGCACATGCCCAGTGTCCTCCAACATTTCACTATACACAGCTCCGGATGATAGGAAAATGACTTCAGATTCAACTATCTACATTCTCTGGAGTCTGTTGAAATTCACAGTTGAGTTTATGTTGATGCTGGTCTGTATGGTTTTAGTCTGCGTAACTGTGTCTTATTGTGATAGATTTACTTTGACTGCTTAATTGCTAGAAAAGTAGCTATTTGAAATACAAATAAATAAAGGGCGATGGTGTTTTTTTTAAAAAAAGAATTCTTTAATCCTTATTCCCCAGCAAATAATTGGCTGGGAGAGTAAAACATGGTAGGAGAGCAAAAAATATTTCAGCAAATAATTGGCAGAACGAGGGCCCAGGACTAATGTGATAACATGGCCAATTTTTATAAGAGAAGGTCTTAACTCTATTTTGTGGAGGAGTCATTATAATAATGAGTATAGCAGGGACTATGGCTTAATCTACACCAAGCAGGATATTGCACTGTGAAAGCGGTATGAAAGCGATGTATAAAATTTATTTATTTATTTATTTATTTATTACATTTTTATACCGCCCAATAGCCGAAGCTCTCTGGGCGGTTCACAAAAATTAAAACCATCATAAAACAACCAACAAGTTAAAAATACAAATACAAAATACAATATAAAAAGCACAACCAGGATAAAACCACGCAGCAAAATTGATATAAGGTTAAAATACAGAGTTAAAACAGTATAATTTAAATTTAAGTTAAAATTAAGTGTTAAAATACTGAGTGAATAAAAAGGTCTTCAGCTGGCGACGAAAGGAGTACAGTGTAGGCGCCAGGCGGACCTCTCTGGGGAGCTCATTCCACAACCGGGGTGCCACAGCGGAGAAAGGCTGCTTTATAGCAATATTGAAGTGCACTGACAAACCTTGGGGCCCATTGACGCATACCATATACTGCTTTCATACTGCTATATCCTGCTTGGTGAAGCGCCTTCCTTTTATATACTGCTTTCATACCGCTTTCATAGTGCAATATCTTGCTTGGTGTAGATTAGACCTGGGAACATTTTCATAGAATTTTAACTTATGGCAAGTGCTACCTGAAGGAATTGCAGTTTTTTTCTCTATGTGTGATGGGACTGTCTTAGCGCAGGAATGAGCAACCTTCAGGCTTCCATGAACTTATTTGTTTTTTACTAGGAATCTGCGGTTCACCAACCAGAGCCAGGTGCAAAATGGTGCCTTAGTGAGGCAGAATATGCTAAGGATTAAGGAACAGGGTGTTTCTGAGTACATTCTCAGCCCAGGAATTTGTGAGGGGTACCAGAACCAAGCTCAGAAGACCTTTCACGCAAAAATCCACTCCTGGTTTTTCTATGAGTATGGGAACAAAATTTTAACAGTGTTGGGGAAGCGAATTGTTGCTGTTGTTAAAAAGTTTGGGGTCAGAAATCATTTCCTTTATAGGTCAGTCTTAAAGCAAAATCCAATTGCTTCCATAGAATCATAGAAGAGTAGAGTTGGAAGGGGCCTATAAGGCCATCGAGTCCAACCCCCCTGCTCATTGCAGGAATCCACCTTAAAGCATCCCTGACAGATGGTTGTCCAGCTGCCTCTTGAAGACCTCTAGTGTGAGAGAGCCCACCACCTCCCTAGGTAACTGGATCCATTGTTGCACTGCTCTTACAGTTAGGAAGTTTTTCCTGATGTCCAGCCAAAATCTGACTTCCTGTAACTTGAGCCCGTTATTCCGTGTCCTGTACACTGGGAGGATCAAGAAGAGATCCTGGCCCTCCTCTGTGTGACAACCTTTTAAGGATTTGAAGTGCTCTCATGTCTCCCCTCCATCTTCTCTTCTTCAGACTAAACATGCCCAGTTCTTCCAGTCTCTCCTCACAGGGCTTTGTTTCCAGACCCCTGGTCATCTTCTTTGCCCTCCTCTGAACACGCTCCAGCTTGTCTGCATCCTTCTTGAAGCGTGGTGCTTTGTGGATCACTACTTGGATCCACCCCATGGAGTGTGGCCTATGGGGTGATCAGTGGGGTGAAAACAGCCTTCCAACGTTTTCTACTCATGCCTTGATGGCTTCTGATGGTCAAGTTATATAATAGGGTCATAGGCAGGATGGCTGTGGCACATTCTTTGCATCATACTAAATTTGGGGGTGGGGTGGGGATGCTGGTTGCCACTGATTCTTGGCGTGACAGGAACCTGTGTGTGATGTCGTGGGCTAGGGATCTACCTGTCTTTTCTTCTATCTAAAGGGAGAGCCAGGCATTGGCTTCCGGGGCCCTGCAGGCCAAGCTGGCCCTCCTGGGCATAAGGTCAGTGCAGTGACCATCTTTCTAGATCCTTCTTTTGCAGTGGTCTTCACGAGATCAGTCAAGATGGGTCGTGGCAAAGCTGTTGCCACCATGTTGAGCATGGAGAAAATTGTGAAAGTGGGTCCCATGTTGCAGGTTGGGTGTCTAAGGTGGGTCTGGATTAGTTGAAGACCACTGTTCTATTGTATTCTAATGTAATTCTAGGCTTTGCCTGCTAACTCTTTAAGTAGAACATACAGACTAACCTCCAGTAGAGGGCTGCTTTGTCTGGAGGGGGTGGTGTCTGTAGGCAACGTCCAAGGTGAATTATTAGTTCCAGTTAAGGTAGATAAGAGGAAGAGGAAGGATATAAAGAGAGGGAGCTGTATCTCACTCTAAAAAATGTTTGCTCACATTGTGACTGAAAACTATGGATTCTTTCCACCAGGGTGAACCCGGGGAACCAGGACCTCCAGGGGCTCAGGGTATCCAGGGTATCCGTGGCAACCCTGGGATTCCAGGATCTCAGGGGGAGAGAGGCGCTCCAGGGCTACATGGAATTCCAGGACAAAAGGTGGGTGAGATTTTGGGAGGGGAATAGGCTGATGGCCCAGCGATTCAGGGAATCAAATAATCCCAGATGGGGAACTGGGCCCTTTTCTGGATAAATTGCATACACGTGTGCCACAAAAGGGCCTGAAAATTTCAATTTAATTGCTAGGAACTGAGGGACAGGTCCTTATTTTCTCAACTTGGATTTCCTATTTTACTTGATCTGAAAGTACATGAAAAGTCCTCGCTCTCCCTTACTGACCCTGGATAATTTTGCCATCTTGTTTACAGGCTGTAATATTAGGGTGGGGAGCATTTTTTGGGGGGGGGGGGCGAAGAGGTGCATGCAGCAGGGGTACTTACTACCAGTGGTAATTATGCAACAGGATGTTAATGGGTGTCATTTTGCTTGCCTGTAAGTCTCCAGAGAGAGGGCAGGAAGCAGTGCCCACACTCTGATTTGGCTTGACATGTCATTGTCATCTGACATCACTGTGAAGCCAAATTGGAGTGAGGGCAATGCTTTCCGTCCACCACCTGGAGTCTTGCATGTAAGGGCACAATCCTATGCTTGTTTACTTGTAAGACTCCAGAGAGGGGGCAGGAAGCACTGCCCTCACTCTCATTTGGCTTATGTCATTATCTCCTGGCATCAATGTGAAGCCAAATCAGAGCGAGGGCAATGCTTTTGGTCCACCACTAGAAACTTTAGTTTAAAGGTGCAATCCTAGGCATGTTTAGACAGAAACAAGTCCTACAACTCCCAGCATTGTAGAATGCTATGAATTGTAGGACTTGTTTCTATTTAAACATGCATAGGATTGTGCCCTAATTTTTTTTAAAAAAACCAAAATGGATAAGAGTGCATTTCCTGCCTCCAGAACCACAAAACAACGATTAAAAAAACTGGTTACCTCCTCCTTCCCTCACCCCCAAGCCAAGCCTTTACTTTTTATGCCAGAATGTTCTAAGGAGAATGTTTCAGAGCTAATAAATGACTCCAGCACCACCGGAAAGCACTCTCTGGATAGGAAAGAAAGATAGGGGGAAAAAACAGTAGCACGCAGCATCTCACAACACCAACACAACATAAATGCATCCTTTGAGCCCCTAACCATGCCATTGAAGCAAACACAAACACACAGAATGGTTGGAAACTGCTCTTAGATTATCTGGGAACAGCAGTAGAAGAGGAAAAGGACAAAGCAACCTCGCAGGTGAAGTTTGAAAATGGGCCGGTGATTATCTTCTTCATTCTGAAACAGCCCCATTACACGGTTCCTCTCACTAGAGTTGTCCTCTAGACACTCTGGACATTCAGTCCGGGTCGCAGTGACACGAAAATTTGTGAGAAGGACTGCAGAAGTCTGCACCTGAGTTTTAAAGGAAAAAAAAGTCTTGGCTGGATTTTGGAGTAGGGCGGAGGGAGGGAGAAATGACAGGCACAGAAGGAACAAGAGGAATGCATTGATAGTTTCCAGTAGGGATAGCTGTTGTGGCGTGTCCCCTTAGAAGTGACGCCCTGTGAGACTCTCAAGCAAGTGTTCGCAGAACAGCTAGGACCTGACGAGGCTGAGCTGTGTGAAATCCTGGCTGAAGGAGCAGACTTTACTCTGGAGAAATCACACTGGAGACTTGTCAAAGGAATAAGAAAGCTTGCATTTTATTGCAGGAAATGTATGTTGGAGAGGCAGGAGCATGAAGAAAGAGGTAGGAAGCGAGGTCAGCAACCCTAAGAGTATCAGTCTAGCAATAGAAGGAAGGTCAGCCCAGATCGGAGGACAGTCTAGGTAGCTGGGAGGTCTTCTCTCTATCCACCCCTTTTTTTTCCCTTTGAGGCCTGTTGAGTTGCATGCACTCTTCCAAAAATTAAGTGTGCATAGGATGGTGCAACGCCCCCACCTCACACACAAGGCTTTGACGCGCACACCTCCCTCAGGCTAAGCACCACCACTTAAATACCTGAGGAAGGGGTAAAAAGAAAAGTATAACCTTTCCTTTATAGCAGAGGGAAAAGGTAGGGCGATTTGGAAAAGGCTTTTCTGTGAATATAGCAGGCTGAAGGTTTAATGTAATGTGTTTATTTATGAACCAATAGAGCAGGAGACACAGCCAAACTGACACATGGTTTTATGGTAGCAAAATAAAGAAAATGTTCATTGTTGTTTACAGTTCTTAGTTCCTTCAAATTATATTCCAATCCTGCCTATTCTTAAGAATACTGGTAGTAACCAATCTAATAATAACAATCCTTAGTCCCTGTGATCTTATAGAATCATAGAATAGCAGAGTTGGAAGGGGCCTACAAGGCCATCGAGTCCAACCCCCTGCTCAATGCAGGAATCCACCCTAAAGCATCCCTGACAGATGGCTGTCCAGCTGCCTCTTGAAGGCCTCTAGTGTGGGAGAGCCCACCACCTCCCTAGGGAACTGGTTCCATTGTTGTACTGCTCTAACAGTCAGGAAGTTTTTCCTGATGTCCAGCTGGAATCTGGCTTCCTTTAACTTGAGCCCGTTATTCCGTGTCCTGCATTCTGAGAGGATCTTATTTTCACTCACTCCTCACATAACTCTTGACAAGAAATCCCTCAGCTAAACACATCTACCCTCCAAACCCCATCACCAACCGAACCCCTTGGACCATTCAGCTCCCCCATATATAGACTCCTCCCCCTTTCCACAGCATCACCAGCCACAGCCACTCAGTCCAACATTCCGCACTCTCTAGACATACTCACTCAGACATATCTAAGGGAATAGAAATGTGGGTCACGCCACAGCTGGGTTCAACTTTCTCTCCATTCAAATTGTTTATATCTCAAGTTCATTTTTCCTGATTATGAAGAAATCTGTGTATTTTGATAAATTTTTATCTAACAATGAACCAAATGAAATTCTCACTAGGGATGTATGGGAATTTTGGTTTTCCTCATGAACCATATAGGCATGCCCCCGTTCAAAGCTCCAGATGCAAGCGTGAGCATGTGTCCATCAAAAATATTCGCAATTTGTCAGCTGTGTGCTCGCATTCATCTCGTTCCCAATTCCCAATTCGATTTGCGCAGATTTCTTCATTTGTGCAAATTTTTCCTCAGCATGATGAATCGGCCCCACTTTGGGGTACGGCAGAAATCTGCACAAATTGGGGGAGAGTTGCGTGAATCTCCCATTCGAGCCCTGCTCAGTTTGCAGAAGTTTCACATTCGCGTAGAGCAAGCAGCAATCCTGAACAGGAATCGGGAATGGGACAAGCCATGAAATGATGTTCAGGAAATCCTGACGAAATCAAACATAGCTTGTTCACCCATCCCTAATCGCTCAGAGCTCAGAGGATGGCAACAAGGGAGAGGGCCTTTTCAGTGGTGGCCCCCCAGTTTTGGAACGATCTCCCCAACGAGGCTCACCTGAAGCCAACTTTGTTATCTTTTCAGCACCAGGTCAAGAATTTTCTCGTCTCCCAGGCATTTAACAACATATGCTGAGTTTTTTTCTTAACTGACCCCAGACTGGTTGTTTTAAAGGGATATTGCCTGTTTTTATGCTTTTTATGGTTTTAAATTTTGTATATTTGTTTTTAATGTTCACTTTTTTATCTTTGTAAACCGCCCAGAGAGCTTCAGCTATGGGGCATTATAGAAATGTAATAAGTAAATAAATCTAAAAAATCTCACCATCTTGTGGTTGTGGGCTCTCCCACACTAGAGGCCTTCAAGAGGCAGCTGGACAACCATCTGTCAGGGATGCTTTAGGGTGGATTCCAGCATTGAGCAGGGGGTTGGGCTCGATGGCCTTGTAGGCCCCTTCCAACTCTGCTATTCTATGATTCTATGATTCACCGGCCAAATTTGATAGGTATAGCTACAACTCTCAGCACGGAAAGGACCATGCTGTAGCTGCCTGCCATGTAGCTGTTAAAGTTGAAGAGACTTTCAGAACAAAAATGGGGCATTGAACCTCTTTTAACACGACAAACGTGCTTGAACCTGTGGGGATTCAAAGCCGGACATTTAAAACTGAAGGCACTCAAAGCCCTCTGGGCGAATCTCTCGGGTAGTTGTGAGATGGGGTCCTCTTCAAACCTTTGTTCTAAGTTATTAGTGCAATTTAAACAGATTCTGGATTTACCCCAGTGTGTATACCAAAAGGTCAGTGCTGCCCCAGGTGAATAACACTGTACCTGTTGGAGGATTTTTTTTTATTATTTATTTATTTATTTATTTATTTATTTATTTATTTATTACATTTTTATACCGCCCAATAGCCGAAGCTCTCTGGGCAGTTCACAACAATTAAAACCACGAAGAGCATAAAAACAACCAACAAATTTAAAACACAAATACAAAATGTACTGTTCCTCCTCCCCAATGCATTTCGTCTCCTTTATGGGGCGTGTTTTAGGAGGATAGATACCCTCCCCCACTCCGGTGCTGCTACCCCAATGCCATGGTAGGCAGCTAGGAGTTTTCCTCCACTAATAGTTGCGTTTTCTCTGAATATACATCTCTCTTTAGGGGGAACGTGGCAAGAGAGGACGCCATGGATCAGCTGGACCAGCAGGCCCCCCTGGACTGCCTGGACAAGAGGTGCTCAAAATATAGGAACCTAGGAAGCTGCCTTAGGCTGAGTCAGACCCCCTCCCCCTTGGTCCAGATAGCCCAATATTGTCGACACTGACTGGCAGCAATCTCTCACCAAGGTTTCAGGCAGGCGTTTTACCAGGGGAGGCATGATAGAGGTGTGGAGAATGTGGATAGAGAGGCCTTTTTCTCCCTCTCTCATAATACTAGGACCCAGTGGGGTCATCCCATGAAGCTGATTGGTGGTAGATAAAAGGAAGGACTTCTTCACCCAGCGCATCGTTAAACTATGGAATTCGATACCACAAAATATAGTGATGGCCACCAATTTCGATGTCTTTAAAAGGGTGTTGGATAAATTCCTGGAGGAGACGGCTATCAATGACTACTAGTCCTGATGGCTAAGTCTATATACACCAGTTGCTGGGGAACATGGGTGGGAGAGTGCTGTTCCTGGTCAACAGCTGGTTGGCCACTGTGTGAACAGAGTCTTGGACTTGATAGCTCTTCTTACGTTCTTAAGGGATAGAATAAGGACTTTCCGTATACTAAACTTGTGCTCAAGTACTGAGTCCCAGCCCCACCCTACAAGAGGCTGGGCAACAAGTGTCTCATCGTATGTTTCCTTTGATGTTACAAGGAAGAGGAGGGGGAAAGACTGAGGCCAGATCTATACCAAGCAGGATATAGCACTATGAAAGTGGTAGGAAAGTGGTATATAAGAGGAAGGAGCCACACCAAGCAGGATATAGCGGTATGAAAGCAGTATATGGTCTGTGTCGATGGGCCCCAACAGTTGTCAGTGCACTTCAGTACCGCTATAAAGCAGTAGTGTGGATCCTGCCTCTTGGCTTGCACTGGCTGCCTGTATGTTTCCGAGCCCAATTCAAGGTGCTGGCTTTGACCTATAAAGCCTTACACGGCTTGGGACCACAATACCTGACGGAACGCCTCTCCCGACGTGAATATAGCCGGTCACTACGTTCAACATCTAAGGTCCTCCTCCGGGTGCGTACTCCGAGAGAGGCTCAGAGTGTGGCAACGAGGGACAGGGCCTTTTCGGTGGTGGCCCCCAGACTATGGAATTATCTCCCTGATGAGGCTCGCCTGGCGCCAACTCTGCTATCTTTCCGGCACCAGGTTAAGACTATCCTCTTTGCCCAGGCGTATGGCGGCACATCTTAATCACCCACATGTTTAGTTTTTTAACAGTTTTTAATGCTTTATGTGTGTATGTTCTGTGTTTTAGAATTTTAAATTTTGTATACTTGTTTTTATCTCAATTTTAGAATTTCTGTAAACCTCCCAGAGAGCCCTGGCTATGGGAGCAGTATATAAGTGTAATAAATAAATAAATAAATAAATAAATAGAATAGAATAGAATAGAATAGAATAGAATAGAATAGAATAGAATAAAATACATATTTACTGCTTTCATACCACTTTCATAGTGCTATATCATGCTTGGTGTACATCTGGCCCGAGATATGAAGTAGCATCAGCAACTGTATATCTCTGTCTCTTGTAATGTCTAGTTAAGTCCTGACAGATTTCAAATTTGAACTAGCAATCGCCTTGTCTGAGTCTGAATCAACGTTTTGTCGTCTCTGCTTTTCCTCCTCAGGGGATGCCGGGTGGCCCTGGGATCAAGGGCAGCAAGGTGAGTCATGTCTCAGTATAGGACACCCATCAAGTTGACAGGCAGTAAAGTTCAGGATAGACAGAAGGAAGGATGCCCAATACAATTCACTGTCTGAACTGCACCGCCATGGGTGATGGCCACTAACTTGGATGGCTTTTTAAAAAAAAGATTAGACAAATTCTTAGGGCTGTTTTGCTCAAAAGAAATCTTAAAAGAAAATGGGAAATAAGTAATTAAAGCCTAATCCCTGTAGAAACAGAAACCGACATTGTGGCTGTTCAAGGGGCAATTAAGGCGCAATTAACAGGAAGCAATGAATTGGGCAGGACCTGAAAACAGAAAACTTTAATTAAAGGCACAGGAGTGCTGAAATGCCTGAAAAGCTTTGCATGTCCACTCTGGACTGGTTAATGTGTCCTCTCACCTCCTAAGTCTAAAACCTATCCTGGAAAAAACTTAGATGGTTGACACAGAAAACACTGGACTGTAACGATTTGACAGCAGTGCCATCTGGATGTTCTGTAAAAAGTGAGTGAACAAAGGATATAAATTCAAGAGAAAAGTGGTAGTGGGGAAGCAATCTAGGATGAGAGAGAGGTATGGAATCATAGAATAGTAGAGTTGGAAGGGGCCTACAAGGCCATCGAGTCCAACCCCCTGCTCAATGCAGGAATCCACCCTAAAGCATCCCTGACAGGTGGTTGTCTAGCTGCCTCTTGAAGGCCTCTAGTGTGGGAGAGGCCACCACCTCCGTAGGTCACTGGTTTCATTGTCATACTGCTCTAACCGTCAGGAAGTTTTTCCTGATGACCAGCCAGAATCTGGCTTCCTGTAACTTGAGCCCATTATTCCATGTCCTGCACTCTGGGATGATCGAGAAGAGATCCTGGCCCTCCTCTCTGTGTTTACAGAGCTTTCTGTCTCCTACTTGATTTTGATAGTTTGAATTTTAAGCCAACATCAAAAGTCTCAAGATGGGTAACAAAAATGTTCAGAAACAAATAAAAGATGTCGCTGGGTAACATCATGGTTTTTGTTTTTCAGGGCGAGTCTGGTCTTGGCAGATTGGGTCCCAGAGGACCACGTGGCCTCCCTGGACCCCGGGTAGGATGCCCCACTAATGCCCTTTTCATGTCAGCTTCCGCTTTTAACATCCTAAAGAATTATCATGGTTTTAAGTGCATTAGTTACAGTCCGGAACAGTAGATTCAGGAAGAATTCTCTGGTTAAGACCAAAGATTCCTCAACAGCTACCGAAGTTACACAGAATACTTCGGGTGTTATCTTCGCGGCACCAAGTTTATTTTATTTATTTATTTATTTATTTATTTATTTATTTGAGCATTTTTATCCTGCCCTTCAGCCAAAAAAGGCTTTCGCAGTGGCTTACAAAAATATTTCTTGACAGTCCCTGCTCACAGGCTTACAATCTAAAAAACATTACACTGTAGGAAATGGGATTGGGAGGGAGGAGGAGGGGGCACATTAACACTGCCTTCCCCCAAACCCTGTGGTTTTACTTACCCAGGGCGGCATACGGTAATCGCGATGTCAAGGAGGGAGTGGGGGGTTTCCGGCAGTCATCTGGTTACCAGAGCTGCCCCCCCCCCCCGGCCCTCTTCCTGGTTTCCTGCAACCAATCACCAGTCGCCTTCCAGCAGGACCATCCTCTCAATCAGCCACGGAGTGAGGTCAGATGGCAGAAGAGCTGTACTAACCTCGCCCCACTGAAAATGTCAGGGTAGGTCCCCAACTTTTTTTCCGTGCAGCTTCGCAGGAAAGCCCACAGTTGCTGCAAATCCGCGGCTGCGTCATATGACTGACACAGCCCAGATCCACAGCCACTGCAGGGCTTTGGCCATGTATAGATGGTCTCATAGTCAAAGTTTGTGCCCATATATTTACTTCGTTACATAACACATGGTTAAACTATGGAATTCACTTCCACAAGATGTAGTGATGGCCACCAGTTTGGAGGGCTTTAAAAGGGGGTTGGATCAGTTCATGGAGGAGGAGGAGGAGGAGGAGGAGGAGGAGGAGGAGGAGGAGGAGGAGGCTATCAATGGCTACTAGTCCTGATGGTTAAGCGTTACCTCCAGTATCCAAGGCAGTAAACCTATATACACCAGTCGCTGGGGAACATGAGTGGGAGAGTGCTGTTCCTGGTCAACAGCCGGTTGGCCACTGTGTGAACAGTGTGCTGGACTAGATAGCTCTTCTTATGTTAAGGGATTGAATTAGGACTTTCTGTATACTAAGCTTCTGCTCAAGCGCTGAGTCCCAGCCCCACCCTACAAGAGGCTGGGCAACAAGTGTCTCATCATATGTTTCCTTTGATGTTACAAGGAAGAGGAGGGGGAACGACTGAGATCTATACTAAGCAGGATATAGCACTATGAAAGTGCTATATCCTCTTCAGATTGCATGCTCTGGGCATTATTATCCTCTGCCCATCAGAGGATACGATCTCCAGTATTCGAGGCAGTAAGCCTGTGTGCGCCATTTGCTGGGGACCATGGGCGGGAGGGTGCTGTTGCACCATGTCCTGCTTGTGGGTTCCTGGTCAACAGCTGGTCAGTCACTGTGTGAACAGAGTGCTGGACTAGATGGACCCTTGGTCTGATCCAGCAGGGCTCTTCTTACGTTCTTAACTGCCCACGGCCCCTTTTGTAACCAGGTCGAGATGAGCTCTTCAAAAATCTCCTCCATACTGACATCTTACATATGTTAGCAAAGATATTATATGCAATAATATTGCTTATGTTTATAGCCCAGTTAGCTGGGGGAAAGGTAATAACGGCCGGGGAAGGCAACGGCAAACCACCCCGCTATAAGGTCTGCCAAGAAAACGTCAATGAAAGCTGGCGTCCCTCCAAGAGTCAGTAATGACTCAGTGCTTGCATGAGAGGTTCCTTTCCTTCCTTTATAGCCCATCTCCATCCTCTCAGGGGCTCAGGGTGGCAAATGTGGTCCTTCTTTGACATTCTTCTCACAACAACCTTGCTGGGAGGTTATACTAAGAGGTCACGACGGAAGCTGTAGCCCAAAATCTGGGGTGGGAATTATTGAAAGAATATTTTAATTTTGTACACATTTTCGGTCAGGTTTAAAGGCTGAATGCTTCCTATTGTTTTGGGAGACAGGAGGAAAACATTTTTAAAGAAGGGGATTGGGTCTGAACAACAACAGTGAGATTATCCCCTCCCTCCATGGCATTCACCAATTTGTGATTTATTTATTTATTTATTTATTTTAATCCCTTACCTTGTTTAAAAATGTAGCTGTAGGTTGTGCATTCCCTTCTCTAGTGCTAGATTGCTTACCTTAAAGAAGAAGAAAAGGAAACGAAAAGGAAAATTAGAAAAGCAATTCCCCCCCAACCCACAACAGAACACCCATTTTCCACCCCCTGCAGAAAGATTAAATTATGGAACTCACTACCACAAGATGGAGTGATGGCCACCAATTTGGATGGCTTTAAAAGGGGGTTGGATCAATTCCTGGAGGTGAAGGTTATCCATGGCTATTAGCCCTGATGGTTGTGTGCTATCTTCAGTATTTGAGGGAATAAGCCTGTGTGTCCCAGTTGCTGGGGAACATGGGTGGGAGGGTGCTGTTGTGCCATGTCCTGCCTTGTTGGTCCCTGGCCAATGGCTGGTTGGCCACTGTGTGAACAGAGTGCTGGACTAGATGGACCCTTGGTCTGTTCCAGCATCAGGGCTCTTCTGATGTTCTTATGTTCTTAAGATGATGGATCAGAGATAGTCCTGGTATCTCTGTTTAACAAAAATATATAAATAGATAAATACCACTTCTTCCTATCGACTAGAAAGACATTAAGATTGTGATCTCATTATTATTATTATTATTATTATTATTATTATTATTATTATTTGATGTACACTTACATCTGGGCCAAAGACCCGTTGAACATATTGGGACTTACGTCGAAGTAAACATGCGTAGGATTGCTTTGTAAGCCTGAGAATGTCAGCTGTCTATGAATAAATGTGTATTATGCCGTACCCTTTTTGTACAAACCTGTTGGATGGCAGAATGACTGGTGAGGCAGACACTGAGGACATAACATTAAGGAAGAAATGGTGTCAACATCTGTTTCAGAGCCAGGTGAAGCTTCTCTTGAGGGATTTGGGAGCACGGCAAGGGAGAGGAAGGCTGAAAGAAAGATCTGATTTTGCGTATAGTGTCCGGAGTTCGTTTGTTTTAAAAGTAATTGCAGTGAACTGGTGTTGGTGACATTACTAAGCTAAGGGCCAAATTACACTTTGCATTGTGTCATCTTTTTTAAACTGACTACTTTAATTTTGAAGAAAAAACAGCTTGTCAGTTTTCTGTCTGAAATTTAGACAGGTTTTTTTTAATGGTTGATCGATGGTGTTGATAGTTTGTATTTTCTCATTTGTTGTTTATTCGTTCAGTCGCTTCCGACTCTTCGTGACTTCATGGACCAGCCCACGCCAGAGCTTTCTGTTGGCCGACGCCACCCCCAGCTCCCCCAAGGTCAAGTCTGTCACCTCCAGAATATCATCCATCCATCTTGCCCTTGGTCGGCCCCTCTTCCTTTTGCCTTCCACTTTCCCTAGCATCAGCCTCTTCTCCAGGGTATCCTGTCTTCTCATTATGTAGCCAAAGTACTTCAGTTTTGCCTTTAATACTATTCCCTCAAGTGAGAAGCCTGGCTTTATTTCCTGGAGTATGGACTGATTTGATCTTCTTGCAGTCCAAGGCACTCTCAGCATTTTCCTCCAACACCACAGTTCAAAAGCATCTATCTTCCTTCACTCAGCCTTCCTTATGGTCCAGCTCTCGCAGCCATAGGTTACTACGGGGAATACCATTGCTTTAACTATGTGGCCCTTTGTTGTCAGTGTGGTGTCTCTGCTCTTAACTATTTTATCAAGATTTGTCATTGCTCTCCTCCCAAGAAGTCAACGTCTTCTGATTTCCTGGCTGCAGTCAGCGTCTGCAGTAATCTTTGCGCCCAGAAATACAAAGTCTGTCACTGCCTCCACGTTTTCTCCCTCCATTTGCCAGTTATCAATCAAGCTGGTTGCCATAATCTTGGTTTTTTTGAGGTTTAACTGCAACCCAGCTTTTGCACTTTCTTCTTTCACCTTTGTCATAAGGCTCTTCAGCTCCTCCTCGCTTTCAGCCATCAAAGTGGTGTCATCTGCATATCTGAGATTGTTAATGTTTCTTCCCACGATTTTAACTCCATCCTTGGATTCGTCAAGCCCAGCACGTCGCATGATGTGTTCTGCATACAAGTTGAATAGGTAAGGTGAGAGTATACAGCCCTGCTGTACTCCTTTCGCAATCTTAAACCAGTCCGTTGTTCCGTGGTCTGTTCTTACCGTTGCTACTTGTTCGTTAAGAACAGACCACGGAACAACAGACTGGTTTAAGATTGGGAAAGGAGTACAGCAGGGTTGCATACTCTCACCTTCCCTATTCAACTTCTCATACATTTATGATTTTAGAATCATGATTTCAATGTTGTTTAGGTGCGGTGTGGTGCATTTGGTAAAAAAAAACAACACTAAGTTTTTTTAAGGCTGTGTCTTGGAGACTTTTGACACCCTCTTGTCTCTGGTCAAAGAGATTTTGCAGGGATTGTTTTCCGTTGATCTTGCAAAATCTGCTTGATCAGACATTGGCACAAAAAATGTGAGTAGGGAAACAATGCATCTATCACACTAGGTGTGATTATCTGAAAATCTGGTGTTTGTCTCCAACCTTAGATGTCCTATCTAAGGCCTAATCTACACCAAGCTGGATATTGAACTATGAAAGTGTTATGAAACCAGTATATAAAAGGCAGGAACCACACTACTGCTTTATAGTGGTATTGAAGAGCACTGACAACTGTTGGGGCCCATTGACACAGACCATAGACCGCTTTCATACTGCTATATCCTGCTTGTCGTGTACTGTAGCTGCTCCAGCTTTCTATGGGAGATGAAAGAGGCAAAGTGCACGGCAAATTACAAAGCTTTATTGCAAGCAATAAACACTTCTGTAACACAAACTAGGCACCTTCTGTGAAACACTCCCATAGGCAAAAACTATGCAAACTAAGTAAGACAATTGTCCGTTCAAAGAAAAGGCTTTTAAAATGTTCATAACTTCAAGGTGGTTGATGCGTGGACAATTTCTCATGCAATCTGTCCGACTCTTTGCCACTAACCCCGCTGAACATTTTAGTTTCCAGCGATTCCTAGCATCAAGTAAGGTTTCTGAATGCTCACCCCCGGAAGTTGACTCCCTGTCCCGTGAAAGCATAGAATCTGGCCTGGAAGAGATAGACTCTGGAGGGGGAAGATTTTCAGCTGGATCATCTCCTGTGTGAACCTCCCTCACCCCTTGGCTCTAACTGCCTGGTGTCTGGCTCGGCGTCTTCTGAGTCTGAATCTGTTTCTGATTTATTACTTCCTCACCTACTCCCAAAACAGGAGCTGTAGGGCTATACATGACACTGCTTGGTGTGGCTCCTGCCTTTTATATACCACTTTTATACTGCTTTCATAGTGCAATATCCTTAGGGTGACCATATGAAAAGGAGGACAGGGTTCCTGTATGTTTAACAGTTGTATACAGAAGGGAAATTCAGCAGGTGTCATTTGTATGCATGCAGCACCTGGTGAAATACCCTCTTCATCACAACAGTTAAAG
Organism: Elgaria multicarinata webbii; assembly: GCF_023053635.1. NCBI lineage: Eukaryota > Metazoa > Chordata > Lepidosauria > Squamata > Anguidae > Elgaria > Elgaria multicarinata. The sequence goes on along the minus strand of NC_086179.1, from coordinate 5,135,457 downwards.
CTGCAGGAGCAATACTAGAGTGACCAGATACAAAAGAGGGAAGGGCTCCTGAAGCTTTAACTGCTGTGATGAAGATGGAATTTCACCAGGTGCTGCATGCATACAAATGACACCTGCTGAATTTCCCTTCTCTATACAACTGTTAAACATACAGGAACCCTGTCCTCCTTTTCATATGGTCACCCTACATAACCTGCTTGATGTAGATTAGGCCTGTGTTTCACCGGGGGGCTGCCTATACGCTGTGACAGCCCCACGGTGGCTGCAGCTCTGCGCTGCATCATTTAGATGATGCAGGCGCAGCTGAGGGCCTTTCCTGCGAAGCTGCGGATTGAAAAAGTTGAGGATTTATCCCGACTTGTTCAATCAGAGTGATGTCAGTATGGCACTTCCTCCGTCTGACATCCACTCCAGGGTTAATCCGGAGGTGGTGCCTGGTGGAAGGCGACCGTTGAATGGGGCATGGGCGGCCCCGATACCTGGATGGCCACCCAGAAACCCTGCGCTTCCTCCTTGGCGTTGGGATTACCCGTCACCACCCTGGGAGAGGGGAAGCGCAGGGTTTCAGAGGGAGGCAGCACCAACCCAGTGCCATGAAGACAGCCCCGTGAAGATCCAGGTTAGGTTTTACCTCTCTCTAAATTATGGCTGGGTAAGATTATTATTTTTTAATGGATTCATCCGATATGCACCTCCCAGAACTGAACATGGATAGAGACGCAATTTGTGGTCAGAAATCCATATGCTTCTGAGCTTGTGATGCATTCTGAGAAAGAAAGAAAGAAAGAAAGAAAGAAAGAAAGAAAGAAAGAAAGATGTTTACCAACATGCTTATGTTTGGAAAATGCACAAAAATTATCTGTGTACATTTCTAAAATGTGCACAGGGAAGCATGTGTCAATTTTGAAAATGCAATCAAAAATATGTACAATTTTTTTCTGCGCAGAACCAGCAAGAAATAGACTTGGAGGTGCATAAAGCAGGAAATCTGTGGAAACCGATTTCACATTTCCACTCATACATGCGCTAAATATAAGAATTCAGCCCCGAATTCAAAACCCATTGAAATATACATGAATAGCTGAGAGCCTGCCCCTTTGTGTAGAGGCTTGGCTGCTAAGCAAACAACACAGAGCTGAGCTGAAAGTGTTTTGAGATTAACTGGCAAAACATCTGGCCCTTACTTGGCACTTTAAATGCGATGACTTATAAATGGCACATTAAAGGCTAATGGGGAAAGCACAGATGTGCCAAGTGAATTGTAGGCAGTGTTTATGGCTGGTTCAAAGCACCTAAGGAACAAATTTATGGGACTGTAAAATTGTAGAAACAGAAGGTGGGGCACCTATGTGATTTGGGTTGGCTCTCGGTCTAATAGGCTTGGAGGGTTTTTGTTCATTGGTTTTCATTCTGGCCTGGTCATTCCAATATCATAGATTCATAGAAGCCTAGAATACAAAAATTGGAAGGGTCCCATAAGGCCATCAAGTCCAACCCCCTGCTCAATGCAGGAATCCACTTCAATGCATCCCTGACAGATGGCTGTCCAGCTGCCTCTTGAAGGCCTCTAGGGTGGGAGAACCCACCACCTCCCTAGGTAACTGCTTCCATTGTCGTGCTGCTCTAACCATCAGGACCTTTTTCCTGATGTCCAGCTAGAATCTGGCTTCCTGTAACTTGAGCCTTTCATTCTGTGTCCTGCACTCTGGGAGGATCGAGAAGAGATCCTAGCCCTCCTCTGCGTGACAACCTTTCAAGTATTTGAAGAGTGCTATCGTGTCTCCTCTCAATCTTCTCTTCTCCAGGCTAAACATGCCCACCACCTCCCTAGGCCATTGGTTCCATTGTTGTAGTGCTCTAAGAGTCAGGAAGTTTTATTGAATTAGTATGTTCAGACACACCATATGATATATAGCAGGGGTGTTGAACCCGAATCTCTGGGGCCAAATATTGCTCAGCAGGGGCCCCAATACAGACCTCTGGGGATCTCCAAATGACCACTCCCCCTTCCCACATTACCACGTGGTTCCTCCTTCCCCCCATCATCAATTATTTCTTGATTTTCCAGCTTTTGCACATTTTCCCCATTCAGAATTTTTGAAATGACTCTCTTAAGGTTTAGTTAATTGGCAATAAGAGATTTAAGCTAAAATACGCTGGTATTTTGGGCACGCCCCCTTTTGCCTCTGGCCCCGCCCACTGTTGAAATGTGGGGCCCAGGAGCGTCTCTGAAATTGAATTAGCCCCCCGGGCTGAAAGAGGTTCAACATTTGATATATAGTATTGCCTACGGTGACCAATCGTCCGGATTTGGCCGGACATGACAGGAAATTGGGGGGGGAACACCGTCCGGCCGGAAATGACCTCCCCCCCCCCTTTTGCCCGGGAAAAAAGGCTCCCCCAGTTTCTATCGGGGCCTCTCCTTGGTCGTCGTCACCATGGCGACCAAGGAGAGGCCCCAACAGAAGCCGGGGGAGCCTTAACACGCGGCGCTGGGGCCTTCTATCGATTGGAGCGTCCCCTCCATAGAGACGCCGGCGTCTCCATGGAGGAGACACTCCAATCGATAGAAGGCCCCAGTGCCGCGTGTTTCCCAAACGCGGAAACACCCGGCTTTAAGACCCGCCCACCTGGAGAGACCCGAGGTGGGCGGGTCTTAAAGCTGCGTGTTTCCGCGTTTGGGAAACACGCGGCACTGGGGCCTTCTATCGATTGGAGCGTCTCCTCCATGGAGACGCCGGCGTCTCTATGGAGGGGACGCTCCAATCGGTAGAAGGCCCCAGCGCCGCGTGTTTCCCAAACGCGGAAACACCCGGCTTTAAGACCCGCCCACCTCGGGTCTCTCCGATGACGTCATCGGAGAGACCCGAGGTGGGCGGGTCTTAAAGCTGCGTGTTTCCGCGTTTGGGAAACACGCGGCGCTGGGGCCTTCTATTGATTGGAGCGTCCCCTCCATAGAGACGCCGGCGTCTCCATGGAGGGGACACTCCAATCGATAGAAGGCCCCCAGCGCCACGTTTTTCCCAAACGCGGAAACACGCGGCTTTAAGACCCGCCCACCTCGGGTCTCTCCGATGACGTCATCGGAGAGACCCGAGGTGGGCGGGTCTTAAAGCCGGGTGTATCCGCATTTGGGAAACACGCGGCGCTGGGGCCTTCAGTCGATTGAAGCGTCTCCTCCATGGAGACGCCGGGGAAGGGCAGGTGAGTGGGTGTTTGGGAGAGGATTTTAAAAGGAGAGGAAGGGCAGCTGGGTGTGGGTCTGTGGGAGAACATTGCACTAATCTAATTATTTTTTTAAAGGAGAGGAAGGGCAGGTGGGTGTGGGTCTGTGGGAGAGCATTGCACTAATCTAATTAATTTTTTAAAGGAGAGGAAGGGCAGGTGGGTGTGGGTCTGTGGGAGAGCATTGCACTAATCTAATTAATTTTTTAAAGGAGAGGAAGGGCAGGTGGGTGTGGGTCTGGGGGAGAGCATTGCACTAAACTAATTAATTTTTAAAGGAGAGGAAGGGCAGGTGGGTGTGGGTCTGTGGGAGAACATTGCACTAAACTAATTAATTTTTTAAAGGAGGGAAAGGGCAGATGGGTGTGGGTCTGTGGGAGAACATTGCACTAATCTAATTATTTTTTTAAAGGAGAGGAAGGGCAGGTGGGTGTGGGTGTGGGTCTGTGGGAGAGCATTGCACTAATCTAATTATTTTTTTAAAGGAGAGGAAGGGCAGGTGGGTGTGGGTCTGTGGGAGAACATTGCACTAATCTAATTAATTTTTTAAAGGAGGGGAAGGGCAGGTGGGTGTGGGTCTGTGGGAGAGCATTGCACTAATCTAATTAATTTTTAAAAGGAGTGGAAGGGCAGGTGGGTGTGGGTCTGTGGGAGAGCACTGCACTAATCTAATTATTTTTTTAAAGGAGAGGAAGGGCAGGTGGGTGTGGGTCTGTGGGAGAACATTGCACTAATCTAATTAATTTTTTAAAGGAGGGGAAGGGCAGGTGGGTGTGGGTCTGTGGGAGAGCATTGCACTAATCTAATTAATTTTATAAAAGGAGGGGAAGGGCAGGTGGGTGTGGGTCTGGGGGAGAGCATTGCACTAATCTAATTAATTTTTTTAAGGAGAGGAAGGGCAGGTGGGTGTGGGTCTGTGGGAGAGCATTGCACTAATCTAATTAATTTTTAAAAGGAGGGGAAGGGCAGGTGGGTGTGGGTCTGTGGGAGAACATTGCACTAATCTAATTATTTTTTTAAAGGAGAGGAAGGGCAGGTGGGTGTGGGTCTGTGGGAGAGCATTGCACTAATCTAATTATTTTTTTAAAGGAGAGGAAGGGCAGGTGGGTGTGGGTCTGTGGGAGAACATTGCACTAATCTAATTAATTTTTTAAAGGAGGGGAAGGGCAGGTGGGTGTGGGTCTGTGGGAGAGCATTGCACTAATCTAATTAATTTTTAAAAGGAGTGGAAGGGCAGGTGGGTGTGGGTCTGTGGGAGAGCACTGCACTAATCTAATTATTTTTTTAAAGGAGAGGAAGGGCAGGTGGGTGTGGGTCTGTGGGAGAACATTGCACTAATCTAATTAATTTTTTAAAGGAGGGGAAGGGCAGGTGGGTGTGGGTCTGTGGGAGAGCATTGCACTAATCTAATTAATTTTATAAAAGGAGGGGAAGGGCAGGTGGGTGTGGGTCTGGGGGAGAGCATTGCACTAATCTAATTAATTTTTTTAAGGAGGGGAAGGGCAGGTGGGTGTGGGTCTGTGGGAGAGCATTGCACTAATCTAATTAATTTTTAAAAGGAGGGGAAGGGCAGGTGGGTGCGGGTCTGTGGGAGAGCATTGCACTAATCTAATTAATTTTTAAAAGGAGGGGAAGGGCAGGTGGGTGGGTGTCTGGGAGAGCATTGCACTAATCTAATTAATTTTTAAAAGGAGAGGAATGGCAGGTGGGTGGGTGTCTGTGGGAGAGCATTGAACTAATTAATGCACATGATAATAATAATGCATATAAAAATGTAATAAATAAATAAATGTGACCGAGGCCACACCCCCTTGGGGGCCGGACATGTTGAGTTGGCTCCGCCTTGGGGGTGGGCATGTTGGGGTGGCCACGCCTCCTGAGGGCGGCCATTTTGTCCTCCTTTTTGGTTTCCAAAATATGGTCACCCTAGTATTGCCATGTAAAGGTAAGATGGGAAATATTATCACTCTGTATCTAGAGAGCTAGATATAAAATCTTTTGATTGATTCAACTGTCAGAGTAATTGATTTTAAAACTAAAACTGATTTTAGTAAAGGTAGCCATGGGTGAGAAAGTCGGTTCAGCATTTAATGTGAAATTACCAGCTTTGTATTTCCTGAACTTAAAAGTGAAGTCGAATGCAGATCGATGTTGAAATCTGTACGTTTATGATGTTCACGAAGAATGCAGTTCACAAAAACATTTTAAATTGCATACGTTTGGAAAATGTGTAAAAAAATGCACACTTTTTAAAAATGAGAACAAGAATACATTCCCATTCAGACTATTTAAAAACAACAACATACTGACGGTGAATCGGAACAGACGACCTAGTGTTGAAAAAAAAATAAGAACCTTACTCATCCCTAAGTAAAGAGTAGGTCCATTTGAATTTGCTCAGTTTCTCATGTTTTCAAGTTCTTTTCCTCCCTGTATTTTTCCACCAATGTGCGTTAAAAAATAAAGTCTGCACGAAGATGTGTACGTGCATTTCTCTTAATATATGCAATTTTGCTTAATACACACATTTTTTCCAACCAGTTTTTCTTCTCAATTTGTATGTTCCTTTCAATTATGTCCACATATTTTGATTGGAAAATTGCACCAGAAAAGTACAAATAATATTTAAGTATGGTCATGGCTAGACCAGACCAGGCCTATATCCCAGGATCATCCCTGTGCATGCAAATGACACACAGAGGATCCCAGGAGCAGGCAGGGACGACCCCTCCATTTGCCTGGGATAATCCTTAGGTCTAGCTAAGGCCTATAACAGTGTTTCAGTCTGCATAGTGGTTTGGAAAGTGTGAACTCAGTAAGTACACATTAAAATGGGAACTGAACTCACTTCTCCCCCATCTCTGCTCAAGGGTACCTGTGACTAATTGGGCATCAGATTTTTATTGCAACAACATTTTCAGGAGGTGCAGGAAACAACACAACGTTGGTGCCTGCCTGAGCTCCAATGGTAGGGAATTCCATAGTGAAGGGGGCCACCACAATGAAGGCTCTTCTTCTGATGGACTCCAATCGGACCATAGGTCCATGTAGAACCAACTAGGAACATCGAGAAGAGGAGGACCACGTAAGCCACCTTGGGTTCTTTGTAAGAGAAAAAAAAGGGAGCATATAAGTGTTATAATAAATATAATATAATTTTTTAAATAATCATCTAAAATCAAAGAAGGTATGCTTCTTGCTTCCGTTATTCATCTTGTCCAAAGTTTTGTCATTTAAAAGTTCATTGGCGTTAACTGAACTGCTGTTTCTATAGAAGCAGTGATGTAAACATGACCTCTTTTTAACAGGGTGAAGAAGGAATTGTGGGACTTCGTGGCCCTGTTGGGATGGTGGTAAGAGCAAGTTAAATGTGGCAACGAATCTGATGCCCTGTTATTGGTTACTGACTTTTTTTAATTTCAAATAATTCCCCTTAAGTATCTCTTGCTGCTGAATTTGATGTGAAATGATGCTTAAGTTAAATGTATGTCCTAGTGGTTTGTCTGGTTCTGGTTCTGTTTTCAGCATTTGGTGAAAACCTTTTTATTTTTCTAGGGCCAGATGTATGCTACTGCTTTCTAGTGGTTGTGAAGTGCACTGATAACTGTTGGGGCACTTTACATATTCTATATACCGCTTTCATAGTGTTATTTCCTGGTTTTTATTCCACATTATCCAAAACACCGCAACAAATGTCATCGCATGTCCTGTGAGGTATAAATGCGCCAGGGGGAGATTTGACACAAGGTGTAGATCTGGTCTTTTAATCTGTAAGAATGTCGTGCTGGTATCTTTTCCTGCTGTGCTGTAATCTTTTTTTTCCCCCATCACGATTGTGCCTTGTGTATTCTTACAGTTTTAATTTTGTAAGCCAACTCCTCTACTAACATGAGTAACTCAGCAGGGATTTAGGTGAGATTTTCTAGGAAAACTGTGCCCTATCACCATGGCGGAACGCTCCTTGAGAGTCTCTTCCATTTCTACTAGTGATGGGTCGAAAATCCACCTGGGCCCGCGAGGGTGGCGGATGCCCCCAGGTCCAGCCCAGGGCCCCGACAGACACTCCTGGCAGATTTTCGCCCCATCGCTGCCTACAGGACAAAGGGGGCGCAGGTATGGGCGGAACCTACTTCCGCCCAGACCTGCACGTGCCCTTTGTCCTTTCCCATACTGTGGTCATGGTGGCCACCATTACTGGAGCAGGGGGAAAATATGCAATTGCATTTCCCCACCCTCCGCCAATGTGGACCTTAAAGGCCCTCTTAACAGGGCCTTTAAGGCCCCCATCAGCAGCGGGGTGGACAGGACACAATTTCCCCAAGGCTGGGGAAATCACATATTTCCCCCCTCCATTCTTATGGCGGTGGTGGCCATTAGAGTGGGAGGGGAAAACACGCGATTTCACCAGCCTTGGGGAAATCACATTTCTCTCCCACACACACACACACACCAATCATGGCCTTGGAATCATAGAATAGTAGAGTTGGAAGCGGGCTATAAGGCCATCAAGTCCAACCCCCTGCTCAATGCAGGAATCCACCGGAAAGCATCCCTGACAGAGGGTTGTCCAGCTGCCTCTTGAAGGCCTCTAGTGTGGGAGAGCCCACAACCTCCTTAGGTCATTGGTTCCATTGTCGTACTGCTCTAACAGTCAGGAAGTTTTTCCTGATGTCCAGCTGGAATCTGGCTTCCTGTAACTTGAGCCCGTTATTCTGTGTTCTGCACTCTGGGAGGATCGAGCAGAGATCCTGGCCCTCCTCTGTGTGACAACCTTTCAAGTATTTGAAGAGTGCTATCATGTCTCCCCTCAATCTTGGATTAAGAGGGCCTTTAAGGCCACGATTGGCACACAGGGAGGGAAGGGAAGCACACTTTCTGGAGGCCCCGGAAAATGCGCATCACTGAGCGTTCAGCCGGAGAAGCTCCCAGAACAGGGCCAGCCGAGCAGCACTCGTCGGACTTCTTCATTCAGTAATTAATACAATGAAGTCGCAAAGATGTGTTCCCTACTTTCAGCCTTCGCTGAGGCTTAGCCCTGCCCCAGACACACAAGTGCGGCAATATTGTGACGTGTTCGCTCTTGGGAATTCTCTTTCTTCCTTGTATGTTTTCAGGGACAGAATGGCCTTGCAGGGCTGAAAGGCGAAAAGGTAAGAAAGTACCGAAATGTTGTATCCTGAGCATCCCAGGTCGAGAAATCATTCCCCACCACCACCACCATTGCATAAAGCTTGAGATGTTGTCAGCAGGGCAGCCATACAAATCCCAACGGTTTCGCTACTCCTTTTGGACTGTCGCCTACATATCATGTTTTATGAGGCTTATCTAGCACAGGGGTGGGGGGGTTGAACCTCCAGCCTAGGAACAAAATCTGGCCTTTTGGATTTCCCAGAAGGCCATGCCCTTTTCTCCAAACCACCAACCATTTGATGGTTTCTGGCTCTTGTGTAGTCCCCATTCTGAAAGATTGAAATGCGCCTCCTAAGTCTTAACTACTGGTAGTAAGAGTTTTAAGCTAAAATATGCTGAGCTTTTGGGGGGATGGATGGCTGTGCCCCTTTCACCTTTGGCCCCACTGGCCCCGGGAATTTGGCCCCTGAGAGCTTCTCTGGAATGGAATTTGGCCTTTGGGCTGAAAAGGGTCGTGCACGCCTCGTCTACCAAATCTGATCCCTGCAGTATCATAGAATCATAGAATAGCAGAGTTGGAAGGGGCCTACAAGGCCATCGAGTCCAACCCCCTGCTCAATGCAGGAATCCACCCTAAAGCATCCCTATGTATACACACATAGCATCATAGAATAGTAGGAAGGGGCCTATAAGGCCATCAAGACTAGCCCCCTGCTCAATGCAGGAATCCGCCTTAAAGCATCCCTGACAGATGGCTGTCCACCTGCATCTTGAAGGCCTCTAGTGTGGGAGAGCTCACCACCTCCCTAGTTCATGAGTTCCACTGTCATACCACTCTGACAGTCAGGAAGTTTTTCCTGATGTCCAGCCGGAACCTAGCTTCCTGTAACTTGAGCCCATTATTCCATGCCCTGCACTCTGGGAGGATCGAGAAGCGATCCTGGCCCTCCTCTGCATGACAACTTTCCAAGTATTTGAAGAGTGCTATCATGTCTCCCCTCAATCTTCTCTTCTCCAGGCTGAACATGCCCAGTTCTAAATGTGCCCAGATCAATGGGCTTAAGTTATTGCAAAAATGTCCCTTCCGACCAAACCAAGCAACAAGCCCCACAATATTTATTTATTTATTTATTTATTTATTACATTTTTATACCGCCCAATAGCCGAAGCTCTCGAGCCCATCATCTACCTCCAGAATCTGAGACAGTATGCCTATGTACCCCAGTTGCTGGGGAACATGGGTGGGTTGCTGGGGAACATGGGTGGCTGCAACATGGGTGTTGCAGCCATGTCCTGCTTTTGGGTCCCTGGTCGACAGCTGGTTGGCCTCTGTGTGAACAGAGTGCTGGTCTAGGTGGACCTTGGTGTGATCTAGCATGGTCTTATCTAATTTCCTAACTCAGACAACTAGTTGCTTTCGGGGAGCCCTCAAACCCTGCAGTGTACTGCCTCTGAATATCCTAGTCCACATGGGTTTTGTCTTGTTCATATGTGTGTGTGTGTGTGTGTACACACACACACACACACACACACACACACACACAGAGGACATCATCACATTTTGGGGCAGCAAATGCCATAAGTGAATGACAATAATGTTAAGAAGTATCTTCTTTTGTCTGCCTGAACATACTGAAAAGATCAATTTCATTAGGTGACTCTGGCCATAGCTAGACCTAAGGTTTGTCCCTGGATCATCCAGGGGTCAAACCTGTTCATCTAGGTGACACACCAGTCTCAGGCAGGGGCGAACCCTGGATGATCCCAGGATAAACCTTAGGTCTAGCTGTGGCCTCTGAGTTCTAATCACATTAGTGAGGGACAAAGTATTCCTTTGTACTTTTCCCCCAAAGCCCCCTCCATAACTTCACCAGTCTCTATCATATCTCTCCTCACTTGACTTTCCCCCTTAAACAACAGAAAAGTCCCAAATTACTTTGGCCTTTTTCCTTGTTGGGGGAGGTGTCACAGGCGACAACCCCTTGACCAGTTCAGTTTCTGCACATTTTTCAGATCTACTGTATCCTGTTTGACACGGAATAATAGGCTTAAGTTACAGGACGCTGGATTCCAGCTGGACATCAGGAAAAACTTCCTGACTGGATCCCATGACCTAGGGAGGCTGTGAGCTCTCCCACATTTCAAGAGGCCTTCAAGAGGCAGCTGGACAACCATCTGTTAGGGATGCCTGAAGGTGGATTCCTGCATTGAGCAGGGGGTTGGACTCGATGGCCTTGTAGGCCCCTTCCAACTCTGCTATTCTATGATTCTATGTTTGAACCATGTACAGTATTCCAAGTGTGGCCACACCATAGATTTCTTCCTATGCCCCACCACTGCTTCTTCCATGTTTTTAGTGTACAATTCTAAGTGATAGCTGAAGCCAGAATTTGAAAATAAACTCAGTTTCTTTTATCAAAAGATGGTATTGGGCGGTATAGACATGTAATAAATAAATAAAGTGACACTAGTCTAATTACAATTTCCTTTGTGAACTTCAGCCTACAAAGGCCACTCAAGCCAAAACCAACTAAGTGTGGCAGGTCAATGGCCTTAACCTCCTCTGCTCAGCATTGTCACATCTCCCTAGGACTCAGGCAGAGAAGAGAGGGGGTTTCTTCACCCATTGTCCTCCTCCTCCTCCTCCTCCTCCTCTTCCTCCTCCTCCTCCTCCTCCTCCTCCTCCTCCTCCTCCATCTCCCTGGGTGCCACAAGAATAGATGGGGATCCCTCTCAGACTTTTGCTCACCGGGCTTTTAAATACCTTCTTGCAACTCCAGCAAGGACCTTGTCTACCATCCATCTCCTGTGAGGCAGCAGGGGCCTTGCCTGCAGGAGACAGTGTCCCCATCACCTCAGTGACAGGCCCATTCCTTCCTGCCATGTCTCTTTCTGGCATGGCTGCTATGGCTGAGACTCTATCCCCATTACTACAGGACAACTACAGGGTTCTTGGCTTGTAGAGATGAAGGACGCTTGCCTTAGAACTTTCCTCAACCGTTGGCCGCCCGTCCTCCCTCAGGATGACCATAGGGGATTCCCAACACTGAGTCAGGTCTATGTTTACGACTCAGCCAAGGCCTCAGGTGATGATGTGACAGTATTAAGCTATTCCTGCTTTTACACTTATACTTCATTTGTATTTTTTAGGGTGATGTTGGATTTCCTGGGCCCAAAGGAGAAAGGGTAAGGGATAAGTGAAGGGGTTAACGTGGAAGAGGTAAAATGGACCATCGTAACTGACTTCTCTCCAACAGTTGGCATCTCTCCGAGATGCTCACCCAAGAGGTGGCTTTCGCCTGGGTAACAATGCAGAGAAGGAAATGAAAAGGGAGGGAGAAGTGAAATGGGTAGCGATGTTCAGTTTCGCCTATTCCAGCATTTACAGCAGTGGTTCCCAAAGTGGGCGGTGGGATTGCATAGGGGGGCGTTAAGAGGCAAGGGGGCGGCAGGGGGGCACTTGAGGTGGTCTTTTCCATACCAGGAGTTTTGGTTACAGAAGGAACTTTCTGATCGCTATCCTGCACTATGGAGAATGGTTCAGAAGCTCCTGGGGGGATTCCACACGTCGTACTGAGGGCGCTTCCATGCGCCCCCAGTGCGCCCCCAAAGCAATTGTGTAGCTTGCCCGGAGAAGAGACGAGGAAGAGGCGTCCTTGCCACCGCCGCCACCCACCTACCTCCTCGCCAACCCAGCCGGCAAGGAGGTAGGTGAGTGGCGGCGGCAGCAGCAAGGACACCTCTTCCTCGTCTCTTCTTCTTCTTATTATTATTATTATTATTTATTTATATAGCACCATCAATGTACATGGTGCTGTACAGATTACACAGTAAATAGCAAGACCCTGCCGCATAGGCTTACAATCTAATAAAGTTGTAGTAAACAATAAGGAGGGAAAGAGAATGCAAACAGGCACAGGGAAGTGTATACAGGCACCGGGTAGGGTGAAGCTGACAATATAGGGTCAGAACAAACTACACGATCGCTTTGGGGGCGCACTGGGGGCGCATGGGAGCGGCCTCAGTACGACGTGTGGAATCCCCCCGGTTGCATTTCCAACATCATATTTGGTGGAACGTGGTTTTAGTGTGGTCTGCCTACTTCTCTCCAAGCAAAGGAATCGACTCCAGATTACTAAACATGTTGATTTAAGACTCATCTTAAATGACTTTAAACCAGACATTGGGAAACTGGTATCACTTCATCAAGCCCATCCATCCCATTAAGAATTTACAGAATAGTGAGGTACTCTACCCTAGTTACTAAATGTGATATCTAATATTCTTGCTAAGTGACTATCAGATTTTGAAAAGATGATATCACTGGAACAAGTTCATCAGTTATGTTTAATTGAATAAACAAAAAAATGCAATTGGATTTTGAATAAATATTCAATTAATTGTTACTGTTTTTAATTTTATTGTTATTATCTTCCTTAGTGGGTCGTTGAAAACCGCTATTCTGAATAATGATTTTTATAGGGCAGGGTAGGGGGCGCTGGGCATGAGTTTGTGGAACCAAGGGGGCGGTGACCTGAAAAAGTTTGGGAACCACTGATTTACAGCCTGCCTGGATGTGCTCACATTGGCTTCAGCACCTATTCAAGGGGCTGAAACCAATTGCCCCAAATAGGTTCAGCACTTTGAATAGTAGGACTGTGCACCAAAGGTCCGAATCTCGCCTCAGATCTGGGTCCGAGGCGGATTCGGGGAGGTCCGAATCGGTCCGAGGTGGCTCGGGCCCGATTCGGAAGGTCTAGATCGGGCTCTGAAGCGGATCGGGGGGGTCCGTGCACAGCCCTATTGAATAGCTTCTGTAGAGTACTGGCATTTTTCTAAATGAAACCCGGAGCAGATGCCCCACCCCATGACACTGGAGCCACAAGCCTCCAGCGGCCAGCACAGCCACGGCCTAAGCACTGAGTTTAGCCTCTGTCCTGATTTGGTTTCAGTGGGGGGCGGGGCTTTGCAGTGTCACGTTGACCCAGTTTTAAAGACATATCAAGAGAACCTCCCCGCCCACCCGTTGCTTCCATTCATACAGGATCAAAGCCCTGCTGAGCCGGCTTCCCACCCGAAACAGCTTGACAGAAATGGAGGTTTGGGGACGAAGAGCCCTCCTCCTCTGAGGAAGGGAGCTTTCAAAGAGGGCCTGAGCTGGCGGCAAATGTATTCTGATTCTGCCTGACTGCGGGAGCAGCCTTTTCCCATCACAAAGGAATGGGTAATGCCCTCTCCAAAGAGAGGGTGAATAAAACATTAGGCGTAAGGAGGCGGATTAAACAGCATGGGAGAGATAATTATCCTGAGGATGTTCTACTGCAGGAATTTCTAACCTTTTTCTTTTTTGGCAAATATGCCCTTCATCCATTCTAGCCTTTTGTGCTTCGGTACACAAGGCCTATATTGCAGGCAACAGTTGCCAGTGTTTTCTGTTGAATTATTATGTAAGGCCTCATCTACACCAAGCAGGATATTGCACTATGAAAGTGGTATGAAAGTGGTATATAAAAGGCAGGAGCCACACTACGGCTTTATAGCGGTATTGAAGTGCACTGACAACAGTTGGGGCCCATTGACACAGACCATAGACCACTTTCATACCACTTTCGTAGTGCTATATCCTGCTTGGTGTAGATGTGTCATGGGCCCCAACAGTTGTCAGTGCACTTCATTACCACTGTAAGGCAGTAGTGTAGATCCTGCAGTGCAATTCAATACCGCTCTAAAGCAGTAGTGTGGCTCCTGCCTTTTATATACCGCTTCCACAGTGGAATATCCTGCTTGGTGTAGATGAGCCCTCTGTCAAGAACGGTTCTTGCCTGTTGACACGGCAGCCCCTCCCTATCTTGGGCCCAGCTGTTCCTGATATAGACAGAGCAACTTGTAGTGCAAAATTTTAGGGGGCGGTAGGGGTGGTTTTTTAAGGAGGGGTAGGAGGGAGAGGGAAGAATTGGGGGATGAAAAATGAAGGGTAAATGGCTAGTCGATCAATTGGCTATGATACAGGGATGGAGAGATGGGCAGCACACAACTCCATTTTTTTAAAAAAGCCCTTTTTGGAGAAGCAAATAAGGAAATATTTGCTGCCCCCACGCCCCGTCTCAGCTCATGGAGGAATAATTGTGCAGGGCAGAAAGGCAGTGACTCAGTTCAGACAACACATTAGTCAATGCAGTGTGAAAACTCCACTCAACGCTTGACTTTTTAGGAGATACGCCCCACACAATATGTTCTAACACCACCGTTGTGTGACTGTGGGCTACCATGGAGTTCAGTAAAATCCATCGTGATGTTTGATTGGCAGTTCCTCCACCTTCTCTCCTTCCCCAGTCCTCCTGATGGTATCCCATCATCCACTGCTGTGATAAAACAATCCTGGCTGCTCTCCTAGAGCGGCACTCCCTCCTTTTGCCGCTCTTGCCAGGGAACTCTGTAGCCAGTGGGAAAAGTCAACTCAACACAACGGAAAACTCCACAGAGCTCACCACACAACGGTTGTGCAGGAACTCTCCTCTGCACAGCGTGGATATTCTGTGTGGAGTGTTTTTCAAAAAAAAAAAAAAACCCTCCACCTTTGCATGGAGTTTTCCCTCCAGACAACACATTTCTCAACGGTGGTGTAAAAACACCACCGTGGAGTTCTAAAACCACAATTGAGAAATGTGTTGACTGAACTGAACCAGCACCTTTTGGCCAATAAATCTACATTCTAGTGGTTCAGTCACTTCTGAACTTTCATCCTACACTCGCATGTTTTTCACTGACCTTTGCTGCACAACATTAGGGACCAGAAACTTTTAATAAAAACGGAGGTAGATGATTTGTTGGGGGTGGGGGGGAGTTCACTACGAGTTGTCCTTGTGTCCTGAATTTGTAGACATGGGGTGAACGTCGGAAGAGCTGGTTTGAACAGAGAGTTGGATTTGGGACAGGGGGCTGAGTTCAAATGTCTTTGGCACCAAGGACTCACTGGGAGGACTTGAATCATAGAATCATACAATAGCAGAGTTGGAAGGGGCCTCCAAGGCCATCGAGTCCAACCCCCTGCTCAGTGCAGGAATCCACCCTAAAGCATCCCTGGCAGATAGTTGTCCAGCTGCCTCTTGAAGGCCTCTAGTGTGGGAGAGCCCACAACCTCCCTAGGGAACTGATTCCATTGTCGTACTGCTCTAACAGTTCATTCAACAGGCAGCTGGACAACCACCTGTCAGGGATGCTTTAAGGTGGATTCCTGCATTGAGCAGAGGGTTGGACTCGATGGCCTTATAGCCCCCTTCCACTCTACTTTTCTATGATTTTATGATTCTCCAAAACCCTCCAGTAGTCAAGGAGGAATCTTCCCAGGAGCTTATCAAACAGGGGGCCCTGGCTCAGAGATCACCCTCCCTGCCCCTGGAAACTCAGTCTTTGTGGGAGGGGGAGGTAGCAGCAGCGGGGAGAGGAATCCACCTTAAAGCATCCCTGTCCAGCTGCCTCTTGAATGTGGGAGAGCCCACGACCTCCCTAGGCAATTGGTTCCATTGCCGTACCACTCTAACAGTCAGGAAGTTTTTCCTGGTGTCCAGCCGGAATCTGGCTTCCTGTAACTTGAGCCCGTTATTCCGTGGTCCGCACTCTGGGAGGATCGAGAAGAGATCCTGGCCCTCCTCTGTGTGTCACTCTTGGCCTTGGTTTTCTATTGGTTAAGTAGGAATAGACGTGATCCAGCTCAGAAAGGGAGGGGAGATTGTGAAGCATAACTGTTTTGTGTGTTTCAGTGGTGGTGAACCTCAGCAATGAAAGCCCAATCCAGCCTGCTGGGGTCCCCCAGATAGCGATGCCTCCTTCCCCAGGTGCCACTACTTTCCCCTCAAACTCCAGTTGTTTGGTGGTTTCCTGGCTTTCGTACAGTTTTTTCCCCCAGTTCTAAAAGGTTGAGATCCCTCTCCTTAGGCTCAATTACTTAGGGTGACCATATGAAAAGGAGGACCGGGCTCCTGTATCTTTAACAGTTGCATAGAAAAGGGAATTTCAGCAGGTGTCATTTGTATGCATGCAGCACCTGGTGAAATTCCCTCTTCATCACAACAATAAAAGCTGCAGGAGCTATACTAGAGTGACCATTTTAAAAGAGGGCAGGGCACCTGCAGCTTTAACTGTTGTGATGAAGAGGGAATTTCACCAGGTTCCCCATATATACAAATGACACCTGCTGAAATTTCCTTTTCAATACAACTGTTAAAAATACAGCAGCCCGGTCCTCCTTTTCATAGGATCACCTTAAATTACTGGCAGTACATGTGCTAAGCTAAAATAGGCTTGTTGTTGGTTGGTTGGTTGCATTTCAGCCCTACCCCTTCAGCCCAGCCCACCTCTGGAATGCAGCTAGGGATGTCCGTTGCCAGGAAATCTGGCCCTTTGGGGAGGCGTTTTGTGGCCACTTGACTCGACTGGCGTTTGCAAGCCAAGCCACATGTTTCTCCCCAAAATCAGTGGACTTTTTCTGTATTGTGCATGCAAACAGACATTTGCGCGAACCACGGGCACAATTTCTGCGCTTTATGCAAATTTCAGCCGCAATTCGTGTAATTTGGGCAAATTTCAGCCGCAATTTGCACAAATGGCACAAATCACAATTTGTGCAAATGTCTACTCCTGCAAATTAAAACTAAACACAGAAAATCCGCTAGCTGCAGACCAAGCTTGGCCAACTACTAGGGATGTGCACAGACCCCCCGATCCTCTTCGCTCCCGATCCGCAAATTGCGGATTGGGCCAGCCCCACCCCGCCTCGATCCGCCTAGGGGTCGCTCCCCTGCGGAGCTCCGGCTCCGAATCGGAGCTCCACAGTGGCGGGGAGTGGCACCAGGTAAGGCCCCCTCCCTCCTCCCCCTTACCTGTATCCGTCCCAGCCCATCCCAGCTCCACTAGAGCCCGCAGCTCAACCAGGAACTGCGGCCTACACTTCCTGGTTGAGCCACGGGCTCTAGTGAAGGGGGCGACAGGCTGCAATGGACGCAGGTAAGACCCCCTCCCCCTTACCTGGGTCTGCTACCGTCACCGCACGGGCGGCGGCAGGGCCAGGTAACCCCCCTCCCTCCTCTCCCTTACCTCCATCCGTCCACGGACTCGCGGCTGCTTCAACGGAGCCCGAAGCCTCAACCAGGAAGACCAGTTGCGGCCTGGTCTTCCTGTGTGAGTCCTCGGGCTCAGTTGAAGCAGCTGCGGGACCGCGGACGGATGGAAGTAAGACCCCCCTCCCCCTTATCTGGCTCTGCCACCGTCGCCGCATGGGCAGCAGCGACAGCGGCAGGGCCAAGTTAACCCCCTTACCTTTTTTGCGGAGCTCCAGATCGAGGCGAAGGATCCGCCTTCACCTCGATCTGCTCCGCAACGCAGCGGCTCCCCCGATCCTCTTCGCCTCCACCTTAAGCAGAGGCGAAGCCCCCGATCTGCTCTTGCTTCTCCAGTCCGAGGAGAAGCAGAGCACATCCCTACCAACTACCAAGGATCCAAGCCACTGAAAGCGTGTCGAGTTCCACCCCCTAGCCGGATTCCTCCGTCATCCCCAAATGCAGCCACCTGAGAGCTTCTCTGAAATGGGATTTGGTCCTCAGGCTGAAAGCGGTTCAAAACCTTGGATGTTTATATATGATGCATGCCCATCGTCATTTCTGGTTCTATAGGAAACATGGGCTGCTCTCAGGGTCCTTTCCATTTATTTATTAATTCAAAGCATTTAGTCAAGAGACTCCCAGAGCAGATTACAACCAGCCAGGTCACGTTCTTGTACCTGTCATGTGCTTGTATCACAGGGAGACCCCATGACGATATTTGGACCTCAAGGCTATAAAGGCAATAAAGGAGATCCAGTAAGTTGTGTCTTCTTACTATTCACTTGGGCTGTTGCTAGACGAGGCGTTAGCGCGGTGTGAGGCCCGGTCTCCCTCCTGTGCATCCAGATGATGCACAGAGGATTCCGGGGTCAGGCCAGGCTAAGACCTCGCTTGAACCGGCATAACTGGATTCGGAAGGTCTAGCAGGGTCCGTGACTTTTCCTGGCTGCTCACTTACTCGCGAGTAGCTGGGAGAAGCCACAGACTGGGCACAGCGCTCATAAGAGAGCTGTGCCCGTTGGGCCAGGGGGGGGAATCACGGGGGGGGGAGATATGGGCCGGGGGAAAGGCCGGACCCGGCAGGAGAGAGGGGGGAGGAAGAAGGACGGGCACGGGCATCAGGAACGGGGGGAAAGAAGGACGGGCGAGCGAGTGGGCATCGGGGAGGGGGGGGAAGAAGGATGGGGGTCAGGGCATCGGGCATCGGGGATGGGGGATGGGGGAAATAAGGACGGGCGAGTGAGTGGGCATTGGGGACGGGGGAAAGAAGGACAGGCGAGCGAGTGGGCATCGGGGAGGGGGGGAAAGAAGGACGGGGGACAGGGCATCGGGCATCGGGGATGGGGGAAAGAAGGACGGGCGAGTGAGTGGGCATCGGGGATAGGGGGAAAGAAGGACGGGCGAGCGAGTGGGCATCGGGGAGGGGGGAAAGAAGGACGGGGGACAGGGCATCGGGGAGGGGGGAGGACGGGCGAGCGAGCAGGCAGGGGGCATCAGGCATTGTGAGGGGGAATCAGGGGCAGGGGGAGTGGGGACCCTTAATTTTTTTAAAAAAGTACTTACCTTTTCGGCAGTGCGCTCCTGCGCACATGGCCCTTTAAGGGGGGAAACACGGAGTGGCGACGGGGCTTTCTCTTGCCCCTTCGCGTGCTGACGTCTGGAAAAGGGCGACGGCATGCGCTAGCTGTAGCGCGCCGTCGCCCCGCCTCCCAGACGGATTATCAGGTAGGTCTAGCAAGGCCCTTGGAGCCAGATGTTTTGCCTTCTCCATAGCTGGCAGAGATGGGTGGCTCTTTGGACAGTGGCCCTCACTGGTTCTGATGTCTGATCTATTACAGTCCCACCGGCTGGCTACGGCAGCGTGAATCCTGCCATCTATCAGACGTTGCTCTGCGTGATGGTGGTGGGAATGTTAATAAACCAGTTCCATGCCTCGGAATACCGGTGGGGTAGTGATGAATTCTGAAGTCAGGCACTCAGCAGGATGGCCCCCAGAGCACAAGGAGAGTCCAAAAATTCTCCCTGTTGATCTGTATCAACAAACCACCTCCAGCAATTTTCATCCCCAGTAAAGCTAATGGCCCTTAATCGCCATTTAAGGACAAGCCACACCCAAATAATGGCATTACAATAGGGAACAATATTCATTCTCCCCCCACCTCAATAGCTGCTGTGAGGACAGCAGCTAAGCTCAGAGGGAACAGGGGATTCTGAGGAGGAAATAACATCAGCATCCCTGCGAATAAAAAAGTACCAGGGCCGCATCCCTGTGAGCCAGGGATGTATGGGCGCAGGAGTCAGGACTTTGCTACACCCCTGGTTGCTAGGGAAAGACAGCAGAAGAGGCCCATGGCCTTGAATGTCTTGCTTGTGATCCCAGGGGCATCCAATTGGCCACTGCTGGGACTCAATGGGCCTCTGGCCTTATTCAGCAGGCTTATTCTTATGTTGACCAAATTAACGTTGTTGATTTAAAATTGCTCCCTGCGTGAATAAAACTCTTAGGGCATGTCTACACTGAGGAGGGAAGAGGGCAGGATCTCACAATATGCTGATCGTGAGATCCTCCCCTTTGTCCACACACGCCGTGCGACGTCCAGGGAAGCAGGAGGACGTCGCAGCCGCCATTTTTGTTTTCATTTTACTGAAGACGAGCGCACGAGCGCTCTAACGATTAGGTCAGCTTGTTGTTTTTTAAAAAATGATCCCACTCCCCCCACATCCCACCCCCAATGGGCACGGAGAACCTAAAGAGCTCCGTGCCTGGCTCCTCACGTTTACTCACGAGGAGCCGAGGTGAAACTGGGACGGCCGCCCGTTACCTCCTGCGGTCTCGGGACGGTCCTGAAACCGCGGGAAAAATCAGGCTAAAAGCTGTCCCAGTCATCCTGGGGAAATGGGGGGTTGTTCCCTCCTCGCCCCCAGGATCCCCTGTGCTAGGGTGACCATATGAAAAGGAGGACAGGGCACCTGTATCTTTAACAGTTGCATAGAAAAGGGAATTTCAGCAGGTGCTGCATGCATACAAATGACACCTGCTGAAATTCCCTTTTCTATGCAACTGTTAAAGATACAGGAGCCCTGTCCTCCTTTTCCTATGGTCACCCTACCCTGTGCATCATGTGGACGCACAGGGATGATCCCAGGGTAATCCCCGCGATAAAGTATGGTCTAGACATGCCCTTAGTCATGATTAATGCAAACCATGGGCTGCAGCAAAGCTCATATTTTCCTTTCTCAACAGAAAGGTGTTTTCCTTTGCAAATAGGGATGTTCTATCAGAGATGGGCCTCTGCATGATTCTTGAATAATCTCTGTTGCTCTTCAGGGTGAAAGGGGCCCTCCGGGGTTTGATGGCGACAAAGGCGAGAAAGGGGAAGATGGACCCGCCGGAGAAAAGGTACCCAGCATTTTGTCGAGATCATAGGTGTGAGCAGCGCTTTTCATTAGGGGGTGCGCACAGGGGATTTTATTTTACTTTTTTTAAAGGCAATCGTTTGCTCAATCATTAAGGACATATTTTTAATTCATTTATTTATTAAACACGGTAGACACTGAAGCCCTATTCTACATTCAGTTGCCTGAGTGCTGGAGGGCCATTACAGGGGAGGGGGGAGGGAATTTATTTATTTATTTATTTATTTATTTATTACGTTTTTATACCGCCCAATAGCCGAAGCTCTCTGGGCGGTTCATGAAAATTAAAACCATAATAAAACAACCAACGGGTTAAAATCACAAATACAAAATACAGTATCAAAAGCACAACCAGGATAAAACCACGCAGCAAAATTGATATAAGATTAAAATACAGAGTTAAAACAGTAAAATTTAAATTTAAGGTAAAATTAAGTGTTAAAATACTGAGAGAATAAAAAGGTCTTCAGCTGGCGACGAAAGGAGTACAGTGTAGGTGCCGGGCGGACCTCCTTAGGGAGCTCATTCCACAACCGGGGTGCCACAGCGGAGAAGGCCCTGCTCCTAGTAGCCACCTGCCTCACTTCCTTTGGCAGGGGCTCACGGAGAAGGACCCCTGTGGATGATCTTAAGGTCCAGGCAGGTACATATGGGAGGAAGCGTTCCTTCAGATAACCTGGCCCCAAACCGTTTAGGGCTTTGAATGTCAATACCAGCACTTTGAATCAGGCCCAGACCTGGACTGGCAGCCAATGAAGTTGTAAAAGGACTGGCGTGATGTGGTCTCGCCAGCCAGTCCCTGTTAGTAATGAGGAGATGATCCTTAAGCCCCAGCATGGGTGGGGCTTTGTGGTGGCACTGGCTAGAGGAGGGGCTTATGAGCCCTCAAGGCTCCTCCTCCTGGCCTCTTCAAAGGGCCTCTCCCAGCAGAGAGGCTCCCAGCGAGCTTCGGCTATCGGGCGGTATGGAAATGCAATAAATGAATATTCCTTTTTGCTCCTGCTGCTGGAAGCAACAGCGTGCTGTTGGTGGCGGTGGCAGTGAAGCTGCTGGAGGGCAGCTGAAGGACCGTTCCCACTGCATCTGGACCCCCCTCGGGATCCCTATTCAATGGCCCCCTCCATTCCATGCTTATTGCTTGAGACATTAGGGTGTGCCCGGGCCCACCCGGCACACCCCTTGTGCACGCCTATGGTTGAGATACAGTTTTAAAATTGGAGGTGTGGGGAAGGATAGCATAGTCATCTGGTCAGATGAAAAGCTTATTGTTCCTACTACTACTACTACTACTACTACTACTACTACACAAATTTGTATATATGTATTTCCTCTGTTTACAGAGTAACATAAGCTCAAAAGACAGCTCCTTCTGCCAAGGGGTTTATAGTCAAAGTTTTATTTATTTATTTATTTATTTATTATATTTTTATACCGCCCAATAGCCAAAGCTCTCTGGGCGGTTCACAAAAATTAAAACCATCATAAAACAACCAACAGGTTAAAAAACACAAATACAGTATAAAAAGCACAACCAGGATAAAACCTGGTAACAGCCTCATCCTAGACTAGGGATGTTGAACCTCTGGCAGGCCCAGGGTCCCAAACGTCTGGCCCCACCCCTTTCCTCCAACTGCCAATCATTTGCTAGTTACCTGGCATTTGCATACTCCCCCCACCCCCATTCTGTCAGGTGGAAGTGCCTCTCCTTAGGCTTAGTTACTGGCAGTAAGAGCTATGCTGGTAATTTATATTGTGGTCCCACCCACTTCCCCACTCACCACTGGAATGGTGTCCTTGGAAGCTTCTCCAAAACTAAACTCAGCCCTCAAAAAGATTTGATGCCCCTGCCCTAGGCCAAGCCCCAGACGCTGCCTATAGTCACTTGGGCTGGTGGGAGGGCTGTCTGGCTGTTGCCTCTAAAGCCCTACATGGTTTGGGTCCAGGCTCCCTGCGGGATTGCCTTCTCCCGTACAATCTGCCCCCCCCCCACTCAGGTCCTCTGGGAAGAATTTACTCCAGCCAACAAAAACAAGGCAGACAACTATTACCCAGAAGACCTTTTCTTCTGCTGCTCTCAGTTTGTGGAATGGCTTGCCAGGAGAGATTTGTCAACTTAACAGTCTTCTGGAATTTAAGAAAGCCATAAAGACTGATCTCTTCCGGCAGGCCTACCCAGTTGAATTTTAAATTTGCCTTTTAATGATGTGCTGCTTTTAGTGATGTATTGGTTTTAAATGTTTTAATTAGTTGTATAATGTTGCATTTGTGTTGTGCCCCGCCTCGATCCAGAGGGAGAGGTGGGTAACATAGAATCAGAGAATAGCAGAGTTGGAAGGGGCCTACAAGGCCATCGAGTCCAACCCCCTGCTCAATGCAGGAATCCACCCTAAAGCATCCCTGACAGATGTCTGTCCAGCTGCCTCTTGAAGGCCTCTAGGGTGGGAGAGCCCACAACCTCCCTAGGTAACTGGTTCCATTGTCGTACTGCTCTAACAGTCAGGAAGTTTTTCCTGATGTCCAGCTGGAATCTGGCTTCCTTTAATAAATAATAATAATAATAATAATAATAATAATAATAATAATAATAAATAATACATCATCATAATAATAATACATAATAATAATAAATACATAAATTATTATTATTATTATTATTATTATTATTATTATTATTATTATTATTAGACTCTGCCCAGTGGGGGCTGGTGGATCCAATGACACTGGGGTGGAGAATCCGCTCCGGGTTTCAGTCAGAACCAGAATACCTTGGATAGGTGTTCTAGAGTTCTAGCTGGTTCTGACCAAAACCTGGAGCGGATTCACTGCCCCATTGACATCAGAGCCACCAGCCTCCACTGGCTCTGCCTAAACTTTTGCTCAGGCAGGCTGGGGAGCTTTCCTGAGCTCTGTGATGTGAGGTCGAGGATTGCACCGCTACCTTGCTCCCAAGGTTCAGGTGCATCCCTGACCTGTGCTGTTTAGCTCAATAGCTCACAGATAGCATCAATCCCATCTTTGTGGGCTTCAGGTCTGAAATCCCGGGGCAATTCCCGGGGCGAAATCCCGGGGCAATTCCCTCTGAGCCCGAGACTGTGGAACGTGTGGCTGGGCACCGTGGTTTGTCCCAGCTCCTCAAGGTTCCTCACGAGGAACCGGGACCCGCGCACAGGGCGTAGAACTCCTCAGGAGCACTATGCCCATGGGGGGTGGGGTGGGGGGGAGTGGGGAAAATAAGTTTTAAAAAAAAACCCTACCTCCTGCGCACGAGCCTTTATGCTCATCTTACCCTTTAACAAAAAAAAAATGGCGGGCGTGACGCCTCTCCGTCTGAGGTCGTCGCACACCACGTGTGCACAGAGGGGATCTCGCGATAAAAAAATTACGCGAACTTCATCCCTCCATCCCGCTAGACCACTAGGTCTAGCTAAGGCCTCTGACTTAGGCAAAATGCAGAGAGATGCTTTCGATTTTCATGCAGTTTCTTTCCCTGGTCGAAAAAGGTTCCCCCTCAGAGAGCTTCGGCTATGGGGGCAGTCTAGAAATCTAATAAATAAATGGGAGGAAGGGAGGAAGAAAACTGATACGAAAATGAAAACCTAGGGAAATTTGCCTCAGCTCCGAGAGTTACCTGGCGGATAAAATTCTGACAATTGTGTTCTTCTGTGTGTTGCCTCTTTGTTTGTGTGTGTTTTCCTTCAGGGGGTGAAAGGAGAAGCAGGAGCAAAAGGAATCATGGGCCTGTTTGGGACCAGAGGACCAGTGGGGCAGAAGGTCAGGAAAAGAGTTCCACTGTTCACACATATGCTGGATTGAGCTGGGTGAACCATTATGCTAACTCAGCTCCGGTCTCACACATTTCCCCAGAGATGCTGTATGTAGGATGACCATATGGAAAGGAGGACAGGGCTCCTGTATTAGGGTGACCGTATGGAAAAGAGGACAGGGCTCCTGTATTAGGGTGACCATATGGAAAGGAGGACAGGGCTCCTGTATTAGGGTGACCATATGGAAAGGAGGACAGGGCTCCTGTATTAGGGTGACCATATGGAAAGGAGGACAGGGCTCCTGTATCTTTATTTATCTTTATTTATTTATTACATTTATATCCCGGCTTTTGTCCTCCAAGGAACCCAAGGCAGCGTACATAATCCTCCTCCTCTCCATTTTATCCTCACAACAACAACCCTGTGAGGTGGGGTGGGTTGGGCTGAGAGTCTGTGACTGGCCCGAAGTCACCCAGTGAGCTTCCGTGGCCAAGTGGGGACTAGAACTCGGATCTCCCGACTCCCAGTCCAACACTCTAGCCACTACACCACGCTGGCTCTCATGGTTGACCACTGTGTGATCAGAGTGCTGGACTAGATGGACCCTTGGTCTCAACCAGCATGGCTCTTCAACATGGGCTGAGAGTCTGTGACTGGCCCAAAGTCACCCAGTGGGTTTCCATGGCCAAGTGGGGTTAGAACCTGGATCTCCCGACTCCCAGTCCAACACCTTAGCCACTACACCACACTGCCTGTCAGTGTATATTTAACAGTTGTATTGAAAAGGGAATTTCAGCAGGTGTCATTTGTATATATGGAGAACCTGGTGAAATTTCCTCTTCATCACAACAGGTAAAGCTGCAGGAGCCCTGCCCTCTTTGAAATCTGGTCACTCTAGTATAGCTCCTGCAGCTGTAACTGTGGTGATGAAGAGGGAATTTCACCAGGTTCTCCAT
Organism: Elgaria multicarinata webbii; assembly: GCF_023053635.1. NCBI lineage: Eukaryota > Metazoa > Chordata > Lepidosauria > Squamata > Anguidae > Elgaria > Elgaria multicarinata. The sequence continues at coordinate 5,109,867 of NC_086179.1, read as the reverse complement.
ATATACAAACGGCACCTGCTGAAATTCCCTTTTCTATGCAACTGTTAAAGATACAGGAGCCCTGTCCTCCTTTCCATATGGTCACCCTACTGTATGGCTTTTCACTGAGGCAACCCAAGGAATTAATAACAAAGAAACTGAAGGAAGTTCTCTGCTCCCAAATAACTGTTTCTCTCTGTGACGAAGAACCACCACACCTGCCTCTCTCCCTGCCTTCTATCCTTCCTTCTATTTTAGACATAGTCTGATATACATGGTTCCCTCTAAATTAAAACTGGTCCCCAAAAGGGCAACTAAAATGATTCAGGGGCTGGAGCATCTCTCCTAGGAGGGAAGGTTACAACAGCTCGGACTGTTTAGCTTGGAAAAAACGAGACTGAGGGGAAACAGGGTAGAGGTGTACAAAATTATGCATGATGTGGAGAATGTGGACAGGGAGACATTTTTCTTCCTCTTCATAATACTAGAGCCTGGGGGGGGTCATCCCATTAAGCTGATTGGTGGGAGATCCAGGACAGATAAAAGGAAGCCTTTCTTTATGTGGTGCATAGTTAAACTACGGAATTTGCTACCACAAGATGTAGTGATGGCTACCAATTTGGATGGCTTTAAAGGAGGGTTGGATAAATTCCTAGACGAGAAAGCTATCCATGGCTGTGTGCTACCTCCAGTATCAGAGACAGTAAGCCTGTGTGCACCAGTTGGTAGGGGAACATGGGTGGGAGGGTGCTGTTGCACACAGGTCCTGCTTGTAGGTTCCTGGTCAAGTGCTGGTTTATTTTATTTTATTTATTTATTTATTACATTTATATCCCGCCTTTTTTCCTCCAAGGAACCCAAGGCGGTGTACATAATCCTCCTCCTCTCCATTTTATCCTCACAACAACAACCCTGTGAGGTGGGTTGGGCTGAGAGTCTGTTACTGGCCCGAAGTCACCCAGTGAGCTTCCGTGGCCAAGTGGGGACTAGAACCCGGATCTCCCGACTCCCAGTCCAACACTCTAGCCACTACACCACGCTGGCTCTCATGGTTGACCACTGTGTGATCAGAGTGCTGGACTAGATGGACCCTTGGTCTCAACCAGCATAGCTCTTCTTATGTTCTTAATTGCAACTAAAACATCCAACTCATTTATTTATTTATTACATTTATGTATACCCTGCCTTTCAAGATAAAAAATCCTTCCAAGGCAGCTTATGAGTAAGACAACAACACACTAATAGAACCCACTATGAACGACATTTAAAAATAAGCACTCATAACGATCCATCCCACAAGGCAAGTGATGGTAGAAATTTCTTTGCCTGCTTGCCTGCCTGATATTGTCCAAGTGCCTTCTTCCATCACTTCCAAGTAGCTGAGAAGCCAACAATCTGATGCGAGTCCATGTAACTGGATCTCAATAAGAAGTACCTCCATCCTAATAAATAGCTATCTCCTCTTCCTGCCCTGCTTGCATTTAGTCATTAAAAGCTTCCTGAGGGCAGGGCAGATTCAGTACTCGCTTCCATATTGGATGGAGCAGGTGTCAGTCATCACTGGGACTCATGCAAGAACACATGCCTTAGTTACATCCTGATTGGATTACTGTAACGGGCTCTACGTGGGGCTGCCTTTGAAGAGTGTTCAGAAGCTGCAGCTGGTTCAAAGAGCTGCAGCCAGAGTGTTGACCGGGGCTGGTTACAGGGAGCAGACAACTCCCCTGTGAAAACAGCTCCACTGGCTTCCAGTCTGTTTCCGGGCACAATTCAAAGTGCTGGTTATCATCTATAAAGCCCTCTACGGCTTGGGTCCAGACCGTATTCTCCCATATGAGCCTGCCCGTGCTCTGACATCTTCTGGAGAGGACTTTCTCTCAATCCCATGAACAACCCAGGCATGCCTGATGGGTACGCAGGACAGGGCCTTCTCGGTGGCTGCTCCAAGGCTCTGGAACTCCCTTCCCAGGGAGGGTAGGCTGGCTCCCTCTGTGCTACAGTTTTGGAGGCAGGCAAAACCTTTTTTGTTCTGGCAGGCTTTTGGAATTATACTGGACCTGTGTTAACGTATTGGGCCTCCTGCCCCGCCCCCTTTTTAACCTGTTACAATTTTTTAAAAAATTAACATGTTTTTAATTTTACTGAAGGTTTTAACTTTTGTAATTTATATTTATATGTTTTAATTGTACATGTTTTAAACTTGTAAACTGCCTTGAGTCCCAGTACTGGGGAAAAGGCGGAATATAACTATAATAAGAATAAGAACTGCCCAGAACCGCCCAAGCAAGATCCTGCCCCAAATGTATCTCTAGAAATGGGTCAAAAAGCACCCAGTTGAAAATAAGGATGGGCAAAGTCCCTCATGCCGGCCTCGTGCGCTGCTTTTCCGTCCCTGGCAGGCACACGGTACAAGATGCCGGACAGTCCATGAATGTCTTGCTTTCCCACCAGCCACCATTTTACACAAAATCGCAGGTAACTCTTTTACCGAAATCACCATTTTGCACAAAATGGCGGCCTTCTAATTAGACCATTTACGCCTGCGATTTTGCACGAAATCACGCTATTTATGTCCGCCATTTTGCACAAACTGGTGATTTCCATCAAAGGCTTACTTGCGATTTTGTGTAAAATGGCAGCTCGCAGACAAGCAGGGTTGGTTCATGCCCAGTCGGGCAAGCCCAGGGGTCCATGAGCGGGCATCTAGAGGGGGCCGAGCTGGTGACAAACCAGATTCCTCCCAAACTGGATTCCTCCCACATTGAAGGATGGGATCCAGTTCCCTCAGGCAAGCAGGTTGTGACCCTCTCTTCTCCAGATGATTGATTTATGTTTGCTTTTCTGGCAGGGGGAACTTGGAGAACCTGGATTGCCTGGATTCGCGGTGAGTTGGAATACAGCCCCATCATCTTTTGACCATGAATGGATCGAACTAATGGTCTGTCTAACTCTAAACCCAGTACCCTGTCTCCAGCAGTGGGACTAAGAGCAAATCATAATGTGCCATGCTGATAGTACTTACAAATTGCCGCACTCATTAGTCACCGCCTTATTTTTAAAAAATACCTCCCAATGTCTGTAATGTTGTTTGGAGCTTACCTTGCTTATCCTCACAGTGACCCAATGAGATAGGTTAGGCTTAGAGCAGGGCTATTGAGCAGCAGGCCTTTGGCATTCTCCAGGTAGCCACGCCAGTGGAGGCTGGTGGCTCCAAAGTCAGTGGGGCAATGAACCCGCAACAGACTTCAGTCAGAACCAGTCGGACCTCTAAAGGAGCTCTCCAAGGTGCTGAAACCTTGCTCCAAACTGGATTCAGCACCTTGAATAACTCATTTAGAAGTTGTACCGCCCCTTTGGCATTGGAGCCACCAGCCTCCACTGCCCCAGTGTAAGGCTTGCATAGTGCGAGAGAGGAGAGCTCTAAGCTTAGCCAAACCTGGTACCCTCCAGATGTATTTGGATAACAGCTCTCAATATCTGGAGGATGCCAAGTTGGGAGGTTGCTGTTCTAGGCTGTCACTAGTGTGCAGAACAGCAAACCAAATTTGTTTACTTATTTAAAACATTTCTTGGCTGCCTTTCAAAGTAGAAGCCCTCCCATGACGGCTTATAGCAATAAAATATATAAAATAGAACTGGGTTGTGCTGAGTGTGCACGCGTGTCCTAGTTCAAGAGCAGAGCAGCTGCTTTGTATGCAGAAATTCCAGTTTCAACCCATGGCATCTCCAGTTAAAATAGTACAATAGGAGTGATAACACTCAACCACAAAGGTACTAAGAAAGTTTTATAGACAAATAATTCAAAAGATATCCCAAATGTACAAAAGACAGGCATATAGATAACATTTACAAGATGTTCATCAAACATTCATAATGAAGCCTAAAAAAAGTTGGCATCCATTAAACATTCGTGACAAGAATCAATGATCTCATAAATATGCATCTAATAAATAATTTCATAAAGCGTCTAATAAACAGTAGTCCGGTACAAGTTCTGTTTCGAGAATTCTTCGTCAGTAGGACGCTGTAGAATGATACAAAAACACCTTACTCAACATTTGTAATCAATCAAATTCGTTGTCATTTACTACACACAGTGCCAAAAAACAGAGTATATTGGCCTTACCAACTGGTTCACAAAAGGAGCCGCGGCTATACATTTAGAGTGGAGCCCTCCAAGGTTTATCTAAAGAAGAAATAGTTAAACTTGTAATTATAATTATAAACTATCAAAAAACCTAAGTTGATTATACAAAAATATACTAAAGCCTCTCAAGGCTTACCACCGTATCATTTTCACGTATTCAAGCCGTCAGATAATGCTCTCAATTTCTTGAAAAGATTTCAAAAAGCTCCCAGTTCTTATAGAGTGTAGTTATAGAGTGTAGTTAAAGTAGCTATAATTGGCTAATAAATCACCTCCAGTTAAAAGACAGCAAGCGATGAACCCCCCCTCCCCGCCACCCACCTCAGACAAGGGATCGATGAATCTCCCCAATTCGTTTTGTCTCCCATTGCCATTTTTCCAATCTTACGTTCAGTTTGCCTCAAACTTTGAGAATTTCTCCAGTCTTACCTTCGATTCAGTTTGATGTCTTTATTAAAGTGGCCATGAAAATTAATCCGCATTTTGGTGCACATTTTCCCTGATATGTATATTTTTCTCTGCATCTTTGCCTGACGTACACATTTTATGTAAGCAATTTTCCTATTATAATATATTTTTGAGGATTATTCCACCACCATCACCAATATCTGCATTTCTATATACATTTTTTTTAATTGGAAAACTCCATTGTAAAACAAGGGGCCTGTTCAGACAATCCGCTAAGACATGGTTTTGCAGCGAGTGGTTAGTGAACATGTTTAAACTGTGGTTATGTAGTCACCATGGCTAGGAATGGTTCACGCGACATGCTAAGCCATGGTTCACATGGCATAGAATAGTAGAGTTGGAAGAGGCCTATAAGGACATTGAGTCCAACCCCCCGCTCAATGCAGGAATCCACCCTAAAGCATACCTGACAGATGGTTGTCCAGCTGCCTCTTGAAGGCCCCTAGTGAGGGAGAGCCCACAACCTCCCTGGGTAACTGGTTCCATTGTCATACTGCTCTAACAGTCAGGACGTTTTTCCTGATGTCCAGCTGGAATCTGGCTTCTGTAACTTGAGCCCGTTATTCCGTGTCCTACACTCTGGGAGGATCGAGAAGAGATCCTGGCCCTCCTCTTTGTGACAACTTTTTAAGTATTTGAAGAGTGCTATCATGTCTCCCACTCAGCCTTCTCTTCTCCAGGCTAAACAGGCCCAGTTCTTTCAGTCTCTCTTCATAGGGCTTTGTTTCCAGACACCTGATCATCCTGGTTGCCCTCCTCTGAACACGCTCCAGCTTGTCTGCGTCCTTCTTGAATCGTGGAGCCCAGAACTGGACGCAATACTCTAGATGAGGCCTAACCAGGGCTGAATAGAGAGGAACCAGTACCTTACGTGATTTGGAAGCTATACTTCTATTAATGCAACCCAAAATAGCATTTGCTTTATTTATTTATGTATTTATTTATTACACTTATATACCGCTCCCATAGCCAGGTCTCTCTGGGCTGTTTACAGATTTACTCTCTGGGCGGTTTTCGCAGCCACATCACACTGTTGGCTCATATTAATCACCCACATGTTTAGGTTTTTTTAACGGTTTTTAATGCTTTATGTGTGTATGTTCTGTGTTTTAGAATTTTAAATTTTATATACTCGTTTTTATCTTAATTTTAGAATTTCTGTAAACCGCCCAGAGAGCCCCGGCTGTATATAAGTGAAATAAATAAATAAATAAATAAATAAATAAATATTCAGCTTGTGATCTACAACAATTCCAAGGTCCTTCTTGTTTGTAGTATTGCTGAGCCATAATGTTTCGCTCAATACGCTTCACCACCATGGCTTCGCGGGTCATCTGAACAGTGGCAAAGCGTGGCAATCCAGCAGATCTAGGGATCCCAGAGTTGGGAGAGGCTGACCTGCAAGATTGCTCTGTTCTTGAACTGATACTTGTGATCCAGATTTGAAATAAAAATATGCTACTTGGTTTGGAGGGGAAAAAATAACGAATACCATGACTTATACATCCTCATTCAACAAATAGCTGAAAATTGATGTGAGCCATTAAGTGTTGTTGATTCATGGCGCAATCTCCCTTCAACGGAACAACTCATGCACCTGCCACCTCATTCTTTCTGCGTAAAAATCTTTTTCAGTCATTACCTCCGAAGCAGATGCAAGGCCAGGCCACGCAGCAGATGTAATAGAACTGTTAATGCTGAAGAAGGAAGGCAAATGGGGAAAGGGGATTTTTAGATGTAAGAACTGTGTCCTTGGTCGGATTTCAGCATCACCAAATTCCAGCCCTATTATCTTGACATTCACTTCAGCGACTCCCATTATTGTGGGCAGGGGGCGGGGGTCAGTTTGGAATGGGGAATCCGATAGGTTCCTCCAATGCCAGGGTCGATACCCTATTAATGGATCTGTACGTGTATTTTTCGGAGCTTCTATAATCCAGGACCTGTGGTGCCCCCAGGGAACCATGTCCCCTTTCCTCTAGTTTAGGGTGACCATATGAAAAGGAGTAATATATATATATATAAGGTGCTAGAACACACACAACTACTCGAACCACTAGTGGAGAAGGATGATTAACAAGAAACCCATTTATTATTATACAAAAATTACAAAAAAGCTGATGTATCCCATAGTCGTTAGACAATAGTGGTGTTGGGTACTATAATACAATAAACCATTAATTGGAATGCTATTCCTACTATAAGACAATACAAGTCTATAATATAGCCCAACAAAGACACACTAACACGCTTTAGTCTATTAAACACATTTGGCAATACATCAGTACATAAACATATGTTCACGGATATATTATAAATAAGGTTTGTTCTTATTATATTTTATTCTTTCCAGCGTTGTAAGTTGTTGACAGGATTTTGCAAAAAACTTCCCGTTTTCGCTGCTCAAGCGTCCTCGGAACAAACGCTACAGAGATAAGATAATATTATTTATATAATCATCACATTTAGTCTAAATATCTCTATAATTATAAAATCCAAGCACTCATTTCTAATTCAGCCTAAAAATCACTCACCCATATCAGGTTAAACCGTCAATTATAGGATACTCATCCTCAAAAAACTTTCATGCGGGGGAGAAAATTTCTGTATATGTGGAGAAAGAAAGGAAAAGGAAAGGAAACTCTCGTGCAAGCACTGAGTCATTACTGACTCTTGGAGGGACGCCAGCTTTCGCTGAAGTTTTCTTGGCAAGCCTTATAGTGGGGTGGTTTGCCGTTGCCTTCCCCGGCCGTGATTACCTTCCCCCCAGCTAACTGGGTACTCATTTTACCGACCTCAGAAGGATGGAAGGCTGAGTCGACCCGAGCCGGCTGCCTAAAACCAGCTTCCGCTGGGATCGAACTCAGGCCATGGGGAGAGTTTCGGCTGCAGAAACTGCTGCTTTACCGCCTGGTGAAATTCCCTCTTCATCACAACAGTTCAAGCTGCAGGAGCCCTGCCCTCTTTTGAATGTGGTCACTCTAGTCTTTTCACTGTTGTGATGAAGAGAGGACTTCACCAGGTTCTCTACATATACAAAATGACACCTGCTGAAATTCCCTTTTCTATGCAAATTTAAAGGTACAGGAGCCTGGTCCTCCTTTTCATATGGTCACTCTACTCTGTAACCTCCACAGCCATTGATCTTTGGGTGATTTGCTGGACATTGAGCAATCTCAACCCATCCTGAAAGGTTGAAAGGCCTCTCGTAAAAGATGCTGGTGTTTGGGGTATTTGGGGCCCAGCCCTTGCTTTCTCTGCCCCTTCTGTCTTCAGCCTTGCCTGCTGCTAGGATGCAGGCCCGGGGAGCTTCTCCCAAATTGAATTCAGCCCTTGACTTATAGACATCTGCCCCCTTCAAACCCTACACTCTCCACCAGATACATATTCAGCCAAAATCGTGAAGCAGCGTCGGGCCCGTTCAGACGACACGCTAAGCCAGGGTTAGGCTGCCAACCCTTTGGCAGCAAATGGTTAGCGAGCATGTTTAAACCGTGGTTATGTAGCCACCGTAGTTAGGAATGGTTCACATGGCACAGGCCCTGCTCGAAAGACACCTTAAACTAGGGTGACCATATGAAAAGGAGGGCAGGGCTCCTGTATCTTTAACAGTTGCTTAGAAAAGGGGATTTCAGCAGGTTTCATTTGTAGATATGGAGAACCTGGTGAAATTCCCTCTTTCATCACAAGAGTTAAAGCTGCAGGAGCTATACTAGAGTGACCAGATTTAAAAGAGGGCAGCTTTAACTGGTGTGATGAAGAGGAAATTTCACCAGGTTCCCCATATATACAAATGACACCTGCTGAAATTTGCTTTTCAATACAACTGTTAAAGATACAGGAGCCCGGTCCTCCTTTTCATATGGTCACCCTACTTAAACTATGGCTTTAACCACGGTGAAAACCATGGTTAATGCTGTGGTTTAAGGTGTCTTTTGAACAGGGCCACACTAAGCTTGAAAGGCTTAACCACCATGGCTTAGTACGTTGTCTGAACACGATCACTTACTAGGAAGCCCCCCACCCAAAAGTAGGGTGACCATATGGAAAGAGGGACAGGGCTTCTGTATCTTTAACAGTTGTATTGAAAAGCAAATTTCAGCAGGTGTCATTTTTATGCATGCAGCACTTGGTGAAATTCCCTCTTCACCATGACAGTTAAATCTGCAAGAGCCTTGCCCTCTTTTGTATCTGGTCACACTAGACAGCGTTAAATGAAGAGGGAATCTCACCAGATGCTACATGCCTAAAAATGATACTTGCTGAAATTTGCTTTTCAATACAACTGTTTTGAAACTTTGCTACTAAGATTGTAGTGCCTGAATTTGCTTTCCTTTCCTCCCCCTCAATCCCCTTTCCTTTTGTGTCATGTCTTTTAGATTGTAAGCCTGTGGGCAGGGACTGTCAAGAAATACTTTTGTAAGCCGCCGTGAGAGCCTTTTTTGGCTGAAGGGCGGCATAAAAATGCTTAAATAAATAAACTGTTAAAGATACAGGAGCCCAGTCCTCCTTTCCATAGGGTCACCCTACTAGCAATGTCAGAGCCCCCACCCACACCCCGCTGTCCCCGTTCCAGTGTAAAATATCAGATATCCACCTCGAGATAATTCACATGTCTCCAGTGTCATATCTAGTTTGGCTATAACTATCAGCCTGACCTGATGTACTCATTGTGTTATTTGGACGTTGTAAAGCAAGGACGGGGAACCTGCGGCCTGCGGAGCTGCCCAGTCTGGGCCATGGCCCACTCCCAAGACACACACCCTCCTTGGCACAATATTCATCCCCTATTATTCATACTGAACGGATGGAGATGAAGGTTGAACCCGCTCCTCAGCTGATCCATGGAATTTGCTACCGCAAGATGTAGTGATGAGCACTCATTTGAGTGGCTTTAAAAGAGGGGGGGGGTTGCATAAATTCCTGGAGGAGAAGGCTAACAACGGCTATACGCTACCTCCAGTGTCAGAGGCCTTGTGCCTATGCGCTCCAGTTGCTGGGGAACATGGGTGGGAGACTGTTGCCCTGCTCGTGTCCTGCTTGTGCATTTCCCATGGGCTTCTGGTTGGCCCCTAGGTGTACAGAATCCTGGACTAGATGGACCTTTGCTCTGATCCATCTGGGCTCTTCTGATGTCCTTATGCTGGTCGGTCCAGGGCAGGGGTGTAAAACGCTTTCAGCCTGAGTGCAGAATTCAGTTTTGGAGTGGCTCTTGGATGTTTGGCAGGGCTGAAGGCCAAGCAGGTGAGGACAGAAGTCCAGACTGCCCCACCCTATTGTGCCTTAAAGCTCTAGCTGCCAGGAACTAAGCCTTGGGTGATGCCTTTCAACCATGCAAGAGCTGAGAAGTCACCAAACAGGCATGGGAAAGGAGGAGAAGCCAGGGAAACGGGGCATTGGCATCTGAGGAACCCCCGAAGGGCCGGTTATGGAACCCAGCTGGGATGGTGGCCTGAAGATTTGTGCCCCCTGGTCGAGGGTGTGACAGAATGTTGCAAGAATGATTTGGGATCTCCGTCTTGGCTTAAGAGCCATTCATACTTCTTCAGATGCACAGCAGGAAGGAACTGAATTCTTTCGTTACAGGGAACAGCAGGTCTTGATGGAAGGAATGGCATGAAAGGAGCAAAAGGAGACAGGGGCTTGCAGGGCCAGAAAGGGGAACCGGTGAGTATTTTTTTAAGCATGGACCATCCTGGCTGGATGACGGACAGTTTGAAATGTGTGTTTTGTTGTTTATTCGTTCAGTCGTTTCCGACTCTTCGTGACTTCATGGACCAGCCCATGCCAGAGCTTTCTGTCGGCCGTCGCCACCCCTAGCTCCCTCAAGGTCAAGTCTGTCACCTCCAGAATATCATCCATCCATCTTGCCCTTGGTCGGCCCCTCTTCCTTTTGCCTTCCACTTTCCCTAGCATCAGCCTCTTCTCCAGGGTGTCCTGTCTTCTCATTATGTGGCCAAAGTACTTCAGTTTTGCCTTTAGTATCATTCCCTCAAGTGAGCAGTCTGGCTTTATTTCCTGGAGTATGGACTGGTTGGATCTTCTTGCAGTCCAAGGCACTCTCAGAATTTTCCTCCAACACCACAGTTCAAAAGCATCTATCTTCCTTCGCTCAGCCTTCCTTATGGTCCAGCTCTCGCAGCCATAGGTTACTACGGGGAATACCATTGCTTTAACTATGCGGACCTTTGTTGTCAGTGTGGTGTCTCTGCTCTTAACTATTTGATCAAGATTTGTCATTGCTCTCCTCCCAAGAAGTCAACGTCTTCTGATTTCCTGGCTGCAGTCAGCGTCTGCAGTAATCTTTGCGCCCAGAAATACAAAGTCTGTCACTGCCTCCACGTTTTCTCCCTCTATTTGCCAGTTACCAATCAAACTGGTTGCCAGCCCGTTTTGCATCTGGATGAAGCAGATCTATAATGTGGAAATTCTTTTGTGGCGCTCCTTTTTCGGTCCCGGCAGTGACAGCGTTTGGGCGGTAGCAGAAAAGTTCATCCCCGTCCGCACGCACAGACGTAAACGTCGGCTCCTTTGCACGGGGCGGAGGCTGCGTTCGAATCCTAAAGCTGTCACATTCGGAGATTTGCCTTTCAATGCTGCACTGCATTGTCTACGGGATGTACAAACTATGTTTATGCTTTCCCTTCAGGGGGGGAAAGGCGATCCTGGTGTGACTGGTGACATCGGACGGAAAGGTTCAAAGGTACTGTGAGAAGGCCTCTAGAAAAGGATCATGCTCAGCACAGTGGCCTTTGGGGGCTCAGCTTGTCACCCTAACTAGCCCTATTTGCAGCTGTGCAGTCATTTATCACGTATCCCTGTCCTCTCCTCATTGTCAAACCCTGTTACTTCTTCGAGGGAATCTACACGTCGTACTGAAGGCGCTTGCATGCGCCTCCAGTGCGCCGTCAAAACGATGGTGTAGACGGAGAAAGAAGAGGCGGAGGAAGAGGCGGAGGAGGAGGAGGCTGGGGAACCGGCCGCGTCCTTGCTGCCGCCGCCGCCTCCCCGCCGGCCTCCTGCTGCCAGGGTAAGAGCCACCCGGGTCGGAGAGCTCGGCTTCCGCCGAGCTCTCCGACCCGGGTGACTCTTACCCCGGCAGCAGGAGGCCGGCGGGGAGGCGGCGGCGGCGGCGGCAGCGGCAAGGACGCGGCCGATTCCCCAGCCGCCGCCGCCGCCGCCTCTTCCTCCGTCTCTTCTTTCTCCGTCTACACGGCGCACTGGAGGCGCACGCAAGCACCTTCAGTACGACGTGTAGATTCCCTCTTCCTCTTCTCCATCTCCAGGGTCTGCCCTTACGGTTTTGCCAGCTGCCACATGCAGACCTGTTTTGCACAATCACCACAGCCCGCCCTGGCTTATTTATCCAGTATCGGAGGCAGTAAGCCTAGTATATATGCCTCACTTGCTGGGGAACATGGGCTGTTGCTCTCGTGTCCTGCTTGTGCGCCTCCTGTTGACAGCTGGCTGGCAACTGTGCGAACAGAATGCTGGACTAGCTGGACTAGATTGAGGGGAGACATGATAGCACTCTTCAGATACTTAAAAGGTCGTCACACAGAGGAGGGCCAGGATCTCTTCTCGATCCTCCCAGAGTGCAGGACATGGAATAACGGGCTCAAGTTAAAGGAAGCCAGATTCCAGCTGGACATCAGGAAAAACTTCCTGACTGTTAGAGCAGTACGACAATGGAATCAGTTACCGAGGGAGGTTGTGGGCTCTCCCACACTAGAGGCCTTCAAGAGGCAGCTGGACAACCATCTGTCTGGGATGCTTTAGGGTGGATTCCTGCATTGAGCAGGGGGTTGGACTCGATGGCCTTGTAGGCCCCTTCCAACTCTGTTATTCTATGATTCTATGATTCTATGACCTTTGGTCTGATCCAGCATCTGGGCTCTTCTTAAGTTCTTATGTTCTTAAGCCATGATGAGGTCCAGCACATGCAGGCACCAATTGCCTATTCAAGCCACAGCCACGGCTTGTCGAAACCCAGGTGGCAGAGATTGATTGAAGATTAAACAACCCTCAAATAACCCATGGTCTGCTGTAGAGTTATTTAACCCTCAAACAATCCCTGCTGCCTGGGTTCAGACAATCCAACGATTCATGGCAACTCACCACCACCACCAAAACCATGGCAACCCCCTGCAGAAGGTCCCAGTTTCAATCCCTGGCATCTCCAGGTAGGGCTGGAAAAAAATCCTCCTGAAACCCTGCAGAGCCATAGCTGCCAGTCAGTGTCGACAATACTGGACTAGATGAACCAAGGGTCCGACTCAGTCTGAGGCAGCTTCCTGTATTGCTGCTATTGCACCACCTGGTCCTGTACATGCTTACTCAGAAGTGAGTGGACATAGGAATGCAGGCTTAGCACCACCAGTGGTCCAACATCAGATCTCATTTGGTGACCTGTTTGTTTGTTTTCATTCTTGTTTAGCCCATTCTTCCCAAAGAGCTATGGGGCAGGTCCTCGTCGCCAAATTGTGGTGGAACCCGAAACCACGGGTCTCTGTGGTTCATTGAGTGGTGGTCACAGACTCTCAAGACACAATTTTTCTCTTTAGAAGGTTTATTACAAGCAGCGCTGCAGGGTGACAGAACTCAGAAAACCTGAAGAACTACCCAACAATTTCAGGAAAGGTTAACATATTTATAGGGTCAGGTCTCCTCAGATACAATAGCAGAACTTTCTCACCAATCATAATACAGCTCTGCAATACAATAACTAATGAGAAGCAAAGCATTTAGGCATATACAGAGTTCAAGTACTTCTCTGACTAGAATACAATAATGGGTATTGCAATAGTTACAAGAAATACATCTCCATCTGTTTCCTAGTTGTGGTTAGCTTGCCTTAAAAAATACGTCTTACTATCTGTTTAACTGTCTAACTGTTTTGTGACATGTGGTTTCAGCATCAGCTGAATTGTGACAGCAAGTGCAACATTAAAAATAGGTTTTAATTAAGCAGGAAACTATGAACTTTATGATGTATAGAGCTAGTGTGTTATAGATCTATTTTCTTATACCTGTGGGCATTAAGTAAAAGAACCACCCAGCTTAATTTCCTCGACAGTATATGGTTCCACCGTCCCTCATTGCATGCTCATGACGATCTTGTAAGGTCGGCTAGAGACTGAAAGATAGGGAGCAGGGATTTGTTCTCATCTTTGCTGTCTGGTTGCAATTTGTTTTCAGGGTTTACGTGGTTTGCCAGGGAGGACAGGCCCTCTGGGTACAGGTGGGATCAAGGTAAGTAAGATGAGTTTGCCACTCCTGATTTAAAAAGAGCTTCAGCTATTGGGCGGTATAGATGTGAAAATAATAATAATAATAATAATAATAATAATAATGATGATGATGATGATGATGATGATGATAATAATAATACAGCTGCAACAACAGATCATAAAATATACTGGGACAGAACAATTCATATGGGCAAGACAATACCTTGCAACCAACCAGACATAATAGTTATAGGCAAAAAAGAAAACACACTTACCTCATTGACATAGCAATACCTAATGGCAAAGGTTGTACAAAAGAAGAGAAAAATATGCACCACTGGCCATGGAAGTTAAAGAACTATGGCAACAGGAAAAGGTCACAATTAAGGTCGAATTCAAGAGGCAGCTGGACAACCATCTGTCAGGTATGCTTTAGGGTGGATTCCTGCATTGAGCAGGGGGTTGGACTCGATGGCCTTATAGGCCCCTTCCAACTCTACGATTCTATGATTCTATTCCGTTAGTCACGTCAGTCACCAGCATCACATCAAAAAAACTATACAGAAAACCTTCAGAAACTGGGCCTACCAAAACCTTCAGAAACTGGGCCTACCAAAATACATCCACACCAAGATCCAAAAAGCACTTAAAACATGCTCAATTATCCAGAAATTCCTGAATCTGTAAAAGACACCATGACTTGGCAAAGCCTGTCAGGTCCATTTAGTAAAACTGCCACGAGCAAGAAAATAGAGATAATAATAATGAGTTTTGCATCCATGAAAAAAATGTACGTATGTAAATAGCTCTTAAACGAAAAGCTCAATTTCCTTCCCAATGGATGAGCAGAGAGTTTATGGACCTATTTATCTGTTCAAACACATATCCTATTATATCCCTGACATTTGCTCAGTTGATTTCCAGTCCATAGGTTTTGCATGTGTTCATTTATAATTCTGATCCATCCTGTTTCTGCATTAATTTGTAATTTTAAAACCACTTGAAAATTCATATCTAAATATGTATTTAAATACTCATTTCTAAATGTATTTTCTCTCAAAGTTTTATCCCAAAATGCACATTTCTCCTCTGCATTTGCGTATGTTTTTTTTTTAAATCTGGGAACCACTTTGCAAAGTTCGTAGGAGTGTGAAATCAGAAAAATAAACTCTATTCTGATCCGCACATTAGTCAGGGAAAGTGTGATCATTTCACTTGGCTTTGAAATGTGGATAACATATTTTAGCATCTATAATCAAATGGAGATATCTTTACCATGTTTCCTTACCAACCTCTTCCAGCCTCAAACTAACAATGGCTCCAGAAAGAGGATACAGCTTAGGGTGACCAGATACAAAAGAGGGCAGGGCTCCTGCAGCTTTGACTGTTGTGATGAAGACGGAATTTCACCAGGTTCTCCATCTATACAAAGGACACCTGCTGAAATTCCCTTTTCTATGCAACTGTTAAAGATACAGGAGCCCTGTCCTCCTTTCCATAGGGTCACCCTAATACAGTTACCAAATGGCAACTAAAACATTTTCAGATTTCAGTATATTTTGGCTGCCCAAACATTGACATATAAAGCAAAACTGAAGAAAAGATTGAGCCAAAGCAAAAACGTTTAAACAGCATGGAGTCCAAATTTATGCTGAGGCAAGTACCATCCTGTGTGCTAAGAGACTGACTGTTTTTCTGCAACCCATTCCACGTACAGGGGGAGATTGGCGGTACTGGAAGACCAGGAACAGCTGGGGCAGATGGGCTTCTAGGTCCAAAGGTGAGGTTCAAAGCTCTTTCCATTTTCCAGCCATAAATAGTGTTTATGCACACTAGTTTCTCAGTCTTTGGCCCGATTGCTTTTTTAACCTCGATACAAAAATGTGCTCGTGTTTTAAATGGCCCTGGAATACATATGCGGCACAATCCGTTGTGAATTGTGCATGTACTTTTAGCTCACCGAATTTCTCCTATGCAAAACATAGAATCAGCAATCAGGAAAAATTGTTTTTCTACTTCCCCATCTAGCATTCATTGCAGAGAAATGTGGCCCTTTAAATGTGCCCGCACCATTTACGATACTGCACTTGAATTTGTGTTGTGCATCTCCTGGGGGAAACTTTAATCAGAAGCGATGCTCTTAATTATGATTCAGAGCTTATACTTTATATATTGACATCCCAGGTTGCTCATGGAAACATAGAGTTGGAAAGGACCTCAAAGGTCATCTACTCCAGGGGTCCTCAAACTTTTGGGACCTCTGGGCACACTTGGGAATTTGAGAAACAGCTCTGGTGTTTCCTAGGTCTGTCTCAAAATACGGTACCTGTAAAGAGCCATTTCTGAAAAGTGCTTCAGACAGCTTCAGCTCGTTCTGGTCCCAATCTGGATTCGGGCTGAGGCAGACCGAATCAGCCCGCCTCGGCTCAGATTCGGGGTTCGTGCCCGAAGCAGTGCACAGCCCCAGAATATTGATATGTAACCTGAAGTTATTGCACCGTTGTTACTGTGTTAGTTTGTTTACTTGAGTTTATTTCATAAAGCTGACTGTGATCTTTGGGCTTCGATCAGGGTGAACGTGGAGACTCCGGCACTGATGGGCTCAAGGGAATTTGGGGGCAGAAAGGAGAAAAGGTTAGTGCGCTCAAAATCATGTTGTGAAAGGTTATTTAGTGCTCCAACATCAATCAGTCGCAGTTAACAATATTATGAACCAAGGCTGAAATACAGGTATCCTTTTCGCATGCGAAATGTCATCTTCCTCCTTTTGAGGGCCCTCTCATTTGGGCTTTGTTCTGCAATAATAGGTTTAATCCTCGCTTGTGTTGGAAGCCACCCCACCCCACCCTGCTCTCCTTCCCTAAGGAATCAAAAAACCTCATGAAAATAAGAGAGAGATTTTCCATATGGTCACCCTAGTGTTAACTTTAGCATTTTATGGGGAAATAAAAGGACACATTGGATTCCTGTGCCTCATGTTTGGGTGGGAAGCTACGACTGGCCACAATAGGATCTTTTCTCCCATTTCAAATAGCAGGTCCAAGGAGGCCCAGTTCCAAGTGGAGCAAAGGGTTAAAGCTAGGGTGACCCTATGAAAAGGAGGACCGGGCTCCTGTATCTTTATAACAGTTGCATAGAAAAGGGAATTTCAGCAGGTGTCATTTGTATGCACGCAGCACCTGGTGAAATTTCCTCTTCATCACAACAGTTAAAGCTGCAGGAGCTATACTGCAGCTGTACTTTGACCAGATTTAAAAGAGGGCAGCTTTAACTGGGGTGATGAAGAGGAAATTTCACCAGGTTCTCCATATGTACAATTGACACCTGCTGAAATTCCCTTTTCTATGCAACTGTTAAAGATACAGGAGCCCGGTCCTCCTTTTCATAGGGTCACCCTAGTTAAAGCTCCCTCTACTCACACCATGGTCCCAATCCAGCTTAACCCACCCATCCACCCCCTTACTGGTTCGTGGTTCCTAACACCGACTGCACGGCAAGGCCAAACGAAGTGAATCACATCACGTCTCGTCAGGCCCTGAAAGGTGCTTCCATCACAGCTTTGCAGAACGAAATAGCGACTCTGCAAATCGGACGAAAGAGAGATTGGTCATTTATAAAAAATAATGGCATTACTCACCGCCGCGGAGATGAAATGAAATGAAATCATATTTGCTACTTGTGTATTATGCAGCCGGCAGAAAGAACCCAACCCAATTTCTGAAGTGCCGTGTGCGGAGACATAAGGTTAGGGTAATTTAAATGCCAAATAGCAAGAGAAAGTAAAATGGCACAATTTCTACCTTTTGTCACCTGTACGCAGTTTTCACTCTGCAGGGCCTACGGAAAGTAAGTTTACTGCGTGTGGCTGGAAAGGAAACGGAAGAGGGATCTCTGCAACAGGTCCTACGGAAACCATTCATTCACGCTCAAATTACACGTTACATTAATTCCATAACAGGGAGCTGCACACACTCTGTATTTTTTTAATCTACTGCAAGTGTGTGCACTCCGGGGTAGGATTGGAAGCACAGTGTACTGGGGGTGGGGGTGGGGGCAGGATTCCACCTCCCCCACCCAACATTCGCTTCACAGAATCCACCCCATGGCAGTTTAAAGGTGGGGGGAAGGATTCATAAATGCCCCTTCTTTTAGCCCCCCTGGGGGAATTGGGGAGAGGAAAAATGAAGGTAAAAGTTTAATCCTTCCCTCTTGGTGCATTTTGTTCCCAATCCAATCAGGGCCATGTGCACTTACAGCGGAGTAAAAATCAAAGAGGGAAGCTACAGACTACGTAATTGATTTAACGTGTAGTTTGACCCTCAGTGTATGCTACAATTAAAGGCTAGTGCTTGTAACCTAATGGAGCCCAGGAATTAGCATGCCAGTGATAGCTAGGGTGGCCATCTATAAAGGAGGACTGGGCCCCTGTATCTTTAACAGTTGCGTAGAAAAGGGAATTTCAGCAGGTGTCATTGTATGCCTGCAGCACCTGGTGAAATCCCCTCTTCATCCCAACAGTTAAAGCTGCAGGAGCCCTGCCCTTGTTTGCATTTGGTCACTCTCATATAGCTCTAATATAGCTAGATTGAGCAGATACAAAAGAGGGCAGGGCACCTGCAGCTTTAACTGTTGGGATGAAGAGGGGATTTCACCAGGTGATGCAGGCTTAAAAAGGACACCTGCTGAAATTCCCTTTTCTATGCGAGTGTTAAAGCTACAGGAGCCCTGTCCTCCTTTCCATAGGCCGCTTCTTCAGGGGTAACATGCGTTCAGGAAATTCTGCAGGGGAGGGTTATAACCCGTATCCAGCCCCCCTGCTCTGAGTGCTTTCAGAGCTCTGCCCTCCGCACAGCCGACTTCAAATAAAAAATCGGGAGAGACTCCCGGACCGCCTGGACCTTCTCCTGTGCTTTGGCCCTCTTTCCTTCCTCTCTCACTGTCTCCCTTCTAGTTGCCCTGTGTGGGAAGGACATTTTCCACCAGGGCCTGTGCTCACCGAACCTGCCCGCTTTGAACGTAATAGCTGCTGTGCTCGCAACAGCTCCCCTGCCTAAATAGGCCGTGGAGTCCTCAGGAAATGGGTCCTTCCACCAGCAAAATGAAAAAAGGGAGTTTCCATTTAACTGTGTCGTGCAAGAAGAGAAGTGGAGCCAGCCGTGAGGTTTTTGAGCTGCCCCCGGTTATTGTTCCAGCTGGACGTTGATCCCAGAAAATGCGGAAATTTCAGAATGCAACGCAAACTGTTTTGCTGTAGGGACTCAGTAACTTCTGCCATTAAATCACGGGTGGGTGATTTTTGACCCTCCAGATGTGTGGGTCTACAATTGCCTATGCTGGTTAGGGCTGACGGGCGTCAAATGGCCAAAACATCTGGATGGCGACATGTTGCCCGCCATTGCATGAAATAATACAGAGGAGTGGAACAAGTCGACCCTTTTGCTTTGCCTTCAGAGGCTACGAAAATCATATCCATTACGAGATTTCTCCCTTGTATTTTATCATATATTTAGAAACACCTGAAAGATATGGCTCCAGAATCCGTTTTTACCAACAAAGGGGAAACGGAATGTACTCAGGACTCCCTTTCTTCCAGCCTTCCCCAACCTGGTGCCCACCAGATATTTTGGACATTAATTCCCATCATCCCCAGCCAACATGGCTAATGGTCAGGAATGCTAGGAGTTGTAGACCAAAACATCTGGAGGGCACCAGGTTGAGGAAAGCAAACAGAACTGTAGGCAAACAGAACTCTGGAGAATGGAGGTCAACTTTTCCCAAGTGTCCAAAGTTGTCTCAGGACGTGATGAGGCCGCTGGCCACCATTACTGAGCTACCAAAAGCTTTTCCATCAGCCATTTTGTCCTCCTTCAAAAAGGCCAGTGTGACGACCCCTTTTGAGCTTCCTTTATCCCTTCCAATATTCAAAGGATCCCAACCAGGGAACAAGTCGTCAGAATGCTGCCCACTGGCTCTGTGACTCACTGACCCTTTTCTGGCCTCACAGCCACCAGCCCGGCACTCTCTATTCCCCCTTGTCCTTCACCGCTGCCACCATAGAACACTGTACCTTGCCTCAGGTACTTCAAGAATCCAATCCAGTTAATGAACCAGAAGAATTTTTATTTAACAGTAAGTTTATGTAGTTTGCAAAGCTTGTGGTTTCATTTGTCCAATTACTTCTTTGATTCAGAACAGTTTCAGATGTAACACTGCCTGCTCTACCCACTAATCTACACTATCTACTCCCATTCACTCCCCCCCCCAAATAATAAACAGTGCTCCTGTATCTTTAACAGTTGTCTAGAAAAGGGAATTTCAGCAGGCGTTATTTGTATGCATGCAGCACCTGGTAAAATCCCCTCTTCATCGCTACGGTTAAAGCTTCAGGAGCTATTTATTTATTTATTTATTTTTATTTCATTTCTATACCGCCCAATAGCCGAAGCTCTCTGGGCGGTTCACAAAAATTAAAACCATGAAGAGCATAATAAAACAACCAACAATTTAAAAATGGTTATTTTTTAACAATTAAAAAATTGTTTGGACTACTGCAACCTTCTTCTCACTGGCCTTCCTTCTTCTCACATCAGTCCGTTGGTTTCTGTTCACCACTCTGCTGCTAAGATTATGGTGACCATATGAAAAGGAGGACAGGGCTCCTGTATCTTTAACAGGAATGTAGAAAAGGGAATTTCAGCTGGTGTCAATTGAAGAGGGTGAACTTCCCTCTTCATCACAACAGTTAAAGCTACACTAGCTATAGTAGAGTGGCCAGATACAAGAGAGGGCAGGGCTTCTGCAGCTTTAACTGTTGTGATGAAGAGAGAATTTCACCTTCTTCAATTGACACCTGCTGCAATTCCTTTTTCTACATTCCTCTTAAAGATACAGGAGCCCTGTCCTCCTTTTCATATGGTCACCCTACTAAGATCATCTTCTTGGCTCGCCGCTCTGACCATGTTACTCCACTTCTGAAATCTCTTCACTGGCTTCCAATTCACTCCAGAATCCAATATAAACTTCTCTTGACCTACAAAGCTTTTCACTGTCTAGCTCCTTCCTATCTTTCCTCTCTCATCTCACACTATTGCCCCGCTCGTGCTCTTCGCTCCTCTGATGCCATGTTTCTCGCCTGCCCAAGGGTCTCTACTTCCCTTGCTCGGCTTCGTCCATTTTCTTCCGCTGCCCCTTACGCCTGGAACGCTCTTCCAGAACATTTGAGAACTACAAGTTCAATCGCAGCTTTTAAAGCTCAGCTAAAAACTTTTCTTTTTCCTAAAGCTTTTAAAACTTGATTTTGTTCTGACTTTATACTGCTAGTTTTACTCTCCCCTGTGCCTGTTTGGTGCATTCTCTTCCCCTCCTTATTGTTTTATTATGATTTTATTAGAATGTAAGCCTATGCAGCAGGGTCTTGCTATTTACTGTTTTACTCTGTACAGCACCATGTACATTGATGGTGCTATATAAATTATTATTAATAATAATAATAATAATAATAATAATAACACAAATACAAAATACAATATAAAAAGCATGACCAGGATAAAACCACACAGCAAAAATTGATATACAGTAGGTTAAAATATGGAATTAAAACAGCAGAGTTTAAATTTAAGTTAAATTAGGTGTTAAAATACTGAGATAATAAAAAGGTCTTCAGCTGGCGACGAAAGGAAAACAATGTAGGCACCAAGCGAACCTCTCTGGGGAGCTCGTTCCACAGCCCGGGTGCCACTGCAGAGAAAGCCCTCCTCCTAGTAGCCACCTGCCTGACTTCCTTTGGCAGGGGCTCACAGAAAAGGACCCATGTGAATGATCTTAAGGTCTGGGCAGGCACATATGGGAGGAGGCGTTCCTTCAAATAACTTGGCCCCAAGCCGTTTAGGGCTTTGAATGTTAATACCAGCACCTTGAATCGGGCCCGGACCTGGACTGGCAGCCAATGAAGTTGTAGAAGGACTAGCGTAATATGATCTCGTCAGCCAGTCCCTGTTAGTAGAGTGACCAGATACAAAAGAGGGCAGGGCTCCTGCAGCTTTAACTGTAGTGATGAAGAGAGAATTTCACCAGGTTCTCTATATATACAAATGACACCTGCTGAAATTCCCTTTTCTAGACAACTGTTAAAGATATAGGAGCCCAGTCCTCCTTTCCGTATGGTCACTGTTCTGACCCTTTTCGCAGACAAACCTTTCTCCACACCCACCCGCTACTGCTCTTTTCTAACTCCTCTATCTGCTAACTGCCAATCCAAACCTTTGAACCACCAGCCAATCAGCATTCACTTCACATTCATTTCACTTGCTCCCCCTCCCAACAGCATTAACCATTTACCAACCCAAGTCCAAACAGCACTTATACCATAAATTAGGGGTGTGCACGGACCCTCCGCTCCGCCCCGCGGGCCGATCCGAAAATTTCGGATCGGCCCGCTCTGCTCCGCGCCGCTCCGCCCATACTCCGCTCCTCTTCGCCGCGGAGCTCCGGCTCCGAATCGGAGCTCCGCAGTGAAGGGGAGTGGCGCCAGGTAAGGCCGGGAGAGGAGGGTGGGAGGTTTACCGTGCGGCGACGGCGGCAGAGCCCAGTAAGGGACCAAGGGGGAGGAGGGCCTTACCTTCCTCCGTCCGCGGTCCGTCGGCATCTTCAATTGAGCCCGCGGTTCAACCAGGAAGTCTGGGCCGGCCCAGACTTCCTGGTTGAACCGCGGGCTCAATTGAAGACGCCGACGGACCGCGGATGGAGGCAGGTAAGGGAGAGGAGGGCGGGGGGGGTTACCGGGCCCTGCCGCTGTCGCCGCATGGGCGACAGCGACAGCGGCAGGGCCCGGTAAACCCCACTTACCTTTCCGGCAGAGCTCCGGATCAAGGTGAAGGATCCGCCTTCACCTCGATCCTCTTCGCCATGCTCCGCCGGCCCCCCAATCCTCTTCGCCTCCGCCTTAAGGGCAGGCGAAGCGCCCCGCTCCGCTTCTAATTCGCCGGTCCGATTAGAAGCGGAGCACATCCCTACCATAAATAGCAATAATCATATAAAGCATTACAAATACTTACATTATATATAATTTGCAATAAACAGTAAAACATCACAGCCATCATATTGACTTATACTAAAACATAAAGGAAAACAAATATAAAGGAAAACAAACAAACTGTATGCACCATAAATGGCAACAATTAAATATAATAAGGCTTTTTAAAAAAATATATACTATTGAGTTTGAGCAGCTGGGAAAACTTGAGCAGAATCAGCTCAGACAAATGAAGCAGCTGTATTAAAAAGTAAACAGCTTTGCGGGTGGGGGGAAAGACCCAAAATTGAAGGTTTGGGTGCACCAAAGGAGAGCTGCCGTTGCATCCGCCACAGGCGGCAGACAGATGCGAATGTGGTCAATGGTTAGTGTCATGAATGGATGAGGTCTTTAATAATGAAAGAGAATGGAATCAGGAAATGACAAAAAATAAAATAAAATCTTGCCCACCCAGTTTCAGCAGGACTGTGAATCCACTCTGGGTTTCAGTCAGAACCACTCAGAGCTCCATTCTTTGGGTAGCTCCTTTAGAGTCCTGACTGGTTCTGACCGAAACCCAGAGCGGACTCTTAGCTAGGGTGACCACATGAAAAGGAGGACAGGACTCCTGTATCTTGGGGGTCCTTTTAGATCCATCATTGTCACTTGAGGTTCAGGTGACCTCTGTGGCACGGAGTGCCTTCTACAAACTCCGGTTGGTGGCCCAGCTACGCCCCTATCTGGACAGGGATAACCTGGCTTCAGTTGTCCATGCTCTGGTAACCTCCAAGATAGATTACTGCAATGCACTCTACGTAGGGCTGCCTTTGAAGACAGTTCGGAAGCTGCAGCTCGTGCAAAATGCAGCGGCCAGATTGATTTTGGGAACCAGAAGGTTCGACCGTATAACACCTGCTCTGGTCCGCTTGCACTGGCTGCCTGTATGTTTCCGAGCCCAATTCAAGGTGCTAGTTTTGACCTATAAAGCTTTACACGGCTTGGGACCACAATACCTGATGGAACGCCTCTCCCGACGTGAATATACCCATCACTACGTTCAACATCTAAGGTCCTCCTCCGGGTGCCTACTCCGAGAGAGGCTCGGAGTGTGGCAATGAGGGACAGGGCCTTTTCGGTGGTGGCCCCCAGACTATAGATAGAATGATCGATAGAATGATCTCCCTGATGAGGCTCGCCTGGCACCAACGCTGCTATCTTTCCAGCACCAGGTTAAGACTTTCCTCTTTGCCCAGGCATATAGTGGCACATCTTAATCACCCAATTTAACGGTTTTTAATGCTTTATGTGTGTATGTTCTGTGTTTTAGAATTTTAAATTTTGTATACTAGTTTTTTTCTTAATTTTAGAATTTCTATAAACTGCTCAGAGAGCCCTGGCTATGGGAGTGGTATATAAGTGCAATCAATCAATCAATCAATCTTTAACAGTTGCATAGAAAAGGGAATTTCAGCAGGGGTCATTTGTATATATGGAGAACCTGGTGAAATTTCCTCTTCATCACACCAGTTAAAGCTGCAGGTGCCCTGCCCTCTTTTGTATCTGATCTCTCTAGTATAGCTCTTGCAGCTTTAACTGTTGTGATGAAGAGGAAATTTCACAAGGTTTTCCATAAATTCCCTTTTCTATGCAACTGTTAGAGATACAGGAGTCCTGTCCTCCTTTCCATATGGTCACCCTATCTTAGCTCTGCTGAAATAGAAACCCCCCAGCCTCCCCTGTGTACATCGCTATTGAAGAAATGCTGGGAAAGGATAGACTGTCAAGCGATGGAAGGTCAACGAGGAACGGGCCTGACAAACCTCCCGGCTTCTGGAGTTTCATAGACTGGGCCCTGCAGCTAAAATGGGCTTGTCCCACGTTCCTTCCGCCTGTATTTCCAATGGTGGCCAGACACAGAGCAGCAGTGGGTGGCTAGTGAGGATCACGTTGGAGCAGGCCCACCTTTAAATAGCACAGCCCCAAACCGCTTGAGAGCCAGCGTGGTGTAGTGGCTAGAGTGTTGGGCTGGGAGTCGGGAGATCCGGGTTCTAGTCCCCCCCTCCACCATGGAAGCTCACAGGGCCAGTCACAGACTCTCAACTCAACCTACCCTACAGGGTTGTTGTTGTGAGGGTAACATGGAGAGAAGGAGGATTATGTACGCCGCCTTGGGTTCCTTGGAGGAAAAAAGGCAGGATATAAATGTAATAAATAAATACATTTAGCACAGGGATGGGGAATGTCCTGGAGAAGCGCTTTGGGCCACCTCCCAGTATTGGGCTGATGGCCAAAGAGGAGATCCAGAGGCAAAAGGAGCAGGGTCAAAACAGCCCAGATGCCGGCCTATTTCAACTGACAGCTCTTAGTAACTAACAACGTCATCAGACAAGTGTTTTATAGCACGCTTGTCACTGGCCACTTACGGATGTCTCCGGGCCCTTTTGACAGCACCTTTCTACCTCCCATGTGTCTTCCACTCCTTCTGGTCCTTTTTCCGTGAAAAAAATAAGAGCCAGAAAATCTGTCTTTTTAGGTTTGAAGCGAAATGTGCCGCCATTTCCTGCTGCGTGCAGGAAAGGAGCGGAGGGGGGGGAACGCGCACTGAATGGGCCGCGTGTTCTTTGTTTAATTCCTATTTCTTCAGCATCTGAAGAAAGAGGAAGCTGCTTGACCCTATTGTGGGACAGGAGCACGATTCAAAGCAGCGGAAGGGAAATGCGATTCTCTCCCCCTGCCCCCCCCCCCCGCCCCCATCTGAAGAAGCTCAAAGGTTCAGGAGAGGAACGTCAGAATTTTAGAATGAGGGGAAAGTGCATAAAAGCAGAGAAGACACCGAACGACTGGGGATTGGGGGTGGGGAAGGGATCTGGGGAACCCTGCAGAGTTGGTTTTAGGCTCCCATAGGGTGGCCATATGGAAAGGAGGACCGGGATCCTGTATCTTTAAAAGTTGTATAGAAAAGGGCATTTCAGCAGGTGTCATTTGTATGCACGTCACACCTGGTGAAATTCCCTCTTCGTCAAAAAGCTGCAGGAGCCCTGCCTTCTTGACCAAATACAAAAGAGGGCAGGGCTCCTGCAGCTTTGTGGTGAAGAAGGGATTTCACCAGGTGCTGCATGCGTACAAACGACACCTGCTGAAATTTCTATGCAACTGTTAAAGGTACAGGAGCCCGGTCCTCCTTTCCATAGGGTCACCCTAGCAGGCTGGCCAGATATGGGCCCCGGACCTGACGTTCTGCACCCCTGGTGTGAGACTTGTGAATTTGAATGTCCCGTGTGGATTCCTGCATTGAGCAGGGGGTTGGACTTGATGGCCTTATAGGCCCCCTTCCAACTCTACTATTCTATGATTCTATGTGGGAAATGAGGAAGGCCGTTGTAACGAAGTCTCAAATGGGCTGCCTGCAAGTTGAGAGAAAGACCAAGGACAAGACAAGTGTATTCCTGTCTCCTTGCTAACAGTTCAAGATGTTCCACTTTTTCAATCACTCTGTTTTGTACAGACTTTTTTTTTTTTTTAACAGTACTAATTACATGGAGAGTCACTGGGGGGTCACTTGTACAAAATAGGGAAGCCGGCATTTTCGAGCCCGGTGAATTCAACCCATCAATCAACTCCAGGATCTCCCATCTTAATCAGCCGATGCTCCACGGCCCACTTGGTTCAGCGATTCATCTCCGTTCCCCCGGAGAGTTCCTGGGTGCCGTCAGCATCTTTTAACGCCGAGCTAGATGGATAGGCCTCTTATTTAGAGCTTCAAGAAAAGAAGCGCACTTGGGGAGCATGACTTATTCAGCTTGACAAAGAGGGAGTTCAGCAAGGCCAACTTGAATCACCAGCCTGCCTAAATATAATCTGCACAAGTAAACTCCATCAGATAACTTCAGCCTTGGCCTGCTAACAGCAAAGGCCTTGCAAAGTCCAGGGGCTGAAACTTGGGATAAGATTTTTATTTTATTTTTAGATATATAAATTCTTGCGCTGGACTGAGCACTTGGTCCAGCGATGTTCAGGAATTTCACGAGAGAGGAATGCCTCCTCCAAATTAATCTTAAGTTGATCTTTGGGGGGCAGGATTCCGTTTAAGCATTCAGCAATCCTAGCCGTGCACACATTGAACGTAATTTGAATGGTATGGCGAGATGTCTGTTACAAAGAGTGGGAGACAGAGTTTGGACACACCAGTGTCATATTGCATTAATTGCGTAGCACGTAGCTGAGGCTAATAAGAACATAACATAAGACGTGCCATGCTGGATCAGTCCAAGGGTCCATCTAGAGGGGATCCGCACGTCACTCCCAGAGCACTTCTATGCGACCCCAGTGCACCCTGAAAACGATAGTCTGACTTCCCTGTAAAAGAAACGAGGAAGAGCCGTCCATGCCGCCGACGCCGCCGACACCAACGACAAGGACAGCTCTCCGCCGGCGAGGAGAACTCGGCAAAAGAAGGCGGGGTAGAGAGCTTCTTCCGCTCTTCACCCCGCCTTCTTTTGCCGAGCTCTCCTCGCCGGCGGAGAGCTCTCCTCGTCAGTGGCGTCGGCGGCAGCATGGACGGCTCTTCCTCATTTCTTTTACAGGGAAGTCAGACTATCGTTTTCGGGGTGCACTGGGCCGCATAGAAGCACTCTGGGAGCGACGTGCGGATCCTCCCCTAGTCCAGCACTCTGTTCACGCAATGGCCAACCAGCCATCGGCCAGGGATGAACAAGCAGGACATGGTGCAACAGCACCCTCCCACCCATGTTCCCCAGCAACTGGTGCACACAGGCTTACTGCCTCGAATACGGAAGATAGCACACAACCATCAGGGCTAGTAGCCATGGATAGCCTTCGCCTCCAGAAATTTATCCAACCCCCTTTTAAAGCCATTTTAAATCTGTTTCTTCTAACTCTAGAGTACGTGTGCACAGCCCACTTACGGGCCAATTCAGATCGGAACCACTGCACGCCAGAAGGGGAGGATTAAACCTCTCGCATTTGCTTCCTGAAGAGCAAAAAAAAGAAGTATCCGTTGGTATCAATAGAGGGTTTTCTCTCTCTTTTCAACCTCTGCATGGGAGGGGGCGATTTTGGGAAGCCAACAGTGGGGTGCGGAAGGGAGTCAGTCCCATTGTCTTTCTGTCAAGGCTTTTCTGCAACAGATCAGAGAATCAGAGAATAGCAGAGTTGGAAGGGGCCTACAAGGCCATCGAGTCCAACCCCCTGCTCAATGCACGAATCCACCCTAAAGCATCCCTGACAGATGGTTGTCCAGCTGTCTCTTGAAGGGCTTTAGTGTGAAATCTACCCTCCTAGAATTTAAACCCATTGGATCTGGTCCTGCCCTCTGGGCTGGTAGAGAAGAAGTCTTTGTGAAGGGTCATCAGGGATTGAAGAGAGACTGAAAGAACTGGGCCTGTTTATCCTGGAGAAGAGAAGATGGAGGGGAGACATGATAGCACTCTTCAAATACTTAAAAAGTTGTCACACAGAGGAGGGCCAGGATCTCTTCTCGATCCTCCCAGAGTGCAGGACACGGAATAACGGGCTCAAGTTAAAGGAAGCCAGATTCCAGCTGGACATCAGGAAAAACTTCCTGACTTTTAGAGCGCTATGACAATGGAACCAATGACCCAGGGAGGTTGTGGGCTCTCCATCATCCTAGAGGCCTTCAAGAGGCAGCTGGACAACCACCTGTCAGGGATGCTTTAGGGTGGATTCCTGCATTGAGCAGGGGGTTGGACTCGATGGCCTTGTAGGCCCCTTCCAACTCTGCTATTCTATGATTCTATGATTTGAAGGGTGGTCTTCATGTCCCAACTTTCCTTGGTATTCTGAAAGGAAGTCTCTATTTGGTATTTGCAGGGCGCCAAAGGAGTGCCCGGCTTGGGCGGCTTTAAAGGACAGATTGGCTTACCTGGTAAGGTGGGTGTTGCTGGGCCACCTGGACCGCAAGGACCACTGGGTGAACCAGGGCCACAGGTAAGAGATCCCGCTGATCAATCACTGATCAAATCAGACTGGTGACTCCATCATGTAAGAGCAGTTTATTGTCTTCAGCTATCTCAAAAACGTTAATCAACCACAGTCGAAGGTACAGACTTAGTTCCCCGTGACCTCGCTTGGACAATCTCAGCAGTAATTTCCAAATGTAACTGTAACATTTTAACAGGGGATTGAATTCTGATGTCCCAAACATTCAACAAAATAGCAGAAGAATCCAAATACAAGCAAAACCCAACCTTCTCAAGCTCTATGGCCACCCACCCCAGACTACATCACAACTCAGTGTTGTCTGTTGCACTGAAATGAAATCGATGTGTTCTGTTGTACCTTTCCAACATGGAAGCAAAGTGGCTCTTGCTGGAATCATTGACCTTGGTCCCATCCTCGTGCCCATTTCGCACCACCCATTTCCAATTTCTTTTATTTGGGGAGCTACGCACCCACTGGCATGCCTCTTTTTGTCCCTCTCTGATGTTGGAGAAACAGCGGGCCTTTCCACAGCTACAGGTTTGCAAGGTTGGTTCTCCCTCTCTCCGAGGGTGGGCCTGTCTCCCCACGCTTGGAGAAGGAGGTCCGAAAAACCTGTGGCATCTGGGTCGCTCTTCGAGAGACTCTAGAATTTGCTTCCCTTGTCAGGAGGAGGCCCAGGCTCCCTGATTTGGTCTCAGATTCTGTATCAGACTCAGAACCTGAAGTAGGAAACAGCCAGCTGAGACAGGGAGTTTGTGTGTGTGTGTGTGTGTGTGTGTGTGTGTGTGTTCATTCAACAGGCAGCTGGACAACCACCTGTCAGGGATGCTTTAAGGTGGATTCCTGCATTGAGCAGAGGGTTGGACTCGATGGCCTTATAGCCCCCTTCCACTCTACTTTTCTATGATTCTATGATTCTCCAAAACCCTCCAGTAGTCAAGGAGGAATCTTCCCAGGAGCTTATCAAACAGGGGGCCCTGGCTCAGAGATCACCCTCCCTGCCCCTGGAAACTTTGTGGGAGGGGGAGGTAGCAGCAGCGGGGAGAGGAATCCACCTTAAAGCATCCCTGTCCAGCTGCCTCTTGAATGTGGGAGAGCCCACGACCTCCCTAGGCAATTGGTTCCATTGCCGTACCACTCTAACAGTCAGGAAGTTTTTCCTGATGTCCAGCCAGAATCTGGCTTCCTTTAACTTGAGCCCGTTACTCTGTGTCCTGCATTCTGGGAGGATCGAGAAGAGATCCTGGCCCTCCTCTGTGTGACAACTTTTCAAGTACTTGAAGACTGTTATCATGTTTCCCCTCGAAGTTAGACCTTTGGACTGCACCATGCTTAAGTACGTATTGTGGCTCTGTATTTTTGTGTCCAGGGTGAAAGAGGCAGAAGAGGAAGGCAGCAGCTCTGTCTCAGGGGACCCCCAGGGACTCCTGGTAACAAAGGGGGGATGGTAAGTATTCAGATGTGTCCTGGTTTGATGATGGAGTGGAAGGATGATGGAGGCCCAGCCATACCTCATTCTCTGAGGCTGAGAATGGGGTGGAAGGAGAGCAGTGGAAGCTGGTGGGTCCAATTTCGGTGGGGCTGTGAATCCATTCCAGGTTTCCGTTAGTACCAGCCGGAACTCTATAGAACAGTGGTTCCCAAAGTGGGCGGTACCGCCTCCTTGAGGGTGGTGGGATTGCATAGGGGGCATTTAGAGGCAAGGGGGCGGCAGGGGGGCCCTCGAGGTGGTCTTTTCCGAGAAGCGCCTCTCCAGAAGGTCTTAAAACCCAGGGACGTTTTTATGAGAGAAGGTAGTTTGGTCCCAAGCCATATAGGGAAAGAATCCACACATCTATTAATACCGTTTAAGAAGAGTCCTTTTAACAGTGAATTGAAATGTTTCAAAAGCACCAAAATGCTAATGAAGAGACATGGGTGCTTGGTGTGCCCCGCCATGCCGGCTGCGAAACAGAGGCGTTCGCTCTCTTTTCCCTCCCTCCCTCGGCAAGCCTGCAGCGGGTAGGGAGCACTGTGCATGAGTTTGTGGAATCAAGGGGGCGGTTACCTGAAAAAGTTTGGGAACCACTGTTATAGAAACTATCTAAGCCCTATCCCCAAAACAGGTTCAGTGCCTTAGATAGCTCCTTTAGAGTTTTGGCTGGTTCTGACTGAAACCCAGAGTGGATACACTGCCCCACTGACGTCAGTGCCACCAGCCTCCACTGAATGAGAGAGGGCCCTCAATTCCTAGCTAGAGCAGATTTCCCAGGATGCTTCTAAAAGGGTCAGGAAGCATCACCTGACCTACTCTGGCCTATTGGTGCAAGGAGGCTACTTTTGGGGAAGCTGGTCTTTCTGCAGTTCCCTCCTTTGGAAGGAGCTCAATGGTGGTCTAGAGGGTGAATCCCTGCCCAGCACCTGTAAGCACAGACACACGTCAGTTTGACCATTTCAGCCTTTCCCCCACCTGGTCTCCTCCCATCCCACTTGTTGGGTTGCAGCTCCAGCACCTGCCAGCCAGCCAACCCAACTGGAGAGGGCCAAGCTGGAGAAGGCTGGACATCAGAAGAGCTGGATCAAACCAAGGGTCCATCAAGTCTCTGTTCACACAGTGGCCAACCAGCTGTTGGCTAGGGACCCACAAGCAGTGCATGAGTGCAACAGCACCCTCCCACCCATGTTCCCCAGCAACTGGGGTAGATAGGCTTTCTGCCTCTGGTACTGGAGGTAGCACAGAGCCATCAGGGCTAGTAGCCCTTGATAGCCTCCTCCTCCAGGAATTTACCCAACCCCCTTTTAAAGCCATCCAAATTGGTAGCGGTCACTACATCTTGTGCTAGTGAGTTCCATAGTTTAACAATGCGCTGTGTCAAGAACATTCAATGTTCAGCGCCGTGTCATGGGAGAAGAACCCGTGTTCGGATGCCCCAAGATCAGTGGGGAAACCTAAAAGGGACCAGACCCTTTGGCATCGCCCTTTGGCTGCTACTTGCATGGCATTGAGAAACATCACGCGGGGGGAAATCGTGTTTGCTTGCCGTTGCTTCTCCGCCCGTGTGTTTGTCCCTCATCACTGCCTCGTTTGAAAGAGGAAGTAAACAATGTGCACGTGGCCCATTCAGTGGGCTGTTTTGATCCCGCTGCTTCTCCTGCAGGAAATAGCAGCAACTTCCATCTTTAAAAATAAGTCGGACTTACTGGGGTGGGGTTTTTTGTGGCACGAAGAAGGCTAGAAGGGGCAGGAGGCAGACGACGTTGTGAGAGGGGCCCTCGAAAATCCGTGAGTGCCCAGTAACGAGCGTGCAACGAAACACTCGTGTGACGGAGCTCATTATTAGGATTGGGCTGATGACACAGTCTTCTCTGCCAAAGACTTTTCGTTATTGCTGGTGTCTTTTCTACAGGGGGAAGATGGCCTGGCTGGTCGCAAAGGACAAAAGGGAGACCCCGGGCTTTCTGTAAGTGCTTGATTCCTTGAGGGTGACTATGATGCGAGTCTATAAGGGTAAAATTCTGCAAGACGAAGGCCTAGGTTGCAAACAAGAAATTTGATAAAAGGGCAAGCCGGGGAGACATTTGGGAGCCGAGATGCTAAAAAGTTGGAGTCGTTGTCCGACACGTCCGGAAGGTGCCAGGTAGGGGAAGCCTGTTAGGTGGACACCGTGGTAAATGGGTACTTGGTAAACGGACGTCTGCATTTACTCCTGGATAGCCTGGATCGGTGAGACAGACGGTGAGAAGGTGACGCTAAAAGGCCGCGAGGTGGAGTTGATGGGGAGAAATGCCCAAAGCACTAGGTGGCAGCTCCCCGGGAAGAAGAACACAAAGGGGATCAAAGACGACAAGCCCATGACGTCCCAGAGTCACAGCTTCGACAAGTTCAAGAAGGACCACGTGGCTTCCGTGTGCTGGGGCCCCCTTATTTCTTTTAGCCTCTGCCACATCTCCCAACTTCATAGAATCATAGAATAGCAGCATTGGAAGGGGCCCACAAGGCCATCGAGTCCAGCCCCCTGCTCAATGCAGGAATCCACCCTAAAGCATCCCTGTCCAGCTGCCTCTTGAAGGCCTCTAGTGTGAGAGAGCCCCCAACCTCCCTAGGTCACTGGTTCCATTGTCGTACTGCTCTAACAGTCGGGAAGTTTTTCCTGACGTCCAGCTGGAATCTGGCTTCTTTTAACTTGAGCCCGTTATTCCGTGTCCTGCACTCTGGGAGGATCGAGAAGAGATCCTGGCCCTCCTCTGTGTGACAACCTTTCAAGTATTTGAAGAGTGCTATCATGTCTCCCCTCAATCTTCTCTTCTCCAGGCTAAACATGCCCAGTTCTTTCAGTCTCTCTTCATAGGGCTTCATTTCCAGACCCCTGATCATCCTGGAAACAAAGCCCTATGAAGAGAGACTGTTTAGGCTGGAGAAGAGAAGATTGAGGGGAGACATGAGAGCAATCTTCTGGGGAGGCCTTTTTCTCAGTCCCATCAACACTCCAGTCACGCCTGATGGGTACGCGCGGGAGAGGGCCTTCTCTGTGGCTGCCCCAAGGCTCTGAAACTCTCTTCCCAGGGAAGCTAGGCTAGGGTGACCCTATGAAAAGGAGGACAGCGCTCCTGTATCTTTAACAGTTGTATTGAAAAGGGAATTTCAGCAGGTGTCCTTTGTATGTATGCAGCATCTGGTGAAATTCCCTCTTCATCACAACAGTTAAAGCTGCAAGAGCTATACTAGAGTGACCAGATACAAAAGAGAAAAGGAGTCCTGCAGCTTTAAGTGTTGTAATGAAGAGGGAATTTCACCAGGTGCTGCATGCCTACAAATGACACCTGCTGAAATTCCCTTTTCTACGCAACTGTTAAAGATACAGGAGCCCTGTCCTCCTTTCCATAGGGTCACCCTATAGGCTAGGCTAGGCTGTCTCCCTCTGTATTAATGAGGCAGACGAAAACTTTTGGAACTACTCTGGACCTGTGTTAATGTATTAGATTTCCCACACACACATCTTTTTAATCTGTTGCTGTTTTTTTTAAAAATTAACATTTTTTTTTAATTTTACTGCAGTTTTAATTCTATTTTAATTTTTTGTAAATTTATATTTATATGTTTTAATTGTACATGCTTTAATCTTGTTAAACGCCTTGAGTCCCAGTACTGGGGGAAATGCAGGATATCATCATCATCATCATCATCATCGATAAACAGGCTCTCCTCCTGAGCACTCCTTTCCATTATTTTTCCCAAACCTTGGTTTGGTTTTTAGTTTTTAGTGTGGGTGGGGGATCTTGGAAGCCCATTGGGTGGGAGTAGTGAATTCAATTCCGATTGGCTCAGAGAGTATTGTTTCCCGATTACTTTCCGAGTTTCCGAGCCAATCCGAATTGAGCCAGCAGGAGCTCACCTGTCCCCCCAACCTTTCGTAGCGACCGCCGAGAGGGGCCCACGGGGCAGGAGCTCCTCCGGGTATAAAGCAAGGGCGGATTTGGGAAGCGGTGTTGGTAGTGGGGGGCTGACCTCCATTCCTGTGTTTGCCGGCCACAGGCGGAAGAAGTGAAGGACATCGTCAGGAGAGAGATGAGCGGCGAAGACGGTGAGCAAGCCAAAGTGCCCCCCCCAGCCCCGGTATCAAGACCTACCCCTCCACTCTGTACTGTAAATTGGATCAATTTGAATGCTGGCACAGCCTCGCCCAGCTTAGCCAATTTCACCCCATTAGTTGCAAACGGGCTTGTTTGCAACTAACGGCAAACTAGTCGGCAGGCTAGATGAATCCAAGCTGTTGCTGGGCACGAGGTCCCCAAAGCAACCCTGACCTTGTCGGGTCGTGTTTTGCCCACAGAGCCTCCGTCTGCACATTCCTTCTCCCCTCTGGGGTTCGAGCAGCAAAGCCCTTCCTTTATTTTCACCCCGATTCATTCGTCTTCGGCTCTCTAGTGCACTCGGAGCCAAACGAGCGTTTGCAGACATGGGTCTCTGCCTAAACCATGGCGGTGAACACTTTCCTTCCCCCCTCCCCCCCCGGATAACCCTCCTTGCGCAGGATCCCTTCCAGTAACTGGACACACACGTGCAGGAATTCCCTCCATGGCACAAGGGTGTGTTGGCTCCAAGCAGGGCCGGTACCAGACTATTTTGCGCCCTAGGCAGGTGAGCTACTTTCACCCGCCTACCCCACCCCCACCCCAGTGTACCTGGGCATGGGGCGCCATCTCGCCCACCCAGCCGAAGCGAAGCCAGGATGCTGGGGTGGGGGCACCGGAGGGCGGACGGCTTCGGAACGGCGCACCTGGCCGGAAGCCGCTCTGAGAGAGCCACTTCCGGGCGTGCCGTTCCGTATAAAACAACAATATAAACCCATAATATAAAATACAATATAAAAGCTCAACCAGGTAAAAACAGCAGCAATGCAAAATCGCAAATTTAAAACACCAAGGCCATAGCTAGTCCTAAGGTTTATCCCTGGATTGTCCAGGGATCAAACCTGTTCATCTAGGTGACACACAAGAGATCCAGTGCTCAGGCAGGAGTGAACCCTGGATGATCCCAGGATAAACCTTAGGTCTAGTTTTGGCCCAAGTTAAAATTTATTTATAGACTGTTAAAATGCTGGGAGAATAAAAAGGCGTCTAAAGACATATAATGTAGGTGCCAAGCGAACCTCCTTAGGGAGCTCATTCCACAGCTGGGATGCCACAGCAGAGAAGGCCCTGCTCCTGGTAGCCACCTGCCTCACTTCCTGGTAGCCACCTGCCTCACATGGCTTAATTAGGCTGTGATGGGCTATGGAGATTGTGCAAACTGGGTCATCGTCCGTACATTGGCTCACTTTCTCGAATCATAAATGCTAACCGGCCCTATAGGTCAAGTCACCCATACTGCAGTCCACGGCTGGGACACCCTCAGGCTGAGAGCGAAGTAGGAAAGGCACTTCTCTTCCTTCTCCCTTAGTCATTGCTACAGAAGTGGTTAGTGCACTGTACCTTTGGAAAGATGGGCTCATTCCTACTTTAAGGAGTCTCGGCATGGGTGCCTTACTCAAGGGACCCCCAAAACCTGGAAGCAGCATATCTCGAATGGAAACAACCAGCCAAATCTAGTTGTACTGTGATGAAAATCCCTGGGTAGAAAACCTGACCTATAAGGGGTGGGGGATGTTATGAAATCTTTTACAACTGCACTTTTCCAGGCCTCGGTGTCTTATTAACGCTTGTTTCTCTCCCTTATTTCACAGCTTGCACCGGTGAGTTGAAAATGGCGGCCAGTCAAGCGTGATATCATGGCTCACAAGCCCAAGTATGGAGTTTTAATTCCAGAACCTCTGTCCGCCCAGCCAAAAATGTCACACAGGCCTTAATCCACCAAGTTTTAGTAAACAGATGGGGGAACCCTCAGCAACTCCATCTGCTGGGAAAGGGTGCTATGAGGTTGGGCCAAAATGACTCCCCCTGTTTCACTGCCCAGTCTGCAAGCAGCAGAACCCCGGAGGAGGGCGTTTCAGCGATTTCCCCAGAGGTAACAGGCCTCACGAGGTGGGACAGCAACCGTCTTCTCAGTGGGTGTCATGCTCTATCCCAGAATTCCCTGTTGGGATGATCTCTGTAGTCAAAGCCCGACGCTGTAGCCTCCATGCCAGGTGACCCGAGGGTGCACCAGAATACATGAACAACTACCCTGAGATCCCAATGATATAGGGTGGGATACAAATTGTTTTAATAAATAAATAATAAAGACATGGAGATAGCTGTCACGTACACATGTCTGGAGGAAAACTGAATGGTTTACTTCTTGGCCCTGTTCAGAAGACACCTTAAACCATGACTTTAACTACAGTGCTTAAGGGCTGGCTTTCTGGCTTAAGCACTGTGGTAGGGTGACCGTATGGAAAGGAGGACAGGACTCCTGTATCTTTAACAATTGTATAGAAAAGGGAATTCCAGCAGGTGCTATTTGAATGCATGCAGCACCTGCTGAAATCCCCTCTTCATCACAACAGTTAAAGCTACAGGAGCCCTGCCCTCTTTTGGATCTGGTCACTTTTGGATCTGGTCACTCTTTGTATCTGCAGCTTTAACTGTTGTGGTGAAGATGGGATTTCACTAGGTGCTGCATGTAGACAAAGGACACCTGCTGAAATTCCCTTTCCTATACAACTGTTAAAGAAACAGGAGCCCTGTCCTCCTTTTCATATGGTCACCCAATTTAAGGTGTCTTCTGAATGGGACCATTCTCTTCCTCTCTCTCTCTCTCTCTCTCTCTCTCTCTCTCTCTCTCTCTCTCTCTCATTTTCCTTTCATGCAGGCAAAAGCGTTCACGTAGCAAATAGGTTAGCAGACCCCAGTGTTGATTATCTAGCAGATGCTGAGCAGAGAGAGGAAAAAGGCCCACTATCCAAAGGTTTGACAAAGCAAGGATTATTCAGTGAAATGAAGAACTGGACCAGTGCAGATGGGCTTCTGGGAAAATCTCCTCCACCTATTACAGGTAATTCTTTCCATTCTTTTTAAAAAAGAAGATATAGCCCCAAATCTGGCCCTCTAGGGTTCTGCAGAGGGCTCCGCCACTTATCCCTGGCTCCGCCCCATTTCCCTTGACCACTGATCATATGGTGTTTTTCCGGATTTTCACAGTTTCCCCCCCCCCATTTTAAAAGATTGAGTAACTTGCAGCTTTAAGCTAAAATACGCTGACATGTTTGGTATTTTGTCCCCTCCAATTATGCCTTTGGCCCTCAAGAGTGTCTCTGAAAGGGAATTCGACCCTCGGGCAGATAGAGTTTCCACACCCCTGAATGTAAATATAATTCCCTGCCATTTGGTGGCAGATCTGAATTTCTTCAGCGTCACTATGAGGATTCAGGCCAAATGTACCCACTCCGTATGGCTTGGGGTGATGGGAATTGTAGTCCAACACAGCGGGGGTGGGTGCAAAGTTCGGGAATGCTGGTTTACTTGGGTTTCCGTTCATTCGTTCGTTGCGAAATGATCCATTGTATGTTATTTGTTGCCGTGAGCTGCTTTAAGCGCCTTTGGGACTGAAAGTATTGCGTCCAGTTCTGGGCTCCACAATTCAAGAAGGACGCAGACAAGCAGGAGCGTGTTCAGAGGAGGGCAACCAGGATGAGCAGGGGTCTGGAAACAAAGCCCTATGAAGACAGACTGAAAGAACTGGGCATGTTGAGCCTGGAGAAGAGAAGATGGAGGGGAGACATGAGAGCACTCTTCAAATCCTTAAAAGATTGTCACACAGAGGAGGGCCAGGATCTCTTCTCGATCCTCCCAGAGTGCAGGACACGGAATAACGGGCTCAAGTTAAAGGAAGCCAGATTCCAGCTGGACATCAGGAAAAACTTCCTGACTGTTAGAGCAGTACGACAATGGAACCACCTAGGGAGGTTGTGGTCTCTCCCACCCTAGAGGCCTTCAAGAGGCAGCTGGACAACCATCTGTCAGGGATGCTTTATGGTGGATTCCTGCATTGAGCAGGGGGTTGGACTCG
Organism: Elgaria multicarinata webbii; assembly: GCF_023053635.1. NCBI lineage: Eukaryota > Metazoa > Chordata > Lepidosauria > Squamata > Anguidae > Elgaria > Elgaria multicarinata. The sequence continues at coordinate 5,071,606 of NC_086179.1, read as the reverse complement.
ATGGCCTTGTGGGCCCCTTCCAACTCTACTATTCTATGATTCTATGAAAAGCAGGATGGACTGCATTTTAGCATAAATAAAAGCTGCCACCGAAACTGGACATTTTCTTATAGGTCCATCGATGGTTATCTTCAGGGGGGATAGTTCCAGGAATATGGAGCAAGGAGGGAGCCGTAGCAGATCTGTGTAAGGGAGCAGCCTCAGGGCTCTAGTGCTGGATGAGCCAAAGAGCTTCATCACACCAACCCATTTCCCTCGAATTATCCCATAGCGTATGAAAGCCGCCGCCGTTGTCATTAGCTCCATCACACCAACATTATACATCCACCTCCGCCTTGCTCCGGTGCATGGCCAGAGCTCACTTGGGGGCTGCCGAGGCGGCCAGGTGGCCCTGCTCCTTGTCTTCCTGTTCCGGTGCGCAGCCCGGGAGGGCTGGCCTGCTCCGGGCTCCACGACACTCGCTGAGGGGTTGCCGAGGGAGGCAGTCGGCAATTCTGCTCCGCGTCATCCTTCCGCGCCCCCAGCGGCCACTTGGAGAACAACAAAAGAATCGCACTTTCCGCGGTCCAAAAATACATCGCTATTTTTGGGAGGGGAAGTGCAATCAAAGCAGGACACATGGGAGCACTTCGCCGTAACAGCAAATTATAAGGTAGAAAACGCTGGAGTCCTTTGCATGCAATTCGCAGTGATTGCACAGTATAACGCTGGTGTGGTAGAGCTCAAAGTCGCTGGCGAAAGGTATCACGAGTAGGGGTGTGCACGGACCCCCCCCGCTCCGCCCCGTGGGCCGATCCGAAAATTTCGGATCGGCCCGCTCCGCTCCGTGCCGCTCCACCCATACTCCGCTCCTCTTCGCCGCGGAGCTCCGGCTCCGAATCAGAGCTCCGCAGTGGAGGGGAGTGGTGCCAGGTAAGGCCGGGAGAGGAGGGCGGGGGGGTTACCGGGCCCTGCCGCCGTCGCCACCCGTGCAGCGACAGCGGCAGAGCCCGGTAAGGGACCAAGGGGGAGGGGGGCCTTACCTGCCTCCGTCCGCGGTCCGTCGGCTTCTTCAATTGAGCCCGCGGTTCAACCAGGAAGTCTGGGCCGCACTTGCGGCCCAGACTTCCTGGTTGAACCGCGGGCTCAATTGAAGAAGCCGACGGACCGCGGATGGAGGCAGGTAAGGGAGAGGAGGGGGGGGTTACCAGGCCGTGTCCTGCACCCTGGGCGACAGCGACAGCGGCAGGGCCCGGTAAACCCCACTTACCTTTCCGGCGGAGCTCCGGATCGAGGCGAAGGATCCGCCTTCACCTCGATCCTCTTCGCCACGCTCCGCCGGCCCCCCAATCCTCTTCACATCCGCCTTAAGGGGAGGCGAAGCACTCCGCTCCGCTTCTAATTCGCCGGTCCAATTAGAAGCAGAGCACATCCCTAATCACGAGTAATCAGTGCAAAGGGGAAGTTGAACGGAGCCTCTTTGACACCCTCTCCTTGGATTAACACAGGTTCCGGCCTAGATTGCTCTACCGTGATTCCTTTTTGCCTTTTTTTCTTTTTCTGTTTTGGAGGTTCCTGTTCATTTTCAAGTAACACCGCAGGCGCGGAAGGCCTGGTGTGTTTTAATTCAGGTTTCGTGGTTGGAGAGAGAGCGCAGGAAGCTCTCGAAGCACTAGGAAAAAAGATTAAGGTTACTACTCATCCTCCCAACTTCTCTTAACGGTCCGTGCCCTTCTCCTCCCCCCCGACCGATTGTTGACCCCCTCGGCTGTGAGATTAGAAGCCTTGACACCAGCCTACATGCTGCCTGGGTCTGCGGAACTGAAAGCACACCCGCCCTTCTCCGGCATCCGGTGAAACGGCTTCCTTTGCAGTGTTCAGACAAAACAGGGCCAACTTCAGCCCGCAGGGCACGCAGCCCTGATGGAATTGGCAAATCTAGAGCCAGGGACCAGCCCTACCATGAAGTGGGAGGAGGCGGCACGCTATGGGAAGAGGGACGTTCTTCCCCCTCCAAAGAGTCTGCTGCTTATTGGTCCTGCCAGCCAGCCTTGCAGGCAGCCAGCAAGACAAAGAAGGGATCCCTCACTTAGAATCATAGAATAGCAGAGTAGGAAGGGGCCCACAAGGCCATCGAGTCCAACCCCCTGCTCAATGCCTCAAACAGGCTGCGATGTCCAGGCAGGCGGGCAAGCGGGACTCCCTCTCCCTTCCCCCAGGAAAGCTAGGGACTTGTGGACTCCTCGCAAGGCAAACTCTCCTGCTTCCCAATCCTGCGCGCGTGGATCAATGGGACTTGCATCCGAGAAAGCATTGCACCAGGAGGCACCAGTGCGGCCCCATCTGCCTATGCCTCCTTACTCGGAAGCCTTACTCCCCCGAGTAAACGTGCGGAGGGGATCGGGACGCCAGGCTGCATAGCAGGTTGCGTTCGCATGGAAGTAAGTCCCGGTGAATTCCAGACGGCTCAAAGTGAGCCAATCCCAGCTCTCCACTCGGCACGCACGTTTGGACTTCCACGCAATTTGGGGGGGGTGCAAATAGCTCGCCTTGCCTCGGGCGCAAAACAGCCTGGCACCGGCCCTGTCTGAGAGACAGGCAGCGGGGCTAAGAAATCGCCTTTTCCGGCTGATGATCTGAATGCTAACCGGATTCTACAGTCAGGCCAAATTGGAGAGCTTCCACCCTCTCTCGAATTTGCAAAATCCCCGCTCTGGCATTCATCTCCATTCTCCCGCCAACACAGCCGGGGAGGCTTCATTTTCCCTCTGACTAACACCCGACCTTTTTCTCGAAGTTGTTAAAAGCCATTAAGGCTTCTTTTTATTGCTGCCGATCCTTTCCGCCACCCGGCGATTGCTTCCGTGACATTTTTATTGAGAGCTCCTTGTGCCACGGGCGAGGGAAGGGGGAGGTGGAATCCGGCGAGCCCGCAACGATCAATATTTAAATCACAGCTAATTTATTTGCATGCCCTCATTAGCCGCCGGTTCCATTTCCTTCCACGGCAGCGGCACCGAGGGATGAGCAGATAATGGATCCGTCTCGGCGCAAGCAGTGGTGCGCCCCGCGGCCCATTGCGAGGTGAAGAGCGCTGAATTAAATGGCATTTAGGAGAGTCACTGCCACACGGTAGCTTTTATAATGGAGCTCGTGGGAGACACTTAAAAACCGGCTCAACCGGTCCTACAGAACCCCCCCCCCATCTTTTCTGCACGGAGGACATCAGGCGGCACGCCAGGCCTTTGCTCGCTGTGGAGATAAACTCAGTGCAAAGTTGAACGAGCTCTCCCTGAAAACAGCCGGCTGGCAGTGACGCTGCGGTTCCCCTTGACTTCGCTTTACAATCTGACCACCTGTCGGAGGCAGGTCTTGTGGGGTAAGGTTGGGTCGACGGAGTCCATGTGATCATAGAATCAAAGAATAGTAGAGTTGGAAGGGGCCTACAAGGCCATCGAGCCCAACCCCCTGCTCAATGCAGGAATCCACCCTAAAGCATCCCTGACAGACGGCTGTCCAGCTGCCTCTTGAAGGCCTCTAGTGTGGGAGAGCCCACAACCTCCCTAGGTAACTGGTTCCATTATCGTACTGCTCTAACAGTCAGGAAGTTTTTCCTGATGTCCAGCTGGAATCTGGTTTCCTTTAACTTGAGACTGTTATTCCGTGTCCTGCACTCTGGGAGGATCAAGAAGAGATCCTGGCCCTCCTCTGTGTGGCAACCTTTTAAGTATTTGAAGAGTGCTCTCATGTCTCCCCTCAACCTTCTCTTCTCCAGGCTAAACATGCCCAGTTCTTTCAGTCTCTCTTCATAGGGCTTTGTTTCCAGACCCCTGATCATCCTGGTTGCCCTCCTCTGAACACACTCCAGCTTGTCTGCGTCCTTCTTGAAGTGTGGTGCCCAGAACCAGATGCAATACTCAAGATGAGGCCTAACCAGGCCCGAATAGATACTGCCTTGCAGCCATGTCCAACCATCTCTTTTGGACCAGTGGACCACTAGACCACTGGCGTTTTTCTCCCTCTCTCATAATACTAGAACCCAGTAAGGTCATCCCATGAAGCTGATGGGTGGGAGATTCAGGACAGAGAAAAGGAAAGACTGCTTCACACAGCACAGAGTTAAACTGTGGAATTCAGGATGTAGTGATGGCCACCAAAGGAGCTTGAATGAACCTATGGAGGAGAAGGCCATCAATGGCTACTAGCCCTGATGGCTACATGCTGCCTCCAGTATCAGAGGCAGTATGCCCATCTGCACCAGTTGCTGGGGAGGGTGGGAGGGTGCTGTTGCACCCATGTCCTGCTTGTGGGTTCCTGGCCTACAGCTGGTTGGCCACTGTGTGAACAGAGTGCTGGATTAGATGGACCTTTGGTCTGATCCAGCATCAGGGCTCTTCTGATGTTCTTATGCCTTGTACTAACTCAAACCATTGGGACAGCTTGTCCAGTGTTATCAGCGGCTCTATAGCGTCTTGGGCAGAGAGGAAATCTTCTCTATCCCTGGTTCTTCTGAGTGGAGCTGTGGGGGATCAAAACTGGGACCTTCTGCATTGAAAGCAGGGGCTCTACCACGGAGCTACGGTCCTTCCCTGTCACCAGCAAGGGGGGCAGAACCTTCTAGTTGCTCCGTCCGATTTATATACAATTTATTTGTTTAGAATATTTCCCAAGGCAGTGTACCACAATAAAATGCATATAATGGAATGCATATAACAAAACAACAACAACACCCTGATGTGGTGATGAAAACAGCAAATGTTCCACAAAATAGCAAACACCAGCGGAAGGCAGAAGCTACAACGCAATTGCAGCTATCACTGGGGATGGATGGACTCACCCCAGTCCGCCTCGCGTGCCACGCACTGGACCCCCGCCTAACACCCACCCTTGTTTGACACACTGCACAAGCTGCCAGATGGCCTGTGAGAGCCGGGTGAGCGGCCTGTGGTTGCCCGTTCCCTCAGGGAGCTGCCATTTTGCATCAATTATGGCCATAAAAGTGGCCATTTATGCAAGATTCTGGGCCATTTTCAAAGGCAGCCCCACATATAACGCATTGCAGTGATCCAGACGAGAGGTTCTCAGAGCATAGATAACTGTAGTTAAGCTATCTCTGTCCAGGTAAGGATGTAGGTGGTCTATAAGCCTAGCTTACACTGTTTCTGCTTCCTTAGCAAGTGAGTGTTGGGGCTAACTGGCCTGTTCATAGCTACTGGCATAGAGAAGTGGGCAAGAACATGAACTGTGGAGCCAGGAAATCCCCAGTTCCAAACCCGTCTTCCCCACCCTGGTGCCCTCCAAATGTGTTGGATTGCAACCCCCATTCTCAGCCAGCAATTAGAAAGATGGGAGTTGCAGTCCAACACATCTGGAGGTCTAAACTCCCATCTCGGTCCAGGGGACACAGGCCAGAAACATCAGCGGTATGCCTGGGTGGCAACAGGGCCGTGATGTGAAGTCTTGCCTGCCCCTTGGAATGCAAAAACTTCCTCAAAGACTTTGTCGAAATCCTTGCCACAACTGAGTCCGCATATCCCCTCAGAGAAGACTAAGAGGAGACGTGATAGCACTCTTCAAATACTTGAAAGGTGGTCACACAGAGGAGGGCCAGGATCTCTTCTCCATTCTCCCAGAGTCCAGGACACGGACTAATTGGCTCAAGTTACAGGAAGCCAGATTCCAGCTGGACATCAGGAAAAACTTCCTGACTGTTAGAGCAGTACGACAATGGAATCGGTTACCTAGGGAGGTTGTGGGCTCTCCCACACTAGAGGCTTTCAAGAGGCAGCTGGACAACCATCTGTCAGGGATGCTTTAGGGTGGATTCCTGCATTGAGCAGGGGGTTGGACTCGTTGGCTTTGTAGGCCCCTTCCAACTCTACAATTCTATGATAATTAAGCCCAACTGAAATAAATGCACATTCTTCCACTGTATACACCGCCTCCCTCCCTTCATCTCAGCCCCCCCCTTCCTCTATATTGCCACTCCTGTGTTGGGTTTTGTATTGTAAGCACCTTGGGGGCAAGGACTTTATCTTCGTGATGCATCGACTCAGCACCATGGTTCGTTTTGCACGATGATTTCTTTATCTGCACTTTGATTTGAATTGTTACATGTTGTTACCCCACTCAAGGCAACAGTAAAATGTCCCTCCCACCCCGTTCATGAATTGTTTGGTGGGAATGTGTCCCCATGCAGATCCGTGCGCCCTGCCGATGGACGAAGGCTCCTGTCTGCAATACACGGTGCTCTGGTATTATCACCAGGAAACCAACAACTGCCGGCCATTTATATTTGGAGGCTGCGGTGGAAATGCAAATCAGTTTCCGTCCAAGCAGGAGTGTGAGCTGTGGTGCAAGAGGACGACAGGTGAGGTGTCTTTGTGAGGGTCAAGACTAGAAAGAGCCAGAAAGTCTCCATAAGCATTTTCCCCTTTTACACAGCCACTTAGGTCCTGCCTGTACGTTCTGAATGATTAGCCTGGAGAAGAAAAGAGGGAAGGGAGACATGATAGCACTCTTCAAGTGCTGGAAAGGTTGTCACACAGAGGAGGGCCAGGATCTCTTCTCAATCATCCCAGAGTGCAGGACACGGAATAACGGGCTCAAATTAAAGGAAGCCAGATTCCGGCTGGACATCAGGAAAAACATCCTGACTGTTAGAGCAGTACGGCAATGGTACCAATGACCTAGAGAGATCGTGAGCTCTCCTACACTAGGAGCCTTCAAGAGGCAGCTGGACAGCCATCTGTCAGGGATGCTTTGAGATGGATTCTGCATTGAGCAGGGGGTTGGACTCCATCGCCTTAGAGGCCCCTTCCAACTCTACTATTCTATGATAAGTGGAAAGGCTTTTCCTATACCAACTCAGGTTCTGGTGGATAGTGCAGTGGGGTGTAGTGGCAGGTTGCATATGTGAATACATATCCCAGAGTGCAGGACACGGAATAACGGGCTCAAGTTAAAGGAAGCCAGATTCCAGCTGGACATTAGGAAAAACTTCCTGACTGTTAGAGCAGTACGACAATGGAATCAGTTCCCTAGGGAGGTTGTGGGCTCTCCCACACTAGAAGCCTTCAAGAGGCAGCTGGACAACCATCTGTCAGGGTGGATTCCTGCATTGAGCAGGGGTTTGGACTTGATGGCCTAGTAGGCCCCTTCCAACTCTGCTATTCTATGATTCTATGATACTCCTCCATTGAAAGACTCCCTACATATAGAAAGCCAACATGTCAAGGAACCGGTGTGGCTATAACCTTCATTGCTGACACGCTTAATTTCTGCGTGCATTGAGGCATGGGTTTTCTCTCAGTGGAGGAGTATTGATACATGCGCACGCACACACGTTTCATGGCCCAAGAGTCCAGGAATGGCCTGAACCTGGACATGAAGGCTGAGGCACCTGAGATCCCAATGCAGGAAGCATCCGGCCTGAGCATCACGGTGGAAGTGCAGATCCTTGAACCTGAGATGCCGGAGAGCCAGGACCAAAACCTGCAACCCCTGAGCCCAATTCCAGCAATGGGCCGGTATACCCTCCTCCATGGAGCCAGTGCACCAATGCAGGCAGCGCACCCGACTGTGAGCTTTCGGAGGGAGGGAGGGAGGTGTGCGAGGCTCCTTTAAGGCTGTCCACATTGCAAGGAAGGGGTGGAGCCTGAGAGGGGGTGGAGCTGTCCAGGCATACCAAGCTTCAGTCTGGTCTCAGACCTTGCTGGAGCAAGTGGCTCACTGGGAGCTCTCCTTGGTGCTGCAGCATCTGGCCTGCTTTGCGGTGCTGAGTTCCATGAGCGACCCCTTGGGATCAGAACATGCCAAGACCTGTCAGAGCTTGAGCCGCAATTCAGCAAAACATTGCCAGTCGATATCCTGTTGGCTGTACCCAAGCTGGCTTTCACCTCCTTTTGCTGAGCAAGCTCTATTTCCTTAAGACAAAGGGGAGGGTCAGTCCGTCGGTCAAAGGAGGCGCAGGTCCAAACAAGAGGACAGAGGCTGCTTACGGGGCCCTGTGCCCGCTCCTTGCCTTCGAGAGGGCTGTGGAGCAACGCAAAGGAAGATGTGTGGTGGGTAAGAATGGAACAACATCTAAGGTGACACGCCCATCAGGGCTTGTCCCAGGCCCGGGGTATGGCCTGGGACAAGCTGGCCTTTCGCCTTGGCTGAATATTTATGCTCTGACTACCAGCATCGCTGTCCACCCAAATCCATAGAATTCCGCTTGTCCTCATAGAATCATAGAATAGCAGAGTTAGAAGGGGCCTACAAGGCCATCGAGTCCAACCCCCTGCTCAATGCAGGAATCCACCCTAAAGCATCCCTGGCAGATGGTTGTCCAGCTGCCTCTTGAAGGCCTCTAGTGTGGGAGAGCCCACAACCTCCCTAGGTAACTGGTTCCATTGTCGTACTGCTCTAACAGTCAGGAAGTTTTTCCTGATGTCCAGCTGGAATCTGGCTTCCTTTAACTTGAGCCCGTTATTCCGTGTCCTGCCCTCTGGGAGGATCGAGAAGAGATCCTGGCCCTCCTCTGTGTGACAACCTTTTAAGTATTTGAAGAGTGCTATCCTGTCTCCCCTCAACCGTCTCTTCTCCAGGCTAAACATGCCCAGTTCTTTTAGTCTCTCTTCATAGGGCTTTGTTTCCAAACCCCTGATCATCTTGGTTGCCTTCCTGCTCCAAAGCTGTAGATCCGGTGCTGAGTTTCTTTCCCTCCAAACCGCATCCCTTGGTCACAACAGTGGTACTTAGGAGCCCTGCTGGGTTGCCGTTGCTATGCTGAAAATCTGCCAGCTTAAGGCTAAGGCAGGAGACATAGAATCATAGAATCATAGAATAGCAGAGTTGGAAGGGGCCTACAAGGCCATCGAGTCCAACCCCCTGCTCAATGCAGGAATCCACCGTAAAGTAATCCACATATTTCTTCCTGCTCCGCCCCTTGCAAGCCTGCTGGGGGTGCTGATTTTGGCTACTCTTGAAGGAATTGGCTGCAGCGGACAATGAAACAGCCCATGCCAGCTGCTGCTCCTCCCTTTAGCAAAAGTTTTGATGAGCTAACATGCAGCCATCCACTTCTGTGCAACCTAGAAGACGCGTTCCCCATCCAGGTGGCCTCCAGGTGGGTTGGACTGCAAGTCCCATCATTCTCAGCCGTACTGACTGGGAATGATAGGAGTTGTAGTCCAACCCATCTGGAGGCCACCCAGTTGGAGAAGGCCGGCCTAGAGCCTCAGCACAGGGGTTGGTTTGAGTCTCTTCGGTTCCTCTCTTTTTTTCAGTGCGAATGAGAGTTGAATTGCAATATGGGTAGAAAGTAGACCAAGGAAATTCCCAGTCACTCCAAGCTTTTTGCAAGAGCACAGATTTGGAACAGAGGTGTGCACTCCCCTCCCTGAGAAAGGTCCTGAATCTCATCCAAATACTTCTTCATTTCCCTCAACATAGACATGTAATAGAAATAATAATAATAATAATAATAATAATAATAATAATAACAACAACAACAACAACAACAACAACAACAACAACACTGGCCAAGGAAGTCAAAGAACTATGGCAACAGGAAAAGGTCACAATTATTCCGTTAGTCACATCAGTCACCAGCATCACATCAAAAAACTGTACAGAAAACCTTCAGAAACTGGGCCTATCAGAACCTTTAGAAACTGGGCCTACCAAATTACATCCACACCAACATCCAGAAAGCAGTCATACTTAAAACAGGCTCAATTGTCAGGAAATTCCTGAATCTGTAAAAGACAGCATGACTTGGCAATGCCCGTCATGTCCGTCTAGAACAGCCTTCCTCAACCTGGGGCGCTCCAGATGTGTTGGACTACAACTCCCAGAATGCCCCAGCCAGAATTCTGGGAGATGCAGTCCAACACATCTGGAGCGCCCCAGGTTGAGGAAGGCTGGTCTAGAAAAACCTCCACGAGCGAGAAAGAGATGATAAATAATAATAATAATAATAATAATAATAATAATAATAATAATAATAATGTATTGCTTTTCTATACTGCCTAACTCTCTACAAACCCTTTCAAACTTGTCTCAAATTTCAACCCAGGGAAAAATACACTGTCCCTAAGAAAAAATAAGAAGAGCCCTCTCGGATCTAGTCCATTATCCTTTTCCCAGCATTCCACCCAGATGCTTTTGGGAAGTATGCAAGCAGGGCATGGAGGCAAAAGCCCTTCCCAGGTGTTCAGTCCCCACCTACAGGTATTCAGGGGCCTCCAGAAATGGAGGCTCAGTGTAGCCATCATGGCAAACAGATCAGGGGTGAGGACCCTCCAGCCCATGGGCCAAACATCGACCTGCAGGCCTCTCAGTCCAGAACTCTGGGTCCTCCCTAAGGCCCCCTCCCCCCTCCCTCACCAGCGCTGTTCCAGGTTATCATTATCGTACTGCAGAGCTGATGGAGGGGACCTTGCACAAGTCCTCTCCATCATTCCTTCCTCCATTGGGGAAGGAGAATGCCTGGATGCAAACGCTTTTTTCATTGCATATTGAACTGACGTAAGAATCACTCCCTCTGCCCATTTTGCGGCTTTGACCTGGCCACTTTTTAATCTGCCTCCCCCCCCCCCCCGTTGCTGGGGTGCAGATGTTCCTCCAACAGCTTTTGATTGAGGTGATGTGGACTTCGACTGGAAAAAGTTTCCCCACCCCTAGTTTAGACTAGGATCTCTCCTCCATGAATTTGTCTCGTTTTAAGTGTTCTAGGCCAATTGTGACCATTGCTACGCAGTGAACTCTACAAGCTAAGTATGTGTTGGGCAATTCTATGGTCAGTCCTGGATCTGCTGGGCATACGACCACAGGCAGGAACTGAATTGTTCTGCAAGCGAAAGGGACCATCTTTCTTTCCATCTGCAAATGCTCAAGAGACAGAGTATATCTCACTTCCAGATGGCTTAAAATATACCCATTCCTTTGTCTGTTTTTCCCCCTTTCTTTGCTTCTTGAAATCTATCCCAGGAAGGTGACCGGTTGCAGGAACGAAGAGGCGATGGCAAAGAGAAGCAGAACCCAGCCATTTCCAAGACTGTATATATGGCAAATGGAATAGTTTGACAAAAGCTGTATTTTTGCCACTTACCTGTTCTGTGAACAAAGGAGATCCCAGTTGTGAAAATAAATCCATTGGGGGAAAGGGGCATCATTGATTTGCTTGGTTTACTGTAACATTCTGTTAGGCTCAGAGGCTAGGAAAACCCCAAGTGTCAACTGACCGACCAAGACACCATTGGTTCTTTTCTCCATGGAGATCCCACAAGATTGTATTTAGAGGGGGGGGAGGAGGAGGAGGAGGAGGAGGAGCAGAAGAAGAAGAAGAAGAAGAAGAAGAAGAAGAAGAAGAAGAAGAAGAAGAAGAAGAAGAAGAAGAAGAAGAAGAAGAAGAAGAAGAAGACGACGACATTGTCACTGGTTCAAATGTAGTTAAGGGCAAGCAAGTAGATTTTGCTCTGTAACATATTTTTTGTAGCGAGTTTGTAAAGGCGCCTTGAAGCTATTGATGCAAGTCAATCTAGTCCTACATGAGCATTACTTGGAGTCATAGATATCAGGGTGATATTCACACTGTGAGTTCTTCCACTGAGCTTCCCATTATACTGCCTTTGTCACTCAGGCAAGAGATCCTTCAGGCCTTGCTCTTCCCTTAGGGAAGGGTCGTAGCCCAGTGGTAGAGCTCCTGCTTTGTGTGCAAAAGGTCAAAAGTTCAATCCCATTCATCTCCAGGTAAGGTGGAGAAAGATCCCTGTCTTGAAACCCTGGTGAGCTGCTAGCAGTCAGGGGGTGGATAAGAGAGAGCTAAATCATAGAATAGCAGAGTTGGAAGGGGCCTACAAGGGCATCGAGTCCAACCCCCTGCTCAATGCAGGAATCCACCCTAAAGTATCCCTGACAGATGGTTGTCCAGCTGCCTCTTGAAGGCCTCTAGTGTGGGAGAGCCCACAACCTCACCAGGCAACTGGTTCCATTGTCGTACTGCTCTAACTTTAACTTCAAGTTAAAGGAAGCCAGATTCCAGCTGGACATCAGGAAAAACTTCCTGACTGTTCGAGCAGTATGACAATGGAACCAGTTACCTAGGGAGGTTGTGGACTCTCCCACACTAGAGGCCTTCAAGAGGAAGCTGGACAACCATCTGTCAGGGATGCTTTAGGGTGGATTCCTGCATTGAGCAGGGGGTTGGACTTGATGGCCTTGTAGACCCCTTCCATCTCTGCTATTCTATGGTTCTATGATTTGCTGCAAAAGGGTTAGCAGCCTAACCATGGCTTAGTGTGTTGTCTGAACAAGCCCATTAACTGGTCGTCACTTTATGTTTACTGAGCCATTCTTTTCTTAACGCTTAGACCAAGCTTGACACAAGCTCTATTAAATGCACGCAAATCCGAACAGGTTCCACAATGAGGAGAAACATGGTAGCCTAATATGGGAGAAATACCTCTAATAGGAAACATTTATACAATTGATTTACTATCTTGACGGCTCAAGCCAGAGCATTACGGGAACGTATCTCCCGATTCTTCCCATTATCGTGTTTCTTTGGAAATGTCAGTCTGCTATAATTGAGTTTCTCCGGTTTATTCGATTGCTTGATAGAGGAAGGAGGGTAGGGCCACCGTTATCGAGAGCAGGGCATGTTGCTTGTGTGAATCATAATGGAGGGAGCAAGGGATGTTCAGAGAGGATTTTGATTCCCTAGATACTTTATTATACTGTGCCTCTTAAAAAAGAGTCTGACAAACGCTACGTCTTGCTTGAATTATGCTTTAAGTGAAGCAAGGAGATTGGACTCCGTCTATCTTTTTCCCCTTTGGTAGCAATATAGTGGCTACATTGCTTCAGGACATGACCAACGGCCAGATCTAGACCTTCCAGGGAGCCAAGTCCAGGCTGTTTGGATTCACAGGGACATTCTGTATATAGGCGGTGGGAGGAATGCATCCCCCACAGGCAGCTGCCACGTTTTTCCAGAACAGGTCTATGAATATTGATTGATTGATTGATTGATTGATTGATTGATTGCATTTCTATACCACCCAATAGCCGAAGCTCTCTGGGCAGTACAGAGTTCCCCAACCTCAGCCCTCCCAAGTTTGATGGACCACAACGTCCGTAATCCCCCAGGATGAAAGGGGGGGAAGGGTTGAATAGATTTCCACTGGCCCCCAAAATTATTATTTTAATTATTATTTATTTATATAGCGCCATCAATGTACATGGCCTTTGGGCTCCGTCTACAATGTCACATTTCTGATAGCTGGCTCACGGGAGCCATTTTTTTTAAAAATCAGGTCTTCCTGAGCAAGGACATGGGGTGTGACATGGCTCTCATATCCTTTACCATGTGCAATCCACCCTGGCTCTGAATCTGCTTTGAACCAGCGATGGAGAGGTCCACGTGCTGCTTCAGATGGTGACATGGGCTGCTCTGGAATCCCTCATCCTCCCATCACAGCCAAAGAGCCGTCCAGTCGTCCCCTGAAGGATTCGCTCCGTCATGCTTCAGTCATGCCCTCACCCACCATTATGCTGGCTGTACCATTATCAAATTACCCCGTCAGGCTGTCTGAGCCTTGGTGTCAAGTGATGCATTTTCTCTTGTCAGGGTGACAAGAATTATCTGCTACCATGAGATACCTGGCTAAATCCAGTCCCTCCCTCCACTTCCCACCTTTTGAACTGCACAGTCAATGATCCAGGGACTGGAGCATCTTCCCGATGAGGGGAGGTTACAACAGCTGAGATTGTTTAGCTTGGAAAAAAGGAGGCTAAGGGGAGACCTGATAGAGGTGTAAAAATCATGTGTGGTGTGTAGAATGTGGATAGGAAGACATTTCTCTCTGTGTCTCTATTTTCTCTGTTGTTATTGTTGTTAATTCATAGAATCATAGAATAGCAGAGTTGGAAGGGACCTACAAGGCCATCAAGTCCAACCCCCTGCTCAATGCAGGAATCCACCCTAAAGCATCCCTGACAGATGCTTGTCCAGCTGCCTCTTGAAGGCCTCTGGGATGGGAGAGCCCACAACCTCCCTAGGTAACTGATTCCATTGTCGTACTGCTCTAACAGTCAGGAATCTTTTCCTGATGTCCAGCTGGAATCTGGCTTCCTTTAACTTGAGCTCGTTATTCCGTGTCCTGCACTCTGGGAGGATCGTGAAGAGATCCTGGCCCTCCTCTGCATGACAACCTTTTCAGTCTTTGAAGAGTGCTCTCATGTCTCCCCTCAATCTCCTCTTCTCCAGGCTAAACATGCCCAGTTCTTTCAGTCTCTCTTCATAGGGCTTTGTTTCCAGACCCCTGATCATCCTGGTTGCCCTCCTCTGGTTGCCCTCCTTTATCTCCAGGTTGCCCTCCTTTATATCCAGCCTACATACAGAATACCCTAGGTAGTAGAATATCCTACTAGAACCTGGGGTCAACCCATGACCAAAGGAAGTCCTTCACACAGCAGAGATGGAATTCCTTCCACAAGTTGCGGTGATGGCCATCAATTTTATGGACGGCTTTAGAACAGGGTTGGATAAATTCCTGGAGGAGAAGGCTATTAATACCTACTAGCCCTGATGGCTCTATGCTTCCTCCATGATCAGAGGCGGTGTGCTGTTGGACGCTGTGTGAAAAAATGTTGGACTAGATGGACTGTTGGTCTGGTTTGGCAAGGTTCTTCTGGTGTCCAGAGCAAACACAATTTGTAATTAATTGTTGCCCACAACCACTCCCACCAAATTTCAGAATCTGTCAATGACATTCAGAAAGGATCAGGAAGTTTACATTTTAAATTGAGATTTTAACAAATACCAGTACTTCATTGCTTGGGTCCAAAGACCATTGCAAGATAAAAACAATATCAATCATTAAAACAGTAAAAAGGCTTACATATTTTGGACAAAGATCACAATTTAAAATCAACACATAAAGCATTAAAAAGTTGGATAAAATTAAACAAAATGCCGCTTATACAACCATAAAACATTGCAATTAAAAGGCTAAACGAAGGGTTAAAATATTGTCAAGGTGCAATTTTAAAATTATTTTTATTATTACTTATTTATTTATATAGCACCAACAATGTACTTGGTTCAGATCTCCAAGTTCCTATCGCCCTTTAGGAATCAGGTGAATAGAGGAACTTTTCTCTGTGTTGTGCAGCTTTAGTCACAAACGCTGCAACCCTCTGAACAATGAACTGATTTTCCCATTGTAGAAGGAAGTCCAGTTTGTGTGATATACCCTAATATTTCATTTTCTTTAGAAAATAATCTAAATAATTTTCTCTAATAATTATTAGAGAAACCACCCAGAGAGCTTTGGCTATTGGGCGGTATAAAAATGTAATAAATAAATAAATAAATATAATATAATATTGGAGTATAACCTAAACTCAACCACATAATGGGCCAGATCCTCCAAAACTAGATCTCCACAAATACATAATCTCTTCTGTACTGGGATGCCATATCCAGGGCTGGCACTGCCATAGAGGCCAGTCAGGCAGCTGCCTAGAGCGACAAGGTAAGGGGGCGCTGAACGCCGTGCCCCGAAGTCGCCCTCCCACTCCCAGAGCCACTCTAGCTGAGCGAGGGCAGCTTCCGTGCGTGTTGTTCCGAAGCCTCCCTTCCGGCCCCCCACCCCAGTGTCCCTGGCTTGGCTTTGGCTGGGCGCCTGCCCAGCCAAAGCCAAGCCAGGACACTGGGGGTGGGGGGGATGGATGGATGGCTCCACGTTCTGACATCCTGCGCGCACTGGGACTCAGAACATGGAGCCGTCCGTCCACCCCCCACCCCAGCGTCCCGCCCAGCTGAAGCCAAGCCGGGACACTGGGGTGGGGGTGAGTGGACAGACGGCTCCACATTCTGGCATCCGGGCACACCGCACGTCAGAACACGGAGCCGTCCGTCCGTCCGCCTGCCCGCCACCCACCCAGCGTCCCACCCAGCCGAAGCCAAGCCAGGACACTGGGGTGGGGGTGGGCGGACAGACGGCTCCACATTCTGGCATCCGGGCACGCCGCACGTCAGAACATGGAGCCGTCCGTCCATCTGCCCGCCACCCACCCAGCGTCCCACCCAGCCGAAGCCAAGCCAGGACGCACGTTCTGACTTTGGGCGAGGGAAAGGTAACGCGGCCTCCATCTCCACCTGTCTCCACCTACTGGGGGTGGGGGGTACACTGGTGGGTGGGGGTGAAAACAGCTCACCTTGCCAGCCAACTGAAAGCAGCCTCCAGCCTTGCTCCTCTTCTTCGCCACTGCAGTCTGCTTCTTCGCCTGCCTCTTGCTCTGGGCCCCACGACAGAGGTGGTGAGGTGGAGGTGCATAGATGCCACACGACCTGCTCGCAAATGGTATTGATGGGAAACAGGATGAGAAGGAAGAGCAGCTGGTGACAGTGGCTGTGAGTAGACACGCTCACTGAAAGACGGGGCCTGTGGTGGGTGTCCTGTTCGAGAGCCCTCCAAATCCTGGGGGCAGTGTTGCAAGGGAGCAGTTGTGCGGAACCTCCAGTTTCCCAATCCAGTCCACAAGGACATTCCCTGTGGCAATGCCCCTTCTCCTAAGCCACGTCCCCTAACCTTTTGACCTGAGCTGGCACCATAAGGAGCTAGTCCTCAATGACAGGGCTTCACCCGACGCTCGCCTTCCCCAATCAGGGATGGCGAACAGTGGGAGAAGCCAACGCTCTCTGTGTGTGTGTGTGTGTGTGTGTGTGTGTGATTACAAATACAGCATGGCAGTAGTGGAGGTGTTGTCCACCCACTTTGGCCTGTGCCCCCTGATCTGCTGGTCTCGAGCTAATTCAGCCCTTGGGAGAAGACTTAACTTAAATGCCTCGTGGCATTTTTGTAATATCGGTTTATTTACAAGTCGGCTTGTTGAGTTCGCACAAGGGCCAGCACCCAGGGCCACTGTGTGCAAAGCACGGCTTGCACCAAGGCGCTGGTAACAACGGGAGCGAGGCACTCAGGCGTCAATCCCGGTTTCCATTCGTGGAAAGTTCGGAGGTGTGCCGGCCTCCCCTTCCTCCCCTCTCATCACCGTCTGGTTAGCTGGCCGTTACAAATTCATTAGGAGCAGGGAAATATTACAAAACTACTTTCGGAATTCGCTCCGTGCGGCATAATTAGGCTGATGGGCCTCCTGTTGCAATAAGCCGCCAGACCTCGGTGCTCTCAGAGCCATCATGGAAGAGCGCGTGTGGGCGTGTGGCTGCAGCAGCGAGCCCCTCCGGCATCTTTATAAAAACAGAGAAGCCCTTTGGACGGAGGAGAGCAACGCTCCGCCTTGCCCAACACTTGCGTTCGGATTCTTGTGTTACCTCCCCACTCCACACCAGAATGAATTTTCACCACCACCTCTGCAAAGGAGGCAAACTTTCTCGTAGCTGACAAGTTTTTGCTATGTTAGTAATCTTATGATTCTGTACATTGTCGTCGTCGTCGTCGTCGTCTTAGAATCATAGAATAGCAGATTTGGAAGGGGCCTACAAGGCCATCGAGTCCAACCCCCTGCTCAAGGCAGGAATCCACCCTAAAGCATCCCCGACAGATGGTTGTCCAGCTGCCTCTTGAAGGCCTCTAGTGTGGGAGAGCCCACCACCTCCCTAGGTCATGGGTTCCATTGTCATATAGAATAGCAGAGTTGGAAGGGGCCTATAAGGCCATCGCGTCCAACTCCCTGCTCAATGCAGGAATCTACCCTAAATCATCATCATCATCATCTTCAACATCATCTTCATCATCATCATCATCTTCATCTCCTTCTCCTTCTCCTCCTCCTCCTCCCCCTCCTCTGTTGGACTGGGAGTCGGGAGATCCAGGTTCTAGTCCCCACTCAGCCATGGAAGCCCACTGGGTAATTCTGGGCCAGTCACAGACTCTCAGCCCAACCTACTTCACAGGGTTGTTGTTGTGAGGATAACATGGAGAAGAGGTTTATGTACGCCACCTTGGGTTCCTTGAAGGAAAAAAGGCGGGATATAAATGCAATAAAATTATTATTATTATTATTATTATTATTATTATTATTATTATTATTATTATTATTATTATTTAAAACTAGTACAACAGAATAGAGCCTTGCTGTCAAGGAAAGGAGCCTTATTATTTAAAATTGGAGGCAGGGGAAACAAGGAAGGGAAGGTAAGTGGGGGAAGAGGGAAATTATTTAGCAAAAAGGGGGTGAGTTCAGTATTGCATGGTCCAATTTCAGAGTTGCCCAAACAGTCCTTTTCCAGACACCATTACTCAGGGCTTCACCAAACAAGTAAACTTAATTTTAAAACTCTTACATGGGCATAAAGCAAGGCTGTCAAATGCCCCCCATGAGCTCTGCTTCTTTCCCCTAGCACCCCGCCCCCGTCACCATGAGTTCCTCATGGCCCTGTGTCAAAGCAGGTCCCCCGAGTTTACTGTTTCCATCAGCCAGCTGGAGCAGTGAAAATGATAGGGATACAGTCAGGAAGGTTAAGAACGTAAAAGGAGCCCTGCTGGATCAGACCAAGGGTCCATCTAGTCCAGCACTCTGTTCACACAGGGGCCAACCAGCTGTCAACCAGGGACCCACAAGCAGGACTCTAACCCATGTTCCCCAGCAACTGATGTACATAGGCTTACAGCCTCTTATACTGGAGGTATCACATAGCCATCAGGATTAGTAGCCTTTAATAACCTTCTCCTCCAGGAATTTATCCAACCCCCTTTTAAAGCCATCCAAATTGGTGGCCTTCACTACATCCTGTAGCAGTAAGTTCCAGAGTTTAACTCTGCGCTGTGTGAAGAAGTCCTTCCTTTCATTTGTCCTGAATCTCCCACCCGTCAGCTTCATGGGATGACCCCACTGGGTTCAAGTATTATGGGAGAGGAAGAAAAATGTCTCCCGATCCACATTCTCCACACCATGCATAATTTTGTACACCTCTGTCACGTCTACCCTGAGTCTTCTTTTTTCCAAGCCAAACAATCCCAGCTGTTGTAACCTTCCCTCTTAGCGAAGATGCTCCAGCCCCTGGATTTATTTATTTATTATTGATTGATTGATTACATTTCTATACCGCTCTCTGGGCGGTTCACACAAACTAAAAACATTCAACGTATAAAACAACAGTATAAAACCATACTATAAAATACAATATAAAAGCTCAACCAGATCAAAACAGCAGCAATGCAAAATTACAAATTTAAAACGCCAAGTTAAGATTTATTTATAGACTGTTAAAATGCTGGGAGAATAGAAAGGTCTTCACCTGGCGTCTAAAAGCATATAATGTAGGCGCCAGGCGAATCTCCTTAGGGAGCTCATTCCACAGCCGGGGTGCCACAGCAGAGCCACCTGGATCATTATAGCTGCCCTTTTCTGGGCACCATTACTCAAGTTTAGCAGTGGTGCAGTAGTACCGCCTCATGCTGGGCCAAAAATGCCCCACAGGTCCTATTTTGTGGCACCATTTGCAGCTTGTGGAATTCAATGAGGCAGTTTGGCTATTTTCAGGGGTGGGTCATGCCATTTTTGCCGGGGGTGCGGGGGGGTGACTTCTCAGATCTCACGACAGCTTTGATCACCTGGTGACTGGGTTCTTTTCTCCTTCCCCTAAATGTCCACAACCAGGGCTGCCATTCTCCCACCCCCTAATATTTATTTTATTTTATTTTATTTTATTTATTACATTTATATACCGCCCCATAGCCGAAGCTCTCTGGGAGGTTTACAAAAGTTAAAAACAATAAACATTTTAAAAAGTATACCAAATTGTATACCAAGTATACACAACTTGATGTTGTGCAGACTTTATACTGTTAGTTTTACCCTACCCTGCGCCTGCTTACCCTACCCTGTGCCTGTTTGCATTCTCTTCCCCTCCTTATTGTTTTACTATGATTTTATTAGATTGTAAGCCTATGCGGCAGAGTCTTGCTATTTACTGTTTTACTCTGTACAGCACCATGTACATTGATGGTGCTATATAAATAAATAAATATAATAATAATAATAATAATAATAATAATAATAATAATAATAATAATAATAATAATAATAAATTTATAACTATCAAAAACATAAAAACAGCAGTATAAAAACAACAGTATCCATTTAAAAACAAAAGTTCTGGGGTCCGTTAAATAGAAACATTGGAAGTTGCCTTATCCTTGGGACCAGGGTACCTGAGAGAGCGCCTTCTCCTTTACCAACCTGCCCGGTCACTGAGGTCATCCAAGGACCTGCTCCTGGTGGTTCCACCTAGATCCATCCTCCGATTGGAGTCCACCAGGGGAAGAGCCTTCAGAATGTAAGCCTGAGGACAGGGACTGTCTTCTTTACTAATTTATTGTAAGCTGCTCTGGGAGCCTTTTTGACTGAGGTGCGGGATAAAAATATCTAAATAAATAAATAACCTGAGGATCTGCTCCTGGTGGTTCCACGTAGACCTATGGTCTGATTGGAGTCCACCAGGAGAAGAGCCTTCAGTGTGCTGGCCCCGCTCCTGTGGAACTCCCTGCCTCTGGAGGTCAGGCAGGCGCCAACCTTGTACTCCTTTCGGCACCTCCTGAAAACATCTTTATTCCATGAAGCCTTTCCTTAACGTGCAGCCTTGGATTTCTGTTTTTGCTTCTTTTAAATTTTGTTTTAACTGTTTTATTCTGGTTTTATTTTCATTTTATCTTGTACAATGCTCCGAAATTTTTCAATGGGGAGCGGTATATAAATATTCTAAATAGATAATAAATAATCCTGAGTCAAACCATTGATCCATCTAGCCCAGTACAGTCAACACTGACTGGCAGACGCGGCTCTTCAGGGTTTCAGGCAGGATTGTTCTCTAGCCCTACATGGAGAAGCCGGGGGTCAAACCTGGGATGTTCTGCATGCAAAAAGCGGCCCTATCACTGAGCTGCAGCCCGCCCCCTTCCACCCAATACTCCCAGTAAAGATAACCACCTCTGCTCCTGCTTTGCAGATCTAGTATTCCAAATACAGCTGATGGCATTGTCTGAAAGTGAAGAGTCGGGAACCGTCATTTTAATCTACTAAAATATTCCATACTTGGAGGCACTTTTTTCTAAACGGTGTCATTTCACAGTATGTGATGATGGGGTGAACCTGATGCACGGCAGTTTTCTGGATGTTTATATCGAGAATTCAGACATGAGACCAAGATATTACTTTCGGTGAAACTATTTACACTATCCAGCCCAACGTCTGTATATAGAGCAGAAATTAAACACCGTTATTCGTACTGTTTAAAGGCAGGTTAAAACATGGTGTTGCGTTGCTAAACTCTGCCCTTAACTGTACCTGCTTATGGGGCAAGAGTGTCCCAGTTTTCATCTGTTAAATGAAATGTTGTGAGCTATACGAGAGTAATGATCAGGGGTCTGGAAACAAAGCCCTATGAGGAGAGACTG
Organism: Elgaria multicarinata webbii; assembly: GCF_023053635.1. Classification (NCBI taxonomy): domain Eukaryota; kingdom Metazoa; phylum Chordata; class Lepidosauria; order Squamata; family Anguidae; genus Elgaria; species Elgaria multicarinata. The sequence continues at coordinate 5,050,214 of NC_086179.1, read as the reverse complement.
AAAGAACTGGGCATGTTTAGCCTGGAGAAGAGAAGATGGAGGGGAGACATGATAGCACTCTGCAAATACTTAAAAGGTTGTCACACAGAGGAGGGCCAGGATCTCGTCTCGATCCTCCCAGAGTGCAGGACACGGAATAACGGGCTCAAGTTACAGGAAGCCAGATTCCAGCTGGACATCAGGAAAAACTTCCTGACTGTTAGAGCAGTACGACAATGGAACCAGTTACCTAGGGAGGTGGTGGGCTCTCCCACACTAGAGGCCTTCAAGAGGCAGCTGGACAGCCATCTATCAGGGATGCTTTAGGGTGGATTCCTGCATTGAGCAGGGGGCTGGACTGGATGGCCTTAGAGGCCCCTTCTACTATTCTATGTTTGTTGAGAGATTCAGGACAGATCAAAGGAAGGACGTCTTCACATCCTTCCAACTCTACTATTCTATGTTTCTATGATATACTCTAGATATGGCCAGTGGAGGCTGGTGGCTCCGATGTCAGAAGGGCAGAGTATCCACTCCAGGTTCCAGTCAGAATTCTCAAGTCAGATCTTTAGTTTCAGAACTTTAGAGTTCTGACTGAAACCCGAAGCAGATTCATCACCCCAGTGACATCAGAGTCACTGGCCTCCACTGGGTATGGCTAAATCTGGATCCAGCTCTATGGAATACGTTTAAATAGAGCAGAAAGGATGGAAGCAACCTCTTGAAAATAAAACAAAAGAAATCTGTGATTAAAGCCCCCCACAGCTATCCCTTCCATTTAGGGTTGTTTTCATTGCAACTCTCCTATTTCACGTCTGTCACAACGTCTCCTTCGTCATGACAAATTCCGTGGATAGAATTCCCAGAAGAATCTCTTAACAGGCAATTCAGCAAAGCTTCAAGGCTGGGGGGGAAAAGTTTCTTCTTCTTCTTAAAATAACAAGATGACAAATAGTCCAGAATCTGCTAGCTGATGAGCAATATTTGAATGACAGAGCTAGTAGCCTGGCTAGGAGAGCTCTCTTAGTCAATTCATAAGCGGAGTGGGATTTAAAGTAGGGATTGGCACCCTGATTTTGAAGTCCAGACTCAGTTCCTGTGATATGCCAGTTCCTAAGAAAAGAGGTGAATTCCACCCCTCCTCCTCCCCCAACTGCTTGCAAGGCCCTCATGGAAGTCCTCCACCTTACCATGAATTCCAACTGAAGCTCTTTGAGGAAATGATTCCCCTCCGGCACGTGCAAACAGTCATGATTTAAAGTTGTTTTTAGTTTGCATTTATGCCTTTTGCAAAACAGGCTCCCCTCCCATGCCTGCTTCACAATGGAAACCCCTGATCTTATTTATTTATTTATTTATTTATTTATTTATTTATTTATTGCACTTATATACCGCCCCAATAGCCAGGGCTCTCTGGGCGGTTTACAGAAATTCTAAAATTAAGATTAAAACGAGTATACAAAATTTAAAATTCTAAAACACAGAACATACACACATAAAGCATTAAAAACCGTTAAAAAAAAACCTAAACATGTGGGTGATTAAGATGTGCCGCCATATGCCTGGGCAAAGAGGAAAGTCTTAACCTGGCGCTGGAAAGACAGCAGCGTTGGCGCCAGGCGAGCCTCGTCAGGGAGATCGTTCCATAGTCTGGGGGCCACCACCGAAAAGGCCCTGTCCCTCGTTGCCACACTCCAAGCCTCTCTCGGAGTAGGCACCCGGAGGAGGACCTTAGATGTTGAACGTAGTGACCAGGTATATTCACGTTGAATTAGATTCTGATCTAATTCTGGGGGCATTATTATTACTTATTATTTATATGCTGCTCCCCATTCAAGAATTTCAGAGCACTGAACAAATACAATAAATACATTTAAACAATACATTTTTAAAAGAAACGACGTGCAAATAAAATGACAACTGGTTATTAAGGGAAAGCGTCCTGGAACAACAATGTTTTCAGGAGGCACCGGAAGGAATACAAAGTTGGCGCCTGCCTGACCTCCAGAGGCAGGGAGTTCCATAGGAAGGGGGCCACCACACTGAAGGCTCTTCTCCTGGTGGACTCCAATCAGACCATAGGTCTATGTGGAACCACCAGGAGCAGGCCCTCAGATTATTTATTTATTTAGAGTACTTTTATCCCGCACCTCTGTCAAAAAGGCTTCCAGAGCAGCTTACAATGAATCAGTAAAGAAGACAATCCCTGTCCTCAGGCTTATATTCTAAAAAAAAAAAAAAGACATGACACATGAGGAAAAGGGGATGGGGAGGGAAGAGGGAGAAAATAAAAAGAAATTAAGGAGGCTGTTCAGGATGGTGGGAAGGCCCTGCTCCGCTCTCTCATCTCCCAATGGAAGGGCAGACCCACAGCTCTTTCTTCTTCCCCACAGGGTCGAGATGGCAGTTAGCCTTGTGGGGTGGGGGTCCAACTGAAGCACGCTCTGATGACCTCAGGTTGAGGGGAGAAGACGCTCTCTCAAGTATCCTGGTCCCAAGTGGTTTAGGGCTTTCTACACCAATACAAGAACCTTAAAACTGGTCTGGTAGTGAACAGGCAGCCAGTGCAGTTCCCTCTGAAAGGAGTTGCACGCTGAAAAGGCGCAGCTCCAGACAACAGCCGAGCTGCAGCATTCTGCACTAGCTCCAGCTTCCGGAGCAGCTTCAAGGGCAGCCCCACATAGAGCGCGTTGCAGTAATCCAGCCTTGAGGTTACCAATGCCTGTACCACTGGGGCGAAACTATCCTTGTCCAGGAGAGGTCGTAGCTGGCGAAGCTGGTAAAAGGCACTCCGAGCTACCATGCCCACTTGGTCCTCTGGGCCATTACACATTTTAAGGAACACTTTGCAAATAGTAGATAAAACGTTTCTCATTTGCACTTGAAGCTGATTGCGAACGATGAAGTTGATACAATGAGTTCCTGTATTTATTTAAGGCTAAAGCCTCTTGTGCTGATGTCCCGTTAATAAAATCATCCCTTGACTGAAGCCCTCCAGTTTGGCATTCCACCTTTCATAGAATCATAGAATAGCAGAGTTGGAAGGGGCCTACAAGGCCATCGAGTCCAACCCCTGCTCAATGCAGGAATCCACCCTAAAGCATCCCTGACAGATGGTTGTCCAGCTGCCTCTTGAAGGCCTCTAGTGTGGGAGAGCCCACCACCTCCCTAGGTAACTGGTTCCATTGTCATACTGCTCTAACAGTCAGGAAGTTTTTCCTGATGTCCAGCTGGAATCTGGCTTCCTTTAACTTGAGCCCGTTATTCCGTGTCCTGCACTCTGGGAGGATCGAGAAGAGATCCTGGCCCTCCTCTATGTGACAACCTTTTAAGTATTTGAAGAGTGCTCTCATGTCTCCCCTCAATCTTCTCTTCTCCAGGCTAAACAGGCCCAGTTCTTTCAGTCTCTCTTCATAGGGCTTTTTTGTTTCTAGACCCCTGATCATCCTGGTTGCCCTCCTCTGAACACGCTCCAGCTTGTCTGCGTCCTTCTTGAATTGTGGAGCCCAGAACTGGACGCAATACTCTAGATGAGGCCTAACCAGGGCCGAATAGAGAGGAACCAGTACTTCACGTGATTTGGAAGCTATACTTCTATTAATGCAGCCCAAAATAGCATTTGCCTTTCTTGCAGCCATAACGCACTGTTGGCTCCTATTCAGCTTGTGATCTACAACAATTCCAAGATCCTTCTCATTTGTAGTATTGCTGAGCCAAGTATCCCCCATCTTGTAACTGTATTAGCAGCAGCAGTATAGCGGAGGCTGGGCTCACACGGTCAAAACACCAGGACATTTTGTTTAGCAGGGTCACTGACATCCTCTGCCGCCCCCCTCAGACTTCTCTGTTCCTCTGAGCTTAGCTGCAGTCCTCACTGTAACGACTTTTCCCAACAACAATAAAGAGGTTCATCAGAAGAGCATTTTATTGTACGCTCGCTACTGCCCCCTTACGGATCTTCGCACGTCCTTTAGATGACGTCGTCAGCCTCTTCCTCCTTCCGTTCCTTTTTCCGCCCCAAAATAGACCCATTTTAATCTGACTTTTTAAAAAAACGGAATGTGTCGTGATCTCCTGCAGTGTGCAGGAAAAGCGGCACGATAAAAATGGCCCCTGAATGGGCCACGTGGTCTTTGTTTACTTCCTCTTTCCTCTCTGGGCAGAAGAGGAAGTAGTGAGAGACAAACGCGGGGGTGGTGAAGCGATGGTAAGGAAACTCGATTCCCCCCATGTCATGACGCTTGTATCCCTGTTGTAATGCAAAGTATTTTGGGGTGGCTGGTTCTTGAATGGGCAATTTAGAGCCATTAACTTTACAAAAGACCTGACGGAGATGAAAATGGCTAGAAGTGTTTGACATAAACGGTTTTTCTGTCGTACTGGAAAAAGAAACTTCTGGAAAATCTTGAGCTGGTAGTCTTATGTTCTTTAGGGATGTGAGATCAGGGGTGGGATAGTGGTTAGCATGTTCAACTAGGACTTGGGAGATCCGGGTTCTAGTCCCCACTCGGCCATGAAATGTACTGGGTGACTTTCAACCCAACCTACCTCACAGGGTTGTTGTGAGGATAAAATGGAGAGGAGGAAGACTATGTAGGCCATCTTGAGTTCCATACAAGAAGGAAAAAGGCATAATAATAATAATAATAATAAGAAGAAGAAGAAGAAGAAGAAGAAGAAGAAGAAGAAGAAGAAGAAGTAGTAGTAGTAGTAGTAGTTATGTCCCTCTTTCCTCCTTTCTCTGCAACCTCAGAACTCTCCAGGCCAAGTACAATGTGCTAACTACTACGCTGTCTTTTGCTAGCTCACTACTCTACGGCTGTCTGCTGATCCTAATAAATTCTATATTATTCTATGTACTGCTGCTTTTTGGTGCATGTGTGCTTGTGTGTGTGCATGTGCACCTGGATTTCTGGGCCTCCCTTGGGAACATGGCTACAGAGTTTGTCACGCTGAGAGCCTGCACTGCAAAATTAACCACTAAACTATTTATCAGAAGAACTATTTTATATAGAATCATAGACTAGTAGAGTTGGAAGGGACCTACAAGGCCATCGAGTCCAACCCCCTGCTCAATGCAGGAATCCACCCTAAAGCATCCCTAACAGATGGTTGTCCAGCTGTCTCTTGAATGCCTCTAGTGTGGGAGGGCCCGCCACCTCACCAGGCAACTGATTCCATTGTCATACTGCTCTAACAGGAAGTTTTTCCTGATGTCCAGCCGAAATCTGGCTTGCTGTAACTTGAGCCCATTATTCTGTGTCCTGCACTCTGGGATGATCAAGACGAGATCCTTCCAGAACTCTAAAGGAGCTGTCAAAGATACTGAAACTATCCCTAAAGTGGGTGTTGCAGCACCTTGGATAGCTCCTTTACCTGGCTGGTTCTAACTGAAATCCAGAATGGATTCCCAGCCCCACCAAAATCAGAGTAACCAATCTCCACTGCAAACCGTCAAGGCTACATTTAAAAAGAGATTTAACTCTCTTATAAGCACATGAGTGGATTCAAGAGGGATTCTACCTTAAGAATGAGAAAGACTAAATGGCCTTCAGGGATCCATTCCACCTAAATCAATCTGTACATTGCAACGGTCATATAAATAGCATATCTGGAAGCATGCTATTCCACCATGTCCTGCCTTGTTGGTCCCTGGGCGATGGCTGGTTGGCCCCTGTGTGAACAGAGTGCTGGACTAGATGGACCCTTGGTCTGATTCAGCATCAGGGCTCTTCTGATGTTCTTATTTCATTGCCCTTATTCCGCGAGAGCTGGATCATAAGGAAAGCTGAATGAAGGAAGATAGATGCTTTTGAACTGTGGTGTTGGAGGAAAATTCTGAGAGTGCCTTGGACTGCAAGAAGATCAAACCAGTCCATACTCCAGGAAATAAAGCCAGACTGCTCACTTGAGGGAATGGTATTAAAGGCAAAACTGAAGTACTTTGGCCACATAATGAGAAGGCAGGACACCCTGGAGAAGAGGCTGATGCTAGGGAAAGTGGAAGGCAAAAGGAAGAGGGGCCGACCAAGGGCAAGATGGAGGGATGATATTCTGGAGGTGACAGACTTGACCTTGGGGGAGCTGGGGGTGGCGACGGCCGACAGAAAGTTCTGGCGTGGGCTGGTCCATGAAATCACGAAGAGTCGGAAGCAACTGAACGAATAAACAACAAAATTCTGCCGGCTGGAAGAGTCTGGGGCTGAAAAAGAGCATGACATCCCTGCTCTGCAGTCAACATCTAAAACTGCATGTCAGGCTCTGAGCGTTTTACAACAACCCAGCACTTTTGTCCAGAGTCTTGCGCTTGCATGACGGATCTGTAGAAGAGCCTCTGGCTAGTTGTCGTAGGAACACGTTACTGGACTAGATTGACTTTTGGTCTGATGCAGCAGACCTTTAGGCAACCCTGAAACTGCTGCTGATCAATCTCACTGGGCGACCCCCGGGTGTTTTAGTACTATGATTGTGGGAAGGAGAATTCTACCCTTCCCTTTCCCCGCGCCAGTCATAGTTTTAGGAATCTCATGTCAGCTTCCCTGCCCCAAGCTAAAATAAACTTCAAACACTTTTTGCCTTTCTTCGTACAAAAGGGTGCTACTGTTTTGACCCCCTCAATCATTTCTGCACCTTTCTGAGCTCTGCAGCATAATGGATGAGGCTAGATGACAGACAAATATATATATATATATATATATATATATATATATATATATATACACATACACACACACACATACACACACACACACACACACACACACACACACACAAGGACCCAGATCTTTAGGCTAGTGATGTCTCCTGGTTCAAAGGCCATTGATGTAAGAAGGTGTAAATATAATCCCTCCCCCTGAAAAAGTAGAGGGCATCTCTGCTCTGTGACGTTGCCTGTCCGTCTGATTTCATTCAAATGAAATCATATCGTAATAAAATCCCTACCTCTCTGGCTTTGCGTTTTAAACCCCGTGATCCTCTCCCCCACCCCACCCCCAATATATACAGGAGAGAAATCGTGTGGGGAGGAGGAGGAAGAGGAGAGGTGTTTCCATAGAGAGAGAGGAGTGTGGGGTTTTTTTTTTTTTAAAAAAAAAAAACCCAACCCAACCTCATATCGCCAGTTTCTTTAACAACCGTCAAAAGCCAGACAAGACGAAGTGAAGTCCAGGTTAACGTGCCTGATGCCTCTCTCCTTATCCTGAGACAGCTGCTTTACCACACTGACTGCAACAAGGGCTTTGCTCTCCTGGCTGCACAGCAGAAGCACAGGTAAGTGGATTTTGTTAGTCTATTTTTTAAGGGAAAATGGAATTTGCTTGCAAAAAACACACCAAAAAAGGTCTAAATATTTCAGCGTTCATTGCAGGTTCCACGCAATGAAGACACAGAATGTGTCTTCTAAAAGAAGACGCAGATGTGGTTAATAGAGGTGAATCTGACTTAGAGTAGTAAAAGAACTAAAATTGTCTTCTCTGTTTTGTGGAGTTGAAAAACAGTTACACACACACACACACACACACACACACACACACACATCTTGGAAACTGGATGTAATTTGCAAACCGGGACATTGATTCATCATCATCTGAAGATGAAGGTTACTTCTGTAAACCGCCCAGAGAGCTTTGACTATGGGGTGGTATATAAATGATGATGATGATGATGATGATGATGATGATGATGATGATGATGATACCATGAGGAACACAGGGGAGTTTCAAAGATGACCAAGGCCCCAGAAAGCAATTGGATATGATAGCCCTGGGATGAAAGTTGCTTTCTAAAAAGAAGGTCGGGGATTTTTAAAACAATTAGAGTTAGAAGATGTGAAGGGGGGGCAGGGGGCCACCCTCTGAAGATAGATAAGAAGCCATGGGCTGAAATGTCAGGCAGGATGGTTTAGGTTAAGGAGTAAATGTTGTGAGGAAGAGCAGCCTTGAACACCGTTCAGTGGGATGTGCTCCTACCCAAGACCTGCTTAAAAGAAAAGGCAGGTACATTCCCTGCTAGATGGTGCCACTGTACGTGCAAGCAATTCAGTCATGGAATAAGTGATGGGTCAGGGAGGCTGTTTTCCTTTCCTGGAAGCCAGGTTCTCCCAACCTCCAGGTCTGCTGGAATACAACTCCCAGCATCCCCATCCAACATATCTGGAGGTTGGGGAAAGCTGTTGTAGGTGTTCAAAGCCCTGGGGTACTTTCAGTAGTTCTAAAACGATTTTGTGACTTTGCGTGCATGTGTTTCAGGCAGCTGAATGTGGTGTGGCGAGCTAGCATAATTTATCACGGTGCACCCGTGCCTTTTTACGGCCCCTCCGTCATCTCTGGTCAAACAGGTCACGCAGGTTTTCGAAGCAGCAGGGCAAAACTGCGGGGCAAAACCCTCCCTCAAGAGTGGGAGGTACATGCTGCAGTGCCGCTATTCTAATGCTTTCAGAAAGGACAAAACACCATCGCTTGACAGCCTCCAGCCCAAAACCTGCACAACCTGTTTGCCTGACCATTTTTGCAGAAACAGTCAAATGTCTGATGCAGGGGTGTGTGGAAAGGCAACTCAGGGGGGACATACCACAGATTGATTAAAATGATGGATAAAAAGGAGAAAGTGAACAAAAAACTTTTTCTCCCTCTCCCATAACACTAGAACTCAAGTTCTTGTGGTACCTTAAAGACTAACTGTTTTATTCTGGCATAAGCCAGCCTTCCCAAACCTGCTGCCCTCCAGTTGTGTTGGATTGCAAGTCCCATCATTCCCAGCAACCATTCCCACCGTAGGCTGCCGTAAGATTTAACAGACAAGATGCCAAGTAATGCATCTGATGAATTGGTCTAGTCCACAAAAGCCTGTGGAATAATAATAATAATAATAATAATAATAATAATAATAATAATAATAATTTAGTTAAGGTGCCACAAAGCTCTTGGTCTCCCACTGATTTAAGAGTAGGTTCAGGACTGATCAGAGAAAGTCCTTCTCCACACAATGCATCATATTAACCAGTGGAACTCACTGTCACAAGATGAGGGTAGGACCATAGGTTCAGAAGGCTTTCAAAGGAGATTGCAGAAGTTGAGAGTGAAGAACAGGTTATTAGTCATGGTAGCCAAATGAAACCTCGAGGATCAAAGACAGTCTACCTCTGGATATTAGTTGCTGACTATTAAGCTGAAGGCATCTGGCTGGTAACTGCTGGAATGAGAATTGATCAGGACTCTTCTTATGTTCTTATGCAGTAGATCACCAAGGTATCTTGGCCCTAGGTAACTTTTTTTAGATAATAAAAATGCATCAAGCTAGCTGCATATCAGGGAAAGAGAACCTGCCATTTTTAGTACCTGTTGAGGCACAGCTTTGGTTGTGTTTGTTCAACAGGTGGGGCAAACCAAAGAAATAAGGCAATAATGCTTCCATCATAATGTCCTCAACTCTCTTTAAAACAACTGTCTGTCTCCCGATTGCAGAATTGGAGTGTCCTTTCCGCCTTTCCTAATGCGTTGATGATTCTGTCATTAATTGGACCACTGTTAATATCCAAATTGGGGGGGGGGCAGAGGGCAGAGGGTGGGTGGGAGAATAGCCAAACAAGGGGTGGAGTTTAAATGATTTCCTTCAGATGAGGAATTGGTAACACTGACAACTCCAAAAGGGGGGGGGGAATGGGGGGACGACAACCGAATCCAGGCTGTGTGGAGCGCTGAAAAGAATATGAAAGCTTCAGGCACACATCGGATGTTCCGACAAGGGAGAAGTTCAGACCGTGGCATAATTAAGGACGACGGCTTGCGATCATGAGCAACGTAAATGCTGTAATAGAGACCTTGTGCGGTTAATCACTTATATTTGCGTTGCTAGGTTCAAAATACACAGAATTCACTGGATAGAAAATAGAGGGGAAATGGAGCCAAATGGCAGCACAGACCCATCCAGTTTATGTGCCTGCTTATATACCTACCAAGCAGCAAATCAGTTCATCGAGTCACAGAATTTTAGAGTTCGGGGTCATTTAGAGCTGCATCACACCAGCGTTATATTGTGCAATCACTGTGAATTGCATGCAAAGGACTGAGAAGTTTTCCACCTTAGAATCTGCTTTTATTGTGAAGTACTCCCATGCATCCTGCCTTAATTGCACTATAAAAGCAAAAGACTCGCCGTATTTTGATACTAGTTTTTGAGCGTCTCATCTGAGCGGCCACTGGGGCACAGGAGCAGGATTTGAAGAAAAAATAACCAAATGCTTACATCTGTGTAAGCTTTAAAGATAAAGGCATCAAAATTGGCACAGTAATAGATATTAAGGAGAGCTTTAAGCATACCAAATTTGAATCGAATTTTTTCTAATGATTTTTTTTTTTTACGTTTCCCCCCTTAAACCCATTTCCTGGTAAGCAAAGGATCTAGCCGCCTGGTAGCAACAACAAAACACCTACAGCTTAGTGCTGTAGGGATAATTTGAGGGAAACAGGTAAGTGGGATGAAGCTATTAGTTCGACGTCTTGCTGAGCGCCCATCTCAAGTAAACTTTAAAGCAAGAGGACCCAGCGGTCTGAACTGGGTGTATTTATTTTCATTACATTTTATATCCCTTTCACGTAACAGGCTAACCCACCCAGTGTAGGTGGTTGTTGAAGCGTGGGTTATCGTGTTGTGTGAAGGCAGTGAATTTTCCCACAGGGTGGGTTATTGTATCGTCTGAACGCAGCGCTTTTTGGGCAGGGTGGGTTACCGTGGTGTCTGAACGCAGCACGTTTTCCACCCAGTTGTTTGTCAGCCATGCAGCATGGCTTGTCCACCACCTTGAACAACCCAACAACTAGCCATGGGTTCTCAAAGTGGCTTGTTTGAGAAAAGTAAACCACACTCAGGGCCGGTGCTACCATAGAGGCCACTCAGGCGGCCGCCTAGAGTGCCAAGGCAAGGGGGGCACCTACCCGGAAGCCGCTCTCCCACAGCAGCTCTGAGAGGGCAGCTTCCGGGCGCACCGTTCCAAAGCCACCTGCCCGCCCCAGTGTCCTGGCTTCGCTTCGACTGGGTGGGCGCCAAAGCGAAGCCAGAACGCTGAGGTGGGGGAGCGGGGGGCGGCTTCGGAACAGCGCTCCTGGAAGTCACTCTTCCAGAGCAGCTTCCAGCCGGGCGCGCCATTCCGAAACCACCACCCCACCCCCACCCCAGGGTCCTGGCTTTGCTTCGGCTGGGTGGGCGCCAAAGCGAAGCCAGAATGCTGAGGTGGGGGGCGGGGGCGGCTTTGGAACGGCGCTCCTGGAAGTCGCTCTCCCAGAGTGGCTTCCTGCCAGGCACGCTGTTCCGAAGCCACCCACCCCACCCCAGGGTCCTGACTTCGTTTCGGCTGGGCAGGCGAGATGGTGCCCCGCGCCCAGGTATGCTGGGGTGGGGGTGGGAGGGTGAAAGCAGCTCACCTGCCTAGGGCGTAAAATAGTCTGGCACCGGCCCTGACCACACTGCATAGTTAACAAGCCTCTGTGCGGAAAACATGCTGGGTTCAGACAACACGATAGCCCACCCTGCGGAAAACGCATTGCGTTGAGACAATATGTTTGCACAATCACACAGGAGAAATAAGTCACGGGTAGCTTATTCACCCACCCCAACGCAAGTGCCGGCCGGGATTAGCATAATTTCCTTCGGCAACACGACTTGTAGAGCCAACAAGCCACCCCAGAACCCTAAAACAGCCCATGGGTTGTGGGTGGTTTGTTAACCACAATAATTAAGATAACTCCCCAGTGTGCATTGGGGGGGGGGCAGAAATAAGGCACCACGGCTTATTTCCCCTCTGTGATCATGTGAAGCCGATCAGCTTGTGATGTTAGATCTACTGTGCATTTGGAATGAAAGGACCGGAAAGGGGAAAAGGCCTTCAGGGAGAGAAAAGCTATTAATATTCTTTCTTTCTTTTATGCCTGCGAAGGCATTCACAGTCTTCTTCTCACTCACTGCTAATGAGACGGGTTTTCCATATTCCGGGTTGTGGTTTTTTACATGCGGTGAATTGAGACTGGGAGGCAGAAATTCTTTAGAGACACCAGACTATGCAGTCACTCAAAAAAAAAAAATTGCTGAGCTGGAGAAGGTGTAGAAATGGGTTACCACAATGATCAAGGGGATGGAGCAAAAAAAAAAAAAAACCACCAAGGATAGGTGACACAGCTGTGTGTGTGTGTGTGTGTCAGCAGGGCAGGTATTAGCTGACAAAAAGAGTCATAGAATTGTAGAATAGTAGAGTTGGAAGGGGCCTCTAAGGCCATCGAGTCCAACCCCCTGCTCAAGGCAGGAATCCACCCTAAAGCATCCCTGACAGATGGTTGTCCAGCTGCCTCTTGAAGGCCTCTGGTGTGGGAGAGCCCACAACCTCCCTAGGTAACTGATTCCATTGTTGTACTGCTCTAACAATCAGGAAGTTTTTCCTGATGTCCAGCCAGAATCTGGCTTCCTGTAACTTGAGTCCAGTATTCCATGTCCTGCACTCTGGGAGGATCGAGAAGAGGTCCTGGCCCTCCTCTGTGGGACAACCTTTTAAGTATTTGAAGAGTGCTATCATGTCTCCCCTCCATCTTCTCTTCTCCAAGCTAAACATGCCCAGTTCTTTCAGTCTCTCTTCATAGGGCTTTGTTTCCAGACCCCTGATCATCCTGGTTGCCCTCCTCTGAACACGCTGCAGGTTGTCTGCATCCTTCTTGAATTGTGGAGCCCAGAACTGGACGCAATACCCTCATGTTTATAGGGATTAGAGAAATTCATGGAGGAGAAGGACTCCTATGAGTCATGATAGCTATATATTACCTAGGGATGGAGGAGAAATTTGTTCACTTTGCATTTTAATACGAACTTACCTTAATTTTGCACTTTCAAAGTAATACACAATCAGCAACTCAGTTGTCCTTCGAAATCTGCGGTTGTCCGGGTTTTGCAGTGGAATTTTCTGATGAGAAAATAAGTACAAAAAATACATATATTAAGGGAAAGTGGACATAAAGTGTGTATTAGTGGGAAATAACGTTCAAAAATGTGTATTAGGAAAAAATGTACATATTTCAGTCGTGAATCAAAATATCTACAGTCAAGAGTGGCCTGTAATAACTGGGGTTAAGAATGGCCAAAGGCACAATCATTTTAAAGGAAGTTTAAAGTGATCTGAGTGAGGCTTCATTTCCCAATGTACACACACACTTACTTTGCTTGGTCCGCCATCACCTCTGCTTAAACAGGTTTGCAGGTTTCTGAAACTATTCAAAAACCTACAGAACTTGTTTGTTAAGGGTAAAGTGGGATGAGTCAGTTCACACAAATGAACTGTCTCTGCAGAGGCCACCAGTGAGGGAGGAAGCAGCAGCCAGGCACCTCTCCACCATGCCTGGGTCCAGCTCCAGCTGAGAGCCCCCTCCCTCCTGCTGTCAACAGTAACTGCTGAACTTTCCAACTAAGATTGTAGTGCCTGAATTTGCTTTCCTTTCCCCCCTCCTCCTCCTCCCTCCCAATCCCCTTTCCTTTTGTGTCATGTCTTTTAGATTGTAAGCCTGTGGGCAGGGACTGTCAAGAAATACTTTTGTAAGCCGCCGTGAGAGCCTTTTTTGGCTGAATGGCGGCATAAAAATCCTTAAATAAATAAATAAATAAATACTTCTTCTAAACTGCTATCTTGGAAAGATTTAAAAAAAACTAAAACCCACAGCTACATAGCTTCATCCCACGTACCTGTTTCCCTCGAATTGTCCCCTACAGGGCTAAGCTGTTGCTGTTGTTGTTGCTACCGGGTGGCTAGATCCTTCGCATACCAGGAAATGGGTTTAAAGGGGGAAATGTAAAAAAATCATAAAAAATCAATGGATGACCCAATCAGATTCAAATTTGGTACGCTTAAAGCTCTCCTTAATATCTATTACTGTGCCAATTTCGATGTCTTTATCTTTAAAGCTTACACAGACGTAAGCATTTGTTTAATTTTTCTTCTAATCCTGCTCCTGCGCCCCAGTGGCCGCTCGGACGATACGAGTGAAAGCTAGTGTCAAAATACGGCAAGTCTTTTGCTTTTATAGCACAATTAAAGTGGGATGCATGGGAGTACTTCACAATAAAAGCAGATTATTGTCCAGGTCCGGGCCCAATTCAAAGTGCTGGTATTAACATTTAAAGCCCTAAACGGCTTGGGGCCGGGCTATCTGAAGGAACGCCTCCTCCTGTATGTACCTGCCCGGACCCTAAGGTCATCCACAGGGGCCCTTCTCCGCAAGCCCCTGCCAAAGGAAGTGAGGCAGGTGGCTACCAGGAGGAGGGCCTTCTCTGCTGTGGCACCCCGGCTGTGGAATGAGCTCCCTAAGGAGGTTCGCTTGGCACCTACACTATATGCTTTTAGGCGCCAGGTAAAGACCTTTTTTATTCTCCCAGCATTTTAACAATCTATGAATAAATCTTAACTTGGTGTTTTAAATTTGTAATTTTGCATTGCTGCTCTTTTGATCTGGTTGAGCTTTTAGATTGTATTTTATAGTATGGTTTTATACTGTTGTTTTATTCTTTGAATGTTTTTAATTTTTGTGAACCGCCCAGAGAGCTCCGGCTATTGGGCGGTATAGAGATGTAATAAAATAAATAAATAAATAAATAAATAAATTATGAGCTGGAAAATTTCGGAGTCCTTTGCACACAAATTCACAGTGATTGCACAGTATAACGCTGGTGTGATGAAGCTCACAGATATCTCCAAAGCACCCACCTTTTAGACTATCCAGGAGCTATTTGTCAGGGGGACATCGCAGAGAAGCTAACAGGATTGTAACTTGAATTAGTGTATCATTGCATTGCAGTCCTATGATGGAGTTGTTTGCAGATTAAGGCTGCAGAAGTAGAATACTTATTAAGGAGGGTCAGAGCAATTCTAGCCCCTTCCATAGAATTATAGAATCATAGAATAGCAGAGTTGGAAGGGGCCTACAAGGCCATCGAGTCCAAGCCCCTGCTCAATGCAGGAATCCACCTTAAAGCATCCCTGACAGAGGGTTGTCCAGCTGCCTCTTGAAGGCCTCTAGCGTGGGAGAGCCCACAACCTCCCTAGGTAACTGATTCCACTGTCGTACTGCTCTAACAGTCAAGAAGTTTTTCCTGATGTCCAGCTGGAATCAGGCTTCCTTTAACTTGAGCCCGTTATTCCGTGTCCTGCACTCTGGGAGGATCGAGAAGAGATCCTGGCCCTCCTCTGTGTGACAACCTTTGAAGTCTTTGAAGAGTGCTATCATGTCTCCCCTCCATCTTCTCTTCTCCTTGCTAAACATGCCCAGTTCTTTCAGTCTCTCTTCATAGGGCTTTGTTTCCAGACCCCTGATCATCCTGGTTGCCCTCCTCTGAAGACTCCAGCTGAGGGAGGTTCAGATGGGTGAAAGTGCCCCTTCCCCTGCAAGGTGGCATGTCTGCCCCAAGACAACCTGCAGAACACTCCAGAACTATTGTGCATCCAGCTGTACTCCCAAGTAGAGCAAACGAATTACAGCCAGATATGATCCCAACTGTAGTATGAGCCTACGAGGGACATTCCATGGCCATGGCCAAGAGATTTGCTTGCTCTCCTGAAAAGGTCCCGAATTTGGCACGGGAACCTGCACCAACCAGGTGCTGGTGTAGTTGCATCCCTCCAACAAATTGGATCCCCAACTAATAGGATCCCCAAATAGGATTCCCCGAAGGAAACGAAAAGCATGCACAACACTGACCGATCGCTGCCGCTTTACACAAACACACTGCCGTTGTTGGTAAAGACTACTGAGAGAACGGTACGCAGACAATCATAAATGCAAATGGTTGTGGTCTTAATGGCTCACTGGTTCTCTCTTGCTGTGCTTAACTCTAGCCGCGAGGAGGAGCCAATTCACTCTCACAAATGCTATTAGACTGCCCAGCAAAGGAGTGTTTTTTTCCACGATCAGAAACACTTAAGAACATTTTATTCAGCCTCCAGATTTTCTGTTATCAAAGGCTGTAACTACGTCCCACTAACGCAGATAACATGATAATGGATCCACTTAAATGGAAGATTTGCTGCCCTGTTCGACTGCAAGAAGGATTTCTGAGCTATGTTTTTAGGTGTTATTCTGAATTGTGATGATGATGATTTAATTTTTTTAGATGCTGTACAATAAAATGGACTGTTCATGGATGCACGAGAGCGCAACTCACTGGTGCGCATGCATTTGTGTCCCTGTGTGAAATTACCCTCTTCCCATTCATGTTCGGCCTACACATTGCACCAAACTGATACACCATAAGAACATCAGAAGAGCCCTGATGCTGGATCAGACCAAGGGTCCTTCTAGTCCAGCACTCTGTTCACACTGTGGGCAAACAGCCATCGGCCAGGGATCAACAAAGCAGGACATGGTGCAACAGCACCCTCCCCACCCATGTTCCCCAGCAACTGGTGCACACAGGCTTATTGCCTCAAATACTGGACATAGCACACAACCATCAGGGCTAGTAGCCATTGATAGCCTTTGCCTCCAGGAATTGATCCAGCCCCCTTTTGAAGCTGGTCAAATTGGTGCCCATCACTATATCTTGTGGTAGTGAGTTCCATAATTTAATTATGCGCCGTGTGAAAAAGTACTTACTTACTTACTTATTTATTTATTTATTACATTTCTATACCGCCCAATAGCTGGAGCTCTCTGGGCGGTTCACAAAAATTAAAACCAAAATATAAAACAACAGTATAAAACCATAATATAAAAGACAATATAAAAGCTCAACCAGACAAAAACAGCAGCAATGCAAAATTACAAATTTAGAACACCATGTTAAAATGTATTTATAGACTGTTAAAATGTTGGGAGAATAAAAAGGTCTTCACCTGGCATCTAAAAACATATAATGTAGGTGCCAAGCGAACCTCCTTAGGGAGCTCATTTCACAGCCGGGGTGCCACAGCAGAGAAGGCCCTCCTCCTGGTAGCCACCTGCCTCACTTCCTTTGGCAGGGGCTCACGGAGAAGGACCCCTGAGGATGACCTTAGGGTCCGGGCAGGTACATATGGAAGGAGGCGTTCCTTCAGATAGCCTGGCCCCAAGCCGTTTAGGGCTTTAAATGTTAATACCAGCACTTTGAATCGGGCCCGGACCTGGACTGGCAGCCAATGAAGCTGGAAAAGGACTGGCGTGATGTGATCTCGTCAGCCAGTCCCTGTTATTAAGCATGCTGCCCTGTTTTGTACCAGTTGAAGTTTCTGGACCGTTTTCAAAGGCAGCCCCATGTATAACGCATTGCAGTAATCCAAACGAGACGTTATCAGAGCATGGATCACTGTAGCTAAGCTATCTCTGTCCAGATAAGGGCGCAGCTGGTATATCAGCCTAAGCTGGTAAAAGGTACTTCCTTTTATTTGTCCTGGATCTCCCACCCATCAGCTTCATGGGATGACCCCACTGGGTTCTAGTATTTTGAGAGAGGGAGAAAAATGTCTCCCTGTCCACATTATCCACCCCATGCATAATTTTGTACACTTTTATCCTATCTCCCCTTAGCCTCCTTTTTTCCGAGCTAAACAATCCCAGCTGTTGTAACCTTCCCTCATAGGGGAGATGCTCCAGCCCCTTAATCATTTTAGTTGCGCTTTTCTACCTTTTTCCAGCTCCATAATATCCTTTTTTAGGTGTGATGACACAGTATTCTAAGTGTGGTCGCAATATAGATTTGTAGAAAGGCAGTATGATACTGGCAGTTTTATTCTCAATTCCTTTTCTTATAATGCCTAACGTGGATTTTTTTCTTCTCTCCTTCTCTGGTGGCACAGGGTTTAAGGGTCGGCCATGACTCAGCCCAGACTCCTGATCTTCCTGTTGATCCTGTTGGCATCCAGGACGGGCCGACCCCTTCAGCTCTACAAGGCCGAATCTATCTTCAGCTGCATCAACGCCGCTCTCGCGGGGGCCAAGAAAGGCCTCTCCGGCGACAATTCCCCCCTAGAAAAGCGGAGTTTCGGATTCCCTTCAGGGCGTGAGGGCACCTCCTCCGAGGACGATGAAGAGGAAGCCAGGGCCGAGGGGGAGGAGAAGGAGAAAAGGACGTTCCCTGTGGTCACCCGCTATAAATACCTTGCCCAAGCGCAGGCGAAAGGCAAGGCCTACCAAGACCAGGCCAAAAGCGACCGACGCACTAAGTTCACGCTGTCCCTTGACGTCCCAACCAACATCATGAACATCCTTTTTAACATTGCCAAGGCCAAGAACCTGAGGGCCAAGGCAGCCGCCAATGCTCAGCTGATGGCTCAAATTGGCCGGAGGAAGTGATGAGGGCCGGTCTGGGAAGGAGGGAGGCAGGGAACCAAGCTAAAACTGAGGCAGGGCTGGGCGACCACCAAGGGAGGAGACATTGCTTTTCGCCTTCCCTTCCTCCCGGCCCTGGAGGCAGAACTGTCAGCTGTACTATACTAGATGAGCGCTGTATATTTTCCAACCCTTAAAGCTATTTAACATTCGTACGTCTTTCTTTCCGTTCTCTCAGTCCCCCGCTCAATGGAACCTGTGCTAAGTGGAACACTTATCTGGGATCCTGAAGGAAAATTCCGAGTGGGGGAGGCTGTTCGCTTTATATGATGCAGGCCCCCATTAAAGCAAATTCTCTTGAGGTTCTAATTCTGTTCATTTATTTATTTCCCCCCTCCCCATTCAACTGGACTGCCAGGGCTATGCCTGCCGTATTGGCCTCAGCCAATCGCAGTCCGGAAAGGTACGAAGAAGGTTTGCTAAGAGATTTGAAAGATGTAGAGGCAAATGCTATTTTGGGCTGCATTAACAGAAGTATAGTTTCCAAATTGCATGAGGTGCAGGTTCCTCTCTATTCGGCCCTGGTTGGGCCTCATCTTGAGTATTGTGTCAAGAAGGATGCAGACAAGCTGGAGCGTGTTCAGAGGAGGGCAACCAGGATGATCAGGGGTCTGGAAACAAAGCCCTATGAAGAGAGACTGAAAGAACTGGGCATGTTTAGCCTGGAGAAGAGAAGATGGAGGGGAGACATGAGAGCACTCTTCAAATACTTAAAAGGTTGTCACACAGAGGAAGACCAAGATCTCTTCTCGATCCTCCCAGAGTGCAGGACACGGAATAACGGGCTCAAGTTAAAGGAAGCTAGATTCCAGGTGGACATCAGGAAAAACTTCCTGACTGTTAGAGCAGTACGACAATAGTACCAGTGACCTAGGGAGGTGGTGGGCTCTCCCACCCTAGAAGCCTTCAAGAGGCAGCTGGACAACCATCTGTCAGGAATGCTTTAGGGTGGATTCCTGCATTGAGCTGGGGGTTGGACTTGATGGCCTTATAGGCCTCTTCCAACTCTACTATTCTATGATTCTTGACTGAGTGGGAGGAAGAATCTCAGACAGTTCCCATTTTGACAAAAACATACCAGTTTTGCACTTCCCAAATCCACACGCAAACCGGAAGGCAGTTCTCCTCCAGTCCTCACACTGCTCAGAAGTTTGCGATGGGAGTTTTCTCAATAAAAACATGCATGGAAAAATGTAGATGTTGGTGAAAGTAACGTACAACGCGGCATTACAAAGGAAAACTGCTTGGAAGAAGGTGCATATTAAATGTATACATAAACGCAAAATTGCGTGATAAGGTGTCTGCTATGGAAAGTGCGCACAAAAAGGACAATGACGTTTCATGCAGATGTGTGGGGAAGTCACAAACTGCTGTGGAAACGGGACAGAACAAATTGAAGATGGGGAAAAATGGGAAACTGGAAGAAACCAGAGTCGACAGATTCATTCATTCTTCGCCAGGGCTGGTCAAGTTGTGGCCCTCCAGATTTTTGGCCTAAAACTCCTATCAGCCTCAAGCAAAGCCAATGGTGAGGGGATTTCTAGGCCAAAGCAACATGCAGGACAGGCTGAGGCGCATGCACGCGCGCGCACACACACTCACACACAGGGCCGGTGCTACCATAGAGGCCACTCAGGTGGCCGCCTAGAGCGCCAAGCTAAGAGGGGCGCCGGGCACAGCGCAGCACTCACGCGCGTTTGCTGTGAGCCGGCCCAGACCGAGGATTCAGCTGGGCCTGGGTGGGCGAGATGGCGCCCCGTGCCCGCCCAGCCGAAGCGAAGCCAGGGAAGTGGGGGGGTGGCGGGGCGGCTCCATGTCCGGACTTCCGGAATGCGCCTGGAAGAGAGAGAGAGAGAGAGAGAATGTATGGGTGAATGGGGTCTTTGAGTGAATGCATGTGTTCATGCATGTGTTTGCTTGGAGTGAGTGATGCTGAGTGTGCGTGTGCACACGTGTGTGAGTTGGGGGGGATGATTTGGAGGTGATATTCCTATTAAATAATGTATTGTAGACCCATAGACGTTCCTTTCCAATTTGTTTGCTATAATTGGCATGACGTATTTCTTGCACTTTAAAATAAATGTAGCAGTTTCAAGTTCTGTGCCTCTTATTTTTTCCAGGAAACATATGTCCTTAAAAATCAAAGTTGGCATTTTTTTTGGGGGGGGGGGGTGTTAGAGAGAAAGTAGCTCACCTTGCCTAGGGCACAAAATAGTCTGGCACCGGCCCTGCACACACACACAACTGGATGGGAAGATTCCTCCATTGACTTGTATAAGGGGGGGGGGGTCTGCCCTGCCCAAAAAAACCAGCTGGGGAGGTTGAAGTTCACCCCCCCCCCAGACCCTTGGGGAAAACAAGGTTCATAGTGACCTCCAGCAAATTTCTCATGGGCGGTGGGGTGGGGGTCTTCTCCTTTCCCTATTCAAGCCAATGGACTGTTTTTTCCACTAACGCATATAGGGAAGGGGGAAGGCCTTCCTGTCCCCCAAAAATGGCTGGGGGCAGAAACCCCACTCGCACACATACACATTCCAGCCATTTTTTCTTGGGAAATTTTCCCCTCCCTATTTAAGCTAATGGAAAGAGGGAAGCAGGAGACAGAGAAAGCTGAGTGTAGCCAACCCCTCCCAGGTGTTGCGTAAACAGAGACACTCTAGGGTGTCTCCCTGGAGGGTACCCGGATTTTTCGGAAGCAGGACACAGAGGAGATTTATTCCGCGGAATAGATCAGCAGGGGGGCTTAAGAGCCCAAATCACAGCTGATGAAAAAGCAATCCTAACACAGTCTTTTTTATACTTCTTAGTCACACAATAACTTGACTGAAATGCCCAAACTTTATGCTTATCCAGTACAGCAGCAGTTATCCTTCCCAGATATCGCGTTAATGTTAAAAATTAACAGTAAGTACATGTCGGCAGATAGATTCACATCCTTCTGTTGCTACTTCTATTGCTCATTGTTCCAAGAGATTACGCAGGCATAAAGTTCAAGCAGCGAACAGCATGGTCAATGCAAGATACAGATAACAGTCTTAATACAAAATGCAACAAATGGAATCACTTCGGTTCTTTCCCCTTTCTGCTACTTCATTTTCCTAACACAGTCATCTGTAGGCCCTGGGCACAGCTCTGCCCTGGTCATTTGGTTTTTCTTCCATTTGCTCCACCTCCTCAGGTTTTCAGACCACGGCCTCCTTTGACCGCCTTCCTTTAGCTACCTTGCTTCCTGCCTGGACTGGCATCTCTAGCCATCTGCTTTCTCTGGTGACCTGCAGATCTTTTGGCCTACAACTTCCATCCTCCCTGACCATGAAGTGTGCTGGTGGGAACTGTAGTCCAACTCCATCCAGGAGATGGGGAGAGACAGGCCTAGAGCATGCAAAAGCCTCCCTTGAAGCACTTGGGAGCTCTTCTCAGGTTCTTCACCAGTCCCCCCTGCCCCATTCCTCTAGCTCTTCCTCCAGGTTCTTCTTCCTTAGACCATTGCCTAATAGTCTGCATCTTCCCTTCAGGCCTCTTGCCTTTAGGACTCTGAGATGCGAGGCGAGAGGCGTGGCACACACAGCTCTGACCTCCAGCTTCTCACTGCTGCTCCTTGCTCTGATCCACAGCACCTGCTGCTTCAAACAACCTCCTGGACATCTTTACTGGGACTGTGTGTGTGTGTGTGTGTGTGTGTAAGGGGGAGGCTAAAGACCTGATGGGGATGGACACACAAACACTACTGCTACTTAAATTTGAAAAAAACTAGACAGGGCAATGGTGATCAGAGAAGGGCAACCAGGATGATCAGGGGTCTGGAAACAAAGCCCTAAGAAGAGAGACTGAAAGAACTGGGCATGTCCTGGGCCCAGCGCTCTCCAACATTTTTATTAATGATTTGGACAAGGAGGTGCAGGGAACGCTGATCAGATTTGCAGATGACACAAAATTGGGTAGGATAGCTAATACCCTGGAAGACAGAAACAAACTTCAAAGTGATCTTGATAGGCTGGAGTGCTGGGCTGAAAACAACAGGATGAAATTTAATAGGGATCAATGCCAAGTTCTACATTTAGGAAATAGAAACCAAAGGCACAGTTACAAAATGGGGGATACTTGGCTCAGCAATACTACAAATGAGAAGGATCTTGGGATTGTTGTAGATCACAAGCTGAATATGAGCCAGCAGTGCGATATGGCTGCAAGAAAGGCAAATGCTATTTTGGGCTGCATTAATAGAAGTATAGCTTTCAAATCACGTGAGGTACTGGTCCCTCTCTATTCGGCCCTGGTTAGGCCTCATCTAAAGTATTGCGTCCAGTTCTGGGCTCCACAATTCAAGAAGGACGCAGACAAGCTAGAGCATGTTCAGAGGAGGGCAACCAGGATGATCAGGGGTCTGGAAGCAAAGCCCTATGAAGAGAGATGGAAAGAACTGGGCATGTTTAGCCTGGAGAAGAGAAGATGGAGGGCAGACATGAGAGCACTCTTCAAATACTTAAAAGGTTGTCACACAGAGGAGGGCCAGGATCTCTTCTCGATCCTCCCAGAGTGCAGGACATGGAATAACGGGCTCAAGTGACAGGAAGTCAGACTCCAGCTGGACATCAGGAAAAACTTCCTGACTGTTAGAGCAGTATGACAATGGAATCAGTTAACTAGGGAGGTGGTGGGCTCTCCCACACTAGAGGCCTTCAAGAGGCAGCTGGACCACCATCTGTCAGGGATGCTTTAGGGTGGATTCCTGCATTGAGCAGGGGGTTGGACTCGATGGCCTTGTGGGCCCCTTCCAACTCTGCTATTCTATGATTCTATGATTCTATCAGGGCTAGTAGCCGTTGATAGCCTTTGCCTCCAGGAATTTATCCAACCCCCTTTTAAAGCCATCCAAATTGATGGCCATCACTACACCTTGTGGTAGTGAGTTCCACAGTTTAACTATGCGCTGCGTGAAGACTGCACAAGGACTGTGCCTTCAATGTGCCAAAACAAAAATTAAAGTAAGCACCCACTGCTTTTAACTTTAGAGCACTTGTAGTTGAAAACACTTCTAATAACTAGTACTACCTGCGACGTCATCGACCTCATACAGAAGGCCTCGCCTAGCACAGCCTTCTCAAGCCAAGCGCACCTCTTGAAAAACCTGAGTAAAGGGTAAAAACAAGACAACCTCTCCCGTATATGTGAGGGAACAAGGTAAAGGGTTTTGGCAAATAGGTTCGTTACTGCGGTACTGGACGGCAGGTGTATTTGTAGATGTTTTTACACTTTGTAATAGAGCAGGTGATATATCCGAGCTGACGCGTGGTTTGAAATTTAACAAATCTTTAGTATTTCAATTCAGATCAAACCTGCCTATTTTTATATTCAAAGTAACAGTCCCAAGTCCCTTAAAAATTCTCACTCCTCACACCAAACACTCTCACGAAGCACAAGCTAGACTAAAACTCCTAGACTAAAAGCAAACCTCCCTCCAAACAAACAAAACTAAAACTAACTCACAATCCCCCTCAGCCAATCTCTTTATACTCCTCCCGCGCCGCCTCTCACCGCATCACCAGCCACACCCACTCAGTCAAACATTCTGCACTCACTAGACATACAAAGACAGACATACCTAAGCGGCAGAAAGGTGGGTACCGCCACACTACCCTTTCCCCCTCTTCTAAACGCAATAGAAGAAGTGCTACCACATCAAGGATTCGTTTGTTGCACATTTTATTTTGATATGCTTTGTGAGAGCGGAGGGAAGAGAAGCAGAACAGGTCATGCCATTCCGGAGAGCAGACAGCGGCGCAAGGCGAATGGTGTTCCATCCCATCCCAGCACCAGAAAATCTCAGCAAGCAGAAGCAAAGAGATGCTCCGATTTCATGACATGAAAAGGGTGGCTTCACTACAGCACGGACACTCAGTATTCTTGGTCGTCTTCTGCGTCAGACCCAATGCCAGAGTCTTGTCCCACTTCTTCGTAATCCTTCTCCAGGGCAGCCAGGTCCTCCCGGGCTTCGGAGAACTCCCCCTCCTCCATGCCCTCGCCAACGTACCAATGCACAAAGGCCCGCTTGGCGTACATCAGGTCAAACTTGTGGTTCAGGCGGGCCCAGGCCTCCGCGATGGCCGTGGTGTTGCTCAGCATGCAGACGGCCCGCTGCACCTTCGCCAGGTCTCCCCCAGGTACCACCGTGGGGGGCTGGTAGTTGATGCCCACCTTGAAGCCGGTCGGGCACCAGTCCACAAACTGGATGGACCTCCGGGATTTAATGGCTGCGATGGCCACGTTGACGTCCTTGGGCACAACGTCGCCCCGATAGAGCAGGCAGCAAGCCATGTATTTGCCTCGGCGAGGGTCGCATTTCACCATCTGGTTGGAGAATTCGAAGCAGGAATTGGTGATCTCTGCCACGGACAGCTGCTCGTGGTAGGCCTTCTCCGCCGAGATGATGGGGGCGTAGGCGGTCAAGGGGAAGTGGATGCGGGGATAAGGCACCAAGTTGGTCTGGAATTCAGTCAGGTCCACGTTCAAGGCACCATCAAACCTTAAGGAAGCTGTGATGGAGGACACAATCTGAGCAACTAGCCGGTTGAGGTTGGTGTAGGTCGGTAGCTCGATGTCAAGGTTGCGGTTGCAGATGTCGTAGATGGCCTCGTTGTCCACCATGAAGGAGCAGTCCGAGTGCTCCAAGGTGGTGTGGGTAGTCAGGATGGAGTTGTAGGGCTCCACCACTGCAGTGGAGATCCGTGGGGCTGGGTATACTGAGAACTCCAGCTTGGATTTCTTTCCGAAGTCCACCGAGAGCCGTTCCATTAAGAGAGATGTGAAGCCGGACCCCGTGCCTCCTCCAAAGCTGTGGAAGATCAAAAACCCTTGGAGGCCACTGCACTGGTCAGCCTGTAAGAGAAGAAGGGATGGGTCCCAATGTCAGATTTGTTGCCATGATAGGAGCCTGGTCTGAGAAACCTCATACATGGCACAACTCAGAGCAGAGACCAGCAGCAGGACCCATCATCAAAGACTTCTAATTGTACTGAGGATTTGTCTGGTTAGGTGATGTTCACCCTGTTCTGGAGGGGGTGGCACTCCCCCTAAAGGAACAGGTTTGTAGTTTGGGGGATACTCTTGGATCCAGAGCAGTCACTTGAGGCACAGTGGAACTCAGTTGGTACATCAGCTTAGGCTGATATACCAACTGCACCCTTATCTGGACGGAGATAGCCTAGCTACAGTTATCCATGCTCTGATAACCTCTCGGTTGGATTATTGCAACGTGTTATACATGGGGATGCCTTTGAAAATGGTCCAGAATCTTCAACTGGTACAAAACAGGGCAGCACGTTTATTAAAAGGGACTGGCCAACGAAACCACATCACACCAGTCCTTTTCCAGCTTCATTGGCTGCCAGTCCAGGTCTGGGCCCAATTCAAAGTGCTGGTATTAACATTTAAAGCCCTAAATGGCTTGGGGCCAGGCTATCCTCCCATATGTACCTGCCCGGACCCCAAGATCATCTTCAAGGGGTCCTTCTCCATGAGCCCCTGCCGAAGGAAGTAAGGCAGATGGCAACCATGAAGAGGGCCTTTTCTGCTGTGGCACCCCGGCTGTGGAATGAGCTCCCTAAGGAGGTTCGCCTGGCACCTACACTATATTCTTTCAGACGCCAGGTGAAGACATTTTTATTCTCAGCATTTTAACAGTCTATAAATTCAATTTTAAATTTGCTGTTTTAAATTTGTATTTCTGCACTGCTGATGATTTGATCCCGGTTGTGCTTATATATTGTATTTCATATCATGTTTTTATACTGTTTGTTTTATATACTTTGAATGGCTTTGATTTTTGTGAACCACCCAGGGAGCGTCGGCTATTGGGCGGTATAGAAATGCAAGAAATAAAGTATAGCGTTAGCACTGTTGGGCCTCAGCAGTGTACAAGGGATAGACCTGGGACGGCTTCCAATATATCAGGAAGACACCAGGGGCGGATCTACACAGCACACTGAAGTCGCTTGCATGCGCCTGCGGTACGCCCTGAAAGCGACTGTGTAGATCCTGCCCTGGAAGAGGCGGAGGAAGAGGCGGAGGAGGAGGCGGCTGGGGAATCCGGCCGCGTCCTTGCCGCCGCCGCCGCCCACCTCCCCGCCGGCCTCCTGCTGCCGGCGAAAGAGCCACCCGGGTCGGAGAGCTTCTTCCGCTCTCCGCCCTGCCTTCTTCCACCGAGTGGCTCTTTCGCCGGCAGCAGGAGGCCAGCGGGGAGGTGGGCGGCGGCAAGGATGCGGCCGGATTCCCCAGCCGCCACCTCCTCCGCCTCTTCCAGGGCAGGATCTACACAGTCGCTTTCGGGGCGCACTGCAGGCGCATGCAAGCGACTTCAGTGTGCTGTGTAGATCCGCTCCAGGTTGGGGGAAGCTGGTGTAGCTCAACTGCGAGTCACATGTTGCAGCCTTGGGTGGAACCGAGAGGTTCGCCGCCACACTCACCATTTTACGAATGCGATCCAGGACTGTGTCAATGATTTCCTTCCCGATGGTGTAGTGGCCCCGGGCGTAGTTGTTAGCGGCGTCTTCTTTGCCACTGATCAGCTGCTCAGGATGGAAGAGTGTGCGGTATGGCCCCGTACGAATTTCGTCTGAAAGAAGGGATGGGCAGGAGCCATTAGCAACATCTGCACCGCCATGTACATTAGAACAAAGAGTGTAAGTAGGTCAGTGTGTTGGTAAGAAGAGGCCAATTCGTGTTTCATTAAGTTAACACCAGAGCTGGGCTAACTCCCAGGCAAGGACTCAACATGCCAGAAATTTAAATTGTAACCTTGGCATTTTGGGGACCATAGTGAGTAAGGGAGGGAGAGAGGGGGGGGTCTGTTCAGACAACATACTAAGCCATGGTTAGGCCGCTAACACTTGCACAGCAAATGGCTAACGAGCACGTGGCGCAGAGCGGTAAAGCAGCAGTTTCTGCAGCTGAAACTCTCCCCACGGCCTGAGTTCGATCCCAGCGGAAGCTGGTTTCAGGCAGCCGGCTTGGGTCGACTCAGCCTTCCATCCTCCCGAGGTCGGCAAAATGAGTACCCAGTTAGCTGGGGGAAAGGTAATCACGGCCGGGGAAGGCAACGGCAAACCACCCCGCTCTAAGGCCTGCCAAGAAAACGTCAGCGAAAGCTGGCGTCCCTCCTAGAGTCAGTAATGACTCAGTGCTTGCACGAGAGGTTCCTTTCCCTTTCCTTCCTATGTAGCCACCATGGTTAGGAAAGGCTCACAGGACACGCTAAGTCATGGTTCACAGGACACGCTAAGCCATAACGTTTAGCCCCAAATGCTTAACCGCCGTGGCTTAACGTGTTGTCTGAACAGGGTCAATGAGCGTGTGTGTGAAAGAAAACGTTTTGCTATCTCTGATCTACACTCGTGGATGTGACACAACCGTGTAATTAAGGGGGAATTCATTAGAGCAGGGAGTTTTGACCAATTTTGAGTTTGAGTTTTGCACTTGAACATTTTTTTAAAAATTCAGCAGTATTACATGATAATTGAAATAACGTTAACATTTTTGAGTGCTATTGTGCAAATATTTCCAGTTAAGAAGATACGGCAGCTAAAAGGGTAACAACAGGGAACACGATGGTGCTGAGGTATAGAATCATAGAATAGCAGAGTTGGAAGGGGCCTACACAAGGCCATCGAGTCCAACCCCCTGCTCAGTGCAGGAATCCACACTAAAGCATCCCTGACAGAGGGTTGTCCAGCTGCCTCTAAAGCAGCCTTTCTCAATCTGGGGCGCTCCAGATGTGTTGGACTACAACTCCCAGAATGCCCCAGCCAGCTGGCTGGGGCATTCTGGGAGATGCAGTCCAACACATCTGGAGCGCCCCAGGTTGAGGAAGGCTGCTCTAAAGCATCCCTGACAGATGGTTGTGCCTGCCTGCCAATTGTTATAGATAAACAATTGGCAGGCTGGTACGACACACACGAACAGTTCACTCAACAGGTCATAACTGTGCCTGTTAAAGATCAAAATATGCCACTCTGCGGATCCAGATCATTGGAGATAATGCTACTGCTGTCCGAATCCATTCTTTCCAAATGAAGTCCAAGTTTTTGAGGTCTAAAACCAGACAGAACCACCCCAAGACCACAACTGTTTGCCAACACATGTAGATGCCCCGTAAAGTGGAAGGCATCATCCTCTACTCATCCCTCAAGAAATGCCCAGGGTAAAACCACCCTCTCTCTTAACTCCAGACGCTACCTACGACTGTCGGCTCCAGGTCTACGAACGCTGCTCTGGGGACGTGTTTGCCTGCTCCCGTTTCACAGAAAAAGGTCTCGAAAGATGAGTCCGTTCGGCTCGGCATGTCAGAGCTCTGGATGGTCCCGTCCGGCAGGAAGCCGTGTTCCTGGCAATACAGTTCCCAGCAAGCATTGCCCATTTGAACACCAGCCTGGCCGATGTGGATAGAGAGGCACTCCCTCTGGAACAAACAGTGCAAAGCAAGAGTTATGCAGGTGTCTAGGAAGGCAAAGGTCCACGATGCACCCCCAATGTCTAGACTATGCTTGCTTAATAAGCATTGTTGCTGTTGGCACAACATTCCTACCCAGTAGGAATGTGAAGGGAAGATGGCAGCTGAAACTAAGAAAGAGAGGCTGGGTTCACACTCAGTGCTTGAGTGTGGGTTGTTTTGAGCGATGGTCATAGAATCACAGAACAGCAGAGTTGGAAGGGGCCTATAAGGCCATCAAGTCCAACCCCCTGCTCAGTGCAGGAATCCACCCTAAAGCATCCCTGACAGATGGTTGTCCAGCTGCCTCTTGAAGGCCTCTAGGGTGGGAGAGCCCACCACCTCCCTAGGGAACTGGTTCCATTGTCACACTGCTCTAACAGTCAGGAAGTTTTTCCTGATGTCCAGCTGGAATCTGGCTTCCTTTAACTTGAGCCCGTTATTCCGTGTCCTACACTCCAGGAGGATCGAGAAGAGATCCTGCCCCTCCTCCGTGTGACAACCTTTTAAGTATTTGAAGAGTGCTATCATGTCTCCCCTCAATCTTCTCTTCTCCAGGCTAAACATGCCCAGTTCATATGGGAGGAGGCATTCCTTCAGATAGAATCATAGAATAGCAGAGTTGGAAGGTGCCTCCAAGGCCTTTGAGTCCAACCCCCTGCTCAATGCAGGAATCCACCCTAAAGCATCCCTGACTGATGGTTGTCCAGCTGCCTCTTGAAGGCCTCTAGTGTGGGAGAGCCCACAACCTCCCAAGGGAACTGATTCCATTGTCATACTGCTCCAACAGTCAGGAAGTTTTTCCTGATGTCCAGCTGGAATTTGGCTTCCTTTAACCATGGACTAGCATGCTGTCTGAACCAAGGACATTTCCTGCAGGGTGAACTGTCAACCATGCACTGTGGCTTGTTAATCACCCTGAACAACCAACAACAAACCATGGGGTTTGCTAAGTGATTTGTTCAAGAAGAGTAAGCCACTTCACATGGTTATCAAACCACCCTGCGGAAAATGCGTTGTTGAAACCCAGGCTGCTAACCTGCAGTTCAACAACCAACCCACAGCTCAACAACCAACCCATCATTGTCACTGGAGGCTCAAGTGACCTCAGTGGCACGGAGTGCCTTCTACAAACTCCGGTTGGTGGCCCAGCTACTCCCCTATCTGGACAGGGATAACCTGCCTTCAGTTGTCCATGCTCTGGTAACCTCCAAGTTAGATTACTGCAATGCGCTCTACGTAGAGCTGCCTTTGAAGGCGGTTCGGAAGCTGCAGCTCGTGCAAAATGCAGTGGACGGATTGATTTCGGGAACCAGAAGGTTCGACCCTATAACACCTACTCTGGTCCGCTTGCACTGGCTGCCTGTATGTTTCCGAGCCCAATTCAAGGTGCTGGTTTTGACCTATAAAGCCTTACATGGCTTGGGACCACAATACCTGATGGAACGCCTCTCCCGACGTGAATATACCCAGTCACTACGTTCAACATCTAAGGTCCTCCTCCGGGTGCCTACTCCGAGAGAGGCTCGGAGTGTGGCAACGAGGGACAGGGCCTTTTCGGTGGTGGCCCCCAGACTGTGGAATGATCTCCCTGATGAGGCTCGCCTGGCACCAACCCTGCTATCTTTCCAGCGCCAAGTTAAGACTTTCCTCTTTACCCAGGCATATGGCGGCACATTCTAATTACCCACATGTTCAGTTTTTAATCGGTTTTTAATGCTTTCTGTGTGTATGTTCTGTGTTTTAGAGTTTTAAATTTTGCATACTTGTTTTTACCTCAATTTTAGAATTTCTGTAAACCGTCCAGAGAGCCCTGGCTATGGGAGCGGTATATAAATGCAATAAATAAATAAATTAAATAAATAAATAAATAATACAACCCACAATGAATCGCTTAGTGTGGGTTAGCATGTTGTGTGAACCCAGCCAACACCTCCAATACAGTTGCCTCCGTTTCTATGATTTGTTCTGCCCCATTGCTCCTGAATTCAGGTTTAATTAGGAGATTATGGAATAGCATAATGGTTGTAAGTCATTTATACAGTTTCCAGTGGCGCAGCCGTGTCAGTCTGCCACACCACTAATACATTTATTCTTGCATAAGCTTTTGTAGACACTTCAGCCATATATGTTGCTCACCTTTGATTTAGGACACGATCCTAAAGAAGTCCTATAACAGCCAGTATACCCCAGCCAGCACTGCTGGGCGGGGTATGGTGGGTGTGGTGTGGACAGAAAAAAATCCTACATGCATAAGTTTTGTCGCCTAGAGAATCTAGCCACAAGGCGAAGAATTAGCTTCTGCTCTCCAGACCGCCTGGTGACCTTCCAAATGCCCCTTTAACGTCTTGAACAGAAAGTTATTTAGCTTTGAAACATTGTCAAAAGCCTTTCTAAGACAGCGCCTTATAGAACTTTATGTACATTACACGTTGTCTTACTCCTCAGAGAAATAGTAAGCACTATGTTGTCCGGCTGGAAAACAAGGTTCAAATGTCTACTTCAATTATCTTACCATAAGCAGTTACTGAAAAAGCAAGAAAGTCCTAAGCTAGGGTGACCATATGAAAAGGAGGATAAGGGTCCTGTACCTTTAACAGTTGTACTGAAAAGGAAATTTCATCAGGTGTTATTTGTATATATGGGGAAACTGGTGAAATTTCCTCTTCATCGCAACAGTTAAAGCTGCAGGTGCCCTGCCCTCTTTTAAATCTGGTCATCTAGTATAGCTCCTGCAGCTTTAACTGCTACAATGAAGAGGGAATTTCGCCGGGGTGGGGGGGGGATCTACACTACTGCTTTTAAAGCGCTTTAAAGCACTTTGAAAACGTTTTGAAAACTGTATATGCAGTGTGTCCTGGGACCCAACAGTTGTCAAAACTGTTATAAAGCGCTTTAAAGCGCTTTAAAGCAGTAGTGTAGATCCCCTCCAGGTTCTCCATATATACAAATGATACCTGCTGAAATTCCCTTTTCTATGCAACTGTTGAAGATACAGGAGCCCTGTCCTCCTTTTCATATGGTCACCCTACCTAAGCATCTCACCCTGAGGTACTCAGAAGAAACAGTTCACCTGTGACACTAAGGAAAGGATCTCTGCCAAACCACAAGGCAAACAAGATCAATAATCTACTTCTACTTAAAACAATGAGCTTAACCTTATTATAGGACAGAGCCATTAAAATCATTATACCTTCACATACTCTACAGCCCCCACCCAGCAATGCCTCTTTAAAACCTTTCAATATACACCCCATAGAAATACATACCATGATGACAAAGAGACCTGAAGTTTTCAGAAGTAAGGCCGCCTCGAAGAGTCTACCACCTGCATCTTTCTGGAAACTTTATAGCTAGCTTGGAAAAGGATGCAGCTGTTGAGGAGGACACATTGACCATCTTAAAGGGCCACCGATCCGTTTCCCGAGGGCCGTATATGAACACCACCAAGGGATATCTGAGAAATATGGAATGGATTCAAATGCATTCGGATTTCTATGCCTCCGGCTAGAGGGTTCTGAAGCAAGCCGGCTTTTTCCAAGTTCTACTGAACTTTCTTTTTACTCTTGGGGGAGATTTGCCCAATTTCATTCGTTTGCAAATGCCCACTCACACCAGGGTGGCACATTTGGAAACGAATGAAACTCTGGTGCCCAAAAATCTGATTCTGAGCAGCTGATGGAGACGCCTGACACTCTGTGAAACGCAGACAGAAGGGAGGTGATGAAATGTCTGTACATCCATACATCCCTGGTTGCGATTTACAGCTCAGCTCTGGTTTGCTTACTTGGAAGAAACTCTTGCTGAGAAGTTCTGTGGAGTTAGCCTCAAGCAGTTGTGCATAGGACAGCAGCCTTACTCAAAGGTAACGGCCTGATCCTAGGCATGAGGTGCATCACATTCAATGCAACAGGACTTACTTCCAAGTAAGCAAACATAAGACTTGTGGCATAAGTTTGTCTGATTTTCTTGTGAGTAAACTTGTGCAGGATCGGGATTCCCAATCCTCTGTATGCTTTCATGGAAGTTAAGTCCATTGTATTCATTGCAATGTGCAGTTTGATCCTACGCGTGTGCATTCAGAAGTAAATCCCACTGAGGGTAAATGGAACTTATCCCCTTTAAGACTGGATAGGGTTGTAGCCCTTTTTTTGCCGCAAATTGCCCTGACCTGAGACAGATTATTTTCCTGGGGAGGGAAGAAGGAGAGGAATCTTAAATCTGTGTTAATTATAGGGACCAGATGGCATTTTTGGCAGGGAGAGAAGTAGGTTTTGGGTACCACACTTCAAGAAGGATGCAGACAAGCTGGAGCGTGTTCAGAGGAGGGCAACCAGGATGATCAGGGGTCTGGAAACAAAGCCCTATGAAGAGAGACTGAAAGAACTGGGCATGTTTAGCCCAGAGAAGAGAAGATGGAGGGGAGACATGATAGCACTTTTCAAATACTTAAAAGGTATTACACAGAGAAGGGCCAGGATCTCTTCTCGATCCTCCCAGAGTGCAGGACATGGAATAACGGGCTCAAGTTACAGGAAGTCAGATTCCGGCTGGACATAAGGTGATCCACTGTCTGTCAATGTGCTCCATTGGTCCACACGGAATAATGGGCTCAAGTTACAGGGAGCCAGATTCTTGCTGGACATCAGGAAAAACTTCCTGACTGTTAGAGCAGTACGACAATGGAACCAGTTCCCTAGGGAGGTGGTGGGCTCTCCCACACTAGAGGCCTTCAAGAGGCAGCTGGACAACCATCTGTCACGTATGCTCTAGGGTTTCCTGCATTGAGCAGGGGGTTGGACTCAATGGCCTTTTAGGCCCCTTCCAACTCTACTATTCTATGATTCTAGGTGGGTGGGTGTAGGTTCACTTCTCCTGTATTCCCAGGGATCTGCTTGGGGGAGGGACTGTGGAGGAAAAAGCAGCAAGCAGGGAGAACTCTGCCTGTTGAATTTTTGCCTGATGCGCAACTGATTCAATTACAGTGTCCCATTAAGGGAGGGGAGGGAAAGGTGAGAGGGCTTGTATGGAATAAACTGATAGCATCTGAGTTGGCAGTAACTGACCAAGAAAGAGATCATGGGATTGTAGTGGAATGCTTTTTGAAAAGGATGGCCCAGCGCACAGCTGCTCTTAAACGGGTAAATTGTTTTAACTGCTTTAATTGTTTTTACTGCTTTTAAATTACATATCGTTTTAACTTGGTTCATGGTTAGGGTGACCATATGAAAAGGAAGACAGGGCTCCTGTATCTTTAACAGTTGCAAAGAAAAAGGAATTTCAGCAGATATCCTTTGTATATATGGAGAACCTGGTGAAATTCCCTCTTCATCACAGCAGTTAAAGCTGCAGGAGCTATACTAGTGACCAGATTTAAAAGAGGGCAGGGCTCCTGCAGCTTTAACTGTTGTGACGAAGAGGAAATTTCACCAGGTTCTCCATATATACAAAGGACACCTGCTGAAATTTCCTTTTCAATACAACTGTTAAAGATACAGGACCCCTGTCCTCCTTTTCATAGGGTCACCCTATTCATGGTTTAATTTGTTTTTAGCTGTGTATATTTATTGTTCTATACTGTACGCTTTTATCTGTATGCTGCCCTGAGATCTTAATGATATAGGGCGGGATACAAATGTTTTAAATAAATAAATACATTCCACATTGGGAAAGAAATTGAAAATAAATTGCCCAGATCATACTGCGCTTGTACAAATCTATATTGCTAGACTGCTGTATAACTCTTGCTTTGTGTGGTCCTAACACTGTCTGTTTGATCCAGAGGGAGTGCCTCTCTATCCATATTGGACAGGCTGGAGTGCAGTCCAGTGTTGTTGAGACTCCTGGCATTTGGGGCAGGTGGAAAGAGGAAGCACTGTGGGGTGCCATGAAGTTGGTTGTAGCAGCAGTGCGATCCAGAACTTAGAGGAGGTCAGGAGAGCCACCCTTTCTTTGTATTTTGCTTTTCCTTCCAGAAGGAACGCTGGAACAGCTATCATCCCACAGGAAAGCTGGGGAAATAACTATGGTCTTCTGCAGGGGATGGAGAGATATCGTCCAAACAGCAAGGCTACCCATTGAGAAACACCAACAGAATCGACCTGGCGTACAAGATTTCTAGGGGCCGGCTGCATTTGTGTGATAGGCTCGGCAATTCTTTCATAGAATCATAGAATAGCAGAGTTGGAGGGGGCCTATAAGGCCATCGAGTCCAACCCCCTGCTCAATGCAGGAATCCACCCTAAATTATCCCTGACAGATGGTTGTCCAGCTGCCTCTTGAAGGCCCCTAGTGTGGGAGAGCCCACAACCTCCCTAGGTAACGGATTCCATTGTCGTACTGCTCTAACTGTCAGGAAGTTTTTCCTGATGTCCAGTTGGAATCTGGCTTCCTCTAACTTGAGCCCGTTATTCTGTGTCCTGCACTCTCGGAGGATCGAGAAGAGATCCTGGCCCTCCTCTGTGTGACAACCTTTTAAATATTTGAAGAGTGCTCTCATGTCTCCCCTCAATCTTCTCTTCTCCAGGCTCAACAGGCCCAGTTCTTTCAGTCTCTCTTCACAGGGCTTTGTTTCCAGACCCCTGATCATCCTGGCTGCCCTCCTCTGAACACGCTCCAGCTTGTCTGCGTCCTTCTTGAATTGTGGAGCCCAGAACTGGACGCAATACTCTAGATGAGGCCTAACCAGGGCCGAATAGAGAGGAACCAGTACCTCACGTGATTTGGAAGCTATACTTCTATTAATGCAGCCCAAAATAGCATTTGCCTTTCTTGCTATCATGTCTCCCCTCAATCTTCTCTTCTCCAGGCTCAACATGCCCAGTTCTTTTAGTCTGTCTTCATAGGGCTTTGTTTCCAGACCCCTGATCATCCTGGTTGCCCTCCTCTGAACACGCTCCAGCTTGTCCAGAGGAGGGCAACCGGGATGCAACCAGGATGTTTGCATCGTCTTACGCCTGCCGCCCAGTTAGGAAATTCTATAATCAAGTACCCCCAAGAGAATTCTAGAATTAAAAATGAGATTGCAATGGCTAACGTAACACAGCTTGGCCTCTTGACACACGAGGAATAAAGTCGTCGCATCTCCGAGGTTTGCCAGATGAGAAACAGCAATGCCTGGTCATTAGGGATTGATCATTAGCATTCTTTACTGCTAAGAAAGGAATCCAGATATACTGTAAGGAGGTGCCCATGTTAAATTTATAGTTGTTTTCCACTTAGCATCATTAAAAGACAGTATCATAAAACAACTGGCTACATAATGAGGACAGATGAACCATTGGATAAGTAACCAGAAAGCCTATCCAAGTTCATAAATACAACACATATGAAATAATAATATATATATAAAAAATCAAGCTCACAAGACAGGATGATGACAAGGAAATATTTGTGTCAAAGTTTACCTGTAGCATGTCAAGCGAGGCTAAAATGTTTGCCTAAGTATGTTGTTAGGGTCATTTATCTTGATGAGAAGCTTAGGGAGCAATCCCATGTCCCCTAGGCAGCATCTGGAGGGACATAGGATTTGGGGGTTTTCTTGTTCAGAGCTCAGAGACAGCGCTCAGGGCTCAGAGCCAAGAAACCAGGCTCCTCTCCCTCTTGCAACTAGCATGGAGTGAACCACAGCAGCTGCCTCTCTGTGCTCAGTAAACTAAAGTTCAATCCTGAAAAGTTGGAGATATATTAGAGAACATGAGCGGGAGGGGGTTATTGCACTCATGTTCTGCTTGTGGGTTTCCTGTGACCAGCTGGTTGGCCTCTTGTGAACAGAATGCTGGACTAGATGGCCCCTTGGTCTGATCCAGCAGGGCTCGTCTGATGTTCTAGCAGGAGGTTCATGTGTCCGGATAAGTGGTGTTGAGGGAACTGGTACTAACATTCAAAGCCCTAAATGGCTTTGGGCCAGATTATTTGAAGAAACGCCTCCTCCCATATGTACCTGCCCAGACCTTAAGATCATCCACAGGGGTCCTTCTCCCTGAGCCCCTGCCGAAGGAAGTGAGGCAGGTGACTACTAGGAGGAGGGCCTTCTCTGCTGTGGCACCCCGGTTGTGGAACGAGCTCCCAAGAGAGGTTCGCCTGGCGCCTACACTGTATTCCTTCCAT
The DNA here is from genome assembly GCF_023053635.1 of Elgaria multicarinata webbii. Classification (NCBI taxonomy): domain Eukaryota; kingdom Metazoa; phylum Chordata; class Lepidosauria; order Squamata; family Anguidae; genus Elgaria; species Elgaria multicarinata. The sequence continues at coordinate 5,013,317 of NC_086179.1, read as the reverse complement.
CGCCAGCTGAACACCTTTTTATTTTCTCAGTATTTTAACACCTAATTCAACTTAAATTTAAACTTTGCTGTTTTAATTCCGTATTTTAATCTATATCCATTTCTGCTGTGTGGTTTTATCCTGGTTGTGCTTTTCATATGGTATTTTTTTTTATTTGTGCTTTTAGACTGTTGGTTGTTTTATTATGCTTTTCATGGTTTTAATTTTGGTGAACCGCCCAGACAGCTTCGGCTATTGGGCGATATAAAAATGTAATAAATAAAATAAAATAAACTGTGCTCTCCCAAAAGGATCAGCTCCATCGTGTGAACATGCCCGCACCCACTGGATTTTCAGAAGGTTTCACTGGAGCAGTGTACTGGAGCAGGGAGCGGACTGTGGGACTTCCATTCATCCCTCTGCTCCCTCTTATATCCTGCTCAGTTTTGCTCTCCCAAGTAGTACATATTAGTGAAATCAGATTGCACCAGGATTGAGGCTGTGAAGCAAAGAGTCAGAACACGAGGCGTCTCAGGCAGCAGAAGGCTTTATTGGGTGTTTTTGGGCACAACGGAGTCGTTTATGACCCAGAGTGGGGCCTTCCCGTACCTGAAGCCATCATCCCCTGGTGCCGTAAGAGTGCGCTTCGTTTCGGTCAGGCATGCAATGGTTAGAGGCTCCCAATGGGTCATTTGGGGGGCCCACCCTTGAATACTGGGCAGGGGTTCTCTTTTCTGTTGACCTGGAAGCAAAAAACACACAAAAGGCACAGGTGAGATTGGCCTACGCTCACGGGACTTCGGCGCATAAGAACTGTACAGCATATACCAAATGGGGCTGCTCCAGAAATCTATACAGACAGTGTATGAGGTTATGATTCTCTTGGGTTGAGGGAGAGGTTATGACTGCCTCCTCAGCGCCTCTTTCTTTACTGTGTGTACTGTGAGCTAGGCAGCACCGCCTGCGGAAGAATCTCTACCCCATTCAAAGACGCTGCTCGGGCCGCTTCCCCCTCGCGTGTTCTTCCATTCGAATAATCCCCCCTCCCACCCGGCGGCTCTTCTGGCGCGTCCCACCGGCGGCGGCTCCTCCTGCAAAACACTTTTCTCCCTCGGTGTGTTTGTATTTGCGTTTGCGTGCGCGAGCACACACCGAAGAGAGTCCCGGGGAGATGACACCGCGGGGGAGAGCGAGAGGCAGGAGCTGAACTCGTCCGCCGCACGCACGCAAACGGGTGGGAGGGGGGGTTATTCGAATGGAAGAACACGGGAGGGGGAAGCGGCCCGAGCAGCGTCTTTGAATGGGGTAGAGATTCTTCCGCAGGCGGCGCTGCCTAGCTCACAGTACACACAGTAAAGAAAGAGGCGCTTCTTTTAGGTACGTCTTTTAAAAAGGCGCACGGAGGCGCCTTCGCAACGACGTGTAGATCTGGCCCAGAAGTAATTTGGGACAGGTTGATGTTTTCTGGAAGCTTCTGTCATTATTTCGAGGGCTCTTTCTTTCTTAAATCGTTTTTATCTTGCTCTTCTAAGCACAAAGGAATTGTGCCGCCACGGGATTCTGGATCACCTCTAGTTTCCAAACACGCCTCACACAAACGCTGTGTAGTGCCGTAGGTATCATGGTTTCCAGCTTTTCTCTTCCTTGAGGACGCTGCTCTGGGATTCTGGTTTGAGGACAAACTACAGCTTGCACTAGGATATATGTTTCATCACCAACACTTTTAAAAAACTTTCTTATTTATATATTTTGATTTCCCCCCCCCCCCCGAGGAAATTAATGAATAATTCTGTTCATTAATTAGTTTTCTAGCATTTAAGAAAATGTAATTTATTTATTTATTAGGAATACTTATATATCTCTTAATATAATAAAATTCCTAAGCAATTCTTATATATGAGACTGGCACTTTGGGTAAATACCTAGGGGCTATGCAGCACCATGTGCAGTAACTTGGCTTGCTTTTAATTATATTTTTTAACCAGATGTAGGTATTATGCCTCTTCTGTTCTGGTATGTTTACGGTATGTATTGATGTATATTTGGAACCTGATCCTCTAGATGTGTTATGTCTTTTTTTTTAACATATTTTTCAGGTCCTGCCACTGCTGAAATTTATTTTTTATTTATTTATTTATTTATTTGTTACATTTCTATACTGCCCAATAGCCAGAGCTCTCTGGGTGGTTCACAAAAATTAAAAACATTCAAAGCATAAAACAACAGTATAAAACCATAATATAAAATACAATATAAATTGTTTGTTTAGTACATGGATCACCTTCTGCATCCCTGTATTGTTCCTGACGTGTGTCATGGCCAGGCCTGTTCCCCTTAGCCTGGGCTACTCAATGAGTCTCTTAAGAGGAGAGAGAGAAATGATCAAATAAGGGGGCTGGTCTTACCTAGTCTCGAGGAAGTACGCAAGTGGGGGTACATTCTCTGAAGGCGCCTCTCTGCGTAACTTTTCGAAAAACTCGCTTCACCGTTGAAATCGTTGTTGGTGGCAAATCTGTTTAGGGGACAAGATATGTTCAGATTACTGCAATTCCTGGAGACGAAGGCTATCCATGGCTATTAGCCGTGATGGTTGTGTGCTATCTGCAGTATTCGAGGCAGTAAGCCTGTGTGCACCAGCTGCTGGGGAACATGGGCGGGAGGGTGCTGTTGCACCATGTCCTGCCTTGTTGGTCTCTGGTCGACGGCTGGTTGGCCACTGTGTGAACAGAGTGCTGGACTAGATGGACCCTTGGTCTGATCCAGCAGGGCACTTCTGATGGTCTTCTCCAGTTAGAGCAGCCTTCCTCAACCTGGGGCGCTCCAGATGTGTTGGACTACAACTCCCAGAATGCCCCAGCCAGCTGGGGCATTCTGGGAGATGCAGTCCAACACATCTGGAGGGCCCCAGGTTGAGGAAGGCTGAGTTAGAGCCTGTAGATCAGCCATTTCCGCCTGAAACTGGGAGGAAGGTAGGAGCCACTTGATACTGAGCAAAGCGTCTCAGTCCATACAGCCCAGTACCGGCAGTGACTCTCCAGGGTTTCTACCAGGGAGCATCTGCACGGCGCCATTTTGGTAAGTGGTTGCCTCAAAGCCCTGCAGCATTGCTGCTGCAAGGCGGAATCACTAAAGTAACCTGGCAGGAGGGCGCGGGGGCCATCTGACCAGGAAAAAACACGGCACCGGTGGCCGTTTGGAGCTCCATCACCCCTGAACGTTTGCCCTTGTATTATCCCCCTCTGTTTACTTAGCGTTTGAAAGCCTTACGTTTCATTCATCTTCACACCTCTCCGTGGAATCGCTGTTTCCCGCCCCCCCTGCAGATTCCATTGGTACCTTCCCTGACAATCTGTTGGTTGCTCACAGGGACACCACACCCCTCCCTTCCATCAGCAATGCCGCCGCCCTCAGAACGTTGGATTGAGTGCGATGGGATAAAAATACACGTAGAGGGTTGAGCGCGTTGCTGGGAAAAAACATTCCTTCCCCGCACTTGGAACCCTCGCAAAGAGGGGAGGAAGAGGCGAGATCAGGGCAGGACATGGGCGGCGTCATATGAGTCCTTTGTATGCAATGCACCATGACAGTGGGACGGTGCGATGGAGCTCTTGGTTGGTCAAGCCCGCCCCCCGCCCTGCGTTCCCGCGCTTACCGGATCCGCCCCTAGCAATGGCCACTTGCTTAACCCAAACCAAGGGCACCACTGACTGACAAAGAAACAACGTGGTGACCTTGGAGCAACTGAAAAAGTTGCAGTAAAATAACAGCACAAAAAAGCAGTTTCAGGGAGGAAGACCAATGTGGCCGCAAGTTGGCGGCTACATCATATAAACACCGCAGCGCCACTGCGCAGCCACGATGGGATAGACAGGTGTATAGACAAGCCCCTGGAGATGCCAGGAATTGCAAAGCACACGTTCTACTGCTGAGCTATGGCTCTTCCCTGAGGAGTGCTTCCTCCAGAATGCCTGTATTTAACAGGAGGAAATGTGAACTGTGGAACTTCCTGCCACAAGAAAATAGCAGTGGCGAAGAATTTAGCCATTTCCAGAGCGGGGTTAGAAAATGAGATCAGTCATTGCCATCCTGTGACAGGCTCTGCCATTTTGTGGCCGGTGGGCCTCAGGAATTTTCAGTTTTCAAGTGGCCCCTGACTGAGGCTAGCAAGTCCTGCTGCTATATTGTTGTATATTCTTGCCACACTGTAAGCCACCTTTGGGATGAAACACGGTGCACGTTGTTCTCCATGGCTTTACCTGAATTGTGGAGGCTTCCTCAGTTTCCAGACGTCCGGACCTATCAGCTGTTTCTGTGACGTCCTCAGCGGGGGTAAGCAAAGTGGCTCCTGGTTGTTTGAACTCTATGAGGAAGATGGGGTGGGAAACAGGCCGGTCAAAATAGAGCTCATGGGGCAAAGCTAGGGTGTCCATATGGAAAGGAGGACCGGGCTCCTGTATCTTTAGCACTTGTATAGAAAAGGGACTTTCAGCAGGTGTCATTTGTATGCATGCAGCACCTGGTGAAATTCCCTCTTCATCACAACAGTTAAAGCTGCAGGTGCCCTGCCCTCTTTTGTATCTGGTCACTCTAGTATAGCTCCTGCAGCTTTAACTGTTGTGATGAAGAGGGAATTTCACCAGGTTCTCCACCGCCCAGAGAGCTTCGGCTATTGGGCGGTATAAAAATGTAATAAATAAATAAAATAAAATATCTACAAATGACATCTGCTGAAATTCCCTTTTCTATGCAACTGTTAAAGATACAGAAGCCCTGTCCTCCTTTTTGTATGGTCACTCTAGGCAAAGCTGCCATTCACAATGGAATCAGCTACCTAGGGAGGTTGTGGGCTCTCCCACACTAGAGGCATTCAAGAGGCAGCTGGACAACCATCTGTCAGGGATGCTTTAGGGTGGATTCCTGCATTGAGCAGGGGGTTGGACTCGACGGCCTTGTAGGCCCCTTCCAACTCTGCTATTCTATGATTCTATGATTCTGGGCACCCAGTCTTTGTCCTGAAGGGAAAGACGTCATGCTCTGGGTCAGCTAAAACTTGAAATCCAGAACCTTCCAATCACAATAACGCTGTCCCTGTGAAGGATAGAGTGGGACAGGTCCGCACTATCTTTTAAGCACCCCACTGTTAGAACAGTGCATTGTGTTGGAACAAAAGGAATAAATACCAGTCATTCATGTGTTCCCAATATCATATATCATCCATTCCTTGCTAATTCAGAGTGATTTAATTTGCTCTGGCCAGAATAGGTCAGATGGAAGTTAACGGGGAAAGGGAAACAGAGAAAAACAGTGTGTGAACTCAGGGGTAAAGGAAATGGTCCCTCTCCAGTATTCAGCTGTGGCCTAATCAACACCAAGCAGGATATTGCACTATGAAAGTGATAAAAAGCAGGAGCAAAGCGGTATTGAAGTGAGAGCCAGTGTGGTGTAGTGGCTAAGGTGGAGTCCGGAGATCTGGGTTCTAGTCCCCACTCCGCCATGGAACCCCACTGGGTGACTTTGGGCCGGTCACAGACTCTCAGCCCAACCTACCTATTATTATTATTATTATTATTATTATTTATTTATATAGCACCATCAATGTACATGGTGCTGTACAGAGTAAAACAGTAAACAGCAAGACCCTGCCGCATAGGCTTACATTCTAATAAAATCATAACAAAACAATAAGGAGGGGAAGAGAATGCACCAAACAGGCACAGGGTAGGGTAAAACTAGCAGTATAAAGTCAGAACAAAATCAAGTTTTAAAAGCTTTAGGAAAAAGAAAAGTTTTTAGCTGAGCTTTAAGAGCTGTGATTGAACTTGTAGTTCTCAAATGTTCTGGAAGAGCGTTCCAGGCGTAAGGGCAGCAGAAGAAAATGGACGAAGCCGAGCAAGGGAAGTAGAGACCCTTGGGCAGGTGAGAAACATGGCATCAGAGGAGCAAAGAGCACGAGCGGGCAATAGTGTGAGATGAGAGAGGAAAGATAGGAAGGAGCTAGACAGTGAAAAGCTTTGTAGGTCAACAGGAGAAGTTTATATTGGATTCTGAAGTGAATTGGAAGCCAATGAAGAGATTTCAGAAGTGGAGTAACATGGTCAGAGCGGCGAGCCAAGAAGATGATCTTAGCAGCAGAGTGGTGAACAGAAACCAACGGACTGATGTGAGAAGAAGGAAGGCCAACCTCACAGGGTTGTTGTTGTGAGGATAACATGGAGAGGAGGAGGAGGATTATGTATGCCGCCTTGGGTTCCTTGGAGGAAAAAAATGGGGGATATAAATGTAATAAATAAATAAATCGAAGTGCACTGACAACTGTTGGGGCCCATTGACACATACCATATACCACTTTCATAGTGCTATATCCTGTTTTGGTATAGATTAGGCCTCAAACACATTTTAGGAAAAACATCCAAGATCCGGAGAGGCCTTCTTCCCGCACAAGACTGCAAACCTAGTGGGGGTGGGAGGGAGTCGGGAGAAGGGGATGAAATACTGTTTATGGGCTGTGTGACTTCTTTCTCCTCTGATGCTTGGGCATCATCTCTGAGTTGTTCTGCTCTTTGAGCTTTTCTATACAAGGCTGTTAATCCACTGTATCAACTTTCAGTTTTGTGGTAGAATTGAGATCCGAGCACTACATAAAGAGTGTGTCCTTTCCTGCTTTTCAGCTACATAACCTCTAGGTTGTGCTGTGGAGTAGTGGAACAGTGCAACTACACAGGTGGAAAAAGCATTTTCTTTCGCTTTGAAAAATAATACCATATTTTCCCTGCTCTAAAAACAACTCACTGAAAGCGCTGTTTTAAAACAGCAGCAAAACTGGAAGATCATAGGGATGTAGGAAACTACCTGTCATGATCAGGCCTGTTCCCCTTAGTGTGGGGGAAGGAGTTTCAGGCTATCCATCAGAATCAGATTCTGAACCAAAAGAAACAAGACTGGAAATTAGGGCTGTGCACCGCTTCAGATCCAAATCCTGAATCCTGAACTGGGTGATTCAGACCTCCCTGAAACAGATCCGAAGCGGATCGGAGGAGGTCGAAATCGACCCAAACCAAGGCGGAGGAGAATCATAGAATCATAGAATAGCAGAGTTGGAAGGGGCCTACAAGGCCATCAAGTCCAACCCCCTGCTCAATGCAGGAATCCACCCTAAAGAAGATTCACCCAGGCTCTTCACCAGCCAGAGATGAATCTTCACCAGGCTTTATAAGTGAAAACTCTAACAACTCAGAGTCTGTGGGAACTCAGTCATCTTCAGAAGGGGGAAGGGACTTCAGAGTTGACCAATCCCAGAGTCCGCCGCAGATTCAAACGGGCGGAGCTAAAAGAAGGCGAGAGGCGACCAGCTCGGCTAACTTCTCACCAAAGGCTTCTTCAAAGGAATCCTCCCTGAAGTGAAAGGGACTCAGGGAAAAGACCTTCCCTTTTGTTGAAAGGACAATCGCCTCACTTAGCCAAGTTTTAGCCTAGAGGAAAGTTCCTAGGGTTTAACCTCTCTTCAGGTGCGAAGAGAAGTTTATTTGCTGAATAAAGTTTTGTGGATGACTTGGCAGACCTCTTTATTGCCTCGCACCGCAGCAGGAGGGCTAGGAAACACGACAGCACCTTATACAACCATGAGTAGAGAAGGATGCAATCGATGCCTCGTGTAGAAAACCTCTTTGTCTTTTTACAAAAACAGTTCCTACAGTCTCCTCTTAAGATTTTTTCCAATCCATTCCATACTCTGTTTCCCTGTCTTTCCCAACTGCTGGTGCTCACTTAGCTGGCCCGGCCCAAGACATTGCCCTTCCTGAGGCGAACCACAAGATGGCGTCTGTCCCCTTCCCCATTTCACGTTCAAAGGGAGTCGGTGCAAAGGCTAGAATTTGACCACCTTGAACCTAACCTGGTCAGGTTGCTTTTAAACCCTTGCCGCAAAGACTTGCAGCGGAGAATGCTGAGGGAATGGAGGGGGCCGAGGCCTTGGAGATGCATGATAACTTCTGCCAATAACTACATGCCGAGGTAAATAACCACCTTGCCAATAACGAAGAAGCACCTGGCCAAAAGGTCAATCAAATAAATACAAGCAACCAAGGCCGCCTGAGCTTGAAATAAACTTTTTTTTTGGAGGGGGGATATCTAATTTGTATGGACATCTTATTTATTATTTATTTATTACACATATACTGCCCCCACAGCCAGAGCTCTCTGGGCGGTTTACAGAAATTCTAAAATTGAGATAAAAACGAGTATACAAAATTAAAAAGTTTAAAACACAGAACATACACACACAAAGCATTAAAAACCATTTAAAAAACTAAACATGTGGGTGATTAAGATGTGCCGCCATATGCCTGGGCAAAGAGGAAAGTCTTAACCTGGCGCTGGAAGGATAGCAGCGTTGGTGCCAGGCGAGCCTCGTCAGGGAGATCATTCCACAGTCTGGGGGCCACCACCGAAAAGGCCCTGTCCCTCGTTGCCACACTCCGAGCCTCTCTCGGAGTAGGCACCCGGAGGAGGACCTTAGATGTTAAACGTAGTGACCGGGTATATTCACGTCGGGAGAGGCGTTCCGTCAGGTATTGTGGTTCCAAGCTGTGTAAGGCTTTATAGGTCAAAACCAGCACCTTGAATTGGGCTCGGAAACATACAGGCGGCCAGTGCAAGCGGACCAGAGCAGGTGTTATACGGTCGAACCTTCTGGTTCCTGAAATCAATCTGGCCGCTGCATTTTGCACGAGCTGCAGCAATTGGCATGTGTGTGTGTTTTTCCTTTTTGCGTGGACCCTGGCTTGAAATCAGTTTGGAGGTACAAGGCTAAACATTCCTAAGCCATGTCAATGGGAAATGGAATCAAGGGAGGACAAATAATACCGACCAAAGTGATTTTCACGAAACAAATAATGAAACAAATGAGGGTTTAGTAAGGTAAATGAATGGAATGACTAAACAAAAAGGATTTCTTGCTTTTCCCCTGTCCAGCATAGCTCTTCTGCCAGAAAGCCCATTGTTGGTTTTGGACTAGCTATGGAAATACTTTTGAGGTCAAAGGCTGGTAGTTGTAGCCTGGGCAATGAGTAGTCTTAGCTTTATGGGTCTTGTTTATGGACTGTGAGCCTCATGGGACACAGCCTGGGACCAAAGGCACAGTGCCTCGTTGTCAGAAGAGGAGCCCAGCAGAGAGAAGACTGTGGGTTCCAATGTCAGTGGGGCAGTGAATCCGCTCCAGGTTTCAGTCACAACCAGTCAGATCTCTAAAGGGGCAATTGCGACTGATTGATTGCACACTTGTGATTGGCAGCTCATGAAAGTTTGGTGGACCTTTACATGACGTCGTCAACATCCAGGATGTCTCCCGTGCTTTTCCCTGGTAATCTCACTTTTAAAAAAATTCTGAGATAATGCAGTATTGAAATTATCGCAGGATGTCTCCACTGTATAAAGCCAGCATGGTGCTATAATACCACTGTTTAATTGAACAGAAAAGCACTACTGAGAGGGGAAGTTTTCAATTCAAATCACATGGTCACCATCTAAATCATTAATGCAGAAACACTCCAGAAGGAGAAACCCTGGTAAGAATGCGGGATTTTTCCTTAATGTAGAGACATCCCATAAGTGGGGGGACGACGACGACAGCTAGTGACTATGGGAACCATCCAGTATAGAGAAAGCATTTGGGAATGGCCTAGAAATCCCTTTTGTGGTTAGATCTTGGGATTCACTTTCTTTTAATCAGGGTTTTGCTGTTTTATTGTTTTACTCTGTACAGCACCATGTACACTGATGGTGCTATATAAATAAATAATAACAATAAATAAATAATAGGGGGAGGAAGGCGAAGAACCTCTTTCCGTTTTAGCAAGAAAAAGCAGCCTACCCTTCCTAACAATTCTTTCGAGAAATACCGCGAAGGCGTCGAAAGCTGTTGGCCGGAAATGAGCAGAGGAAGTGGGCTGTTAGTCACAATCAAGGTTGTCTTGTCCTGATTGAACTCCGAAGACCTCAGCATGATGGCGATTTCTCCCCGGTGCCGCTCCAAGTGCTCTCGAAATTCGGCATCGGTCAAAGGGACAAAATACTGGACCTGCCCAGAGACAAAGAAAGCAAATGAGAAGGAAAGAAACCTTCTATTCGCCTCCCCCCCCCCCAAAAAAAGCTACCGAGGTCATCGTGAACACATTTTTCCTCCTCTGCTTTTTATTTTTATTTTTTTTCCTAGGTTCAGTGTTGACAGACAGAGCAGTCACGCTCCAGCAGACCCACTGGTTGCATCTTTCAGTCAGGGGGTTAGAAATGCAAGCAGATGTTATTTGGCACCAAAATATAACCTCTGCTTGTTTCAGCTATGGCTGCCCTGAAATATAATCAGTGGAGCCTGATTCACAGTAGGGCTGTGAATCCACTCCGGGTTTCAGTCAGAGCCAGTCAGAATTCTAAAGAAGCTGTCCAGGCACCTTGAATAACTCCTTTAGGGTTTTGATTGGTTCTGACTGAAACCCGGAGTGGATTCACTGCCCCCTGACATTGGAGCCACCAGCCTCCACTGCATATAATCATAATGTTGGAAGGGATCTTGAAGGTCATGTAACCCAACCTCCTGCCCAAAGCTAACTCTGCAATGTAGGATTCAGCTCCAACATAGAATCATAGAATAGCAGAGTTGGAAGGGGCCTACAAGGCCATCGAGTCCAACCCCCTGCTCAATGCAGGAATCCACCCTAAAGCATCCCTGACAGGTGGTTGTCCAGCTGCCTCTTGAATGCCTCTAGTGTGGGAGAGCCCACAACCTCACCAGGCAACTGATTCCATTGTCGTACTGCTCTAACAGTCAGGAGTTTTTTCCTGACGTCCAGCTGGAATCTGGCTTCCTTTAACTTGAGCCCGTTATTCCGTGTCCTGCACTCTGGGAGGATCGAGAAAAGATCCTGGCCTTCCTCTGTGTGACAATCTTTCAAGTATTTGAAGAGTGCTGTCATGTCTTCACTCAGCCTTCTCTTCTCCAGCCTGAACATGCCAAGTTGTTTCATTCTCTCCTCATAGGGCTTTGATTCCAGACCCCTGATCATCCTGGTTGCCCTCCTCTGAACACGCTCCAGCTTGTCTGCATCCTTCTTGAAGTGTGGAGCCCAGAACTGGACGCAATACTCTAGATGAGGCCTAACCAGGGCCAAGTAGAGAGGAACCAGTACCTCACGCGATTTGGAAGCGATACTTCTATTAATGCAGCCCAAAATAGCATTGCCTTTCTTGCAGCCATATTGCACTGTTGGCTCATATTGAGCGTGCGATCTACAGCAATTCCAAGATCCTTCTCGTTTGTAGTATTGCTGAGCCAAGTATCCCCCATCTTGTAACTGTGCATTTGGTTTCTATTTCCTAGGCGTAGAACTTGGCATTTATCCCTATTAAATTTCATCCTGTTGTTTTCAGCCCAGCACTCCAGCCTATCAAGATCACTTTGAAGTTTGTTTCTGTCTTCCAAGGTATTAGCTATCCCACTGAATACCTCCCTATTCATTTTCTCCACAGCATGCATCAGTTTGTACACATCTATCATGCCTCCCCTTAGCTTCCCCAATCCCGTTGTAACCTCCCCCCATAGGGGAGATGCTCCAGCCCCTTGATTATTTTATTTGCCCTTTTCTGCACTTTTTACAGCTCTGCAATATCTTTTTTCAGGTGTGGTGACCAGAACTGTACACAGTATTCTAAGTCATGTTTAGCCAAAAATCATTTTCCTTGCAATTTCCACCCGTTCCTTCTAATCCTGCCCACAGGATCGACAGAGAACAAACCTGTTCCATCTTCTGCCTGACAGCAGTCTAAAAATATGTCTGAAAGTCGATCCATGCTAAACAGATCCAGTCCTTTCATAATCCTGGCCGCTCTCCTCTTGACATGCTCTAGTTTGTCCATGTCCGTCTTAAAATATGACACCCAGAACTACTCCAAATGTGGCCAGACTGATGCAGAACAGAACAGAACGATTATTTCTTGTGACTTGGACAACCTGACTCTGTTTTATCCTGGTTGTGCTTTTGATACTGTCTTTTGTATTTGTGTTTTTAACCTGTTGGTTGTTTTATTATGGTTTTATTTTTGTGAACCGCCCAGAGAGCTTCGGCTATTGGGCGGTATAAAAATGTAATAAATAAATAAATAAATAAATTAACGCAGGTCATAATTGCACTGGCTTTTTTAGAAGCCACGTCGCACTGCTGGCTCTTATATTCACTAAGAGACCTTGGGTCTAAACGTTTTTTAATTTTGTAATTTTGAATTAAAACGGAGCTTTGTTCTAGGAAAAGATGCAGCTGGTAGAACTGTTACCCAATTCCTTGAATGGCATGTGCTGCCGGTAGTGCAGTTTTCCTGTGTTCACCACAAACCTTTCGTTCCCATCATGCTCTGCTCTCAGTTCTCCTTCCATTTCAAGACCTCTTCTTTCTCTTACAATGTGCCCTGAGAGAGGTTGGCTATATCTGATTTCCTGCCCTTCCGGGTTTTGCTGGTGGTGACAGCTGCTGTGTTTCTTCCGCCCAAAATGCTTGTCATTGGCCAACAGTCCTGTGCCGTCTACTGGCCAATCACGTTTCCCGTATGTGGCATGGCATTGTGATTTGGAGCACATAGTGACACAGAGCATAGCACATAATTATGCAATGCAGTCTCTTTTCTGGAGTAATTGCTTAAATGTCCACCATGAAAACATAGCTGTTTTGGTGACAGGCACCAACGGCCTGGCAAGCCATTGAGAGATTTTGTTACTTTCTACTGTTAGTTTTTCCCTACCCTGTGCCTGCTTACCCTTCCCTGTACCTGTTTGCATTCTCTTCCCCTCCTTATTGTTTTACTATGATTTTATTAGATTGTAAGCCTATGCGGCAGGGTCTTGCTATTTACTGTTTTACTCTGTACAGCACCATGTACATTGATGGTGCTATATAAATAAATAATAATAATAATAATAATAATAATAATAATTTTGAAAACGTTCCGAAAAAACTATTTTAACAACAAATTAAAGTTTTGTGGATTTGCATAAGCCAAGGTTTCTAAGTATCTAATTTATTTATTTATTTATTTATTTATTTATGTTATTTACTTATGGTGGAATATATTTACTTTTGATGGAATGTATATGTGTCATTCTCAGCACAGGCTTTTGGCTATTAAAACTGAAACACACCTTTGATCTGTACATTCAAACTGAGTTTTGAATTTTTCGCACAATTGGGGTGCGAAAAAATGGAGTTTTAATTTTATTGATCGATTACATTTCGATACCATCCAATAGCCAAAGCTCCCTGGGTGATTTACAAAAGATTAAAACTTTAAAGTACAAAATAAAACATCATCATCATCATCCCGCTTGCATACAAAAGCAATATGAAACAAATCAAAAATAAAAATAAATAAATCCCCGCACCAGTTAACGCTTTATTATATGCCGCGAGAAGAGAAACATCTTAACCTGATGCTAAAAGGATGACAATGTTGGTGCCACGTGGACCTCACTGGGGACAATGTTTCATAATTGGGGGGCCACCATCAAAAAGGCCTTCTTCCTTGTTGCCATCCTATAAAGCACCTTAAATTGGGCTCAGAAACATACAGGTAGCCAGTGTGAGCGGGCCAGAAACAATGGTTTGTTTAAATAATAATAATAATAATAATAATAATAATAATAATAATAATAATAATAATAATAATAATCAAATTTTCATCACTGTTTTATGCATTTTTTTAATAAAAATGTTATAAGGGAAAAATGCAAAGGCAAAAAATTTAGATGGCTACAGCTATGTTACTGGGATTCTGTGGGGTGGTGAACCCTTTCCTTGGTGCCCTAAGCACGTGCTGATGTTGCTTAAAGGCGAATCCAGGGGTCAGCAACTTTGGAAGGTCTGACAGCCATTCCCCCTAAGTGGTGGGGACACAGGCCACATTCCTGCCGAATTTAGCAGCAGCCACACACACACACACACACACACACACACACACCCTGCTGTTTTGCTCCTGGTTTTTGGTGGCAAACCGCCAAACAAACTTAGTTTGTTTTCATGCTCAATTTGGCTATTGTAGTGTTCTGAAGTGCATGGCTTTTTGTGGGAGGGCGGTTTTGCTGCTACTGCAAATTTTACCGTCACGGTGGTGGCAGTGGCCCTATAAGGCCCGTGGGCTCTACCAGGGGAAAGAGGGTCCCCATGTGCAACGTGAAACTCAGAATGCAAGGCCTGTGGGTTGCCCTAAAGTAGGGTGACCCTATGGAAAGGAGGACAGGGCTCCTGTATCTTTAACAGTTATATTGAAAAGGGAATTTCAGCAGGTGTCATTTGTATATATAGAGAACCTGGTGAAATTTCCTCTTCATCACAACAGTTAAAGCTGCAGGTGCCCTGTCCTCTTTTAAATCTGATCACAGTATAGCTGCACGTAACTAGCTGTTCATCAAACCTCCCGTTGCCACCTTCACGTTCCAGGAAAAGAGCAGGTGACTTCCGCTTACCAGGTTCGGATGGTTCGAGTAATTCGCCTCGTGCTTCAGGAAGAAGTGGCTACTCATCTTGAACGAAATCCTCCTAGGAGGCAAAACCAACAACACCCCCCAAATTCTGTCATTTTCACATCCGGCAAGCCTCCCAATCCAATATCGTGAGTGGGACGCACAGCGGAGGCTGGTGGCTCCGATGCCAGTGGGGCGGTGAATCCGCTCCGGGTTTCAGTCACAACCAATCGGAGAGCTCTGGTTCTTACTGAAACCCGGAGCGGATTCACTGCCCCACTGGCATCGGAGCCACCTGCCTCCACTGGGTACACACTCCCTGCTTCATAGGAAAACAGGAAGCTGCCTTGGTCCATCCAGCCCAATATTGTCTACACTGACTGGCAGCAGTAGCTCTCTCCAGGGATTCAGGCGGGATTTTTTTCTAGCTCTACTGGAGCTAGATCTATGGCACTGCTTTATAACAATATTGAAGTGCACTGATAACTGTTGGGCCACAATCCACATACCGCTTTCATTTATATCCTGCTTTCTATTCCACATTCATAGTGTAGATCTGGTCCTGGAGACACCAGGTATTGAACCTGGGGCCTTCTGCATGCAATGCAGGTACTCGGTCTTTGCACTATGGCCCCTCCCCTAAAGATGAGACAATTCGGGGGCAGCCCTTACCCAGTTTTGATTCTTTTTAAGGGAGAAATCACTGGAGACTGACGTTTTATTTTGCGCTCGTTACTTTTCGTGAGCAAAAATCGTCACTCACGGATTTCCGTGGGTCCCTCTCACGACGTCGTCTGCCTCCCGTGGACCTCCTGCCTCTTATAGCCTTCTTTATGCCACAAAAAATCACCCCAGTAAGTCCGACTTATTTTTAAAGACAGAAGTCGCTGTCTCCTGCTGTGTGCAGGAGAAGCAGCGGGGTCAAAACGGACCACGTGCACAGTGTTTACTTCCTCTTTCAAAAGAGGAAGCAATGAGAGGGACAAACGTGCGGGCGGAGAAGCGACAGTAAGCAAACGCGATTTCCCCCTGTGTGATGACGCTCGTACGATTGGAGCATCAATGGATGCAAACAGCTTAAGCAACTCCTAGCAAACTGTCGATCTACTTCCTCACATCAGATTCTACCCAGCATGTCAAGATGTTTTTTTCAGCCTTCAGTTTTCCCTGGCCCTTTCTACACCTCCCAGCCTTCCGGGAGGGAGTGGGGAGGATCTCGCGATATTCTGCTCACGAGATCCTCCCCCTGGATCCATACGCAGGAGGAAGAAGGGATGTTGTGCCTGCCATTTTTAAAAAATAATTTAATAGGGGAGATGAGTGCAATTGTGCTCCCAACAAAAAATCCACCCCCACTCCCCTCCACCGCCAATGGGCACGGAGCGCCTAAAGAGCTCTGTGCCCCGTGCCCGTTTCCTACCTCCTCGTGTTTACTCACAAAGAGGCAGGACGAAGCAGGGGCAGACGCCCACACATGCCTTGCAGCCCCGGTACTGCAGAAAAACCGGGAAATTCCCATTTTCTGTTTCCCTGGGGTTTCCCCGGGGTCATCCCCGGTTGACCCTGGGATCCCCTGTGTGTCATTTGGATGCACAGGGACGACCCCAGGGAAAAACTATGTACAGGGAAAAACTGTCTCTCTCCCTCCCTCCACAAATGCACTTTCTTTCTCTAACCTCTGCCCACCGCCGCCAGCCAGCCAGCCAGCCAGCCAATGTTGTGGTGGTTATTTACTTATTTATTTAATTAATTAATTTATGCTGACAAACAGAAAACAAAGAAGATGAGAGGGGAAACTTCCCCCCTCCCCACGGAAGTGTCAAAGCAGAACAAACAGAAACCACTCCCTTTCATGATTCTTTCACGTCGTTGCAGCTGCTTCCGACTGTCCTATATAAACTCGTTCCTGGGCGTTTTCTTTCGCTCAAGCCACAACATACCTCCCGCACGCCTCGGCGTGGGCATTTAGCAATATGACTCATCTGGGAAATCATTAGGGGAGCTAGAATATCTTACAGGCTAATTATCAGCATTCTTGCACTGATTGTTTTGGTAAAGTGTTTTATATACTTACCTCGTCGTCTTAGCATTTAGGGCAACACAAGACGTGTTTGCGGTGGAGAGGGAATGAGCTTCTTTAAAGCATTCCGATTTATTAATTCCTTCCACGTTTCTCAGGAAATGTCCTTAGATAGGGAAAGGGAAAGGAACTTCTCGTGCAAGCACTGAGTTATTACTGACTCTTGGAGGGACGCCAGCTTTTGCTGACGTTTTCTTGGCCGGCCTTATAGCGGGGTGGTTTGCCGTTGCCTTCCCCGGCCGTTACTATTACCTTTCCCCCAGCTATCTGGGTACTCATTTTACCGACCTCGGGAGGATGGAAGGCTGAGTCAATTCGAGCCGGCTGCCTGAGAACCAGCTTCCGCTGGGATCGAACTCAGGCCGTGGGGAGAGTTTCAGCTGCAGAAACTGCTGCTTTACCACTCTGCGCCACACGAGGCTCAAGGAAAGGAACCTCTCATGCAAGCACTGAGTCATTACTGACTCTTTGAGGGACGCCAGCTTTCGCTGACGTTTTCTTGGCAGGCCTTATAGCGGGGTGGTTTGCCGTTGCCTTCCCTGGCCATGATTCTCTTTCCCCCAGCTAACTGGGTAACACTTAGATAACACTTCATCAATATAGTATCAGCCCTGACCTCTGTGAAAATTACTCATATTCCCTGCCCTGTTTTTCATTTTATAACCCATTCTGCATGGACACAGTGTGGCTATGTATTGAAATCAAACAATCAGTTCCCACATAGAATGGTTTTCTGAAGACGAGTAGAAAAGGCAACACATTCCCGAGTTGCCGCCATTATAAACTAATTGTAAGTTATAAAATCATTGTATTCACCATTGTACTGTTAACTTCTATGGCCGTTTCTACACCAGCCTGAAAATGCGGGCTGGTCACGACAGAGTCCCTGTGCGTCCAAATGACACACAGAGACTCCCAGGGTGAAGCGGGTACGAGCACAGGTTTTCCCAAGCATCAATAATCCCTGGGAAAACCAGATTCTTCCCACAGTCTCAGGATCATATCGAGACTGCAGGAGGTGTGGCCGCCTGTCTCAGCTTCTTCCCTCCTCCTCGCAAGTAGCGGGGAGCAGTAGAAAGGAGCCGGGCCGGGAGGAATTGGGGGTGGGGGGACCGGGGTAGGGCTTCTTCTTCTTTTTTCTTTTTTTTTAAAGCCCTCACTTTTCGTTGGAGCGCACATGCGCTCAGCTTCTTTAAAAAATAAATTTTAAAAATGGCGGGTGCCAGGATGTCACGCCCGCATGCAGACTAAAGGGAGGCTCTGGTGATCAGGATCTTGTGAGATCCTCCCCCCTCCCTCCCTCTACACCAGGCTGGTGTAGAAATGGCCTCTGTTTCACCGTTCGTGCTGAAAAGCCAGTAAGCCTGTGTGCACCAGTTGGTGAGGAACTTGGGTGGGAGGGTGCTATTGCACCATGTCCTGCCTTGTTGGTCTCTGGCCGATGGCTAGTTGGCCCCTGTGTGAACAGAGTGCTGGACTAGATGGACCCTTGGTCTGATCCAGCATCCGGGCACTTCTTATCTTCTTATATTCTTAATTGCTCTGATAAAACCATTGCACTGTTCGTTTCCATGTATGACCATTGGAATTGAAACGCCTGTGGTATTGATTTCATTCACTCTATTTGGACAGCTTGACGTGTGTGTATATTCTAGAACAATTTCTGTGTGTTTACAAATACACTTTGATTTATACTAGTGCCATCAGCCTTATAAAGGATTATATTAGCTTAGCAATTCGCTTTTGTGGTTCATTTGTTCTGGCTTGACAAACAGAAAACAAACACATCAAATTTTAATCTAGCTCTTGACAGAGGCGAGTTGTCCCTTTTAAGAACGTAAAAACATAAGAAGAGCCCTGGTGGATTGGAGCAAAGGTCCATCTCGTCCAGCACTCTGTTCACACCGTGGCCAACCAGCTGTCGGCCAGGGACCAACAAGCAGGACACGGTGCAACAGCACCCTCCCGCCCATGGTCCCCAGCAACTGGTGCACACAGGCTTACTGCCTCTGATACTGAAGGTAGCACATAGCCAGTAGGACTAGTAGCCATTCATAGCCTTCTCCTCCAGGAATTTATCCACCCCCCTTTAAAAGCCATCCAAATTGGTGGCCATCACCACATCATCCCTTAGCATTGACTATGCTTAAGAACACACAAGATCATAGGAAGAGCCCTGTTGGATCAGATCAAGGGTCCATCTAGTCCAGCACTCTTGTTCACACACTGTTCACCCAACCTCTGGGGAACGACACCCCCCTCACCCCTGCAATAGTGGATCATAGAATCATAGAACAGTAGAGTTGGAAGGGTCCTAAAAGGCCATCGCATCCAACCCCCTGCTCAATGCAGGAATCCACCCTAAAGCATCCCTGACAGATGGTCCTGTAATCTGCTGTCATCTGATCCTGTAATCTGCTTTGTGTTTAGTACAACAACCTTTCAAAACCATCCTTTTGCTGTTGAAACGGTTGCGTTTCAACCTGGTGAAATTCCCTCTTCCCACCAGGGAAGGCCAATGGTTTAAGCTGGCCTTCCTCAAACTGACAGCTACGCTGTCTGAGAACGGTGGGACCTGCAGTCCAACATAACTGGAGGACACCAGGAGGGGATCCGCACGTCGTACCCAGAGCGCTTCTAAGCGACCCCAGTGCACCGTGAAAGCAATCGTCTAACTTGCCTGTAAAAGAAACGAGGAAGAGACGTCCATGCCGCCGCCGCTGCCGCCACCCACAGACCTCCTCGCCGGCTGGGACGGAGAGCTCGGGGGAAGAAGGCGGGGTGGAGAGCGTCTCTCCACCCCGCCTTCTTTCGCCGAGCTCTCCTCGCCGGCCGGCGGTGGCGGCAGCGGTGGCGGCAGCATGGACGTCTCTTCCTCGTTTCTTTTACAGGCAAGTTAGACGATCGCTTTCACGTCGCACTGGGGTCGCTTAGAAGCGCTCTGGGTACGACGTGCGGATCCCCCCCAGGTTGAGGAAGGCAGCTTAATGGCTTTATTTATTTATTTATTTATTACATTTCTATACCGCCCAATAGCCGGAGCTCTCTCTTTAAAGGTAATTACCAGCAGCATTTTGCCTGGAAATGGGCTGGCAGTCAGTGAAGATGAGTTAAAATGGAGGTAACCAAAGTTCCAAAGTGCCATCAGTCGGATTTTTCAGCTGAATTTCGGAACCAGATGAAATTTCTGAATGCTCTTGGGAAGTTTGGCCTCCAGCCCACGAGTTCCTGCACTGAGCAGGGAGTTGGACTCGATGGCCTTAGAGACCCCTTGCAACTCTACTATTCTATGATTCTATGAGTGACCCTGGGCGCTGTTCCCACGGCCGGCACTACCATGAGGCAGAGTGAGGCAGCTGCTTCAGGCAGCAGTTGCAGGGGGGGGGGCGGTAGGAGAAGAAGCAAGCTGTTGGGAGGAGAGATGTGTATACCACATGCCCTGCCCGGTACCCCCTAAGCCAGCCTGCTGCCCCCTAATGCATTGAAAGACACTGCCCCTTCACAAGTGCTAAAGTAAGATTTAGCTGCCTATCTGATCAGTTTCTGCACATGGAATGGGAGAAAGGCGCCATCTTGTCCCTTGATTCAGGTGCCAAAATGTCTTGGGAAAACTGTGGCGTATAATTAAACGGTATATAAGTATCACTAATAAATAGATAGGTAAATAAATAAATAAATAAATAAATAAATAAATAAATAAATAGGTAGGTCAAATATTCCATGAAGACACAGGGCTCATCTACACCAAGCAGGATATTGCACTATGAAAGCGGTATATAAAAGGCAGGAGCCACACCAAGCAGGATATAGTGGTATGAAAGCAGTATATAGTATATCTACTGGACACGGAATAACGGGCTCAAGTTAAAGGAAGCCAGATTCCAGCTGGACATCAGGAAAAACTTCCTGACTGTTAGAGCAGTACGACAATGGAATCAGTTGCCTGGTGAGGTTGTGGGCTCTCCCACACTAGAGTCCTTCAAGAGGCAGCTGGACAACCATCTGGCAGGGATGCTTTAGGGTGGATTCCTGCCTTGAGCAGGGGGTTGGACTCGATGGCCTTATAGGCCCCTTCCAACTCTGCTATTCTATGATTCTATGATCTCAATGGGCCCCAACAGAGGACAGTGCACTTCAGTACCGCTATAAAGCAGTCGTGTGGCTCCTGCCTTTTATATACTGCTTTCATAGTGGAATATCCTGCTTGGTGGAGATGTGCCCAAATTGACCATGCTTGAGGAATTAATTTGCTTTCTGTTTAGTACAACGACCTTTCAAAACCATCCTTTTGCTGTTGAAACGGTTGCGTTTCAACCTGGTGAAATTCCCTCTTCATCACTACAGTTAAAGCTGCAGGAGCTAGACTAGAGTGACCCGATTTAAAAGAGGGCAGGGCACCTGCAGCTTTAACTGTTGTGATGAAGAGGGAATTTCACCAGGTTCCCCATGTATACAAACGACACCTGCTGAAATTCCCTTTTCAATACAACTGTTAAAGATACAGGAGCCCTGTCCTCCTTTTTGTATGGCTTGAAATATCCCACTACCAGTCAACATCCATTAGGGTGACCCTATGAAAAGGAGGACAGGGCTCCTGTATCTTTAACAGTTGCATAGGAAAGGGAATTTCAGCAGATGTCATTTATATATATGGAGAACCTGGTGAAATTCATCACAACAGTTAAAGCTGCAGGAGTTATACTAGAGCGACCCGATACAAAAGAGGGCAGGGCACCTGCAGCTTTAACTGCTGTGATGAAGAGGGAATTTCACCAGGTTCCCCATGAATACAAATAACACCTGCTGAAATCCCCTTTTGATATACAACTGTTAAAGATACAGGAGCCCGGTCCTCCTTTTCATAGGGTCACCCTAGCATTACATCACACAGTAACAACTTCAAGAGTCACCTGGAGACGTGGGCGCTGGGTTGCAGCAGCCTACCGTGGCAGGGCAGCTTCCGTCGGCTAAGCAGTAGAACGTGGTTGCTTGTCGCAGAACGTTGGGAAGCCCGTGAGTCAGAGCTCTGTGTGCCTCTGTAGGCATTTTCAGTGCCAATACACACCAAAGCATCCAACAAGGGAGATGTTTCATTGGCGGGCAGCTGATGTCACTGCCGCACCTGGACATTCAAACCGGCGTCATGGGTGACAGTTGAGATGGTTACGAGAAGTGCTGCAAGGTTCCGTGCTCGGAATAGGGAACCTTTATGTTCAGTAAATGTGTGGGAGAGGGACATCACCTGAAGTCATCAACAGAGGCCCATCTCTCTTGTCAATCACCAAGGGCAGTCTGGGGTGGGTTTGGGTGAGTACAACGGATTTATTGGTGGAGGTGTTAGCCCCAGGGAGAGATTTCCTCTCTCTGATGAATGTAATGTGCCAGGGGTTAAAAGATGGCTTCTCTGCCAAAGGGTGGCTACAGGCCAGATTTGCATCCCTTAATGGTGGACATCATGTCCTAGCAGACAAAGGGGAAAACTTTCGACCAATAGAGCGTCGAATGTAACCTATGACTCATATGGGCTCCACAATTCAAGAAGGATGCAGACAAGCTGGAGCGTGTTCAGAGGAGGGCAACCAGGATGATCAGGGGTCTGGAAACAAAGCCCTATGAAGAGAGACTGAAAGAACTGGGCATGTTTAGCCTGGAGAAGAGAAGATGGAGGGGAGACATGATAGCACTCTTCAAATACTTAAAAGGTTCTCACGCAGAGGAGGGCCAGGATCTCTTCTCGATCCTCCCAGAATGCAGGACATGGAATAATGGGCTCAAGTTAAAGGAAGCCAGATTCCAGCTGGACGTCAGGAAAAAACTTCCTGACTGTTAGAGCAGTGCGACAATGGAATCAGTTGCCTGGTGAAGTTGTGGGCTCTCCCACACTAGAGGCCTTCAAGAGGCAGCTGGACAACCATCTGTCAGGGATGCTTTAGGGTGGATTCCTGCCTTGAGCAGGGGGTTGGACTGGATGGCCTTGTAGGCCCCTTCCAACTCTGCTATTCTATGATTCTATGATTGAGATTGTGCACCTTGACTCGAAAATTGAATGTAACTTAACTTGCTAAATCCAGAACTGACCAATAGAAGGGTTAGAAAGAGACTAACACCCTCTTGTAGTCAGGGCCTATATATACTGTGAGATTCCTTTGTTTGGGGCGCCTCCATTTTATGGAACTGGAGAGCTCCCCCATACTGCAGTTTCAGAAGTAAATGGATTAAGTGTATTCTCCAGCCTCATGTGTTTGATTGGCTTTTAACGTGCCGGGGAAGTGGTCCTTTAAATCCCTGGTTAAGAGACAACAGGGACACCGCTTCCATCAGGGGGTCATCAGGCCCCTTCTTTGCAGGTCTTGAGGAAAGCTTTGAAGACCCACCTGGTTCAGCTGCCCTTCCCGTAGAGACTTGAGTTGTTTGTTTTATTGATATAATTCTGTTTTTTATAGCACTTTGAATAGGTATTTATTGATTTTTATTGTGTTCACTTTATACGGTGTACGCTGCTTTTAAGAGAAAGGCACCAAATCTCCCTGAGGTGGATCAATGGGTGAAAGACCTCCAGGTCTTTGCACCTGTTTTATCATAGAATCATAGAATAGCAGAGTTGGAAGGGGCCTACAAGGCCATCAAGTCCAACCCCCTGCTCAATGCAGGAATCTATCTTTAAGCATCCCTAACAGATGGTTGTCCAGCTGCCTCTTGAAGGCCTCTAGTGTGGGAGAGCCCACAACCTCCCTAGGTAACTGATAACATTGTTGTACTCCTCCAACAGTCAGGAAGTTTTTCCTGATGTCCAGCTGGAATCTGGCTTCCTGTAACTTGAGCCCGTTATTCCGTGTCCTGCACTCTGGGAGGATCGAGAAGAGATCCTGGCCCTCCTCTGGCCCTTTTTATATAAAAAGAGGGAAGGAAGATAAATTCCAGAATGTCGTGGCATCCTCCCCACATCCCTCCCTGCCACAAACATCTATTATTATTATTATTATTATTATTATTATTATTATTATTATTTGTATCCCGCCTTTTTCCCAATACTGGGCCTCATGGCGGTATTACAAAGTTTAAAACATAAACATTTTAAAAGAAATTACAATTTTTTTAAAAAAAAATACATTATTAAAACAAACGTTTAAAATACACGACAATTTTAGAAGTCATTAATATAGATGGAGGACCAGATTATTCTCCAAAGGCCTGCTGGAACAAACAAGTTTTCGCCTGCTTCCGAAAGCCCATCGAGGAGGGAGCCAGCCTAGCTTCCCCGGGAAGAGAATTCCAGAGCACTGGAGCAGCCACCGAGAAGGCCCTCTCCCACGTCCCCACCAAGCGTGCCTGTGAAGAAGGTGGGACTGAAAGAAGGGCCTCTCCAGAAGATCTGAAAGCATGGGCAGGCTCATAAGGGAGAATACGGTCTTTCAAATAACCTGGACCCGAGCCATATAGGGCTTTATAGGTCATCACCAGCACTTTGAATTGTGCCCAGAAACAGACTGGAAGCCAGTGGAGCTGTTTTGACAGGGGAGTTGTATGCTCCCTGTAATCTACTTTCCCCAAATTCACATGGTGAACTGTTGTTTACATTCACACACACACACACACACACACACACACACACACAGTTTCCGCAAGAAAAGTTTGAAGTCTCCCAAATACTGGGAGTCCTTTCCACGCCGAATATTCCCCAAACGTGGAGAATTTATTGATTAACAACGTGGAAATAGCACGACACCCTCAGACATTTTCGCCAAACCCAACAGCCATGCTCTGATTTCCCAGAATAGCAGTGTCTTCCTGGGAATCCGATTCCTTGAGCTTCTCAGATCTCAATAGGTTTACTCATAAATGTCAACGGAAGTCATCCCAGATACATTCATACCCAACCAAGTTCCTTTTGTTTGCATATTGGAATTCCATAAATAAACCCCAGGGCATACTAAGAGCATCTTGAGACAAGTGTTTTATAGCACACTCTTGACTGGCCACACATAGATCTTTGCGGGTTGTTTTGATGACACAGTGGTCCTCCTGTGCATCCCCTGCACCTTTTGCTGTTTTCCCCACTACAAAATAAGACCAGGAAAATCTGATTCTTCTCGGCTATAATAATAATTGGTGCTATTTCCTACCATGTGCAGGAGAGGTTGTGCAATAAAAACGTCTACAGAGCGGGCCACGTGGTTGCTGCTTGCATCCTCTTTCTTCCCCGTGTGATTCTGTTTGTCCCTGTTTTGGAAGAGAAGAAGGCAGCAAAGCAATGGCAAGGAAATGTGATTCCCCCACCCCCCATGAAAACGTTCCAGGGGCATGGCTAGATGGGGCGATATCCTGGGGATCGCCCCAGGATCATCCATGTGCATCCACATGACGCACAGGGGATCCAAGGAGCAGGGAAGTTTGATCCCTCCCGTTCCCTGGGATAGCGCCCTACAGTTCTATCCCGACTTTTCCCACAGTCCCGGGATGATCCCGAGACCACAGGACGTGTGGCCAGGCATCCCGTTTTCATCCCGGCTCCTTGCGAGTAACCACAAGGAGCCAGGAAGAGGGCAAGGGGCACAGAGCTCAGTGCCCATCAGGGGTAGGGTGGATGCAGCGGGACTATTTTTTAATTTAAAACCCCCTTAACTTTGCACAGGAGTGCTCCTGTACTCTTTTTCAATAAAAAAAAAATGGTGGGTGCAACGTCCTCTGTCCTCTTGGGACGGGCGTGCCACGTGTAGACAGAGGGCGATGATCGCGGAAGTAGGTAACTCTGGGACCGCCCCCTCTCTGGCCCTCTACACCCATAGGTGTAGACATGCCCTAGATGTCTTCTCTGGCTTCTCCACTCTTTCCTGAACTTACAGTCTCACACAGTCTGCTTTCAGCCTCTGTCGGAACGCTTATGTTAATATTCAACTACATTTCTAGCACATGTAACGATAACAAGAGATTAGATCTGTTCGAACCCTTTGCTAACCTCCTTCGCTTTTGCCCCGGAACGGTTTGATGGAGTTAGTGCACCTGAACAAAGCGGACTCTGGTTCATGAATGTTGACTTGTGTTTTGTGCCCGGATCTAACTATAAAGATCAAGGGTTCTCCCGGCCCAGCCAAGGGAACATGGCAAACAAGGGCCTAATCTACACCAAGCAGGATACTGAACTATGAAAGCGGTGTGAAAGCGGTATATAAAAGGCAGGAGCTGCACTGCTGCTTTATAGCAGTATTGAAGTCCAATGACAACTCCTGGGGCCCATTGACACAGACCATATGCACTGCTTTCATACCACTTTGATCATGCTTGGTGTGGCTCCAGAAGTTCATCAAACAGAAGGCCCAGGCCCAGAGATCATCTTCCCCCTTCTCTAGGGTGACCCTATGGAAAGGAGGACAGGGCTCCTGCATCTTTAACAGTTGCATTGAAAAGGGAACTTCAGCAGGTGTCATTTGTATATATGGACAACCTGGTGAAATCCCCTCTTCATAAGCAGCAGTTTCTGCAGCGGAAACTCTCCCCACGGCCTGAGTTCGATCCCAGCGGAAGCTGGTTTCAGGCAGCCGGCTTGGGTCGACTCAGCCTTCCATCCTCCCAAGGTCGGTAAAATGAGTACCCAGTTAGCTGGGGGAAAGGTAATAACGGCCGGGGAAGGCAATGGCAAACCACCCCGCTATAAGGCCTGCCAAGAAAACGTCAGCGAAAGCTGGCGTCCCTCCAAGAGTCAGTAATGACTCAGTGCTTGCACCAGAGGTTCCTTTCCTTTTTTTCCATTTGTATATATGGAGAATCTGGTGAAATTCCCTCTTCATCACAACAGTTAAAGCTGCAGATGCTATACTAGAGTGACCAGATTTAAAAGAGGGCAGGGCACCTGCAGCTTTAACTGGTGTGATGAAGAGGGAATTTCACCAGGTTCCCCATATATACAACTGACACCTGCTGAAATTCCCTTTACTATGAAACTTTTAAAGATACAGGAGCCCTGTCCTCCTTTTCATTAGCAACTGCATGTGAAACTTGAACTATGCAGTGTGTTCTGGGCCCCAACAATTGTCAAAACTGTTATAAAGCGCTTTAAAGTGCTTTAAAGCAGTAGTGTAGATCCCCCCCCCCCCGGATTCTGTTTTCAGCGTGGGTAAAGAAAAACCCACGGGAAGTACAGAAGCAGTGCATGAGTGCAACAGCACTATTCCACCCACGTTTTCAGCAGCTAGTGTATACAGACAGATTGACCCTGATAATGGAATATCTAACTATCATGACTAATAGCTTAAACAGAAGACAGCTAAAATGGTGAAGGAGTGATAACAATACCTACTTCCTTCCAGCTTTTACGCTTATGAGTGTCATTTGTTCAGGTGCCAGTGAACTCTGTTATTTTACCTTGGATTAATTATTCCTTCCCATATACTATATCACACCCCTTTCGACTCTGTTTTTATTGTTTTTCTGTAAGCAAACACAATTTCAACGCCCTCGCATGAAGGCAAGACATTTACAAAACTTAAGCAGATGCAGATGGTCGGGTGAAATCGAGTGTAAATATGTTTTGTCTGAACTTTAAGAAGAAACATCTGAGAGGCAAGTGGTGTTTGACAACGGGACATCCATTTCGGGAGGCAGGGGAGCTCTCCTTCGCTGGACATATTTAAGCAAAGGCAGACACGGTGCAGGCTGGTGGCTCCGATTTCAGTGGGGCGAAACACCTTGGAAAGCTCCTTTACAGTTCTGACCGGTTCTGTTTGAAACCCAGAGCCGATTCACTGCCCCACTGATTTCAGAACCACCAGCCTCCACTGGGCAGAGGGCCATCTTGCAGGGACATAGTTGCAAGTTTCTACGTTGCAATGTAGAAACATTGGGGGTGGACTAAATGACCTCCAAGGTTTCTGCCAACTCTGAAAGTCCATGGTTCTATGGAGGCTTTACATCTCTGTGGCTAGGCAAAGAAAAATGAAATCCTTTTACCTCTCCCCCGCCTGTCATTCGAAATAAAAATCAATGAGTCAAAATCAAATCTGGTTCCCAATAATCTCATCTACTATTCTGATTGTAGTCAATCTTAATTTATTATTATTATTATTATTTATTTATTTATAAAGCACCATCAATGTACATGGTGCTGTACAGAGTAAAACAGTAAATAGCAAGACTCTGCCGCATAGGCTTACAATCTAATAAAATCATAGTAAAACAATAAGGAGGGGAAGAGAATGCAAACAGGCACAGGGTAGGGTAAGCAGGCACAGGGTAGGGTAAAACTAACAGTATAAATTTGTTCTTGAGATGACACCATCCAGATGTGGATGGCTTTCATTCAGAGGGGTATATAACTGGGGTAAGGGAGGGAGACAGTGGTTCCCCCAGGACTGCGGAGCTGAAGGGAGGCACACTCCGGCCCCATCCATTAGCCAGGGTTCAAGGGCTGCACATCTGGAGGGCATCCAACCTGGCATCCTACAGATGTGTCATAGAATCATAGAATAGCAGAGTTGGAAGGGGCCTACAAGGCCATCGAGTCCAACCCCCTAGTCCAATTGTAGAATTGTCAGTCTACAATTCCCAGAATCCCCCAGTCAGCCTAAAGAGTAGTCACACAGAAGATGGCCACTTGCTCTCTGCCATTCCAGACTGTAGGTCACCAAATAACGCTTTTCAGTTACAGGAAGGCAGATTTTGGTTGAACATCAGGGGAAGAAATCCCTCATGGTCATAGCGGTCATACAGTTGCCTGGGGAGGTGGTGGGCTCTCTGCATCACTGGAGGGATTCCAGTAGAGACTGGACAGTCAACTGTCAGTAGTGCTTTAAACTGGATTCCTGCACTGAGCAGGGGGTTGGACGAGATTTTATTATTTATTTATTGGCATTCATTAAAACATTTGTATTTTGCCCTATATCTCTGGGATCTCAGGGCGGCCCAAATGGCACCTTACCACTCTAGGATTCTATGCCATTGTAGATACGAACATAAGAAGAGCCCTGATGCTGGATCAGACTGAAGGTCCATCTAGTCCAGCACTCTGTTCACACAGGGGCCAACCAGCTGTCCATCAGGAGCCCACAAGCAGGACATGGTGCAACAGCACTCTCCCATCCATGTTCCCCAGCAACTGGTGCACACAGGCTTACTGCCACTGATACTGGAGATAGCACACAACCATCAGGGCTAGTAGCCCTTGATAGCCTTCTTCTCCAGGAATTCGTCCAACCCCCTTTTAAAACCATCCAAATTGGTGGCCATCACCACATCTTGTGAGAGTAGATTCCATAATT
Source organism: Elgaria multicarinata webbii (assembly GCF_023053635.1). Classification (NCBI taxonomy): domain Eukaryota; kingdom Metazoa; phylum Chordata; class Lepidosauria; order Squamata; family Anguidae; genus Elgaria; species Elgaria multicarinata. The sequence goes on along the minus strand of NC_086179.1, from coordinate 4,984,510 downwards.
CATCTATACGCTGTTTGAAGAAGTCCTTTTATCTGTCCTGAATTTTCCACCAATCAACTTCATGGGATGTCCCCAGGTTCTAGTATTATGCATATTTATTATTACAATAGATTGTAAGCCGCTTTGACCATTATTTAATCAAAAGGTGGGATATAAATCATTAAAATGCTTTCCCCCCCCACCACAATTATCTATTTGTTAAAACAACGTGTTTTATAATGTCCCTTCATACAGCTACCACCTTTTGTATGTTATGGCTAATGAATGAATGAATAAAGGAGAGTGAGGTTAATAGGGTGAACATCCAGTTGTTGTTGTTGTTGTTGTTGTTGTTGTTGTTGTTATTATTATTATTATTATTATTATTTATTACATTTATATACCGCCCCATAGCTGAAGCTCTCTGGGTGGTTTACAGAAGTTAAAAACAGTGAATATTAAATATATATATACATACAGTTCTCCCTAGTAGGTGAAATTTAACTTGAATAGAACTTAATGCTGGGAATTGTAGGACTTTTTTTTTCTGTGTAAACTGCAGCCGAAATTCTCCCCACGGCCTGAGTTCGATCCCAGTGGAAGCTGGTTCTCCGGCAGCCGGCTCAGGTCGACTCAGCCTTCCATCCTCCCGAGGTTGGTAAAATGAGTACCCAGCTACCTGGGGGAAAGGTAGCCATGACTGGGGAAGGCAACAGCAAACCACCCCGCTATAAAGTCTGCCAAGAAAACGTCAGCGAAAGCAGGCGTCTCTCTAGGAGTCAGCAATGACTCAAGTGCTTGCACGAGAGGTTCCTTTCCTTTCCTAAACAAGCATAGGACTGTGGTGTCTATTTGTGTGGTGCTCTGATTGTGGGGTAAAATGGTAGAGAATAAGGTACCAAATGCACACGCATACGCAGGGCCAGTGCTACTATAGAGGCCACTCAGGCGGCCGCCTAGAGCGCCAAGGTAAGGGGGGCGCCGAACGCTGCATCCGGAAGCCACTCTCCCACAGCGGCTCTAAGAGGGTGGCTTCCGGGCGCACTGTTCCAAAGCCCCGCCCCAGTGTCCACCCAGCCGAAGCGAAGCCATGCCCGCCACGCCCCACTCCAGCGTCTTGGCTTCGCTTTGGCTGGGTGGGCGCCAAAGCAAAGCCAGAACGCTGAGGTGGGGGGGCGGGGGGGACGGCTTCGGAAAGGTGCTCCTGGAAGTTGCTCTCCAAGAGCGGCTTCCGGCCGGGTGCGCCGTTCCGAAGCCACCCCCACCCCACCCCAGGGTCCTGGCTTCGCTTCGGCTGGGCAGGCGAGATGGCGCCCCGCGCCCAGGTACGCTGGGGTGGGGGTGGGGGTGAAAGCAGCTGACCTGCCTAGGGCGCAAAATAGTCTGGCACCGGCCCTGTGCATATGCACACCTCCCCAAACCTGTTTCTGAGTAGAAGTATAATCTTTATACTTAGCAATAAGAAGTTTGTTTTTTTTTTAAAGGCAGAGGATGGTGGTTAATCACCAATTAATTTGGGTGCAAAAATTTGGCGCGTCTGGCCAATATTAACGCAACGTTGCCGAGCCTCCTGCCCATTTCCCAATTAAGGAGGCCGACGCGGAAGAATTCCCTGCCGGGCGCTCTGCCCATGCTCAGGAACACTGTTGCTTCCAGGATGGACAGAGCCAAATCCCGGGGGAGGCGTGGGGTGGGGCAGTTTAAAGTGCCCCCGGAGGAAACGCTCTGCCAGGCACATGCGCCCAACAGGGCCAGTGCTACCATAGAGGCCACTCAGGTGGCTGCCTAGAACACCAAGCTAAGAGGGGCGCCGAGCGCAGAGCAGCACTCATGCGCGTTGGCTGTGAGACGGCCCGGCCTGAGGATTCAGCTGGGCCTGGGCAGGCGCCCGCCCAGCCGAAGCGAAGCCAGGGATGCTGGGGTGGGGTGGCTCCATGTTCGGACTTCCGGAACGTTCCCGGAAGAGAGAAAGAGAGAGAGTGTATGGGTGAATGGGGTGCAGGGGGTCTTTGAGTGAATGCTGTGTTTGTTTGGAGTGAGTGATGCTGAGTGTGTGTGTGCGCGCGAGCGTGTGAGTTGGGGGGGTGATTTGGAGGTGATATTCCTAATAAATAATGCATTTTAGACCCGTAGCCGTTCCTTTCCAATTTGTTTGCTATAATTGGCATGACGTATTTCTTGCACTTTAAAATAAATTTAGCAGTTTCAAGTTCTGTGCTTCTTATTTTTTCCAGGAAACATAAGTTCTTAAAAATCAAAGTTGACGTTTTTTGGGTGTGTGTGTGTGAGATAGTAGCTCACCTTGCCTAGGGTGCAAAATAGTCTGGCACCGGCCCTGCGCATATGCACACCTGAGTAGAAGTATAATCTTTATACTTAGCAATAATAAGGGTTTTTTTTAAAAAAAAAAAAGCCAGAGGATGGTGGTTAATCATCAATTAATTTGGGCGCAAAAATCTGGCGCGTCCGGCCAATATCAACGCAACGTTGCCGAGCCTCCTGCCCATTTCCCAATTAAGGAGGCCGACGCGGAAGAATTCCCTGCCGGGCGCTCTGCCCATGCTCAGGAACACTGTTGCTTCCAGGACGGACAGAGCCAAATCCCGGGGGAGGCGTGGGGTGGGGCAGTTTGAAGTGCCCCCCCCCCCCGGAGGAAGCGCCCAAGCCCTGGCCCCGACCCACCGGGCACTTCCATCCATCCCCGCTCTCTTTCCCCTCCTTCCTCGGGTGGCCATTCCGGCGGCGAAAAGTGAAAGCGAAACCGCCTCGGCTCCCGCCGTGTCGATGGCTGGGCCGTGCCCGGAGTCCCGGCGCTACTCGGCGCGTCCGCCGCGGCTGCTGCCCGGGGCTTAGAGGCGCCGCGGGTCCACCGTGGCGCGCCGCCCACTCGGTCTCATGGCCCGTCCGCTGCCGCTGCTGCTGCTGCTGCTGCTGCTGAGCGCGGTGCTCGGCGCTGCAGCCCCATCGGCGTTCCAGAACGGTAGGTCCCTCCAGGGTGGCTCCGGCTCCTTCGCTTCGCTTTGCGGGCGGGCGGGCGGGGTGGCGTGCCAGGCTAGCCGCAGCCCGCGGGAGAGGCGCGCGCACGCACACGCACACGCACACGCACGCCCCCGATTGCCCTCTGGTCCCCGGGCTCGTTTGCGATCTGGAAGCCCCCGATCCGAAACGTTGGCTTGGAGCCCAGCCCACCCAAGTCGCGCTTTTGCGCGCTCACGAAGCCGCGGTGCTACACTGCAGGGCTGTCGGGAAGCGCCCCCTCGCTCATAGCGCGCCTTGCTGCTTCTCCGGGAAGGAGGCCGAAGTCCGTGGGGCCTGCAGCGGGAGGGAGGGGGGGGGGCAAATGTACTAGAGCAGTAGGTGACCAGGGCAGCAAAAGCAAACTCCATTTTTCTCCAGCAGTCGTGGTGTCATTAGGATTTCAGCGATCCTGTGCAAGTTAAGACACCAACCCCCAAATCCTACCACTCCCAGCATCCCCACCCCACCCCACCCCCAATGTAGGGTTTATTTCTGTCTCTAGACATGCATCGGAATGTAGGGTTTATTTCTGTCTCTAGACATGCATCGGAATAAGTCAAATGAAAAATCTGCACATGTTCAGAGGGCTCTTTTTGTGGTTGTTCTGGCTCGGCAAACGGCCTGCCTTGTGGTTCTAACGTATCTGGAATGTAGAAGCAGTTGTAAAGCATGGAATGGCGGTGATGGATGGGGGAGTGTGGCAGGGGACATTGTTCGCCCTCTCGAATTTATTTATTTATTTATTTATTTGTTACACTTATATTACCCCCCCCCCCATAGCCAGAGCTCCCTGGGCGGTTTACAGAAATTCTAAAATTGAGATAAAAACAAGTATACAAAATTAAAAAATTTAAAACACAGAACATGCGCACATAAAGCATTAAAAACCGTTTAAAAAACAAAACGTGGGTGATTAAGATGTGCCGCCATATGCCTGGGCAAAGAGGGAAGTCTTAACCTGCCTTACTCCTCTCTCTTCCCCCAATCTGTCTGAGTTATGGGGACTTAATTATTTAAATATCTGTATACTGTCCTTTAGCAGTGCATCCAAGGCAGTTTGCATATTAATAGTGGACTGCATTGCAGGGTTGTCATGAATGTAAGAAGAGTCATGCTGAGTCAAAGCCCTATGAAGAGAGATTAAAAGAACTGTGCATGTTTAGCCTCGAGAAGAGAAGATTGAGGGGAGACATGAGAGCGCTCTTCAAATACTTAAAAGGTTGTCACACAGAGAGGAGGACCAGGATCTCTTCTCGATCCTCCCAGAGTGCAGGACATGGAATAACAGGCTCAAGTTAAAGGAAGCCAGATTCCAGCTGGACGTCAGGAAAAACTTCCTGACTGTTAGAGCAGTACGACAATGGAATCAGTTACCTAGGGAGGTGGTGGGCTCTCCCACACTAGAGGCCTTCAAGAGGCAGCTGGACAACCATCTGTCAGGGATGCTTTAGGGTGGATTCCTATTATTATTATTATTATTATTAATTATTTATATAGCACCATCAATGTACATGGTGCTGTACAGATAACACAGTAAATAGCAAGACCCTGCCGCATAGGCTTACAATCTAATAAGTTGTAGTAAACAATAAAGAGGGAAGGAGAATGCAAACAGGCACAGGGAAGTGTAAACATGCACCGGGTAGGGTGAAGCTAACAGTATAGAGTCGGAACAAACTCAATATTTGAAGGCTATAGGGAAAAGAAAAGTTTTTAGCTGAGTTTTAAAAGCAGTGATTGAGTTTGTAGTTCTCAAGTGATCTGGAAGAGCGTTCCAGGCGTAAGGGGCAGCAGAAGAAAAAGGACGGAGCCGAGTAAGGGAAGTAGAGACCCTTGGGCAGGTGAGAAACATGGCATCAGAGGAGCGGAGAGCACGAGCGGGGCGATAGTGTGAGATGAGAGAGGAGAGATAGGCAGGAGCTAGACCGTGAAGAGCTTTGAAGGTCAGCAGGAGAAGTTTATATTGGATTCTGGAGTGAATTGGAAGCCAATGAAGAGATTTCAGAAGTGGAGTGACCTGGTCAGAGCGGCGGGCCAAGAAGATGATCTTAGCGGCAGAGTGGTGGACAGAGACCAGCGGACTGATGTGAGACGAAGGAAGGCCAGAGAGAAGAAGGTTGCAGTAGTCCAACCGAGAGATAACCAGTGCGTGAACGAGAGTCTTGGCAGAAGAGACAGACAAAAATGGTCGAATCCTGGCAATATTATACAGGAAGAAACGACAGGATTTAGCTACTGCCTCGATGTGAGGAGTAAAGGAGAGCGAGGAGTCAAATATAAAGCCAAGACTACGAGCTTCCTTGACCGGAGTAAGCGTGACATCGTTGACAGTAAGAGAGAATGAGAGGTGAGGAGAAGGTTTAGGAGGAAAAACAAGCAGTTCAGTTTTTGCCATATTAAGTTTCAAACGATGATGAAGCAGCCAGGCTGAGATATCTGAGAGACATGCCGAGATACGATCGTGAACATCAGGAGAAAGTTCCGGAGATGAGAGATATAATTGTGTATCGTCGGCATACAGGTGATATTGGAGGCCGTGAGATTGAATAAGCTTACCCAAGGGCAGCATGTATAGAGAGAACAACAACGGGCCAAGCACCGAGCCTTGCGGAACCCCAACTGAAAGGGGAAAAGAGGAGGACGAGCTGCCGTTAGCCGACACGCTGAAAGAGCGACCCTCTAGATAGGAGGTGAACCAGTTATAGACAGAGCCACAGAGTCCAAGGTCATGGAGGGAATCTAAGAGAAGATCGTGATCAACCGTGTCAAAGGCTGCGGTTAGATCAAGGAGAATAAGAACGGAATAATGGCCTTTAGACTTGGCAGTAAGAAGATCGTTGGTGATCTTGGTAAGGGCTGTTTCAGTGGAATGCAAAGGACGGAATCCAGATTGAAAGGGATCCAGAGCAGAGTTATTAGAAAGTCAAGACAACGAGAGTAGACCAGACGTTCCAGGATCTTTGAGACAAAGGGCAAGAGGGAGACAGGTCGGTAGTTAGACAGGGATAGTCGATCAAGAGTGGGTTTTTTGAGAATGGGAGAGACTGTAGCATGTTTAAAAGCAGAAGGAAATGAACCAGAGGACAGAGAAGAATTAATGATGTGAAGCAAGGACGGGAGGATAGCGGGGATAAGATTAATAAAGACGCGAGAGGGAATCGGATCACGGGAACAAGTGGAAGGCTTCGACGAGCGCAGTATTTTAGACAGTTCATCAGCTGAGACCGAAGGGAACGCCGAGAGAGTTGCAGGAGGAACTGACAGGTGAGGGACAGGAGCTGGAAGTGGAGTAGAGCTGGCTAGATCGGAGCGAATAGTTTGGATTTTAGCATTGAAGAAAGAGGCAAAGTCATTGGCAGACAGAGAGGCGGGGAGAGATGGTGGATTAGGCTTCAGAAGAGAATTCCTGCATTGAGCAGGGGGTTGGACTTGATGGCCTTGGAGGCCCCTTCCAACTCTGCTATTCTGTGATTCTAGACCAGGCCAAGGGTCCATCTAGTCCAACATTCTGTTCTCACAGTGGCCAACCAGCTGCCTGCAGGAAACCCACAAGTAAGACATGAGAACAACAGCACACTCCCTCCTATGTCCCCCTCCAAGTGGTGTACAGTAGGCCCACTGCCTCTGATATTGGTGGTACTAGTAGCATACAGCCATCACAAATAGTAGCTGTTGATGCGCAGCAAAGGGCAACTAAAATGATCGGGGGCCTTGAGCATCTACAACAACTGGGACAGTTTAGCTTGGGGAAAAAGTAGAATTTGGATAGGGAGACATTTTTCTCCCTCTCTCATAATACTAGAACCCAGTGGGGTCATCTCATGAAGCTGATTGAGGGGAGATTCAGGATGGAGAAAAAGAAAGACTTCTTCACGCAGTGCATAACTATGGAACTCACTACCCCAAGATGTAGTGAAGGCCACTAATTTGGATGGTGTTAAAAGGGGGGTGGATAACTTCCTGAAGGAGAAGGCTATCAGTGGCCACTATTCCCGATGGCTATGTGCTACTTCTGGTAGCAGAGGCAATAAACCTGTGTGCACCAGTTGCTGGGGAACATGGGTGGGAGGGTGCTGTTGCACCCATATCCTGTTTGTGGGTGGACAGCTGGTTGGCCGCTGTGTGAACAGAGTGCTGGACTAGATGGACCCTCGGTCTGATCCAGCATGACACTGCTTATGTTTCAGCCTCAGTCACCGCCACCCTCCCAATCTGTAATCTTGGGATAATTGAACACTGGACTACGTTGTTGTCCATCACTCTCTGTCAGGGTCAGACTCCACGGTGACTCTGTAATATGGAGTTATTAACAGTGTCTTAGGACTGTCGTAAACCTCCCTCAACACTCTTTCTCCAATATGGAATCATAGAATCATAGAATCATAGAATAGCAGAGTTGGAAGGGGCCTACAAGGCCATCGAGTCCAACCCCCTGCTCAATGCAGGAATCCACCCTAAAGCATCCCTGACAGATGGTTGTCCAGCTGCCTCTTGAATGCCTCTAGTGTGGGAGAGCCCACAACCTCCCTAGGTAGCTGATTCCACTGTCGCACTGCTCTAACAGTCAGGAAGTTTTTCCTGATGTCCAGCCGGAATCTGGCTTCCTTTAACTTGAGCCCGTTATTCCGTGTCCTGCACTCTGGGAGAATCGAGAAGAGATCCTGGCCCTCCTCTGTGTGACAACCTTTTAAGTATTTGAAGAGTGCTATCATGTCTCCCCTCAATCTTCTCTTCTCCAGGCTAAACATGCCCAGTTCTTTCAGTCTCTCTTCATAGGGCTTTGTTTCTAGACCTCTGATCATCCTCGTTGCCCTCTTCTGAACACGCTCCAGCTTGTCTGCGTCCTTCTTGAATTGTGGAGCCCAGAACTGGACGCAATACTCTAGATGAGGCCTAACCAGGGCCGAATAGAGAGGAACCAGTACCTCACGTGATTTGGAAGCTATACTTCTATTAATGCAGCCCAAAATAGCATTTGCCTTTCTTGCAGCCATATCGCACTGTTGGCTCATATTCAGCTTGTGATCTACAACAATTCCAAGATCTTTCTCGTTTGTAGTATTGCTGAGCCAAGTGTCCCCCATCTTGTAACTGTGCATTTGGTTTCTAGGGGATAATACCGCTGTACTACATTACCCAGTTGTCATACTTCATTTACTAATTTAAATATATTTAATTGGTTTCTTAGTCTAAGAACACCAGGGGGAAATCGCATTTGCTTACCGTCGCTTCTCTGCCCACGCATTTGTCCCTCATTACTTCCTCTTTTGAAAGAGGGAGTAAACACCGTGCTCGTGGCCCATTCGGTGGGCCCTTTTGATCCCACTGCTTCTCCTGCATACAGCAGGGGATAGCGGCAACTTCCGTGTTTGAAATAAAGCGGACTTACCAGGGTGTTTTTGTGTGTCACGAAGAAGGCTAGAAAGGACGGGAGGCGTGCGGGAGACAGACGACGTCGTGGGAGGGACCCGTGAAAATCCGTGAGTGCCCAGTAACGAGCGTGCAATAAAACGCTCGTCGGATGGAGCTCTAAGACTCAGCTAGCAGCATTTAAAAAGCAAAGTTGTGTGAAATTCAGCAAAAATCCATCAATAAAATAATCAAATAGATACATTCAGCAGCCTGGCCTATTTCACTCTGTTTTAGCACTAAACCTCTGCAATTTAGAATAATAACAGTGGACTACATCACAAGGTTGCCAGAAGACATGGTCAGTCTCCGCTCTCCCTTCATACTAACAGTGGATTACACTGCAGGGTTGTCAAAAGACAATCTTCCTATAACTCAGGGGTGTTGTATCTCAGGCCTGTGGGCCGTGATAGCTTGGTGTGTGTGTATATAGTTTAAATTTTAACATTATATAACAGACATCAAATTAATCTTACATTCTTTTTAGAATGTAAGCCTGAGGGCAGGGACTGTTTTCTTTACTGATCAATTGTAAGCCACTCTGGGAGCCTTTTAGGCTGAGGTGCGGGATAAAAATACTCTAAATAAATAATAAATAAATAAATCTTACACATAAACACAAAATAATAACAGTAAATGATATTAATAATAAGTGCACCCCACCCCCGGGACCATTATTCTACTTTCCAAAATTGTAATGACTCTTGTGACGGTGTACATCCCTTCCCCTTTATTAAGACGAACTCTACAAATAATCTCCACATCTCTTCAAAATCATTTTGATTCAATAAGCCTCTTTTAACTTTAATACAACACGTTAATTTATCATTAATTAATTATTGGTGTTTCCTAGTGTGATTTTAGATTTTAAGCCACTAGGCAGGGTATCACTGTTTTATTTGTATATTTTGTACAGCACCAAGTACATTGTTGGTGCTATATAAATAAATAAATAAATAATAATAATTCTAACTTCTGTGCAATCGTCCCCACCTACCGTCCGACCCATTCTAGAAGAGGTTCAATAGTCCTGCTTTTAACCCCATTATTTGCAACATGAGATCATCGCGCTGAGCTACATCGATCAATCCAGAAGCCGCAAGCTTTATTAAGGCCAACCGAAATATTGCACAGCCATGAGCATGTTGCAAAAGCCTCCATAGTTGGACACTAAACCTAAAGGTGGGATTTCGCTGGGCGGGGAAGCAGGGAAATGTAGGGCATGGCATTAAAGATACACCATCTGCAGTTTGTACCCGTCTCAACGTTTTTGTGAACCGCCCAGAGAGCTCCGGCTATTGGCTGGTATAGAAATGTAATTAATAAATAAATAAATAAATAAAACATGCCACACAAGAAGAGTTGTGATGACTTGATTTGCCTATGCTGGGAACTAGGCAGATTACTGGTTTCGGGCTATAGGAACAAAGGAACATTCATGGCTGTTCTCCTATTAATTATAATCCAATATTCTTTCAAGCACATAAAAACTCTGTAAATCACTCTGGTTCTGCTGCAGGATAACAAACCGGCCCCCTTTCCCAAATCTGCTCTACGGGGACTCAGTGGACTCAGACACCTGTCCAAGACCAATCCCGTGATAACGCTGGACTACACTGCAGGGCTGTCACAGGACACTTGACCTCCCTTTCCTTTAAATGTGCATCTAGCAGTTATGCCTTCTTTTCATTTTTATTCCAGTGTAGGCACAGGGCCCCCAATCCAGGTCTTAAAAGCTCCTCTATTTTCCACGCTATGGTCCCAATCCAGGCTATTTATTTATTTATTGCATTTTAGAATAGGCCCTGGGCCTACTCTAGAGTAAAAATGAAAAGATGTAGTGACTAGACCCACATTTAAAGTTATGTTTCTTTTGGTTCTTGGTCTCTCGCTGCCAGTGGCGGCATTAATGGAAGGCCCAGATGGACTTTTGCTTTCTAAGCATTTTAAAGAGGAAACTCCAGCATGTATCTCCTATTCACTACCGGGCCAGGTTTAAGGCTCTTGTACTTGTATGCAAAGCCCTAAACAACTTGGGACCAGGATACCTGAGAGAGCTCCTTCTCCCTGCCCGGTCACTGAGGTCATCCGAGGGCATGTTCCTGGTGGTTCCACATAGACCCATCCTCCGATTGGAGTCCACCAGGGGCAGAGCCTTCAGCGTGGTGGCGCCCCTCCTGTGGAATTCCCTGCCTCTGGAGTCAATTTTGTATTCTTTTCGGCGCCTCCTGAAAACATCATTATTCCAGGAAGACTTTCCTTAATGACCAGCCACGGTTCACTGTACACTTTGCTTCTTTTAAAATCTGTTTTAAAGTGTTTTATTCTGATTTAATTTTATCTTGTACACCGCTCCGAAATATTGAATAGGGAGCGGTATATAAGTATTGTAAATAAATAAATAATATAAATTAATGGAAGGCCCAGACGGACTGTTGCTTTTTAGGCATTTTAAAGGGGAAACACGCCAACCTAATCTTAAAACACTGCTTGCGTTAGCTAAACAGGAAATAATAGGAATATTAAGAAAATGTAATTTCAGTACTGTACTGCAACTGTAAAATGCTTGTTTACTAGGCTGTTATCTAAAAATCGGTTAAAAGTTTATCCAGTTTGCAGTTGCTTAATTCCTTGACAATAGGCCATACTTATATGTTTTGTGAGTTGTCTTTTTGCATATTTCTGATTCTTGTGGTGCATTGCCCGGATAATAGTATAGATCAGTGGTTCCCAAAGTGGGCGGTACCACCCCCCTGGGGGCAGTGGGATTGCATGGGGGGGGCGTTAAGAGGCAAGGAGGCGGCAGGGGGGCGCTAACAGGCAAAGGGGCGGCAGGGGGTGCTCAAGGTGGTCTTTTCCGAGAAGCGCCTCTCCAGAAGGTCTTAAAACCCAGGGACATTTTTATGGGAGAAGGTAGTTTGGTCCCAAGCCATGTAGGGGAAGAATCCACACATGTATTAATACTGTTTAAGAAGAGTCCTTTTAACGGTGAATTGAAATGTTTCAAAAGCACCAAAGTGCTAATGAAGAGACATACCCTGCTTGGTGTGCCCCGCCATGCTGGCTGCAAAACAGAGGCGTTTGCTGTCTTTTCCCTCCCTCCCTCGGCAAGCCTGTGGCGGGTGCTTCCCATTTGAAGGGGCCGCATGCAGTATGGCCCCTTTTTCATTCTCAGCTCAGCCAGGCCACCCAGACCAGCAGGATCCAGAGGAGCGCAGCCCCTTTGAATGGGAGGCACCCGCCACGGGCTTGCCGAGGGAGGGAAAAGATGTAATTGTATTTTGAATAAAGTATTCCATTAAATGTTAGTGTTTTGAATTTTATTGCTATTATCTTCCTTAGTGGGTCGTTGAAAACCGCTATTCTGAATAATGATTTTTATAGTGTAGGGCAGGGGGCACTGGGCATGAGTTCGTGGAACCAAGGGGGTGGTTACCTGAAAAAGTTTGGGAACCACTGGTATAGCTGGATAGCGATGCCCTCGTATCATCTCTGGTTGGCCTTTTCCACTTGAGTTGGAATTCTACGCCTGTGTCCTTTCATAACCCCCTCTTCAATCTCATGAACACTTCCCTTCGAATTAAACTTCCATAGGATTGCCCTGTGAATGTTGCACAAGGTTTTCCTTCCGTTTTCTCTTAAAACCAGTTCATTTCACGGAAGGGAACCTTCTCCACCCACCCCAGTTCTCATGAAAACGAAACGTTTTACTCCTGCCAAATCACTTACATAACTGTCACCTTTTCCACTCAAGACATCTGTCTATGGTCCTCCCTGTCCTTCAACACACACAACTGCAATAAATTTCTTTAAGGGTCCTTCTTATCCTGCCCTGTCAATCATTTTAGAAGATGCGCCCTTTCTTGCATCTTTATTGTCTTTATTCCAACATTTTTCTGAGATGCCCAACCAGAATGGAACATGTCTCTCTCTCTCTCTTTCTCTCTTTCTTTCTTTCTTAGAGGAAATCCTATATTAAGATTTCAGATTACATTTGGGGGTTGTTGTTTTTTGAAAAATGAAACCAAAACTTACAGCGAAGGAGACAGCTGTGAAAAAGGTACATCCCATCCTAGGGATGATTAAATTATTACAACTCCTTGATCCCAGCTTTTATTATTATTGAGGAAATCTCAGTAATCCAATTGAACCATGAAAACTCTTCAAGGATTTCGTAAGTGCAGGCTGTGTGGACTCTTAATGTCACGTAGGCTTGCTCTCCACCACAGTCCCCTTTTGCTTAACATCCAACTTAAAGAGGATATGGGAACGTGCTTGCAATTTTGGGACATTTTGGTTGGTCTTAATGAAGGAAGTGTCTTCTGTAGACTTTGCTTGTATTTTTGTTGTCTGGGACCCACCACAGCTATCTCATAGAATCATAGAATCATAGAATAGCAGAGTTGGAAGGGGCCTACAAGGCCATCGAGGCCAACCCCCTGCTCAATGCAGGAATCCACCCTGAAGCATCCCTGACAGATGGTTGTCCAGCTTGTGGTGGGGTCATACAGGAGGACCGAGCAACGGATTGATTGCTTTTTATTCCGAGTTGTTCAGAGACATTTTTGTCCCTCTCCCTTAATACTAGAACCTGGGGTCACCCCATGAAGCTGACGGGTGGAAGATTCAGGACAGAGAAAAGGAGTTCTTCACACAGGGCTTAGTTAAACTATGGAACTCACTACCACAAGATGTGGCGATGGCCACCAATTTGGATGGCTTTAAAAGAGGGCCTGATAAATTCCTGGAGGAGAAGGCTATCAATGGCTACTAGCCCTGATGGCTGTGTGCTACCTCCAGGAACAGATGCAGTAAGCATGTGGACACCAGTTGCTGGGGAACATGGGTGGGAAGGTGCTGTTGCATTGTGTCCTGTTTGTGGGTTCTTGGTCGACAGCTGGTAGGCCACTGTGTGAATAGAGTGTTGGACTAAATGGACCCTCGATCTGATCCAGCAGAGCTCTTAAGTTTTCGGAGTGCAGAATCGAACCCATCCCAAGGCATTCCAATGGCCATTATCAGGGATGGCATCTATCGCCAAGCGTTTGGCTGCCAATGAACTACCTATAGCTGATCAATGCACTTCAAACAAAGCACATGCCCAAAATTAACCCTGCTCCTGTGACCAGTTACAAAAGAGGGCAGGGCTCCTGCAGCTTGAAGTGTTGTGATGAAGAGGGATCTTCACCAGGTGCTGTATGCATACAGATGACACCTGCTGAAATTCCCTTTTCAATACAACTGTTAAAGATACAGGAGCCCGGTCCTCCTTTCCTTATGGTCACTGTTCTGACCCCTTTCACAGGCAAACCCAGACTCTTCTCCTCTCTCTCTCCGAACCCACCAGCTATTTCTCTTTTCTAACTCCTCCCTCTCACTGCTAACTGCCAATCCAAACCTTTGAACCACCAGCCAATCAGCATTCACTTCACATTCATTACACTTGCTCCCCCTCCCAACGGCATGAATCACTTACCATCCCACGTCCAAACAGCACTTACCTCCTAAACAGCAACAATCATTAAAACGTTACAAATACTTACTTTATATATAAATTGCAGTAAACTAGGGTGACCATATGAAAAGGAGGACAGGGCTGCTGTATCTTTAACAGTTGAATTGGAAAGGAAATCTCAGCAGGTGTCATTTGCATGCGCGCAGCACCTGGTGAAATTCCCTCTTCATCACAACAGTTAAAGCCACAGGAGCCCTGTCCTCTTGACCAGATACAAAAGGAGGCAGGGCTCCTGCAGCTTTAACTGTTGTGATGGAGAGGGAATTTCACCAGGTGCTGCATGCATGCAAATGGCATCTGCTGAGATTCCCAGTCCTTCTTTCCATATGGTCACCCTATTGATTGTTGGCTAAATCTTTATTGTGCTCCTACTTGTTTTGTTTCTAAACTACTGGTTTTATCAGTTACTCACACACACACATACTATAGTTTGCTCGTTGGCTAATAAACTATTTTGAAGTCACGGTTTGTGACTTTACACAGACTGGATCCTGTATCTTTAACAGTTGTATTGAAAAGGGAATTTCAGCAGGTGTCATTTGTATATATAGAGAACCTGGTGAAATTTCCTCTTCATCCCAACAGTTAAAGCTGCAGGTGCCCTGTCCTCTTTTAAATCTGATCACAGTATAGCTGCAGTATAGCTTCTGCAGCTTTAACTGTTATGATGAAGAGGAAATTTCACTAGGTGAGACATGCGTACAAATGACACCTGCTGAAATTCCCTTTTCTATGCAACTGTTAAAGATACAGGAGCCCTGTCCTCCTTTTCATATGGTCACCCTAATACTGCATGCATAAAAATGACACCTGCTGAAATTCCTGTACCTGCTAAAGATACAGGAGCCCTGTCCTCCTTTCCATAGGGTCACCCTACCTAAAGGTCCATCTGATGCAACATTCTGTCTCCCACCGTCTGGCCACCCTTTATTATATATATAACAGGATAAGAAAGAAGAAAATGAAGTACTATTTGCAGATGTGAATGATGTTATACGCTCAGGGACTGTTAAGCTCATTTTTAAGCAATGACGTTACCCCTAGACTCATGTGAGCAATATATTTGGGGGAATCTCTTTCCCAGAAGGAAATGTCTGTGGTGCTTCAGGAGTTACAAAACCAGCAAACATCAGAAAGAGAAACGTGAGGCGAGTGTGCCGGGTCCTGGAAATGCAAGACTTTTTGGAGAACAGACATTGTTCCAAATAACTCTCTACTGGGAATTGAAGTCTTTTAAGTCTTAATATTCAGAGCCCCAGCCAGGCGCTGCTGCTGGCCATTTATTTATTTATTTTATTTATTTTATTTATTTATTTATTTATTACATTTATATACTGCCCCAGAGCTAGGGTTACCATATGAAAAGGAGGACAGGGCTCCTGTATCTTTAACAGTTGTATAGAAAAGGGAATTTCAGCAGGTGTCATTTGTATATATAGAGAACCTGGTGAAATTCCTTCTTCATCACAACAGTTAAAGCTGCAGGTGCCTTGCCCTCTTTTAAATCTGATCACAGTATAGCTGCAGTATAGCTCCTGCAGCTTTAACTGTGGTGATGAAGAGGGAATTTCACCAGGTTCTCCATATCTACAAATGACACCTGCTGAAATTCCCTTTTCTATGCAACTGTTAAAGATACAGGAGCCCTGTCCTCCTTTTCATATGGTCACCCTGCCCATAGCCAAAGCTCTCTGGGAAGTTTAGAAAAGTTAAAAACAGTAAACATTAAAAACAAATACACAAAATTTTAAACCATCAAAAACATAAAAACAACTATATCCTTTTAAGTCAGCTATTCTGGGGTCTGTTAAAAACAAACAAACTCAGTCACCTAAAGAAAGGTCTTACTCATGAAGAGAAACTTACGTTTGAGTAACGCTTTACTCACAAGGAGTCTTTATTCCCCAGGTAGGGATTTCTTCACCTGTCAGCCACCTAAAGCTCCACTCATAGCTTGGTTTCTGCCCCTGAATCAGAGAAGGAGCTTTCCACATCTGGAGGGAAAGATCCAGATGTTGTCTTCCCTGAGGGCCCAGGATTCCCCCAATCTGCCTCAGGTTCCCTCAAAATAAGCTCCTCCTCCAAGTCATTCACCCCAAAAGAGCCCTGCCCTCTTTTGCAGCTGTTCACGCTAGGCAGGGCTCCTGCAGCTTTAACTGTTGTGATGGAGAGGGAACGTCACCAGGTGCTGCATGCATAAAAATGACACCTGCTGAAATTCCTGTACCTGTTAAAGATACAGCTATACTGCATAGGGTGACGCTATGAAAAGGAGGACAGGGCTCCTGTATCTTTAACAGTTGTATTGAAAAGGGAATTTCAGCAGGGGTCATTTGTATATAGAGAGAACCTGGTGAAATTTCCTCTTCATCACAACAGTTAAAGCTGCAGGTGCCCTGTCCTCTTTTAAATCTGATCACAGTATAGCTGCAGTATAGCTTCTGCAGCTTTAACTGTTATGATGAAGAGGAAATTTCACCAGGTGAGACATGCATACAAATGACACCTGCTGAAATTCCCTTTTCTATGCAACTGTTAAAGGTACAGGAGCCCTGTCCTCCTTTTCATATGGTCACCCTAATACTGCATGCATAAAAATGACACCTGCTGAAATTCCCTTTTCTATGCAACTGTTAAAGATACAGGAGCCCTGTCCTCCTTTCCATAGGGTCACCCTACCTAAAGGTCCATCTGATGCAACATTCTGTCTCCCACCGTCTGGCCAACCTTTATTATATATATCCCAGGTGCCCCCAGTATATGATGTGCAGTAATAGATCTGAGAAAAAAATACAGGATTGAGAAGAACATTTGAAAATACATATTCAGAGATGATGATGAAGACATCACAGAAGCATATCTAGACGGTGCCGACACACACAGGCACAGATTTTTGTGTAAAGTAATATATTTGAACACTTATTTGTTTATTCTGGATACGTGCACTCAAAGTATATAAAATCTTTGTACTTCTTAAAAAAACACTGCAGATAAATAAATAAAGAGAAAATAGCGGTGAAAAGGAAACGTACTTGGGAAGTCTCCCTGTTGCAAAAGTCCAGAGGATGTCAAAGGTTTAAGATCCGTGTAGTTGGTGTGAGCTAATTTGTCTCTTCGTATCATGTTAGGTAAGTGCGGTGTGCCCAACCCGATAGAAAATGCAGAAATCATGGAAGGAAGCACCAGCACCAAACTGAGATACTCATGTGCCAAGAATTACAAGAGGAAAGCGGGAACGTCCAGTCTCATCGTATGCAAGCAAGATGAAAACACAAAAGAGTTTCGATGGACCAAGGCACAGCTAAGCTGTATTAGTAAGTCCCTTCTCTGTATGGTGTAACTCTCGGTCATCCCATGATGGCCTTCTCCACTGTGAACCTGCTTGACCATTAGAGATTAGGGCTGTGCACGGACCCCTCACCCCACCCCGGATCCTCTTCTCTTCCAGATTCGCACATTGCGAATCGGGCTCGCTCCACTCCGCCTTGATCCGCCTAGGGTCCGCTGCGGAGCTCCGGCTCCGAATCGGAGCTCCGCAGCGGCGGGGGGCAGCGCCAGGTAAGGCCTCCCTCCCTCCTCCCCCTTACCTGCGTCCGGCCCGGCCCGCCGCCAGCTTCACTAAAGCCCGCGCCTCAACCAGGAACTGTAGGCCCCGCTTGCGGCCTACACTTCCGGGTTGAGCTGCAGGCTCTAGTGAAACCTGAGATGGGCCGCAACAGACGCAGGTAAGACCCCCCTCGCCCTTGCCCCCTTACCTGGCTCTGCTGCTGTCGCCGCATGGGTGGCGAGGGGCGGCAGGGCCAGGTAACCCCCCCCTCCTCCCCCTTACCTGTGTCCGTCCGCGGTCCCGTGGCCTGGTCTTCCTGTTTGAGTCCTCGGGCTCAGTTGAAGCAGCCGTGGGACCGTGGATGGATGCAGGTTAAAAAACCCTCCCCCTTGCCCCCTTACCTGGCTCTGCCGCCATTGCCACACGTGCGGCGGTGGCAGCGGCAGGGCCAAGTAAACCCCCCTTACCTTTTTTGCGTAGCTCCAGATCGAGGCGAAGGATCCGCCTTCACCTCGAGACGCTCCGTGATGCGCTGCTGCTCCCCCAATCCTCTTCACCTCCACCTTAAGGGGAGGCGAAGCACCCCGATCCGCTTCTGCTTCTCCGGCCCGAGGAGAAGCGGAGCACAGCCCTATTAGAGATCATCAACAGAAGTCCTCCTGGGTGCCTCAAAATCATGTCTCATTGGGACATAAGAACGTCAGAACAGCCCGGCTGGTTCAGACCGAGGGTTCATCGGGGCCAGCGTTCAGTTCACGCAGTGGACAACCAGCTGCCCCACAAGCGGGACATAGGTGTAACAGCACCCTGATGTATGTAGGCATATTGCTTCTGATACTGGAGGAAGCACACAGCCATCAGGATGAGTGGCCTTCGATAGCTGCTCCTCCATGAATTTGTCCAACCCTCTTTTAAAGCCATCCAAATTGGTGGCCGTCACCACATCTTGTGGTAGCGAGTTCCATAGTTTAACTATGCCCTGTGTGAAGAAGTCCTTTTCTCTTTCCTGAATCTCCCACCAATCAGCTTCAAGGGATGACTCCGCTGAAGTTATAATATTATGGGAGAGGGAGAAAAATGTCTCCCTGTCCACATTCTCCACACCATGCATGATTTTATACACCTCTATCAGGTCTCCCCTCAGCCTCCTTTTTTCCAAGTAGAACAATCCCAGCTGTTTATTTATTTAAACAGCCAGATTCCAGCTGGACATCAGGAAAAACTTCCTGACTGTTAGAGCAGTACGACAATGGAACCAGTTCCCTAGGAAGGTTGTGGGCTCTCCCACACTAGAGGCCTTCAAGAGGCAGCTGGACAACCACCTGTCAGGGATGCTTTAGGGTGGATTCCTGCATCGAGCAGGGGGTTGGACTCCATGGCCTTATAGGCCCTTTCCAACTCGACTATTCTATGATTCCATTTAATTCTTTATTTATTTAGTGACACTTGTATACCACTGAATATAATAAACTCCCTCAGTGGTTAAGAAAGTTTTCAAACTATATTTTTTCAAACTGGTCTTCTCTGAGTATGTAGTGAATAATAATAATTATTATTTATTTATTTATTTCATTTGAATATGTGAATACGTGTGTTGTGCTCTTGACAACTTCCTCAACTTCGAGGGTGCTTTTTTGTTGTTTAGATTGGCTTGTGACCAATGCCTTTATAGGCTGCAAGCCGCTTTGAGAGGATATATCTTTGAAGAGCAGGATATAAAAGTACTGAATAAATAAATATCTACATTTAGTGGTAACCAGCATTTTAAATTGTGGCCAAAAAAACCCCAAGGAAATGATGCCCTAGCATCTAAGCTTGTGATGGCCAGCCAATTCCTGCTTTATTTCTCTCCAAATCTCTCCCATTCTCTCTTTTCTTTCCCAACAAGGAGATCCGTCACGGCCCATTCCTCAGCCTGAAACCACAACGGAAGATTCCAGAAGAGGTAGGACCGCTTGGCTTCTTGTCTCTGCCAGGACTAGGGAGCGTTGACAAACATATTTTTTAAAAGTAATTCAAATACTAAATTTTCCTTAAACATTTGCCCCAGAAAAGTTGGCGTTGGCAAAAAATCACACCGATTTAGCAGAGGAACAAGGTTAGGGTGACCACATGGAAAGGAGGACCGGGCTCTTGCATCTTTAACAGTTGTATGGAGCAGAGAATTTCCGCAGGTGTCATTGTTATGCACGCAGCACCTGGTGAAATTCCCTTTTCCTCACAACACTTCAAGCTGCAGGAGCCCTGCCCTGAGTGACCAGATACAAAATAGGGCAGGGCTCCTGCAGCTTGAACTGTTGTGATGGAGAGGGAACTTCAGCAGGTGCTGCATGCGTACGAATGACACCTGCTGAAATTCACTTTTCTATGCACCTGTTAAAGATACAGGAGCCCGGTCCTCCTTTCCAAACGGTCACCCTAAACAATCTGCCCGGGGGAAGGGCAGTGATGCTTCCAGGAGGTTTCCGGCAGGCCTGTTCTGCTTGCATTCCCCACACGCCTTGTTTCCTTGCAAAAATCGCTGTGATTTTTTTCGCTGCAGTAGCAAACAACATGGCAAGTGGTACCAAAACAGACAGGGGCCCCCACATACAGCCTGTGTGACCCATCTCTGAACTGAACCTTGGAACAATGACTGCGGAGGGCGGGGGGGGGGGAGGTCCATGCCGGCTTCAGAAGCTGTTATTCCAGACCGCTTCACCCGCTCCAAAGTGCTCAGCTGAGGCCTTCTGTCCTCCTCTGGAGGTATGTGGCAAAGCCCAGCCCTTCGCCCTGCCTGCCTCAATTCTTCTCATATTTATTTATTTATTTATTTATTACATTTTTATACCACCCAATAGCCGAAGCTCTCTGGGCGGTTCACAAAAATTAAAACCACAATAAAACAACCAACAGTCTAAAAACACAAATACAAAATACAGTATCAAAAGCACAACCAGGATAAAACCACGCAGCAAAAATTGATATAAGATTAAAATACAGAGTTAGAACAGTAAAATTTAAATTTAAGTTAAAATTAAGTGCTAAAATACTGAGAGAATAAAAAGGTCTTCAGCAGGCAACGGAAGGAGTACAGTGTAGGCGCCAGGCGGACCTCTCTGGGGAGCTCGTTCCACAGCCGGGGTGCCACAGCAGAGAAGGCCCTCCTCCTAGTAGCCACCTGCCTCACTTCCTTTGGCAGGGGCTCACGGAGAAGGGCCCCTGTAGATGATCTCAAGGTCCGGGCAGGTACATATGGGAGGAGGCGTTCCTTCAAATAATCTGGCCCCAAACTGTTTAGGGCTTTGAATGTCAATACCAGCACTACGTCATAAGCGGTGACGTAGATACTCATGGCCCGGCGTTCCAATCCAGCCCTCCAGAGCTCCCCAGGAGGCCACGCCCTTTCTTCTAGCCTCACCCCCTTCCCCTCAACTACCTAGTATGGCTTTGGTGTAGCTTTCCTCCCCATGTGTGAAGGTCAAAACGCCGCTTCTAAGGCTCAGTTACTGGCAGAAACAGCTTTAAGCTGAGATATGCTGGTCCTTTTGGTCCGCCCCTTTTGCCTCTGGCCCCGCCCACCCAGAGCATGCGGCCCACTGGAGCTTCCCTGAAGTTGAAATCGGCCCTCGGGCCAAAAGAGGTTCAGCACCCCTGTCATTGGCTCTTGCCCAGAGCCGTCCTGCTTTCCCCTACACTATCTGGGGCTAGCAGGTCACAGGTTCTTGTTCCTGTTATTTATTTATTTATTTATTTCATTTCATTTCTATACCGCCCAATAGCCGGAGCTCCCTGGGCGGTTCACAAAAATTAAAAACATTCAAAATATAAAACAAACAGTATAAAACCATAATATAAAATACAATATAAAAGCTCAACCAGATAAAAACAGCAGCAGTGCAAAATTACAAATTTAAAACACAAAGTTAAAATTTATTTATAGACTGTTAAAATGCTGGGAGAATAAAAAGGTCTTCACCTGGCATCTAAAAGCATATAATGTAGGTGCCAAGCGAACCTCCTTAGGGAGCTCATTCCACAGCCGGGGTGCCACAGCAGAGAAGGCCCTCCTCCTGGTAGCCACCTGCCTCACTTCCTTTGGCAGGGGCTCACGGAGAAGGACCCCTGAAGATGACCGTAGGGTCCAGGCAGGTACATACGGGAGGAGGTGTTCCTTCAGATAGCCGTTTAGGGCTTTAAATGTTAGTACCAGCACTTTGAATCGGGCCCGGACCTGGACTGGCAGCCAATGAAGCTGGAAAAGGACTGGCGTGATGTGGTCTCGTTGGCCAGTCCCTGTTAGTAACCGTGCTGCCCTGTTTTGTACCAGTTGAAGTTTCCGGACCGTTTTCAAAGGCAGCCCCACATATAATGCATTGCAGTAATCCAAACGAGAGGTTATCAGAGCATGGATCACTGTAGCTAGGCTATCTCTGTCCAGATAAGGGCACAGTTGGTATATCAACCTCAGCTGATAAAAGGTGCTCTTTACCACTGAGTTCACCTGTGCCTCAAGTGACAGTTCTGGATCCAAGAGCACCCCCAAACTACGGACTCGATCCTTTAGGGGGAGTGCAACCCCGTCCAGGACAGGGCAAACATCACCTCGCCGGACAGATGAACCACCCGCTAACAGCACCTCCATCTTGTCTGGATTGAGTCTCAGTTTGTTAGCCCTCATCCAGTCCATCACTGGGCCCAGGCACAGGTTCAGAACAGCCACTGCCTCACCTGGCTTTGATGAAAAGGAAAGGTAAAGCTGGGTATCATCTGCATATTGATGACACCTTAGTCCACATCTCCGGTTAGAGGTAACAGCCTGGGGTATTGGCCCCTTTGAGGACCAAACGTGAGGGTGGTTTTAACAGCATGTATGATTTGAACTCGGGGCCCTCTGTCAGCCGTAGTTGTGGAAGGAAAGGAAAGGAACCTCTCGTGCAAGCACTGAGTCACTGCTGACTCTTGGAGGGACGCCAGCTTTCGCTGATGTTTTCTTGGCAGGCCTTATAGCGGGGTGGTTTGCCGTTGCCTTCCCCGGCCGTTATCACCTTTCCCCAGCTAACTGGGTACTCATTTTACCGACCTCGGGAGGATGGAAGGCTGAGTCGACCCGAGCCGGCTGCCTGAAACCAGCTTCCGCTGGGATCGAACTCAGGCCATGGGGAGAGTTTTGGCTGCAGAAACTGCTGCTTTACTGCTCTGCGCCACACGAGGCACCACCGTAGTCGTGGGACTCGCTTAATTCTGACTCATTTGCTTATCGGTGCTTTGCATGCAAACGGACCTCCCAGGACTCAAACGACAGGCTACCTGGTAGGCAGAAGCTGTGGTTTATAAATCTAATAAATTAAACTAAAAGGAAAAAAACAACCCTACTAGGTACACTGCAAAATCTCGTAATGAGCCCCGTTCAGTTCCCCTCACACATTTCTCCTCACACGTGCAAGGACTCTGTCGCAATGGGGCAGAAGAGAGACCCACAAGTTAATTGTGCTTTGTGTAGAGAAGTTGTTCTTTTTGTCTGTCCTCCTGTACAGCAAAACGACCCATTCGCCGGTGAGAACGTTATTTATTGATTGATTTATTTATTTGTGACATTTCTATAACTCCCAATAACCAAAGCTCTCTGGGCAGTTCGCAAAATTTAAAACTCAACACGGCCAGGCATCCTAGAAAGCCTTTGAAAGTGGAAAACAGAATAAAACCAAAAGGAAAAACCAGGGTCAAAGCCAGCAGCCGTGTAAAGGTCCCCAAAACACAATGGCCCCATTCAGAAGACACCTTAAACCTTGGCTTTAACCACGGTGGTTAAGCCAGAAAGCCAGGCTGTGTTCAGAAGACACCTTAAACCATGGCTTTAACCACGGTGAATAAAGGAAAAAAACTTATTCACCGTAGTAAAGCCATGGTTTAAGATGTCTTCTGAACACGGTCTGGCTTTCTGGCTTAACCATCATGGTTTAAGGTGTCTTCTGAATGGGTCCAATAACACACTAACAAAAATAAATAAATCGAAGGACTAGAAACCAGTGGAAACTGCAGGCTCTGTGCATCTTCCAGGGGTGGCGTGTGTGTGTGTGTGTGAATGGAAAGTCCACAGATTCCTGTCGGTATCAATACAGAGCCAGTGTGGTGTGGTGGCTAAAGTGTTGGACTGGGAGTTGGGAGATCCGGGTTCTAGTCTCCACTTGACCCTGGAAATCCACTGGGTGACTTTGGGCCAGTCACAGACTCTCAGCCCAACCTACCTCACAGGGTTGTTGTTGTGAGGATAAAATGGAGAGGAGGAAGAGCATTATGTACACCGCCTTGGAGGAAAAAAGGTGGGATATAAATGCAACAACAACAACAACAACAATAATAATAATACAGTAGGTCAGGATTAAGGATTACAGGAGGAAGTGTTTGACTTGATTTTAATTTTCATTTGTAATTCTTACAAAAGTACGGCAGAAGACACAGCACAAGAAAGACAGTAAAGAAACGTTGGAGGGCATATTAAAGCATCATGCTAAAAAATGTTTTAAAAGGATGACCAAAGTTTGTGGTTTTTATGCTTTTGATGGTTTAAAAATTTTGTATATTTGGTTTTAATGTTCACTGTTTTTAACCTTTGCAAGCTGCTCAGAGAGCTTCGGCTATGGGGTGCCGTGGTATATAAATGTAATAAATAAATTCAAAGTTTGGTGGTTACAAGGTCATCCTTTTTAAAAAAATAATCATAATAACAGCGTGATGCTTTGATAGATATGTCCAAGCAAAACCTCTGGGTGTGGGTGTCTGCATTTGGGCCTGATGTTCAGTAGAACATGTACTGATAGGGACAGTTTGAGGACCAAGGAGGGATCCGCACGTCGCTCCCGGAGCGCTTCTATGCGACCCCAGAGCACCCCGAAAACAATAGTCTGACTTCCCTGTAAAAGAAACGAGGAAGAGCCGTCCATGCCACCGCTGCCGCCGACGAGGAGAGCTCTCCGCCGGAGAGGAGAGCTCGGCAAAAGAAGGTGGGGTGAAGAGCGGAAGAAGCTCTCTACCCCGCCTTTTTTTGCCGAGCTCTCCTCTCCGGCGGAGAACTCTCCTCGGCGGCGGCGGCATGGATGGCTCTTCCTCGTTTCTTTTACAGGGAAGTCAGACTATCGTTTTCGGGGTGCTCTGGGGTCGCATAGAACCGCTCTGGGAACGACGTGCGGATCCCCCCCAGGATGCTGATATCTTGATTCAGTAACTAAACTCAAAACAACTTCCAAGCACGTCCCTGCCATTTGCCTAAGAAATTGTACTTACCATGTTGTAGAAGCAGAGACCTCCACACCAGAAACTCCAAAGGCTACTGGTGTAAACCCATCCGTGGTCTCCCTACACCCATACGGAAGCGAGGCCACCTCACAACCAGCCGCAGGCCCTGCCAGGGCACCGTACGGGACTGCCAAACCGTCGTCGGGTACACCTGCCGTGCCACCAACTGCAGCTACCGAGGTTGGCACTTCTTCCGTTGTCTCGGCCACCGAAAGCCAAACACTGCCCCAAAGAGGCAGCCCACAAGCCTCACAGGCCCAGACTAGCGCGGTCCCTACAGCAGGAAACAGATCGACGGCTGTGTCACCTACGGGCGCCACAGTGAATGCCACACCGCCATCCAATACAAGCGTTCTGCAGAAACGAACAGGTTTGTCTTCAGGCGTAGTCCAGCAACTACGGTCATCGCTGCGGCCTTCTGAGGACATGTCCTCATTAACACTCTTTGGTCACATTACGTTATGTGTCGTCCCAAAATCTTCTAGAGTCCAGAGTCCTGCATTTCCCGTATACATGTGCTTTTCTTCTGCCAGATTCGTATACTTGGGGAATATTTTTTTTTCCCTTTCTCCACCATCCATCAAGCCCTGCTTATCCCCCATGCACGTCCACGTTAACACTCTTTTGCCACATTTCATTTAGGGCTGTGCACCGCCTCGGGTCCAAACCCCGAATCCAAAGCAGATCGGGATGATTCGGATCGGGCGAAGTCCGAGGTGGCCCGAAGCCAATTGGCTCTGAAGATTCGGGGCACTTTGGAGGCAGCTCCACCCGCCCACCAGTCTCCTTACCTGCCTCCACCGTCCACCGCCCTTGGGTCCAGCGGCTTCCACTGCCGCCAATGCATAAGATGGGTAGTAGGCCACGCGGCTTACTTCCGGTCTTATGCAACGGTGGCAGTGGAAGCCGCTGGATGCAAGGATGACGGTGGAGCAGGTAAATGGGGAATGGGGGGAGGGGGGCTTACCTGGTGCCTCCACCATCCGCGGCAATGGACGGCAGAGGCACTAGTTAAGTGGGGACAAAAAACTCCCACGTCGCCTTGGAGGGTCCAAATTTCACCTTGGCTTTGGCGCTGAGGCCAGTCAGGAACCCCCAAGGCGGATCGGGGCTGTTTCAGGGGCTCCAGATCAGCCTCCAAGGTGACCTGCACAGCCCTAATTTCATTACATTTCCTGCACTATTCCGGACTCCATAGTCCTGCATTTCCCACATACATATGCTTTTCTTCTGCCAGATTCATATACTTGGGGAGTATATTTTTTTCCCTTTTCTCCCCAATCCATCAGGACCTGCTAATACTGAACTCGGTGCTCCCGTGCCGATAGCGTTGAAAACAAAATGGGGACACCGAGAACCAAAAGGGAGGTTTCAGCATGCGTGAGAGGGCTCTGAGGTTTGCAGAAATAAAAGAAAATGTCTTTCAAGAAGACAAACCTGAAAAGGCAACCCTTTCTCCAAAAGCAAGAACAGCAGCCCAGTGAGAATTGAGCACGCTCAGTGGTTTCCGAGACCACAGTATCTTGAGTGTCAGTTGGAAAAGAAAAATGGGGCAGGCAGTAGCGGAGTGGCTACGCTTGCTTAAGGCCCTTTACAGCTTATAATATCCCGCAGGAAATGATCTGGCTGGCTGGAACCTTGAACTAAGTGACCCTATGGAAAGGAGGGCAGGGCTCCTGCACCTTTAACAGTTGGGTAGAAAAGGGAATCTCAGCAGGTGTCATTTGTACGCCTGCAGCACCTGCTGAAATTCCCTTTTCTATACGGCTGTTAAAGATGCAGGAGCCCTGCCCTCCTTTCCATAGGGTCACCCTACTTGAACAGAAGTGCTTCTATTAGATGAGGCTGTTATGTTGCAACATTTTGTTGTATGTCACACCTGTAACAGTGCAGTTGCGCCGGGTATCTGTGCTTTTCTTCCCCAACTCCATACAAAAAGAAAAGAAACCAAGGTGGGAAGACCTTCATTAGGAATTGTGACAGAGGCAGGGTTTTAAGCTTCTGCTGGTAGACTAAATTCTCAGAATCCCTTTTTAAATCTAAAATATTTCTAGGCCACTTTCCCACTGAAACCTGCTGATTGAGGGACGCTGGGAATCGCAGTCCAGCCCGTCAGGAGAACAGCAGGATGGTTTAGTGCGTAAGGGGAGGGCCGTATTTCTGCATCCCTGCGATTCAGAAGTTGGCAACCTGACTTGGCATCACGCACACAGAAGCAAAGTGCCTGGTGACCTCAGACAGATACGTCTGGACTATTCCCAAAACTCTGGAGTTAATGTCCCAGGGAGCTTATGAAACTGTTCTTAAACGTCATAGGAAACTAGCCTCAGCATGATCTAGATCAAACCAAAGTTCGATCTAGTCCTAGCGTTGTTTTCCAACTGAGAGCCAGCCAGAGATGCTCTCAAGAATCCCATTATTTTTTCATCCTCTGGTGCATTAAACTGTGGGACACCCACCTACCGCTCCAATGATGTCCCCTTGGCCGGACCCCAGTAACATCTGTTTCCCATATCCTTCTGGGCAGCATCTCAGATATTTCAAAATGCATCCAGAGCCCCGTTTGCCGTACGGCCTTTTCTCTAGGAAAAGACATTCCTTGCTTATTTTCCTCAGTTCGTCAGCCTTTCAAACACGGTGATATCTTTGCCCTTCTCCTCTGAACTGATTCCCTCTCAAAAGATTGGGTGGGGTGGAGAATGCAACATCTGCAGCCTGATCATAATCACGTCTCAGACGTCAGACCTGTCAATTTCGTTCAGAGCAAGACTTTTTTTGTCCCTGAAGTAGTCACCATGGGTCTCAGCTAGATAATTTCATCCGACAGGAAGAGCTTGTACAATCAAATGTTCCCCCATGCAAAAAAAAAAAATTAAAATCCCTGCATGTAGAAAATGAGAGTGTCAGGGAGAAGCTAGACTAGAACCTCTTTTCCTGGAGATGCTAGTTTTCTATAAGCAGGGGGGGAAACCTATATGGATAAGCATTCACTCTTGTCATACAAACACACCTCTTATAGTCTGTAGTGGTAAAGATCAGGATTTATCACCCTAGCAGAAACTGGACATACGTAGGTTCAGATGTCTGCCATCCCGATGTCAATGCAGACCAGTCTTCCCCTCCACCTCGGGTGCCCTTCAGATGTGTTGGACTACAGCTCCCTCTAACACATCTGGAGAGCATCTGGTGTGGGATGGCTCAGTAGACTTGGGGTTGTGCAGACAGTAGATCTGCAGCTATTTCGGACTTCAACTCCCAGCATTCCTGATGATTGGCCATGCAGCAGGGGCTTCTGGGAGCTGACGCCCCCAACATCTGGAGATCTGTCTTCTGCCCACGCCTGGTGTAGCTAATACTGAACTAGATAAACTAATGTCATGCAGCAGCTTTGTAGTTAAGGTCAGCAAGAGGTGAGCAGAGGGTATGTTTGGTTTTCATAATCATTGAGCAAGGATTTCTGACTCCTAGCTGTTTAATAATAGCAGCCACAAATTTATTTATTTGTTTATTACATTTTTATACCGCCCGATAGCCGAAGCTGTCTGGGCGGTTCACAAAAATTACAACCATGAAGAGCATAAAAACAACCAACCATCTAAAAACACAAATACAAAATACCATATAAAAAGCACAACCAGGATAAAACCACACAGCAAAAAATGATAAAATATGGAATTAAAACAGCAAAGTTTAAATTTAAGTTAAATTAGGTGTTAATATACTGAGAAAATAAAAAGGTCTTCAGCTAGCGACGAAAGGAGTACAGTGTAGGCACCAGGCGGACCTTTCTGGGGAGCTCATTCCACAGCCGGGGTGCCACAGCGGAGAAGGCCCTCCTCCTGGTAGCCACCTGCCTCACTTCCTTTGGCAGGGGCTCACGGAGAAGGACCCCTGAGGATGACCTTAGGGTCCGGGCAGGTACATAAGGGAGGAGGCGTTCCTTCAGATAACCTGGCCCCAAGCCGTTTAGGGCTTTGAATGTCAATACCAGCACTTTGAATCGGGCCCGGACCTGGACTGGCAGCCAATGTATTTATTTATTTATTTATTTATTACATTTTTATATGTAATTGTAGAAGGACTGGCGTGATGTGGTCTCACTAATGTATTAATGTATTCCCTCCCTAAATGCTGAAATAAAGAGGGGGGGAAACACTTAGTGATAACCTGAAATGGAGTTTTGGTGTAGAAAGACTCCAAATCCCATTCAGTTCATGTATTGGCATTCCTGGACGGAACATTCTTGAATTCCAAGTGTACGTCTTTTGTACCAGGCTCCAGTGAAAGGCTCTTGGCCGGTTTTCTATTTAAAAAGAAAAAAGAACCAAAGTAGATTCCATAATCCTGACACCTGCCCACCCCCGGAGACAGATAACCTTTGCATAGCAGCGAATCCCGCTTTGAATGTGTCATTTAGGCCAGAGACAGACAATCGCGTCCCAAGTGAGTCAAACGTAATATGAGAAGAGGCATCGTAGCCGGTAGCATACAGCCCTGTGCCATTTGTCCTGTGGTTGCCTCCGGTCGGGCCGTTTCTGTGGACACAGACGCACCAAATAACCATGCACAACCTGGGAACACAGAAGATGGTCTGAAGACATGGTCCAAAGGTGCTTGATGCACCGTCTGGAAGCTAAGCAAGTCTGGCTCTGGTCAAGTGCCTGGATGGGAGGCTTTGGAACCCAGGGTACGACACCTTGAGACCCGAGATGAATTGCATCTTCAGGGATGACCTGCCAGGGAAGGGCGAGGCCAAAAGCAGAAAGTGCTGGGCGAAAATACCCCAAATGCCAGTAGATTTTGTGAACTGCCCAGAGAGCTCCGGCTTTTGGGCGGTATAGAAATGTAATAAATAAATAAAGTTCTTACTGCCAGGCATAGGTGTGCCCAAGGGGTGTGCTAGGTGTGCCCGGGCACACCCTAATGTCTCACGCAATAAGCACCAAATTGAGGGGGGCATTGAGTGGGGATCCAGACACAGCAGGAATGGTCTTCCAGCTGCCCTATGGCTGCTCCATTTCCACCACCCCTGGTGCGCGCCGTGCTTCAAAGAGGCCAGGATGAGGGCCCCCAAAGGCTAATCACCTCGTAAGCCCTTCCTCCGACCAGTGTCACCACGAAGCCTCACCGGTGCTGAGGCTTGAGAAGCGTCGTCTCATTCCCGCCCCGCCTGCAACGGCCCTCCTGCAGTCAGGCAAGCCGAACGCAGATTAGGGCGTCAGTGTTTAATAAATAGATGAATAAAAATAATGTCCTTTATTCATTTATTTATTTATTGCATTTATATACCGCCCCATAGCCAAAGCTCTCTGGGCGGCTTACAAAAGTTAAAAACAGTAAACATTAAAAACAAATATACAAACTTTAAAAACATAAAAAGCCTAAAAACACAGTACCCTTATAAAAACAGCTATTCTGGGGTCCATTAAAAACAAACAAACCCGGCTCATGTTGTTAAATGCCTTGGAGAAGAGAAAGGTCTTAACCTGGTGGTGAAAAGATAACAACGTTGGCGCCAGGCGAGCCTCGTCGGGGAGATCGTTCCATAATTGGGGGGCCACCACTGAAAAGGCCCTCTCCCTTGTTGCCATCCTCCGAGCTTCCTTCGGAGGAGGGCCTTAGATGTAGAGCACAGTGATTGAGTATTCAATAAATGATCACTTTTAACCACCCTAATGTAATGTGCTGCGCACGCCTATGGCTGCCAGGAAGGAAGCCTTTCAGGAAACGACCCAATGAGCAGGGGGTTGGACTTGATGGCCTTATAGGCCCCTTCCAACTCTACTATTCTATGCTTCGATGACTTGTTGTCTGGGGAAAGGGGGGTGGGGTGAAGAGAAAGAGGCATAGGGCCACCTGGGGAGGGGGCAGTTTTGGCCCCCGGTTCTACACCCCCTAGAATCATAGATTAGTAGAGTTGGAAGGGGCCTATGAGGTCATCAAGTCCAACCCCCCGCTCAATGATATAACGCAATGAAATGACAAAAGGAATAGTGAGAGGGGAAAGGACACCAGAGGCCACAGTGCCTCTATTACACCACTTCAATTCTCTGGAAAAGTTGAATCAGTCTCCTGTGTTAGATTACCGCCACCTCATGCCGCCCCTTTCCTTTCCCGTCAGATCTCCTTGATTCCTGTCTGTTCAGCACTCAATCCCTTCCTTCCTTCCCCATTTTCTGAATGTCTCTTTCTGCTTCTGCTGCCCTCCGTCACAGCTTCCCCATCTGCTTCCGTTTGGCTCCCCGCTGCCTGCGCCCCATATCTGTGCCTTGACTGTCAATTGTCGTCGTCGTTCGCAGCACCTGTCGCGCTGCAATAATCATATCCGCCTTTTTTGCAGCAGCATTACGATATGGGCTGCTACTGGGGATGGCACAGTTAGTTGCCGGGGTGGTTGTGTTAACGGGTGAAGGGCTGTGTAGTCAGAGGTGCACCCCAGACTCCTTTGCAAGGTCACTGGGCTCACTAAGTGGCACAGATCATAGAATCATAGAATAGCAGAGTTGGAAGGGGCCTACAAGGCCATCGAGTCCAACCCCCTGCTCAGTGCAGGAATCCACCCTCAAGCATCCCTGACAGATGGTTGTCCAGCTGCCTCTGGAAGGCCGCTAGTGTGGGAGAGCCCACAACCTCCCTAGGTCACTGATTCCATTGTCGTACTGCTCTAACAGTCAGGAAGTTTTTCCTGATGTCCAGCTGGAATCTCGTACAGATTGGGGCAGTCTGAAATGGCCTGATACAGAATCGGTCCCCGGGTGATTCATCTCACATGGAATCATATGTGCAGGCTGGGAGCAGACCTTGAAAGCTTCAAGGAATATAAGAAGTGCCCTGATGCTGGATCAGACCAAGGGTCCATCTAGTCCAGCACTCTGTTCACACAGTGGCCAACTACCCATCGGCCAGGGATGAACAAGGCAGGACGTGGTGCAACAGCACCCTCCCACCCATGTTCCCCAGCAACTGGTGCACACAGGCATACTGCCTCAAATACTGGAGGCAGCACACAACCATCAGGGCTATTAGCCATGGATAGCCTTTGCCTCCAGGAATTGATCCAACCCCCTTTTGAAGCCATCCAAATTGGTGGCCATCACTACATCTTGTGGTAGTGAGTTCCATAATTTAACTATGCGCTGTGTGAAGAAGTCCTTCCTTTTATTTGTCCTGGATCTCCCACCCATCAGTTTCGTGGGATGACCCTACCGGGTTCCAGTATTTTGAGAGAGAGACCCCAGTATTCGAAGTGTGGTCGCACCATAGATTTGTATAAGGGCAGTATGATACTGGCCGTTTTATTCTCCATTTCTTTTCTTATAATGCCTAACATGGAGTTTGCCTTCTTTACAGCGGCCGCACACTGGGTGGACGTTTTCGTCGAGCTTTTCCACCACAATCCCAAGATCTCTTTCTTGTTCGGTCACCACCAGCTCAGATCCCATTAGGTTATACTTGAAGTAGGGTTTTTTTGCCCCAGCGTGCATCACCTTACACTTGCTTCCATTGAACCCCATCTGCCCTTTGGACGCTCACTCTCCCAGCTTGGAGAGACCCCTTTGGAGCTCTTCACAATCCCTTTGTGTTTTACACCCTTAAATCTGCATTCCTGCTGCAACAGTGAAACAGGATTGAAACTGGTTTGCAAACAGAGCAAGTGCCCTCTGTCATCCCGTGTGACCTTGCACGAGGCCTTAGGGTGCACCTCTTGGATCGTGCGAAACCTCTGGGGATGGCTATTTTGACTGCCGTTCAGATTCCGTTTGTAAAACTCACAAGAGCAGACTTCTCGGAGCAGAGAGAAGCGTTTTTGCGATAAAGCGGTTGCATTTCTGGTCTTGCTGTGCGGCCTTCTCCATGCAACAGGCTGTGAATGGAACAGCTCCCTAGCACATTTCCAGATGTGTTGGACTGCAGCTCTCATAATCTGGCTGGGGGATTGTGGGAGTTGTAGTCCAACCCATGTGGAGGGCACCAGGTTGGGGAACACTACTCTAGAAGCAAAGCAGTTGTGTGGAGTAGGAGGAGGGTGTACAACTGTCTAAACTCAGAACTCAAATGAAAAACACATCCTTTTTTTAAAAAAATCTTATCCAAGAGAGCAGCTGCAATGACATAAATTATGCAAATGAAGCATATTTGCATGTTTTGCATAGTTGATTATGTAAGTGTGAATTCTAGGGAGTAGCGAGCAGTGCAGCAGAGCCCTGTCGCTAGCTTCTGACCACTTCTCTCTGGCTTTTGAGATTTTATTTCTCATATACCCTTAGACCTATTTTCTAACCACAAGGGCTAGAAACTTCATTTTTTAAAAAACAAACAACAGTGATACCTCACAAAACCAACTTCTGTGCTCCATGCCAAATGTTTGCACATGCTTGGGAGCTAGAGAATACACACCCGCTGGGGTTTATGCATGCCTACTCGCTAAAAGAACGACCCAACATGTTTTATATATTTAATATTCGTCGTTGTTGTTTTCCTTTTTGTGCAGACGCTCTTTACGGCGGGATTGTACCCACCATCCTAGGTAAGGAATTCTTCCGAGTGTATGCATTGTACAAAGTCATCTGATCTTGGAACTCACTACCACAAGATGTAGTGATGGCCACCAATTTGGATGGCTTTAAAAGGGGAACGGAGAAATTCCTGGAGGAGAAAGCTATCCATGGCTACTAGTCCTGGATAGCTATATGCTACCTCCACTACAGGAGATAGAGGTTAATCACACAAGGCTGAAATCCCACCTTCTTACCGGGGCTTCCTGCTTCTGGTTTCTTTCTGGGATTACGATGGGCTCTTTTACACATTGGAATTGAATTGAGAACTTCCTTTCTCTGCACTGTTCTATCTGTTTTATTATACAGCGCCATCTAGAGGCTCAGTGCCATCATTTCATACTGCCGACATCTCGCATTGACCTTTCTTATCGCCTTATCTCCGATTGTTTTAAAAGCGGAATAAAGCTGAAAGAGCATTGGAGACACTTTGGAAGTTTGACAAAGTCATGTAAAAGACCCGCAAACTTCCATGAGTGACCCAACCACGACCACTCATTTTTCATGTACTATGCCCGGGAGTTGTAGACTTGTAATCCAATTCATCAGGAGGATGCCTGCTTGGGGAATTCTGTGTAGGAAGACTGTCATACACCTAACAATTAACTTTAATTGTCTTTCTCATTTAGTAGTACTGGTGTTCATCGTAGGTGCCGTATTGTGGAACCGCTGTAGAAGACAAGGGTAAGTTTTCTTTTTAACATAACATCATTGGACATTGCTTTATGCAGAGTCTGACCCTCGCTCCAGCTAGCCCAGTATTGTCAACATGGGCTGGCAGCAGCTCTCCAGGGTTTCAGACAGGAGTTTTTCATGGAGATCGAACCTCTCCATGCAGACCATCTGTTCTACTAGGAAGATGGGCAGGGGGCGGGGAAATGGTGTCACAGCACATGGAAAGGCGAGGGTTAACCATTCCCTCTATACTATAGCTAATGAGCCTCGTGTGGCGCAGAGCGGTAAAGCAGCAGTTTCTGCAGCTGAAACTCTCCCCATGGCCTGAGTTCGATCCCAGCGGAAGCTGGTTTCAGGCAGCCGGCTCGGGTCGACTCAGCCTTCTATCCTCCCGAGGTTGGTAAAATGAGTACCCAGATAGCTGGGGGAAAGGTAATAACGGCCGGGGAAGGCAACGGCAAACCACCCCGCTATAAGGCCTGCCAAGAAAACGTCAGTGAAAGCTGGCGTCCCACCAAGAGTCAGTAATGACTCAGTGCTTGCACGAGAGGTTCCTTTCCTTTCCTTTCTTTCCTATACTATAGCTACCACTGCCTGCCAAAACTGCACACCACACCTCTTCAGCATTTATTTATTCATTTATTCATCATCATTATTATTATTATTATTATTATTATTATTATTATTATTATTATTATTATTTACATTTATATCCCACCTTTTTTCCTCCAAGGAACCCAAGGTGGCATACATACTCCTTCCCCTCTCCATGTTATCCTCACAACAACAACCCTGTGAGGTAGGTTGGGCTGAGAGGCTGTGACTGGCCCAAAGTCACCCAGTGGGTTTCCGTGGCCGAGTGGGGACTAGAACCCGGATCTCCCGACTCCAGTCCAACACTTTAGCTACTACACCATCCTGGCTCAGTATTTATACACTACTTATACACCAATCCCCATTCAAAATTTCGGAGCGGTGGACAAAATAAAATAAAAACAATAAAAAGACATTAAAGGTACATTTTAAAAGAAACAAAAGTGCAAAATAAACCATGGCTGGTGGTTAAGGGAAGGCTTCCTGGAACAACGTCGTTTTCAGGAGACGCCAGAAGGAATGCGAAGCCTGACCTCCAGAGGCAGGGCGTTCCGGAGGAAGGGGGCCACCACGCTGAAGGCCCGTAGGTTTTTATAAAAACTTCCACTGGTGTCAGCTGCAGTTTTAAAAAGAGATTAATTGCCAGATTTTCAAGATGACTGCACCATAAGAGAGGGATAACATTAACCTTTCACTTCCAAGTTCTGATCACAAGCTGGGGGGGGGGGGGGTGACAGAGGGGGGGCGTTGGGCAGCACTGTTTTAAAGGTACAGTGGAGCCTGGAAATCAATGGACAGCCAATGAAGGTCAAACAAGACCCAGAATTGGCTAACCCACCCTTGATGACAGTTTGCAGTAACATTTTGGACTGATGGAAGTTACTGGATTTTTTTCAAGAGCAGCTGCATGTATAGTGTGTTGCTTTAGTCCACATGAACTGTGTGTGAGATTATATATAGTTGGAACAGATATTAAAACAAGAGAAGTCTGGAAACTGGTATGGTCGGGGAAAGAAAGGTAACGAAACACGGCAACAAGGGAGAGGGCCTTCCCGGTGATGGCCCCCCTTTATGGAATGATCTCCCTAATGAGGTCCACCTGGCACCGACATTGTCCCTTTTTGGCACCAAATTAAAACTGGTGGACCTAACGAGTCTTTTTGATCAGGTGTTGGATTGTCTCCGGCTGATGATTTTTAAATTGTTTTAGATATAGGTCTTTGTGCGTGCTATTTGCTTAATGTCCAGTTTAGTTTATTTATTTTGGTCATGGACCAGGACAGCAGAAAACATCATCAGTAATAATACATAAAAACACAGCAGTCTCAGCCTGAATCTAAAACGTTATTGTTCAGCAATAAAACGCTTCAGCATCAATTTCCGTTGGCTTATGGCAGCCGCGTAAAAAAAAACGTCCACTTTTAGAGTAATCTGTCTTTACGTGAATGGTTTTATACAAGAGCTCTGGCTATTGGGCGGTATAAAAATGTAAATAAATAAATAAATAAAATATTTTAAAGTTTTGTTTTGTTTTAATTTCTGTGAACCGCCCAGGGAGTTTCAGCTACAGGGCTGTATACAAATATAATCAATAGAACAAGGTGAAACAGGCTATTATTTCTTGTTTGGGCTTTGGGTGTGGTCGTTGCTTTTAGTCTTATAAGAATGAGTAAAAACACAATTACAGCCTAAACACCCTTCAGCTGTAGTGCCAGGTTCCGT
Organism: Elgaria multicarinata webbii; assembly: GCF_023053635.1. Lineage (NCBI taxonomy): Eukaryota > Metazoa > Chordata > Lepidosauria > Squamata > Anguidae > Elgaria > Elgaria multicarinata. The sequence goes on along the minus strand of NC_086179.1, from coordinate 4,948,221 downwards.
GGTGTGCTGAGCCCTCGTCATCCGACAACAACTCATACATGTGCTTTTCATAGAATCATAGAATAAGCATGTCTCTGCCCCAGGGAGCTTACAGTCACAAGAGGAATCCTAGAATCATAGAATAGTAGAGTTGGAAGGGGCCTATAAGGCCATCAAGTCCAACCCCCTGCTCATTGCAGGAATCCACCTTAAAGCATCCCTGACCGATGGCTGTCCAGCTGCCTCTTGAAGGCCTCTAGTGTGGGAGAGCCCACGACCTCCCTAGGTAACTGGCTCCATTGTCGCACTGCTCTAACAGTCATGAACCGTTGTAAACCGCCCAGAGAGCCCTGGCTATGGGAGCGGTATATAAGTATAATAAATAAATAAATAAAATAAATGAAGTTTTTCCAGATGTCCAGCCACAATCTGGCTTCCTGTAATTTGAGCCCATGATTCCGTGTCCTGCACTCTGGGAGGATCGAGAAGAGATCCTGGCCCTCCTCTGTGTGACAACCTTTCAAGGACTTGAAGAGTGCTCTCATGTCTCCCCTCCATCTTCTCTTCTCCAGGCTCAACATGCCCAGTTCTTTCAGTCTCTCTTCTTAGGGCTTTGTTTCCAGACCCCTGATCATCCTTGTTGCCCTTTTGTTCCACAGCTATTTTCTGAGACAGACAGAAGTTCCCCACGAAGAAGAGATGGCTTCCTTGGGGTCAGAAGGAGGAGGAGGAAGCCAGAATATCCCATCAGCCAGTGACCTGAGTGATACAGGAGCCGGCAACGAAGGGGCTGCCATTTTATCAGCACACGGTGCCACCTCTACCAGCTGAAAAACACCACTTGGCAAAAACACCCTAAGACATCCTCAAAACATTGAGAGGGGGAGGCCATCTTAGGAGACCGGCGGAACAGCAGAGCCGTACGTTGCCAGATACCTGATCCTCAGCATTGGGTTGGGCGTGGAGGCAATTTCCCATCGTGAAACATTTGAAAGGAGTTCTAGAGAGTTAATTTCCGAAGCGTACAGCTGCCGCCGCTCTGGCTGTCCCATTTCCTTGCCTGGGTTGAGAACGAAGTGGATGAATCGGTACGAGAGCTCCTACCTCTCTGGGCCTGCCTCTGCCGTCTTTTTCTTGAGAAGGTCAGCTCCGTTTCAAAGTGCGGGAGGGTGCCAGAGGCAGAGCGAGGGAGGACACCTGGAATCGGGAGTTGAAAACCTGGGAGAACAACTTCCTCCAACGTTCGAAAGAAGCGCACCACATTTGAAGAAAAAGAGACAGCAGGGAAGCGATTGAAGAGGAACCTTCATTTGGATCCATTTGGAGCTTGGAGAGAGAAAGGTGAGCTGAAATATAACCCCATTGCTGATTTAATTGATGTGCGCTCCTTAACTTCCCACCAACAGAGATGTACCTTTAAGAGTTGCCTAGAAGTTAGGTGGCTCAATACAATAGAGGAAAATTGGGTAGCTGCTGTACTTTTAGGAGTTGCATAGCGGAGAAGAGGTGGTTCAAGAATTTCAGCTCAGCTTACAGAGGTAAGGTAAAACTACAACTGCTAAAATTCCATCTTCCGCATGATTTTGACCATCCAGAGGGGTAGCTGTGTTAATCTATTGCAGCAGACATAAATAAGAGTGTCTCTACATTAAGAGGAAATCATGCTGTGCTGCTTATCTGGGGCTTTGTGCTTCCTAGTTCTTTGGTTTGATTGTTATGGGCTGCATTACGCGGGCAGAGAGGGGCAAGTACATGGCTTGAATTGAATACTTCCCCATTCACTGCTGTTGGGACAACGCCACTGTGGTGTAATGTCTCTTTAAGATAAACTGTTTTCCAGCACAGCTGAAGAGTATTTAACTAATCAAGGTTTGGGGGTTAGTTAGATCCTAGTACAGAGAGTATGCTGCTCCTGTTTCGACTTGAATTCGGATTGAAGAAATAAACCGATTCTTTGCTGTATGGGAGCCTTGATTATTTTGAACCTATTTCCATGGAACCCTTAAAGAGCCCAACTTTACAGCCACCTAGTGGCAGAAGTTCCAGTTTTCCCCCAGATATTGCCACATTAAAAGTGGTTCTTTTCATACTGGAATTTCCAGGGGATACTGCAGGAGACACCCTGGTCGTTGACGATGTCATGTAATGGACCTGAAAACTTCAGTGAGTGGCCAGTCATGAGGATGCAATGAATTGCTCCTTTAGAGGAACTCTTAATCCTTTGGAAGATTTATTTTGGCATAAACGATCCGTGGCTTATATTAGAACCCGTTTTGTTTGACACATGTAGATCTTCAATTGCCAGATTATATCAGAGAGAGAGAGAGAGATTGTAAATCAGTGGTTCCCAAAGTGGGCAGTACTGCCCCCTTGGGGTGGGTGGGATTGCATAGGGGGGCATTAAGAGGCAAGGGAGCGGTAGGGGGGCGCTAAGAGGCAAAGGGGGCACTTGAGGTGGTCTTTTCCGAGAAGCGCCTCTCCAGAAGGTCTTAAAACCCAGGGACATTTTTATGGGAGAAGGTAGTTTGGTCCCAAACCATATAGGGGAAGAATCCACACATGTATTAATACTGTTTAAGAAGAGTCCTTTTAACGGTGAATTGAAATGTTTCAAAAGCTCCAAAACGCTAATGAAGAGACATACCCTGCTTGGTGTGCCCTGCCACGCTGGCTGCAAAACAGAGGCGTTCGCTCTCTTTTCCCTCCCTTGGCAAGCCTGCGCTGGGTGCCTCCATTTAAAGGGGCCGTGCGCAGTGCGGCCCCTTTTTCATTCTCAGCTCCTCAGCTCAGCTCCTGCACCCAGCTGCCACCGCCGCTGCTCAACCCAGGAGCCCAGACAGGCAGGATCCAAAGGAGCGCGGCCCCTTTAAATGGGAAGCACCCGCCCCAGGCTTGCTGAGGGAGGGAGGGAAAAGATCTGCGATCACCCTAAAGCATCTGTCGGGGATGCTTTAGGGTGGATTCCTGCATTGAGCAGGGGGTTGGACTCGATGGCCTTGAAGGCCCCTTCCAACTCTGCTATTCTATGATTCTAAGATGTAATTGGATTTTGAATAAATATTCAATAAATTGTTACTGTTTTGAATTTTATTATTATTATCTTCCTTAGTGGGTCGTTGAAAGGTAGATGCCCTATAATGATTTTTATAGGGTAGGGTAGGGGGCACTGGGCATGAGTTCGTGGAACCAAGGGGGCGGTGACCTGAAAAAGTTTGGGAACCACTGTTGTAAATGGCAGGACCAAACGTTCATGACTGCTATGTTTCTATGCTGTACAGCCGCTACCAGCTAAAACTGCTTCAAAAGTGTGCACTATCATCAGTGATCTACCCTAGGGGAAGAAAGACTTCATGCTTGTGGGATGTGCTGTGTGTGTGTTTTTAGGGCTTTGCACAAGGGTCTTTCCCAGGCCTAGCTAGAACTGCCAGGACTGGACCTGGGACATTCTGCGCCCGAAGCAGAGCCTCTGCCACTGAGCTATGGAGCTTCCTATTAAGGCTACCGTTGGTCGTTCTACTGAATTCATGCATTTATGAATAATAAAGAAATAATATTTGCACCCATTTCCTTCCTTTATTGATACAAACACAGGAGGCTGTCTTCCTGTGGCTTGGCTGTGTTGTGAGGTCCTTTTCGGCATGTGACGTCATAGCCAGTGTGCTTCCAACCAGCCGCTTCCTCCTGGAAAAGCCACAGTATCGGAGAATCGTTTATTCCATTCTTTTTAGTTAAAGTGTCTCCCAGGCACTTGATCTGCTATGTGCTCCCGTGCCTCTGCTTTAAACCCTGGGCATGCCTGTGACCTGGCTGTGACATGGGCTCTCCCTTCCCCCATTCACTCCTAGCGTTTCCATTGAGAGACGTCTATGCACTTCCTGTGTTAATTAACTCCGGAACTTTGTTAATTCGCTTCTTTGATGTGTTGTTAGCTCGAGCTGCGCAGCTCCAGAGTTGCAAAGGGACTGTGTAAATTCACTTCTGTGATGTGTTGTTAGCTTCAGAGCTGTGCAGCTCCAGAGTTGCAAAGGGACTGTGTTAATTTGCTTCTGTGATTTGGTGTTAGCTTCAGAGCTGTGCAGCTTCAGAGTTGCAAAGGGACTGTGTTAATTTGCTTCTGTGATGTGTTGTTAGCTCCGGAGCTGTGCAGCTCCAGAGTTGCGAAGGGACTGTGTTAATTTGCTTCTGTGATGTGTTGTTAGCTCCGGAGCTGCGCAGCTCCAGAGTTGCAAAGGGACTGTGTTAATTTGCTTCTGTGATTTGGTGTTAGCTTCAGAGCTGCGCAGCTCCAGAGTTGCGAAGGGACTGTGTTAATTTGCTTCTGTGATGTGTTGTTAGCTCCAGAGCTGCGCAGCTCCAGAGTTGCGAAGGGACTGTGTTAATTTGCTTCTGTGATGTGTTGTTAGCTCCGGAGCTGCGCAGCTCCAGAGTTGCGAAGGGACTGTGTTAATTTGCTTCTGTGATTTGGTGTTAGCTCCGGAGCTGCGCAGCTCCAGAGTTACAAAGGAACTCTGTTAATTTGCTTCTGTGATTTGGTGTTAGCTTCAGAGCTGCGCAGCTCCAGAGTTACAAAGGAACTCTGTTAATTTGCTTCTGTGATTTGGTGTTAGCTTCAGAGCTGCATAGCTCCAGAGTTGGGAACCATGTTAATTGGGTTCAGGGTGGGTTATTTGTGCCAGCGGGGTGCTGTCCTGGGGAGCCAGTATTGGGGGTTAGTTACTCCCCATTCATAAAACTGCAGTGGCAGGGGGAACCTGGAGAAGGGAAGGTAACAAGACTCTCTCCAGATGACATTGGCCTGCCACCACCTGGAAGCATGTCTTTTCCAGCCCTGAAAAGCCCGGTTTTAGGGACGTCTGGCTCCATTATGTAACAATCGTCTCTAACTTCTGCATTCCCTCCTTGGCTATTCTCCAGGCCACCTGGCGAAGTTGGCTTTCATGAGTTCCACAGAATTAATTGTGGGCTTTGTGCCTTTTGTTTGTTTGCAGCTCTAAATTCCCCAATGCTCAGTGATCCGGGGCTTGTCGCTCCAAGTCAAGTTCTGGTCACCACACCTAAAAAAGGATATTATGGAGCTGGAAAAAAGTGCGGAAAAGGGCAACTAAAATGATTCAGGGGCTGGAGCATCTCCCCTAGGAGGGAAGGTTACATCAAATGGGATTGTTCAGCTTGGAAAAAAGGAGGCTATGGGGAGACATGATAGAGGTGGCCAAAATTATGCCTGGCGTGAAGAATGTGGAGAGGGAGACATTTTTCTCCCTCTCGCAAAATACTAGAACCCAATGGGGGGTCATCCCACGAAACTGATGGGTGGGAGATTCAGGACAAATAAAAGGAAGTACTTCTTCACACAGCAAATAGTTAAATTATGGAACTCACTACCACAGGATGTAGTGATGGCCACCCATTTGGAAGCTTTAAAAGGGGGTCCGATAAATTCCTGGAGGCGAAAGCTATCAATGGCTACTAGCCCTGATGGTTGTGTGCTACCTCCAGTATTTGAAGCAATAAGCCTGTGTGCACCAGTTGCTGGGGAACATGGGTGGGAGGGTGCTGTTGCACCATGTCCTGCTTGTTCATCCCTGGCCGATGGCTGGTTGGCCACTGCATGAACAGAGTGCTGGACTAGATGGACCCTTGGTCTGATACCGCATTAGGGCACTTCTGATGTTCTTATGTTCAAGACAACCTTTCCGTCTTTATAGGGAGGAAACAATTTTGAGCAGATGAAGGACTTTTAGGCCAACCTTACGTGGCAAATCTGTGAGATGTGTAAATGGTTCCAGGCTGTAGGGCGACCCTGTGGAAAAGAGGACTGGGCTCCTGTATCTTTAACAGTTGTATTGAAAGGGGAATGTCAGCAGCTGTCATTTGTATATATGTATGCATGCAGCACCAGGTAAAATCCCCTCTTCATCACAACAGTTCAAACTGCAGGAGCCCTGCCCTCATGACCAGATGCAAAAGAGGGTATAATCCCAGTGCAATAACTTGGTACCTATTTTTATTTATTTATTTATTTATTTATTTATTTATTTATTTATATAGCACCATCAATGTACATGGTGCTGTACAGAGTAAAACAGTAAATCGCAAGACCCTGCCGCATAGGCTTACATTCTAATAAAATCATAGTAAAGCAATAAGGAGGGGAAGAGAATGCAAACAGGCACTGGATAGGGTAAACAGGCACAGGGTAGGGTAAAACTAACAGTATATAGTCCAAACAACATCAGGTTTTAAAAGCTTTAGGAAAAAGAAAAGTTTTTAGCTGAGCTTTAAAAGCTACCAAAATGAGGTCAGTGTCGGCACCAGTCAGACCTTCAAGGGGAGGGCATTCCACAACCGGGGTGCCACAACAGAGAAGGCCCTCTCCCACGTCTCACCGTAGCGTATGTCTTGTGTTGGTGGGACGCGAAGGAGGGCTCTTCCAAGAGATCTCAATTCTCGGGCAACTTTGAGTTCCATTGTAGAAGAAAGGCATGAAGAAATATAGCCAGGCACGCTTGCCGCACTGCTGGCGATTTCTGAAATGACTCGCTTTCTGAGAAGGCTCCTCTGTGTCAGGGTCCTTGGCGCATCTGTTGGAAATTGCGTCATCAGGTTGCATAATCCTTTCTGGCGCCTCTCAATGGAGATTGATGACCATTTCATGGAGAGAGCAGGGAAAGCATTCCAAGATTAAAGCTGAACAACATGCAGGTGCAATTACCCACTTCTTTTTCACAAGGGGAGGGAAATTCTTCCCGGCAGCTGTCCAGGTCTTCAAGGCCAAAATCATCCCTCAGATTCTCTATGGGGCACCAATCTGGTTCCCGTGTTCTGAATGCTGCTACGAGGGCATTCAGTCCTCTTTCCTTAGGGTGTTATTTGGTGTTCCCAAGTGTGTCTCTGGAGGTGTCCTTAAGTTAGAGGCTGGTCTGAATTCTGTTAACTGTCCGGCTTGGATCCATGCGATCCATTTCTGGCTTCGCTGCAAGTTGGCACTTCCAACAAATCCCCTGGTATCTAAGATCCTGTCGGACCATTTTGAATCTCCCTGGTCAAAGGCCATGACAAGTAAAATGAACTCAGTAGGCCTATCATCCCCTATGTTACTATCAAGGGATCTAGCTAGTGCCAAATCACTGCTTGATATAGACATGCAAGTCCTCCAGAGCGCTGCTCGGGGGCCCTGCTCCCCCCAGTCCCTAGGACAGCCTTCCTCAACCTGGGGCGCTCCAGATGTGTTGGACTGCATCTCCCAGAATGCCCCAGCCAGCTGGCTGGGGCATTCTGGGAGTTGTAGTCCAACACATCTGGAGCGCCCCAGGTTGAGGAAGGCTGCCCTAGGACTACCAGTCTCCTTTTGTAAAGATGGGATGCCTTACCTGCGCTGGTTAACAATCCCCAAATGCAGGAGAGCATCCTCACTAGCCAGACGTAACGTCCTTCCCTCTAAACTTTCAGGTGGCAGATACAACAACACCCCACTGCTCAACAGATGCTGTCCCTGTAACAATACTGAGGTGGAAACCGTTTCACACGAGTTACTGTTCTGTAGATTTTACCAAGGGGCTAGGAATGATCTTCTGAACCCCATTTTACAATCTTTTCCTGGTCACCCAACTGAATTCCTAATGTCCCTTTTACTTCGGAACTCAGACAAATCAATCACCGAGCAAGCGGCCAAGTTTTTGAACTTGGCCATTCCTATTAGATCCTCCAGGATTACTTGTCTTTTTAATAGCTAATTGTATGCTCAGTCCTTTGGTATGTGATTTTTGTTGGAATGGTCTATTGACTGCAATAAACTGTTGTTGTTGACAGAGGTTTGTAAAATGTGGTTTTGGAGAGCTCCTATCTGCGAAGTTGTAAATCATTCATGCACTGGGATTATACGGGCCAATTGGTGTTTTTGTTGGCCGCTGACCTCAGCCATGCAGGTCAGTGGCAAACAACACTGACTGAGGAGCCCTGTGGTCAGATACAGTGGAGGCTGGTGGCTCTGATGTCAGTGGGGCAGTGAATCTGCTCCGGGTTTCGGTCAGAGCTCTAAAAGAGCTCTCCAAGGTGCAGTGCAAGAATGAGGAAGGGAAGCACTCCTTTAGAGTTTTGCCTGGCTCTGATTAAAACCCAGAGCGGATTCACCACCCCAGTGACATCGGAGCGACCAGCCTCCACTGGATCCATGTCCTCCATCCCACTTCCATGGACTCACAGACTGAGCTGGATCTTTGCGGATCTTGGGCGGTTGAGGAGCGCAATAATGCAAGCAAGCAGAGATCAATTCCAGCAGGCTGTGCGTTTAAGGAGTTAGAAGTTATTTGTGCTTTCGCCATTGAAATCGGTCATGGCTCTTGGCCAGAGGTGTTCCCTAAATGGCCCCACCCGTTTCTCCTGACTTCCAATCATTTGCTGGCTGGTGCATGCTGGGTATTGTAGGCCTTTTGTCTACCTAGGATTGTGCCCTCGGGCAAAATGTTTAGCCTGGAGAAGAGAAGATTGAGGGAAGACATGATAGCACTCTTCAAATATTTGAAAGGTTGACACACAGAGGAGGGCCAGGATCTCTTCTTGATCCTCCCAGAGTGCAGGACACAGAATAAAGGACTCAAGTGACAGGAAGCCAGATTCTGGCTGGACATCAGGAAAATCTTCCTCACTGTTAGAGCAGTATGACAATGGAACCAGTTACCTAGGGAGGCCGTGGGCTCTCCCACACTAGAGGCCTTCAAGAGGCAGCTGGACAACCATCTGTCAGGGATGCTTTAGGGTGGATTCCTGCATTGAGCAGGGGGTTGGACTCGATGGCCTTGTAGGCCCCTTCCAACTCTGCTATTCTATGATTCTCCCCCTGACTCTGCGGGCATGCACCTAGTGTTTGCATAATTACCCAAGCTGGACAACCATCTGTCAGGAAGGATTTGAGGTGGATTCCTGCACTGAGCAGGGGGTTGGACTCAATGGCCTTGTAGGCCCCTTCCAACTCTACTATTCTATGATTCTATGATCTGACCATGTTTAGTCTGGAGAAGAGAAGATGGAGGGGAGACATGAGAGCACTCTTCAAATACTTGAAAGGTTGTCACACAAAGGAGGACCAAGATCTCTTCTCGAACCTCCCAGAGTGCAGGACAAGGAATAACGGGCTCAAGTTACAAGAAGCCAGGTTCCGGCTGGACATCAGGAAAAACATCCTGACTGTTAGAGCAGTACGACAATGGTACCAGTTACCTAGGGAGGTGGTGACCTGTCCCACACTAGAGGCCTTCAAGAGGCAGCTGAACAGCCATCTGTCAGGGATGCTTTAGGGTGGAGTCCTGCATTGAGCAGGGGGTTGGACTCGATGGCCTTGGAGGCCCCTTCCAACTCTACTTTTCTATGATTCTACGAAAACATGCCACAAGTGAGGGCTATTTTGACTGCTGAGCCAGAGGAATTGGCAGCAGGAGTATTAACCTCCTGCAAAAGGTGAGCTGAAGAGATAAGAGGATTTATCTCACCTCTGTCCCATTAAAAACAAGCTATTACGTCTTTATGGTTGAGCAGGTGACTGAGGACACAGCTGTCTAAGAATGTTAAATTGTCCTTCCAGCACCTATCAGCTTGTGAAAAAAATGTATATAAAACTATAACGAGTTAAATCTATGAGGAAGATACGCCATTCGAAATGGAGCTTCACCGATGTTGCATGGTTTAAAAGTGGTATTTAAAAACGGTGTCATTTTTTAAAAAATGAAATGCCTATCGTCGTTTAGACACAACTGGAGAGTGTTTGGCATAACCCCTCTGTAAAATGTGGAGTGAAATTGGTAACATCCTTTCTGATGTTGTTGTTTGAAAATCTGTCTTTTAATGCCAGTTATATATTGTATACAAAAGAATTGAGTCCAGTGTAGCCCAGCACCCCCCAGCACATCCTTCCCTCCGATCTGTGTGCCTGCCCACCGCCAGGTAGCTTACTTTTCCTGGCGTGGCCAGGTGCGCCCACCTTCATAGAATCATAGAAAAGCAGAGTTGGAAGGGGCCTACAAGGCCATCGAGTCCAACCCCCTGCTCAATGCAGGAATCCACCCTAAAGCATCCCTGACAGATGGTTGTCCAGCTGCCTCTTGAATGCCTCTAGTGTGGGAGAGGCCACAACCTCACCAGGCAACTGATTCCATTGTCATACTGCTCTAACGGTCAGGAAGTTTTTTCCTGATGTCCAGCTGGAATCTGGCTTCCTTTAACTTGAGCCCGTTATTCCGCGTCCTGCACTCTGGGAGGATCGAGAAGAGATCCTGGCCCTCCTCTGTGTGACAACCTTTTAAGGATTTGAAGAGTGCTATCATGTCTCCCCTCCATCTTCTCTTCTCCAGGCTAAACATGCCCAGTTCTTTCCGTCTCTCTTCATAGGGCTTTGTTTCCAGACCCCTGATCATCCTGGTTGCCCTCCTCTGAACACGCTCCAGCTTGTCTGCATCCTTCTTGAATTGTGGAGCCCAGAACTGGACGCAATACTCTAGATGAGGCCTAATCTTGCCAGCATCCTGCCCATTCTGCTTTCAGGAGCTGCGTTGCACGTCCGGCAAAGTTTTGCAAAAGATCCCAGAACTTCTGTCACTTCTTGTGACTGCCCGACCTCACACAGGCGCCATGTGGCTCTTGAGGCTGGAAAGTCCTTACAGGCAAGGTAGGCACACATGTCCGTGCCAGGAAAAGTAAGCCGTCTGGCCCAGCAGCCAGGTGGGCAGCGTCAGCTGTGTTGGGAGGTGCACGAGTTTGGGAGACAGGGCAGGCAAGAAACTGCAGACCATTTGGAGGGGAAGAGCACCGTCCTTCCCATACTCTGCCGCCTGCGGCATCCGCTTCCTACCGCTTTATGGTAGGGCCGGTCCTGGCTCCAGCACGGCTCTTCTTATGTTCTCATGTTCTTAAAGTCGATAGGAGACAACCTTGTTCAGTTCCTTTTGAAAGATAGAAACCATTAGAAACACGAATAGAGATCCCTGCATGAAAGCAGCTGTAGTAGACCCATATTCTTAACCATAGAATTAAAATTGGAGTTTGGATTTCAGTAAAGGCGGAAAGCTGCCGTCCCGTGCACACTTCCCTGGGTGTCAAGTCTCGTTCAGCCTTTCCAAAACTGGTGCCCTTCCGATGTGTTGGCCTACTACTCCCACCATTCCCCTGGCTGCGAATGATGAGAGTTGCAGTCCGGGACATCAGGAGGGCACCAGGTTGGGGAAGACTGGGCTTGTTTCTGAGGTTATATACGTAGGGCTGAACCGGAAGTCCACCCCGTTGCAAAGTCATCGTTGTCTGTGGTGCCATCTACCACAGAAGGTTTCTCCTGTTTGGCGTTACGACCTCCATTGTCTGGTCTCTTTCAGGTGGAATGAGTAAGAAGGGCATCGTCCGGTGGCAATAAAAGGACACGTCGTGGTCTGAAGCGGTGTCGAGACCACAGGTGCTGATGAACCAGCCGTGCTGCATCGGGGTGATCGTCCCCCTGGACCAGAACAGATGTCCCGGGTCAAGCAGCAAATGGCTGCAGTCTACCATGATGGCTACCTGCCATTGCCAGAACCAGACCGCAGCATGCCTCTGAATACCAGTCCCCGGGGAACCACGGACAGCAAGAGTGGGCTGTCGTCCTCATGCCCCGCTTCTCGGAGGCATCTGGTTGGCGACTGTGAGAAAGAGGATGCCAGACAGGCCAGGCCGCTGGTCTGAGCCAGCTGGCCTCTTCCTTCGGCCCTTCACCGGGCTTGCAAACGATCGTGTCCAAGGAGCCCTTTAGTTGAAAGGGCTTCCAGGGAAGAAGATCACGGCGGGCTGTGCCCAAAAAGCCTTTTGGCACCTTAAAGACGAATCAGCTTTAGTGTAGTGTGAGATTTCATGAGATACAACAGAAACATGAATTAGGCCAGGAAGGAGGTGGGCAATATATATAGTTATATATTACACACAACTGTGAATCGAAGTGCAGTGGAGGAAAAACCAGGGCCGGATCTACACTACTGCTTTAAAGTGCTATAAAACTGTTATAAAGCACTTTAAAGCAATAATGTAGATCCGGCTCAGGCTACTTTTTTTTATTACAGGAAGCAACATGGGGATCTCCGTATCTTTGTGAAAGTCTGTTTTGAGACCTGTCAACCAATAAAAGACTTAAAATCCATGAACAGTCTAGCATTTTTATTATTGCCTTTATATCCCTCCTCTCCATTTTATCCTCACAACAACAACCCTGTGAGGTAGGCTGGGCTGAGAGTCTTTGACTGGCCCAAAGTCACCCAGTGGGTTTCCACGGCTGAGTGGGAACTAAAACCCGGATCTCCCGACTCCCAGTCCAACGCTCCAACCACTACACCACACTGTCTTTAAGTTATTCCTAAAATTGATTACACTTAAGTATGTTGCAGAGTCTTTTTAAATGTGCCTTTTCTGGTGAAGAGGGTCAGTTTCCGCAAAATATACAAATTTAACGCTGCCAATCCTTGCAAGAAAGGAAGAAATTTATTTATTTATTTATTTATTTATTTATTTATTATATTTGTATGCCACCCAATAGCTGAAGCTCTCTTAAATATCGTAAAATGTGTTATTTATTTTTATTTATTTATTACATTTTTATACCACCCAATAGCTGAAGCTCTCTGGGCGGTTCACAAAAATTAAAACCATCACAAAAATTTCTGTCACCATCAACAAACATGAAAATCTAGCTCAGGCTTTGGGCCTGCTGAAAACCAAACTGTGGACAAAAAAATGGGGGAAATATTGACCGAAGAGTTCTGGTGTATCTGTTTAGTTACTCATTTATAGGCCCACCTTCGAGGGTTATCCACCTCAAGAGGGGCTATAATGAAATTTCGAATTGAAAAATCTAAAATATGTGAATGCATCTAAAAATGTTATTTTTAGAAGGAAGATTCAACTGCCAGTCCCAGGACGTCCTACACCTGAATGAACGGACGCAGCGAGGTCATCTCGCCCTTTTCCTCCGGTGGCAAAATAATAATAAAAAATAATAATATATTTATTTCTTACCCACCTGTCCATCTGGATTGCGGCGGGGAACAACATAGAATGCAAAATATTATAAAATACATTAAAATATTATACGATAATAAAACTGATTAAAACATATATTTTTTATTTTCTACAATACTTAAACATACAGCATTACAATGAAAAAAGAAATAACAACTACATAAACGTTGAATAAATGTTGAATACATAATATCATATCTAAATGTTGAATAACATCAGTATCATCTCTATATAACATAAACTTAATATACAAGTGCACCCCCCACTTCGGGATCTCATTCCTGATTCCAAAATCTCATACTTTCTTCTGCTGGTGGTTTCCCACTTCCCTTAGAAAACACAAATATTAGGAACTGTTTCCAAATTCCTTCAAAATCACTTGTTTTAGCTATACCTCTTCTCCATTTAAAATTACAAGTCAATTTATAATTAATAGCTCCATTCTTCAATAGAATATTCCCCTTGAATCTTCCAGTTCCTAGCTACAATCAATCTTGCTGCTGTCAGCAAATTCGTTATTAATTCCTTATTTTCTTTTTTACATTTTAAATCTTCAAATAGTGACAGTAATGCAACTTTTGGTGTTCGTCCTATCTTCATTCCCACAATTTCTTCAATCTCCAAAAACACCATCTTCCACAATTTTTGTACATATTTGCATTCCCACCACATATGTAAATACGTTCCTTTTTCCCCACAACCTCTCCAACAATTTGCTGAATGCTGATTATTAATCTTGTTTAATCTAACCGGGGTTAGGTACCACCTCCATATAATTTTAAAATAATTCTCTTTTATTCTTACTGATTAAAACATATTAAACTATGATATTGATGGCCCCAGGGAGAGGTTTCATCTCTCTAATGAATGTAATGTGCCAAGGGTTAAAGATGGCATCTCTGCCAGAGGGTGGCTACATGTGGCTATATGCCAGATTTGCATTCCTTAATGGTGGACATCAGACAAAGGGAAAAACTTTCAACCAACAGAGCATCCAATGTAACCTAGGACTCGTTGAGATTGTGCACCATAACTTGAAAATTGAATGTAATTTAACTTGCTAATCCAGAACTGACCAACAGAAGGGTTAGAAAGAGACTAACACCCTCTTGTAGTCAGGGCCTATATATACTGTGAGATTCCTTTGTTCGGGGCGCCTTCATTTTATGGAACTGGAGAGCTCCCCCATACTGCAGTATCAGAAGTAAATGGATTAAGTGTATTCTCCAGCCTCATGTGTTTGATTAGCTATTAACGCGCCGGGGAAGCGGGCCTTTAAATCCCAGGTTAAGGGACAACAATTTGGCAACCAACACGAAGGGACGGCTTCGCTGAGTTCCGCGTAGCCTCCCCCGGTCCACCTTGCTAGCTCCTGTGTCGTTTTGGGAAGACGTGAAAAGCCAGCGCGCACTGGAATGTTTAATCAGAGGTTAATCCATCAGTCCATTTCTGCGCTGGTGCTAGCAAGGGGTACAAAAGGCGTATGCAGGAGAATTAGCTTAATCCAGCCAGGCGTGGTGGGGCACGCCTGAAATCCAACAAGGAGAAAGGAATTCTTCTGAGACTGGTAAGTTTTTTCTTTTTACCCTGGGTTAAAAATCAGACAAAGTGTCTGAAAGTAGTAAGGAGGCAGCTGTGAAAAGATCCACTTGCAACAGGCATCAAGAACAGGTTCCAGTCCTGTGAGTTGCCTTGGAGAGCATTGGATCAAAGGGAAAAGCAAAACCAAGGAGATTCGCTTTAATGTGTAAGCTGCAAATGGGAGTTAGTTGGTCAAGAAGAATTCCTCTTTCAACCCCAACCCCATTGAAGTGCATTTTAAGAAATTGGTCTAGATTGGAAGTGACCCAAATGTCCAAAATGTCAAATGGAATTCCTGTGTTCTAGAGTATAACCACAGTAATGAAACTTGAATGTGAAGAAGTTTGGCCAGAAACGAGGAGTTTGAGTTATAATGTAATGTTGCAGTTAAGTTTATTTTGCCGGCATAGAGAAAAATAAGATGAAATGTGTTACATGTGAGAGAGTGTGTGATTCATGAAGTCGACTCAAATGTCTTGTGAGTTACGAGGGGAAGGAAGGGGGGAAGAGAACATGGCTTTCTTAGTTTCTCCTTCCTCAGCCCCTGCCCGGCAATTGCCTGAGCCCTGTGTTTCAGCCCAGGCACTGTCCCCTGCTTTTGATGTAAAACCTTGCATAGGGTGACCCTATGAAAAGGAGGACAGGGGTCTTGTATCTTTAACAGTTGCAGAGAAAAGAGAATTTCAGCAGGTGTCATTTGTATATATGGAGAAGCTGGTGAAATTTCCTCTTCATCACCAGTTAAAGCTGCAGGAGCTATACTAGAGTGACCAGATTTAAAAGAGCGCAGGGCACCTGCAGCTTTAACTGTTGTAATGAAGAGGAAATTTCAGCAGGTTCCCCATATATACAAATGACACCTGCTGAAATTCCCTTTTCTATGCAACTGTTAAAGATACAGGTGCCTTGTCATCCTTTTCATATGGTCACCCTAACCTTGCATCACCAAAGAGGCAGGGAGGTGGAGCACCTGCAAGCCCCCCCCCCTCTTGCCCTGGAGCTGGCAGATAGAGGGAGGGGAATTGAGAGGTTTAGAAAAAAATGGGAATTAGAAAAAGCCTTTCAGAAAGCCTCCCTCCCAGTGGCCACTAGAGTGAGAAGAAAAAGACAAAAGAAAAAGATGCCATGCTAGCCCCACCATCACACACACACCCGGCACTATTTGGCCCAAGGTGCAGGCTTTGCTAGCAGCTCCCCTTGCCTCTGAAGAGAAAAAGTTAGTTTTTATGGAAGGTGAATGCTATGAATCTACAGTAACTCAAGATCCAGAGAAACAAAGAGAATTTTGTGTTCCACGCCATTATCTTGTCCCTTTGGACTCTGGCCAGCTTATCAGTGTCTTGCGGGAACATAGCCAGACATTCCTTTTCCTGATTGCTATGCAGTGAGAAGTTAACTCACAGTTTTCCAGGAAAGAGGAAAAGAAAGAGAACCCTCCCCCCTCCCCTGGACAAAGCCAAGAAGTCCAAAGTCCAGTGCGAGGTCAATAGTGACAAAAGTTCAAAAGGCACAGGTCACAGAGAAAAAATTAGATGAGCAACTTCACGAAAGTTGTAGCAAGCACCCACCCAACTGTCTCAGCCAGGTATTTTTAATCATAGAATAGCAGAGTTAGAAAGCGCCTACAAGGCCATCGAGTCCAGCCCCTGCTCAATGCAGGAATTCACTGTCAGCGTTCACCAAGCTACATTTCTACAGCCACAGATTTCTTACCAGCTGCACCTGCTGTAGACGCCTTAGTCTCCTTCTGTTCCGGGGTGGAGACTGCTTCGTTAGAGACAGGAAGACGTAAAGAAGGAAGAGGAGTAGCAAAAGGAAGAGGGGGAAATCACCCCTTCCGTTGAGATGTACCCAGTGCGTCATCTGTAGGCAGAATGAGCACTAAAAGGGAAAAAAATGAGTGTCCTGGCAAGATGCCACCAAGGACAGTGAAGGGGTACTACAATGGACTGCGGAATGTTGAAAACTTGAAGCAAGATTTAAGTTCTGAGTTTTCCCCCAAGGCACACCGTCTGAAGGGCCAGCAAAAGAGAGATATTTAGGAACAATTCCAAAGAAAATGTTCCCACTTCAAGAGACTTTTAACCCGGATAGAGAAAAGGCACTGATATATGTTCCCTTTACCATGTTTGATTTGTTTAATGGGTGAAACCAGAACGCTTCTCTTAGAGAAGTTCCCGTAAAAATGCAAGGGACGTTTGCCTCAATGGGGAGATGTGCAGACCATGCTGAATGAACTTTTAACAATGCATGGTGGAAACCCGAGCTAAGCCACAAGCAGAGGCAGAGAGGCTGCCAGGAACGGGACCAGCTCTGGCTGAAGTCCTCCCTGACAAAGAACCCAATTGAGACCCCTATGCAGTTGCAGGGAGAAAACGCCCTTGTCCGATATAGAAGGCTGATCATGGAGAGCCTTAAAACAGCCATTCCAAAACCCACCAATTTGTCAAAATTGGAAGTCAAGCAAACTGCATCAGAAGACGTCCGGTCAAGGAAGCTCGTAGTCTTGGCTTTATATTTGACTCCTCGCTCTCCTTTACTCCTCACATCGAGGCAGTAGCTAAATCCTGTCGTTTCTTCCTGTATAATATTGCCAGGATTCGACCATTTTTGTCTGTCTCTTCTGCCAAGACTCTCGTTCACGCACTGGTTATCTCTCGGTTGGACTACTGCAACCTTCTTCTCTCTGGCCTTCCTTCGTCTCACATCAGTCCGCTGGTCTCTGTCCACCACTCTGCCGCCAAGATCATCTTCTTGGCCCGCCGCTCTGACCGTGTTACTCCACTTCCGAAATCTCTTCATTGGCTTCCAATTCACTCCAGAATCCAATATAAACTTCTCCTGCTGACCTTCAAAGCTCTTCACGGTCTAGCTCCTGCCTATCTCTCCTCTCTCATCTCACACTATCGCCCCGCTCGTGCTCTCCGCTCCTCTGATGCCATGCTTCTCGCCTGCCCAAGGACCTCCACTTCCCTTACTCGGCTCTGTCCTTTTTCTTCTGCTGCCCCTTACGCCTGGAACGCTCTTCCAGATCACTTGAGAACTACAAACTCAATCACTGCTTTTAAAACTCAGCTAAAAACTTTTCTTTTCCCTATAGCCTTCAAATATTGAGTTTGTTCTGACTCTATACTGTTAGCTTCACCCTACCCTACCTGATGTTGTGCAGACTTTATACTGTTAGTTTTACCCTACCCTGTGCCTGCTTACCCTACCCTGTGCCTGTTTGCATTCTCTTCCCCTCCTTATTGTTTTACTATGATTTTATTAGATTGTAAGCCTATGCGGCAAAGTCTTGCTATTTACTGTTTTACTCTGTACAGCACCATGTACATTGATGGTGCTATATAAATAAATAAATAATAATAATAATAATAATAATAATAATAATAATAATAATAATACCCGGTGCCTGTTTACACTTCCCTGTGCCTGTTTGCATTCTCCTTCCCTCTTTATTGTTTACTACAACTTATTAGATTGTAAGCCTATGCGGCAGGGTCTTGCTATTTACTGTGTTATCTGTACAGCACCATGTACATTGATGGTGCTATATAAATAAATAAATAATAATAATAATAATAATAATAATAATAATAATAATAGAAGACCCTAGAGCCTTCTTGCAAAGATTGTTTGATGCTTTTAAGTGCTACAGTGACATTAACACAGAAGCCAAAGAAATTTCCAAGATGCTAAACACCATGTTCATGGCCCAGTCAGCCCCAGACATTCGAAAGAAGCTGAAGGAAAAGAGGGGGGCGATTGTGGCCATGGCACAAAGAAGGAGGCCAATCAAGATTTAGCTTTGCTCCAGTATACCTTCTAATCACTGCAAATTCAGAAGAAAGATGTGTAGAAGCTACTGTGTTTTTGCTAGAAACCCTAAATGAAAAAAAGTTATAAAGTGTCAAGAGAAAATGCCCAATTGTGCCAAAAAGAGGTTGTGTTTTGGGGCTACCAGTTAACAAAAGAGACTCAGACTTTGGGGAGTGAAAGGGTGCAAGCTATTCAACAAATGCCCCACCCAGAGAACCCCAAAGCCCAGAGACCTTTCCTACGACTTACTGGTTTCTGCAAGCTGTAGATTCCAGATTATGGGGGGAAAGCTAAGCCTTTATACGAGTCCCCTACCAAGAAAATATCAGTAGCTGGAGATGGAATAAAGAAATAGAAAAGGCTTTCTTTGAAAATCGTGATGAGTGCAGATATAAAAGTGCACATGCCACATGGAGTTCCACAGATCCTTGGTGTCACTAGAGAGAAGTTCCTGAACTCATCACAACCTGCTTGAGAGTTAATCCAAAACCTCAAGACCACCTGCACCAAATAAAAGCAGCTTCATAAACAATGGAACCAGGAGATCAGAGTGTGCAGTAGTCACACTGTAGGACATCGTGGAAGCAAGCAGCCTGCCTCCCTGTGAAGCATGATACTGAAATCTTGAACTTGCTTGAAGCTGTCACCAGGCCAACTCAAACAGCAGTAGTCCATTGCAAGGCCCAGCAGCACAGAAAGCAACAAGAGAGGGAACCTCAAGAGCTCCAGTATTAGCCCCTAGAGCCAAATTGAGAGTTAGCCCATTTGAATTGTTGTGTATGGGAAACCCTATCCTAAGAATCCAATGGTGGTGCAAGAGAGCAAAATGCATGTAAGGGGGGAAACATGGGTCAAAAAGTTATTTGCAGTCCCGGTCCGCTGTGTTGTTTTTCTCTCCAGAGATATTTCCATGAGCAGCTTGCTTTGCCAATGGATACGTCTATCCATAAGTTCCAGGCTAAAGATGAGGTCCTGATCCTGTTGTGGAAAGACGAGCATCTACAACCGAAGTAGAGAGAGCCGTATCTTGTAGTCCTTACCACCTATGCAGCAAGTAAAAATCCAGGGAATAAAAGTTGTATCATACCGGAGTGAAAGCAGCCCCAGACATGTTTATTTATTTATTTATTTATTACATTTTTATACCACCCAATAGCCGAAGCTCTCTGAGCGGTTCACAAAAATTAAAACCATAATAAAACAACCAACAGGTTAAAAAGCAAAAATACAAAAATACAATATAAATACAATATATGTTGTCTAAAGAAAAGAGTGTCACTCCCAAAGCTGACACAAACAAGACAAACTAATAACACTTAAGTTTTTTATTCAAACAAGAAGAAAAGGTTAGAAAATGTGTTGTTCACCCATAGAGCATTTCTTAGTACCCTAGAGTGGTTTATGGCCTTGTCACAAAAACCATGGTGCAAATGTTTTCCCTGTTGTCTCTAGAATTACATGTTTTTGGTCTGTGTACTCTGAGCATATACAGAGTATAATTTTCCCAGAGCAGTTGACAATCCTTGTAATTTGCAAAAAGTCACTTCTCAAAAGCTAAAATGCAAGTTAGAACTGTTTTTAACACCATGTACCTTCATCGCTGATAAGAAACTTGTCCCTGCTGCCAAGAGAACATCATTCTAGACAAAGACAATTGTTTAACTCAGTAAGACTTTGTTTGATTCCTCTTTCCAAAGAAGCTCCATAGTTAACCCATGTAACACCAGAACTCATGTATTACTTTGTACAGAACAAGACAATTTTTTCCTAGTTTTCCCAATGTCTAAGAGGATTTATAACAACATCTTGAAATAGCCATAGCAAATCTCCCCAAGATTTCTTAGTTGTTGAAAACTATACTAGTTCAGTGTTTCTTATGATCTGTTATACAGTACAAACTGTGCTACATATTGTAATGTCTTTAAGAAAATGTTGCCAACTTCATCTAACCATGTATTGCTTGTAATGTCAGCTACCCAGGACCCAATCCAGAAGAATCGAGAAGAAGCGAAGAAATTCGTAGAGATGAAATACTTTAGTCGAGGAGTAAAAGTCTGCTCTGTAAGCAGGTTAAAACCCTCGAAATGGGGGAATTGATGTCCCCAGGGAGAGGTTTCATCTCTCTAATGAATGTAATGTACCAAGGTTTAAAGATGGCATCTCTGCCAAAGGGTGGCTACATGTGGCTATATGCCAGATTTGCATTCCTTAATGGTGGACATCATGTCCTAGCAGACAAAGGGAAAAACTTTCAATCAATAGAGCATCCAATGTAACCTATGACTCATTGAGATTGTGCACCTTAACTTGAAAAATGAATGTAACTTAACTGGCTAATCCAGAACTGACCACTAGAAGGGTTAGAAAGAGACTAACACCCTCTTGTAGTCAGGGCCGATATATACTGTGAGATTCCTTTGTTCGGGGCGCCTCCATTTTATGGAACTGGAGAGCTCCCCCATACTGCAGTATCGGAAGTAAATGGATTAAGTGTATTCTCCAGCCTCGTGTGTTTGATTAGCTATTAACGTGCCGGGGAAGCGGGCCTTTAAATCCCTGGTTAAGGGACAACAATATTTCTTCGATTCTAAGACACCTTCAATTGTAAGACGCACACTAATTTCAGTACCACCAACAGAAAAAAAGCTTTGATTCTAAGAATAATAATGGCACCCGCAATTCTAAGACGTGCCCCGTTTTTAGAGATGTTTATATGGGGGGTGGGGGAGTGCATCTTAGAGTGGAAGAAATAGGGTAATACATTATTAAAATAACAGCCAGACGTCTTAAAATTCGACTGGGTAGGCCTGCCGGAAGAAACCCGTCTTTATTGCTTTATAACCAGTCATGGCCCAATCCTAGAGAATTCCTGAACCGCTGGGCACCTGCAGGCCCAGGTATTTAACAACATTTAACAACATTAAGTTTGTTTTCTAACGGACCCCAGAACTGTTGTGTTTAAATGGATACTGTTGTTTTTATACCGTTGTTTTTACGTTTCTGATGATTCTTAAATTTTGAATACTTTTTTAATGTTTACTGTTTTAACTTTTGTAAACCACCCAGAGAGCCCTGGCTATGGGAGTGGTATATAAGTGTAATAAATAAATAAATAAATAAATAAATAAATAAATATTAAATTTATATACCGTCCCATAGCCGAAGCTCTCTGGGCGGTTTACAAAAGTTAAAACAGTAAACATTAAAAAAGTATTCAAAATTTAAGAATCATCAGAAACGTAAAAATAACAGTATCCATTTAAAAACAACAGTTCTGGGGTCCGTTAGAAAACAAACTTAACGTTGTTAAATGTTGTTAAATGCCTGAGCCTGCAGGTGCCCAGCTGTTCAGGAATTCTCTAGGATTGGGCCATGACTGGTTACAAAGCAATAAAGATGGTTTTCTTCCGGCATGAATTATGACGAGAGGCTGTCTACGTGTGTAAGCAACTATACATGACGTTTGGGGTAAGGAAAGATGACCATATGAAAAGGAGGACAGGGCTCCTGTATCTTTAACAGTTGTATTGAAAAGGGAATTTCAGCAGGTGTCATTTGTATGCATGTCACACCTGGTAAAATTTCCTCTTCATCACAAGAGTTAAAGCTGCAGGAGCTATACTGCAGCTATACTGCGACCAGATTTAAAAGAGGGCAGGGCACCTGCAGCTTTAACTGGTGTGATGAAGAGGAAATTTCACCAGGTTCTCCATATATACAAATGACAGCTGCTGAAATTCCCTTTTCAATACAACTGTTAAAGATACAGGAGCCTGGTCCTCCTTTTCATAGGGTCACCTTAGGTAAGGAGTTCCCTCCTCCCTTGTGTACGTCCACGTGAATCGCCCACTGCAAAGCAATCGTAGGCAAAGGGTGTAGTGGTGACGGAGGTGTTTGCCCTGGGGACAGGTGGAAAGCACACGCAGGTGGGCGTGGTGTCTCTGCACATAGGAAAGAAACAACCTTTGCAGCGTCACCGGTGCCCGGACTTTGCCCCTGAAGGTCCCGCTCCAGGCCTTGGGAGTTTCATGCCAACCACGCTACACCCAGGCAAGGGGAGACCCTGCTATGTGCAGGAAGAGGGGGGGGGACCCTTCTTCGTACGTAGTGGAGCAGTGAGAACTATAAGCAAAGAACGGCTGTCGAATAAATGAATGTTGCCAGCCTCCATGTGCCACTGACCTCAATGGGGCTTGAGCAGACCTGTATAAGGATTGCACTGTAAAAGGGTTTCATAGAATCATAGAATAGTAGAGTTGGAAGGGGCCTACAAGGCCATCAAGTCCAACCCCCTGCCCAATGCAGGAATCCACCCTAAAGCATCCCTGACAGATGGTTGTCCAGCTGCCTCTTGAAGGCCTCTAGTGTGGGAGAGCCCACAACCTCCCTAGGTAACTGATTCCATTGTCGTACTGCTCTAACAGTCAGGAAGTTTTTCCTGATGTCCAGCTAGAATCCGGCTTCCTTTAACTTGAGCCCATTATTCCGTGTCCTGCACTCTGGCAGTATCGAGCAGAGATCCTGGCCCTCCTCTGTGTGACAACCTTTTAAGTATTTGAAGAGTGCTATCATGTCTCCCCTCCATCTTCGCTTCTCCAGGCTAAACATGCCCAGTTCTTTCAGTCTCTCTTAATGACACACCGGCAACTTCAAATACTTGAAAGGTCATCACACAGAGAAGGGCCAGGATAATCATCATCATCATCATCATCAATAATAATATTTATTTATTTATTTATTTGTTACCCGCCTCTCCCTCCGAATCAAGGCAGGGTACAACACAAATGCAAACGCCATAAAATACAGAGTGCAGGATACAAAATAACGGGCTCAGGTTACAGGAATCCAGATTGTGGCCGGACATCAGGAAAAACTTGACTGTTAGAGCAGTAAAGCAATGAAACCCATGACCTAGGGAGGTGGTGGGCTCTCCCACATTAGAGACCTTCAAGAGGCTGCTGGACAGCCATCTGTCAGGGATGCTTTAAGGTGGATTTCTGCATTGAGAAGGGGTTGGACCTGATGGCCTTATAGGCCCCTTCCAACTCTACTATGATTCTATTATTATTATTTATTTATATAGCACTATCAATTTTCATGGTGCTGTACAGAACAAAATAAAATAAAATACAAAACACCCTGCTGTATGGCTTACATTCTAAAACCACAGTAACAAACAGGGAGGGGAAAGGCCAACCAACATGGGGGACAATAAAACAAATACTAAAAACTAGTATCGTCACACTACAAATTATAAGCTTTTGAGAAAAGAAACATTTTCAAATAAGATTTAAAAACTGCTCGACATCACGGTTTGCAGATGCGCTGGAAGAGAATTCCAGGCCTAGGAGGCAGCGAGCGAAAACGGGCGAAGACGAGCGAGAGACGTAGAAACTCTTGGGCGAGTAAGAGACACAGTGTTATGAAAGCGAAGTGTGCAAACAGGACAATAAGGTGAAATAAGAGATGAGAGGTAGAGAGGAGCCAGGCCATGACAAGCTTTAAAAGTCAAAAGGAGAAGCTTGTACTGGATTCTGTAGGAGGTAGGGAGCCAGTGAAGGGATTTTAGAAGCGGGGTGACGTGATCAAAACGAAGAGCCAGAAAAATAATCTTAGCCTCAGAATGATGAATG
Organism: Elgaria multicarinata webbii; assembly: GCF_023053635.1. Taxonomy (NCBI): domain Eukaryota; kingdom Metazoa; phylum Chordata; class Lepidosauria; order Squamata; family Anguidae; genus Elgaria; species Elgaria multicarinata. Next base: position 4,924,186 of record NC_086179.1, on the reverse strand, counting down.
GAGACCAATGGGGAAAGATGAGAAGAAGGAAGACCAGTCAATAGATTACAATAGTCCAAGCGGAGAATAACCAAGGCATAGAGCAGCCTTCCTCAACCTGGGGCGCTCCAGATGTGTAGGACTGCATCTCCCAGAATGCCCCAGCCAGCAGAGCTGGCTGGGGCATTCTGGGAGTTGTAGTCCAACACATCTGGAGCACCCCAGGTTGAGGAAGGCTGGCATAGAGAATCATATGATTCTATGATAAGCCGTGAGATGGGCGTGACACCAGCCACGTGGTTTCCCAATAGCAGTGCCCCAGCAGAGAAAGCCCCGCTCCAGACGCCCCTACGCCTGACCTCTTTGAAGGTATCCGGAACAAGATCTCTCTGGAAAACATCAAGGAGCCACAAGGAAGTCTGCCTCCAAATTATAAAACCGGGCAGAATTGTTTGAAAGTTCAGGCTATGTTTGGTTTATTTTTTAATTTTTTTTTATTGCATTTCAGGAAGAAACATTAACAATCTCAGATATGCAGATGACACCACTTTGATGGCTGAAAGCGAGGAGGAGCTGAGGAGCCTTATGACGAAGGTGAAAGAAGAAAGTGCAAAAGCTGGGTTGCAGTTAAGCCTAAAAAACACACACAAAAAACCAAGATTATGTCAACCAGCTTGATTGATAACTGGCAAATAGAGGGAGAAAACGTGGAGGCAGTGACAGACTTTGTATTTCTGGGCGCAAAGATTACTGCAGACGCTGACTGCGGCCAGGAGATCAGAAGACGTTTATTTCTTGGGAGGAGAGCAATGACAAATCTTGATGAAATAGTTAAGAGCAGAGACACCACACTGACAACAAAGGTCCGCATAGTTAAAGCAACGGTATTCCCTGTAGTAACCTATGGCTGCGAGAGCTGGACCATAAGGAAGGCTGAGCGAAGGAAGATAGATGCTTTTGAACTGTGGTGTTGGAGGAAAATTCTGAGAGTGCCTTGGACTGCAAGAAGATCAAACCAGTCCATACTCCAGGAAATAAAGCCAGACTGCTCACTTGAGGGAATGGTATTAAAGGCAAAACTGAAGTACTTTGGCCACATAATGAGAAGACAGGATACCCTGGAGAAGAGGCTGATGCTAGGGAAAGTGGAAGGCAAAAGGAAGAGGGGCCGACCAAGGGCAAGATGGAGGGATGATATTCTGGAGGTGACAGACTTGACCTTGGGGGAGCTAGGGGTGGCGACGGCCGACAGAAAGCTCTGGCGTGGGCTGGTCCATGAAGTCACGAAGAGTCAGAAGCGACTGAACGAATAAACAACAACAACATAGCCGAAGCTCTCTGGGTGGTTTACAAAAGTTAAAAACAGTAAACATTAAAACAAATATACAAAGTTTAAAAAGTATTAAAACACAGTACCCTTATAAAAACAGCTATTCTGGGGTCCGTTAAAAACAAACAAACTCAAACATATGTTGTTAAATGCTGTTTTCTTTTGAAGGGTGCATGCAGTATCTTATCAAGTGGGCAGCATACGTGTGCACAACCGGGGAAGCTTTCTCCAGCATGATGGAAGCCACAGCTGTATAAAAGTCCTGCCTGACACACACAGCTCTAGACCAGGAGTGTCCTTTTTGTTTTACGTTTCAGTGCTGCCATCTAGCAGCCATGAAGATCTGTTTAGCACGAAGAGCATGTTTAGAAGAGAAGAGAAGATTGAGGGGAGACATGAGAGCACTCTGCAAATACTTGAAAGGTTGTCACACAGAGGAGGGCCAGGATCTCTTCTCGATCCTCCCAGAGTGCAGGATGCGGAATCAGGGGCTCAAGTTAAAGGAAGCCAGATTCCGGCTGGACATCAGGAAAAACTTCCTGACTGTTAGAGCAGTACGACAATGGAATCAGTTACCTAGGGAGGTTGTGGGCTCTCCCACACTAGAGGCCTTCAAGAGGCAGCTGGACAACCATCTGTCAGGGATGCTTTAGGGTGGATTCCTGCATTGAGCAGGGGGTTGGACTCGATGGCCTTATAGGCCCCTTCCAACTCTGCTATTCTATGATTCCTACGAGTGCCATAGAATAAAAAGAATCCGAAACCATGCTGGTCCTATAACAATGCTATGCAGCAATAGCCCCCAACCCAGTTGCACTGGGCTACAACTCCTGCGGAAGCCGGTGCAGATCCCAAGGTGAACGCAACTGGGAAGAATCTCAGGACGACAAACGATTGTATTGTTGAACAGCTGGCCTCTTTCTTTATTGTTAGGCCTTCTTCATCCCCATGGACTACAACTCCCATCAACCCCAGCCAGCATGTCCAGTGGGGATGGTGGATGTAGTCCAACATCATTAGAAGGTGCCAGGCTGGAGAAATATAAGAGAAACAGTACCTTTATGAAGACTCCCTTACTAGGAAAACTTCATTCTTGTGCCTTTGAAAGTCTTTATCAAAATGTGTTGGGCCTTTTATTATTATCTAAAACATTTTTTTTCAGTACCTTTTCCAGGCTTTGCCTCTTTTTTTTCTTTGTTTGGCACTGCCTCTCCCCCCACCCCTCATAAACCACGATAATGGAAACTTCATGTTCAGGGACCGTCTACCTCCAGAGTACTAAACAACATAGTTAACTGTTTGTCGTTGCTTCTGGTAGGCTTCAGACAGAGGCTGGAGCGTGTTCAGAGGAGGGCAACCAGGATGATCAGGGGTCTGGAAGCAAAGCCCTATGAAGAGAGACTGAAAGAACTGGGCCTGTTTAGCCTGGAGAAGAGACGATGGAGGGGAGACATGAGAGAACTCTTCAAAGACTTAAAAGGTTGTCACACAGAGGAGGGCCAGGATCTCTTCTCGATCCTCCCAGAATGCAGGACAATAACGGGCTCAAGTTAAAGAAAGCCAGATTCCTGTCTGTTAGAGCAGTACGACAGTGGAACCAGTTACCTAGGGAGGTGGTGGGCACTAGAGGCGTTCAAAAGGCAGCTGGACAACCATCTGTCAGGGATGCTTTAGGGTGGATTCCTGCATTGAGCAGGGGGTTGGACTTGATGGCCTTATAGGCCCCTTCCAACTCTACTAGTCTATGATTCTATGATCTGGTTGGGCGCCAATGAAGACAAAATGTTGGACTAAATGGAGCTTTGGCCTGATCCAGCAATTCTTATGTCCTTAAGCTTAAATGTTTTAATCCTTATAGGTCACATTGAGATGAAGTTTTAAAACTCTGCATCACAAAGTTGTTAGCATTGCACAGCAAGAAAGAAACCGGCACATTTCTATACTGGTTACTTGTGACACTCTTGACAACCACGGCCTTTGCTAGACCTACCTTAAAATCTGGGCGTGTGGAGGGGCCAGCCCGCGCTGCAGCTGGCGCATGCTGGTGCTGTAATCCACATGTCAGATGCGACAGGCTAAAGGAAAGCCCCATCGTGTCCGCCATTTTGTCTGCAGTTTTAAAGGGCCGGGTGCGCAGGAGCGCAGCAGCAACAAAGCTTCATGTTTTCTTTTTTTAAAAAAAGGGTTTCCCGCTCCCCCCCCTGCCCCCAATCTCCCCCCTGGCTCCAATCTCCCCCTGCCCCCAGTTCTGATCTCCCCCCCTGCCCCCGACTCCGATCTCCCCCCCTGCTTCCGACTCCGATCTCCCCCCCTTGCCCCCGGCTCCGATCTCCCCCCCTTGCCCCCGGCTCCGATCTCCCCCCCTTGCCCCCGGCTCCGATCTCCCCCCCCTTGCCCCCGGCTCCGATCTCCCCCCCCCTTGCCCCCAGCTCCGATCTCCCCCCCCTTGCCCCCAGCTCCCATCTCCCCCCCTTGCCCCCGGCTCCCATCTTCCCCCGTTGCCCCCGGCTCCCATCTTCCCCCGTTGCCCCCGGCTCCAATCTCTCCCCCCTGCACCCGGCTCCAATCTCCCCCCCGCTCAGATCTCCCCCCCCCTGGTTCTGATCTCCCCCCCGGTTCTGATCTCCCCCCACCCTGGCTGTGATCTCCCCCCCTGCCCCTGGCTCCAATCTCCCCCCCCCTACCCCCGGCTCTGATCTCCCCCCCTGCCCCCAGCTCTGATCTCCCCCCCGCCCCGGCTCCGATCTTCCCCTGATGCCTCGTGCACGGCTACGCACGAGTAAGTGGCATAGCCAGGAAAAGCCACGGAATGGGCTAGACCTTCCACGGTCCCGGGCTCAGCCCAGGACTGCGGAAATACTGGGCTTCAAGCGGAGCCCGTTACCCCGGGGCAAGGGAGGGTTGACCCCTGCCTGTCCCCGGGATCCCCTGTGCATCATCTGGACGCACAGGGGCGAGCCTGGGTGTCAGCCCGGGCTAAACCCTCATCTAGCAAAGGCCCAAGAGAGATAAAAGAAGCAACTCTTTTCCAATGTAGACAGACATCCTTACGTGGTCACCCACAGCTGATTCTGCCTCGCCATAGGCGGGCAGGTACATCGTACGCATACCTAATTGCTTAATTTGAGCCACAACCTAGGTATGTAAACTGACCTCTTTTTTTAAAGGTACACTCTATTATTTAGCTGATTTTTAAACAAGATTCACAGGCAAGGTTATAAGCATTGTAAAATATGCTTCTTGAAAAATTCGTCCATAAAAATGGAAACACTGTTTTTAATTACCAACATTATTTTGTAGTTTTACAATGTTCATCCTTTTAGTGGATAAAATAACTTTCTTTTCTCCTATACAGACAAAAGAACAGAAGACAGAGTGGCAAAGAGAGATTTGGGGAAGGAACTACATTATTATTATTATTATTATTATTATTATTATTATTATTATTATTTCTTACCTGCCCTCTCTGGATTGAGGCGGGGAACAACATTAAATACAACAATACAATACATAAAACTGGTTAAAAGAGCATATAAAACCAATACAATATTAAAATCACAATCACAACATCTTAAAATTCTTAGGTTTAAAATGCATCTGGGTAGGCCGAAATAGGGATCTGAATTCTCACTGAGACAGGTAAACCTGGGTCTGGACAAGAACACTTCAGACAGCAAGTGTGGGGCTAAATGCTGGTTCGTCCAAAAATCCCTGAGGATAGAAATCTAGCATGCCAGGGAATAGGCAAATCCATCTCAAGGCATCTAATTGGCCATGTGGCAGGAATGTGTAGCATCCTATTGTGTGAGCTGCCACCTGCAGTTTGAAATGTTGTATCCCAGATGGAGAGTGGCCATCTAGAATCATAGAATCATAGGGTTGGAAGAGGCCTCTAAGGCCATTGAGTCCAACCCCTTGCTCAATGCAGGAATCAATGCAGCCAGATTCCAGCTGGACATCAGGAAAAACTTCCTGACTGTTAGAGCAGTACGACAATGGAACCAGTTACCTAGGGAGGTTGTGGGCTCTCCCACACTAGAGGCCTTCAAGAGGCAGCTGGACAACCCTCTGTCAGGGATGCTTTAGGGTGGATTCCTGCATTGAGCAGGGGGTTGGACTGGATGGCCTCGTAGGCCCCTTCCAACTCTGCTATTCTATGATTCTATCCACCCTAAAGCATCCCTGACAGACGGTTGTCCAGGTGCATCTTGAAGGCCACTAGGGTGGGAGAGGCCACCACCTCCCTAGGTAACTAGTTCCATTGCTGTACTGCTCTAACAATCAGGACGTTTTTCCTGGTTTCCAGCCGGAACATGAGGCTAAGAACCAGGCTGGTGTTTTTCTTTCTTTCTTCTTTCTTCTTTAGATAGTTGGAAAAATCACTCTGCTTGATTACTTTCTGCAAATTCCAAAATAAGATTTTGCTTCATAAAAACTTTGCTCCAGGGCCTATGTTGTATCTGATGAGTTGAAGTTTCCTGGATAAGGCATGAATATATATAAAGAACACATTCATTAGGTGTTGCAGGAGCTAAAAAGGGATCCCAGGCACACTGGAGGAGAATGAAAGATACACACCTAAAAATTCAGAAGCGCAAATTGTGCCTGTTCGGTTGTCAGCAAAAATGACTGGTTCCATTGTCATACTGCTCTAACAGTCAGGAAGTTTTTCCTGATGTCCAGCTGGAATCTGGCTTCCTGTAACTTGAGCCCGTTATTCCGTGTCCTGCACTCTAGGAGGATCGAGAAGAGATCCTGGCCCTCCTCTGTGTGACAACCTTTTAAGTATTTGAAGAGTGCTATCCTGTCTCCCCTCAATCTTCTCTTCTCCAGGCTAAACATGCCCAGTTCTTTCAGTCTCTCTGCATAGGGCTTTGTTTCCAGACCCCTGATCATCCTGGTTGCCCTCCTCTGAACACGCTCCAGCTTGTCTGCGTTCTCAAATTCCTCCTGCCTTCTCCTCCTCAGTAGCTAGTACAATTTACGCCTGTGTTCCGGCATCATCGCCTTGTCTGTAACTCTACCCCAGATACTATTGGCAGCAGCTGCTGCGGGGCGGGGGGGGGGGGGGAATATGTGCTGACATCAGGATTCAGTTCGTTTTATTCATCTCAGAGGAGAGCAGGATCCAGAAGAGACAGCAGAAACGGGGACTGACACAGGGCTGCCATTTCAGACGGCAGCTGTGTGTTCTTGGTACCGTGCGGCTAAACACGTTTGTGGGTCAAGATCCTCATCTGGAAACAACTTTCTATGTGGTTATGATAGCTCCCAGAACGAGGGGGAACTGAATAGGTCCACTTCCTCGGCGTATACTTTGCCAACCAACACACCAGGTTGGAAAATGCAAATTAAGATTTATTCGTAAATTAATGTTGCAACATGGAACTCCAGCGCAAAATGCAAAGTAAGAGTTCCCCGAACAAAGGGATCCTCTTGAATATATAGACTCTGATTACATCCCTTTGTTAGTAACATTATCGGTCAGTTTGCTTATCTCTAACGGACCTTACTGGCCCATGCTCAAACTAGGTTACATTACTAAGGTGTATACAATTCATAAGAACAGACCACGGAACAACGGACTGGTTTAAGATTGGGAAAGGAGTATAGCAGGGTTGTATACTCTCACCTTACCTATTCAACTTGTATGCAGAACACATCATGCGACGTGCTGGGCTTGACAAATCCAAGGCTGGAGTTAAAATCGCAGGAAGAAACATTAACAACCTCAGATATGCAGATGACACCACTTTGATGGCTGAAAGCGAGGAGCCTTATGACGAAGGTGAAAGAAGAAAGTGCAAAAGCTGGGTTGCAGTTAAACCTCAAAAAAACCAAGATTATGGCAACCAGCTTGATTGATAACTGGCAAATAGAGGGAGAAAACGTGGAGGCAGTGACAGACTTTGTATTTCTGGGCGCAAAGATTACTGCAGACGCTGACTGCAGCCAGGAAATCAGAAGACGTTGACTTCTTGGGAGGAGAGCAATGACAAATCTTGATAAAATAGTTAAGAGCAGAGACACCGCACTGACAACAAAGGTCCGCATAGTTAAAGCAATGGTATTCCCCATAGTAACCTATGGCTGCGAGAGCTGGACCATAAGGAAAGCTGAGCGAAGGAAGAGAGATGCTTTTGAACTGTGGTGTTGGAGGAAAATTCTGAGAGTGCCTTGGACTGCAAGAAGATCCAACCAGGCCAGACTCCAGGAAATAAAGCCAGACTTCTCACTTGAGGGAATGGTATTCAAGGCAAAACTGAAGTACTTTGGCCACATAATGAGAAGACAGGATACCCTGGAGAAGAGGCTGATGCTAGGGAAAGTGGAAGGCAAAAGGAAGAGGGGCTGACCAAGGGCAAGATGGATGGATGATATTCTGGAGGTGACGGACTCGACCTTGGGGAAGCTGGGGGTGGCGACAGCTGACAGAAAGCTCTGGCGTGGGCTGGTCCATGAAGTCACGAAGAGTCGGAAACGACTGAACGAATAAACAACAAAGCTTACATTCAACGCTGATTGGTTGAAAGCTTTTCTTTTGTCTAAGATGCCTCATGTGGCGCAGAGCGGTAAAGCAGCAGTTTCTGCAGCTGAAACTCTCCCCACGGCCTGAGTTCAATCCCAGCGGAAGCTGGTTTCAGGCAGCCGGCTCGGGTTGACTCAGCCTTCCATCCTCCCGAGGTCGGCAAAATGAGTACCCAGTTAGCTGGGGGAAAGGTCATCACGGCCGGGGAAGGCAACGGCAAACCACCCCGCTATAAGGCCTGCCAAGAAAACGTCAGCGAAAGCTGGCGTCCCTCCAAAAGTCAGTAATGACTCAGTGCTTGCACGAGAGATTCCTTTCCTTTCCTTTCAAGATGCACATAGAATATGCCATGCAGGAATGTTGGGGGGTTCTTAACCTTCCACCTGGAGCATAGACTTATTCCAGAAAATGAAATTCCCTTTTACACACGTTATAAGTTCAAAAAGCTGCACAAAAATTCAAAAAGCGGACCAGAGAGGTCCGCCTGGTGCCTCCACTGTACTCCTTTCGTCGCCAGCTGAAGACCTTTTTATTCTCTCAGTATTTTAACACTTAATTTTAACTTAAATTTAAATTTTACTGTTCTAACTCTGTATTTTAATCTTATATCAATTTTTGCTGTGTGGTTTTTATCCTGGTTGTGATTTTGATACTGTCTTTTGTATTTGTGTTTTTAACCTGTTGGTTGTTTTTATTCTGGTTTTAATTTTTGTGAACCGCCCAGAGATCTTCGGCTATTGGGCGGTATAAAAATGTAATAAATAAATAAACCACCTGCTCCCCAGACAAGTTCAATTCAGATGTAAACTTCAGACGGCGTCTGGATCACTAGGAGGATTGAAAATGTAAAATCTGAACGGCTGCTCTGCGTATCATTTCCAGAGCCAAAGCTTTGAGCCGAATCTGGCCAGCTTTCTTACTCATGCTCACGGCTTCCATTCCGGAAGCAATGCGTCAGTAGGGAATACCAAAGCAGACATCGTCATCATCATCATTATTATTATTATCATTTGTGTACTGCCCTGTAGCCGAAGCTGCCTGGGCAGTTTACGTAAGATAAAAACACGTAAAAACAATATACAAAAATTAAAAACCACGAAAACATACAATATACACCTACATTTATAATCACTATAACGACTTAAAAAAACGATGAGCCTAAAAAACAGGCCCAGGCACATCAAGACAGGGGAGGCCTTTGCTGCAGAAGTGGGGTGCAGCCCTCTTCAGCCTTCAACGCTCGCCTGCCATCACGCCAACACCCGCCATTCCAAACTACACAGTACGTCAGCCATTGCTGTGGTGTGCTTTTCGGTTTTAAATTGCTTTATTTATTTTTCCAAGATATACATTTAAACAAATATTCATAAATAGGTCCATGTTCATTATAAAGTAACATTTTTCTCCTCCTAAATTTATAAACATAATTACTTTTCGAGTTTTAACTTGTAACCATTTTTTTAGCTCTTCCTTCCTTTTCCCTCCCCACCCCGGCCTGGAAGACTTTCTCACAGGTTTTTCCATCTCTTCTTCTGGCATGTTAGATCACTTCTATTTGTCTCTTCCTTTGTTAATTTTCCTAAACTCTACTTGTTTTTTATGAGTCCCAGAGCATCCTATAAGCCTCTGCCAGAGTTGTTCTATTCGTTTCTTTCTTCATATATTCGATGTATCTTTGCCAATCTCTCTTAAAGTTATCTTTTTGTTTTATTCCTCTTTGTACTTGTAATTTCGCCTGCCATTACCCCAATGCCCGCCAGTCCAAACAGAACAGTACGTCAGCCACTGTTTACGCTAAAACTTGCCCACTTGGCTCCCACAAGCTCCACCCGTATCATAGGGTACAGCGGGCACGGTGGTTAGAGCTAGGTGTAAATGGAAGAACTGGCAGCGGTACGAAAAGACCCTTCTCTCTGCCCCAAACACTGCAAAGAGGGGTGCCGACCCACACGGCAGCTCAGTAATATTCCTACGGATGGCTTTCTCCTGGCTCGTCTATCGGATTCGTGGTCACTGGATCGCAATGACGGCGTTCTCCAAAGTGCAGTATGCCCACATCACTTCTCACCAAAAAGGCAAAATTGGCATCATAGAATAGCAGAGTTGGAAGGGGCCTACAAGTCCATCGAGTCCAACCCCCTGCTCAATCCAGGAATCCGCCCTAAAGCATCCCTGACAGAGGGTTGTCCAGCTGCCTCTTGAATGACCGGCAGTCTTTGGTTTGCATTTGTTCCTTATTTACTTATAGCGCCATCAATGTACAGACACACACATCCCTTCTCCTTCCATCAGCCACAACCCGAGCGCAGCCTCGCCCAGTTTTCAAAACCACCCAAAGCCGTTTCAGGGCCTGTCCGGGATCCGAAAAATGTAATCTCTGAATTCCATGGCATACGACCCGGTCGGGACAAAGGTGAGCCATGCCAGAGGGCCCAGGCGCTGGTCCATGCAGCCGGGGCAACAGACACCCCCGGGGTCTTTGGTGCCGTCGCTCTGCCAGGAAAACAAGGTTTGTAGAAATTATGACATCTGCAACGCCCCGCGCTCCGCTGACTCACTGAGTGTGTGGAAGGGGGGGGGTATGCCCACTAACTCCAACCTTAATGCTTCTTCTGGCTACACCCCTCCAGCAGCCACAGTTGTGATGAAGAGTTGTAAATCTAGAGCAATGGCAAGCATCTTCGGGGGAGGAGTTCGGGGGGGGGACCCCCAGTCCCTGCATGCTGTAAGCTAGTGCGGGGGGGGGGGCAAGAAAAAATGTGCTTTTCATGGCAGCATTAGCGCTACAAAGCACTAAATGGGCCAAATTTATTTCATTTATTTATTATTGCATTTATATCCCACCTTTTTTGCTCCAAGGAACCCAAGGGGGCGTACATAATCCTCCTCTCTACTTTATCCTCCCAACAACAACCCTGTGAGGTAGGCTGGGCTGAGAGTCTGTGACTGGCCCAAAGTCACCCAGTGGGTTTCCATGGCCGAGTGGGGCCTAGAACCAGGATCTCCCGACTCCCAGTCCCACACTCTAACCCCTACACCATACTAGCAGGTTCTGAAGCGAACTGTGACCAGTTAAGCACTCCATATTGGCTACTGAGTGCTCTCTGGGTCAAATTTAACTTCAGAAATTTGGCCTGTTTAGCACTCCGTAGCACTAAAGCTGCCGTTAAAAAATAATATCCATTTTGCTATTGCAGGGCCCACATTCAGGCCAAGAGGGTCCTTTTAACACTAACTCGGCACATGACAGGGATGGACAGAAATGAAAAACTGTCACGAAATCTTAAATGCTTAGTACTTCCTGAACTTTCTGAATTGTTTTTTTAAAAGTTGGCACAAAAATTCGCCCACGTTTTGGTGCACATTTCCTGTAATACATATGCATTTTAATGCGGTTTTGCCAAAATAGGACCCTTTTCGCAAGCAATGTTCCCAAGGTCATGCATTTTTAATGCTATCTCGACTAATAGTCTCATTTTTGCTTCGCTGCAAAATTCAGCACTGTGTGAATTTTGAAGGATAACCCAGTCTCGGTTCACGTATTGCTTTGAAAGTGCGAACTTAGGGACGTTTGCGTTAAAATGTGAACCGAACGAATTTCTCCCCTTGTCCACCTATCTCAGCCTTCCTCAACCTGGGGCGCTCCAGATGTGTTGGGCTACACCTCCCAGAATGCCCCAGCCAGGCTGGGGCATTCTGGGAGGTGTAGCCCAACACATCTGGAGCGCCCCAGGTTGAGGAAGGCTGACCTATCTCTTGTATATGTTGCTGCTTGGGTATCATAGCCAGCAGATGCCTCAGGTTCATGAGCATCGCTTTAAAGATCTGTAAAGAGCAGAGATGCCATCTTGTCCACGAAGTTCACAAAACAAGGGCACATATCCACACTGCTATGAGGACGTCTTTCCATTGGAGGGTTAACTCAAGGCTGAGCCGGAATACATTTCAGAAAGGAAGCCCGCCCATTTTCAACTTGGGCTAGCATTGATTTAACGCGTAGGGTTGCCTGTCTGACTGTAGATTGCATGCAGCCTTCTGTAATGGTTGGTATAGACACGCCCTACTCTGGATTGGCATATGTGGGTGCTTCCTCCCTCCCAGCTGACACTAGGGTTATAATACGGGGTTGTAATGCTTGTATTCTGCCACTAGGTGCCACAATAGCACTGTGGTGCTACTGCAGAAGCAAAGAGCGTGAAGTGAGAGAAGACTCATAGAATACCTTCAGTTGCCTATACTCTGGTAAGCTCCAAATTAGATTACTGCAATGCCCTCTACATGGGGCAGCCTTTGAAGACGGTTCGGAAGCTGCAGCTTGTGCAAAATGCAGCGGCCAGATTGATAGCTGGAACAGGGAGGTTTGAGCATATAACACCAACTCTGGCCCGCTTGCATTGGCTGCCTACACGTTTCCGAGCCCAATTCAAGGTGCTGGTTTTTAACGTATAAAGCCCTACACGGCTTGGGACTGCAATACCTGAAGGAACGCCTCTCCCGACATGAACCCACCTGTACACTGCGCTCATCATCTAAGGTCCTCCTCTGAGTGCCTCCTCCGAGGGAAGCTCGGAGGATGGCAACAAGGGCGAGGGCCTTTTCGGTGGTGGCCCCCCGACTGTGGAACGATCTCCCCGATGAGGCTCGCCTGGCGCCAACATTGTTATCTTTCAGGCGCCAAGACTTTTCTCTTCTCCCAGGCATTTAACAACACTAAGTTTGTTTTCTAACGGCCCCCAGAACTGTTGTTTTTAAATTAATACTGTTGTTTTTATACTGTTGTTTTTATGTTTCTGATGGTTTTTTGAATTTTGTATACTTTTTTAACGTTTACTGTTTTTAACTTTTGTAAACTGTCCAAGGAGCTTCGGCTATGGGGCAGTATATAAATGTAATAAATTAATTAAATAAATGAATGAATAAATAAATAAATAGTAGAGTTGGAAGGGGCCTACAACGCCATTGAGTCCAACCCCCTGCTCATTGCAGGAATCTACTTTAAAGCACAGAAGCGATATTCAAGCACAAGAGACAAGACTGACATGCTGTTAGTGGGTGGTTCCTCTGACAGGATAGTGGGTGCTCAACCTGTTCTGTTTCACTCCCCCTGAAGGAGCAGGTTCATAGTCTGGGGGTTCTCCTAGAACCATTACTGTCCCTTGAGGCTCAGGTGGCCTCAGTGGCTCAGAGTGCCTTCTACCAACTTCGGTTGGTGGCCCAGCTATGCACCTATCTGGACAGGGATAACCCAGCTGCAGTCGTCCATGCTCTGCTAACCTCCAAATAAGATTACTGCAATGCGCTCTACATGGGGCTGCCTTTGAAGACAGTTCGGAAGCTGCAGCTTGTGCAAAATGCAGCGGCCAGATTGATAACTGGAACCAGAAGGTTCGAACATATAAGGCTGATTCTGACCCGCTTGCATTGGCTGCCTATACGTTCCCGAGACCAATTCAAGGTTTTAACCTATAAAGCCTTACACGACTTGGGATCACAGTACCTGACGGAACGCCTCTCCCGACATGAACCTACCCGTACACTGCACTCAACATCTAAGGTCCTCCTCCGACTGCCTACTCCGGGGGAAGCTCGGAGGATGGCAACAAGGGAGAGGGCCTTTTCAGTGGTGGCCCCCCAATTATGGAACGATCTCCCCGACGAGGCTCGCCTGGCGCCAACATTGTTCTCTTTACGGAGCCAGGTTAAGACTTTTTTCCCAGGCATTTAACAACATATGCTGAGTTTTTAACTGACCCCAGAATAGCTGTTTTAAATGGATATTGCTGTTTTTATGCTTTTAAATTTTTGCATCATATTTGTTTTTAATGGTCATTGTTTTTAACTTTTGTAAACCGCCCCGAGAGCTCCGGCTATGGGGCGGTATATAAATGTAATAAATACATAAATATATAAATAAATAAAATACTCTGGGAGATGTAGGGTGAAACCCTCTGGATGCTTAGACAAAAAAAAAGTCCTCCAACTTTTTGAAGGATGCTGGCTGGGGAATGCTGAGAACTGGAGGACTTTTTTCTGCCTAAGTCTTCAGAGGATCGCGCCCTTACACAGCAATGAAAATCTTCACAGCAGGTCAATCATGGCTACAGCAAACTCTCAATACTAAACAATATTAACAAGCGGTGATAGGAATCTCAATAATGTCTTTGTTTGTTTTTTAATTTGACATAAACTTCTTTCCACAGAATTACAAAATGTCACAATATTGTTTGAGGTTCCTCTGCCGGGCTTTGAGCATTCAAGAATGATGTTTGGAATCCCTGCCTTTTTGGCCATGGCATTATCCCTTTGATTGGTGTAATTCTGAAGACACAAAATCAGCGAAAACAGGATTAATTTATACCGGTAACCTGTTTGGCTATTGAAAGAAATCTATGTTTTTTAAAAAAGCCTAAAAGCCTATTGAAAGAAATGTATGTTAAAAAAGATTATTGAAAGAAATTTATGTTAAAAAAGCCTATTGAAAGAAATTTATGTTAAAAAAACCTATTGAAAGAAATTTGTTTTAAAAAAAGCCTAAAAGCCTATTGAAAGAAATTTGTTTAAAAAAGCCTATTGAAAGACATTTGTTTTAAAAAAAGCCTAAAAGCCTATTGAAAGAAATTTATGTTTTAAAAAAAGCCTAAAAGCCTGTTGAAAGAAATCTGTTAAAAAAGCCTATTGATAGAAATTTATGTTAAAAAGCCTATTGATAGAAATTTATGTTTAAAAAGCCTATTGAAAGAAATTTATGTTAAAAAAGCCTAAAAGCCTATTGAAAGATATCTGTTAAAAAAGCCTATTGAAAGGAATTTGTTACAAAAAGCCTAAAAGCCTATTGAAAGAAATTAGTTAAAAAAGCTTATTGAAAGAAATTTATGCCTAAAAGCCTATTGAAAGACATTATATGCTTTTTGACGCCAGGTGAAGACCTTTTTATTCTCCCAGTATTTTAATGGTCTATAAATAAATTTTAACTTGGAGTTTTAAATTTGTAATTTTGCATTGCTGCTGTTTTGATCTGGTTGAGCTTTTATACTGTATTTTATATTATGGTTTTATACTGTTGTTTTATACTTTGAATGTTTTTAATTTTTGTGAACTGCCCAGAGAGCTCCGGCTATTGGGCGGTAGAGAAATGTAATAAATAAATAAATAAATAAATAAATGTTTAAAAAAGCCTATTGAAAGACATTTATGTTGAAAGAAATTTATGTCAGTTCAAAAAATATTGTGACATTTTCTTATTCTGTAGAAAGAAGTTTATGTCAAATTAAAAAAAACCACATTATTCAGATTTCTATCACCCCCTTGCTAATATTGTTTAGTATTTAGAATATTGCACTTTGGCACTCCTTGGTTGCTATCATTCATATCAACTCTAATTTTGTACAGCAAACTCTCTCCAGTTGTGCAGATCCAGACAACGTTTTAAACCGGAGTTATCAAAACTAGAGCACGAGGGGAGTGGAGAAATTGTGTTTGATCTCCATCAGTCTCTCAGTCCTCAGACAAGTAAGCCGGGATACGTACATAAACAAAAGGCATTCTCCTCACAACTATGAGCAATTCGTCAGAAAGGGAACTGAAGCACTCCTCCACCGAACACAGCAGGGGAGCCTCCTTGCAGGCCTCGCTCATCAACACCGGTCGCACATAGTGCTCCTGGAGAGGAAGAATCATAGAATCATAGAATAGCAGAGTTGGAAGGGGCCTACAAGGCCATCGAGTCCAACCCCCTGCTCAATGAAAAACAACACTTCGCTGGAGCTGCGCAAGAAGCGTTTTTCTCTTTCCTCAGGCACAGGAGTGAGGAAACGGGGTTTGAGTTTAAACAGGCAGAAACCCAACGTTTTCTGCGTGTTTCTGCCCATGGTTCAGCAGCTCTTTAAAACAGAGCTTCTTCCAATCTGAAAACTCGCTGCAGGTCAAGGAAGTAGGTGGAATGAGAAAGAGGAATCATAGAATAGTAGAGTTGGAAGGGGCCTACAAGGCCATCGAGTCCAACCCCCTGCTCAATGCAGGAATCCACCCTAAAGCATCCTTGACAGATGTTTGTCCAGCTGCCTCTTGAAGGCCTCTAGTGTGGGAGAGCCCACAACCTCCCTAGGTCATGGGTTCCATTGTCGTACTGCTCTAACAGTCAGGATGTTTTTCCTGATGTCCAGCCACAATCTGGTTTTCTGTCAATTGATCCCGTTATTCTGTGTCCTGCACTCTGGGAGGTTCAAGAAGAGATCCTGGCCCTCCTCTGTGTGACAACCTTTCAAGTATCTGAAGAGTGCTATCATGTCTCCCCTCAACCTTCTCTTCCCCAGGCTAAACATGTCCAATTTTTTTCAGTCTCTCCTCATAGGGCTTTGTTTCCAGATCCCCTGATCATCCTCGTTGCCCTCCTCTGAATCCCCTCCAGCTTATCTGAATCTTGACTGAAATACTTGAAAGGTTGTCACACAGAAGAGGACCAGGATCTCTTCTCAATCCTCCCAGAGTGCAGGACGTAGAACAATGGGCTGAAGTTAAAGGAAGCCAGATTCCAGCCGGACATCAGGAAAAACTTCCTGACTGTTAGAGCAGTACGACAATGGAACCAATGACCTAGGGAGGTCTTGGGCTCTCCCACCCTAGAGGCATTCAAGGGGCAACTGGACAACCATCTGTCAGGGATGCTTTAGGGTGGATTCCTGCATTGAGCAGGGGGTTGGACTTGATGGCCTTGTAGGCCCCTTCCAACTCTACTATTCTATGATTCTATGATCCTTCTTGAAGCTTTAACTCACCCCGGCCAAGGTCAGGAGATGGCGTAGACATATGGGCATGACGAGGCGCCTCTTGGCCCGCGTGACGGCCACATACAGCAAGTTCCATTCATCCTCCAGGATGGTGTCTAGAAGGAGATTGAAACAAAGGCACAAGGGAGACCCAAATCAGGAACCAGATGATTTCCAGTTGCACGTTTCTCAAGACAGGTCTGTTTGCAGGTTATTCCCCTCCAGGATTTCTTCCGGGAGGGGTGGGGGAAGAGGAAGTATGAGCCTCAAGCTTGCACAGTCCTGGGCTCCTGCCTCCTCATTACAAGGACAAGAAAGCTACCAAATGGTAGATCCCAAGATCCTCCAGGCGACGAGTCTGGGAAATACCAAACACAAATCGTCATGGGACGCTCCAGTTTGGATGTTCGCTTATCTTCCCTGCCAAAACGGCCATTAGCAAATTTGGCAGCAATTTGGTAGCCATTTTTTCCCCTTTAAGCATGGCCTGGGGGCCGCAAGCCTTGTTCTCGTGTAAAATTGCACTCCCGGAAAGCCTGAATTTTCGTCTGGTTTTAAAGCTAACAGGTAGCTTTTCCCTCTGTTTGCCGTGGCTCTGAAATTCGGTGGCAATGCAGTTGTGGCAGCAGCAGCAGCCCGGGGGCATGTTGAGGCCCACACAAAAAAATGGGGGGCGGGGGCTGCATGCACCAAACAGGCCACAAGTTGCCCACCCCTGTAGTAAGTCAATGCGGTGTAGCCAGTGTGGTGTAGTGGTTAGAGTGTCGGACTGGGAGTCGGGAGATCTGGGTTCTAGTCCCCACTCGGCCATGGAAGCCCACTGGATGACTGGGCCAGTCACGGACTCTCAGACCAACCCACCTCACAGGGTTGTTGTTGTGAAGATAAAATGGAGAGGAGGAGGAGGATTATGTATGCCGCCTTGGGTTCCTGGGAGGAAAAATGGCGGGATATAAATGCAATAATAAATAAATAAACTCCAGTAATAGGTGACAGAGGGAAACTTTCCGGAAACTTTAGCTGGTACAAAATAGGGCAGCCCGCCTACTAACAGGGACTGGCCGACGAGATCATATCACGCTAGTCCTTCTACAACTTCATTGGCTGCCAGTCCAGGTCTGGGCCCGATTCAAAGTGCTGGTATTAACATTTAAAGCCCTAAAATGTTTGGGGCCAGGTTATTTGAAGGAACGCCTCCTCCCATATGTGCCTGCCTGGACCTTAAGATCATCCACAGGGGTCCTTCTCCGCGAGCCCCTGCCAAAGGTGGCTACTAGGAGGAGGGCTTTCTCTGCTGTGGCACCCCGGCTGTGGAACGAGCTCCCCAGAGAGGTTCGCTTGCTGCCTACATTGTTTTCCTTCCATCGCCAGCTGAAGACCTTTTTATTCTCTCAGTATTTTAACACTTAATTTTAACTTCAATTTAAACTCTGCTGTTTTCATCTCGTATTTTAACCTATATCAATTTTTTTGCTGTGTGGTTTTATCCTGGTTGTGCTTTTTATATTGTATTTTGTGTTTTTTAATTGTTGGTTGTTTTATTGTGCTCTTCATGGTTTTAATTTTTGTGAACTGCCCAGAGAGCTTCGGCTATTCAGCGGTATAGAAATGAAATGAAATGAAATGAAATAAATAAATAAAGAGGGAGCAGAGAGTCTTCCTTACCTGTTCGGTACTTCTTAAAACTTCTGTAAAAATACTGTGCAATAGGAACATTCAAAAGGTCATCCGATACTTGGACGGTGTCGAATTCTAGCCCTTTGGCCTTATGCACGGTGCCCAGGACATAATCTTAACACACGCAAAGCAAAACAAAAAAGGATGCGTTTACCACCAAGTTCTTCACAGACATGATTACCATGTTTTTAAAATATATATATATATTTACATATCACTCCACATCGAAAAATATTCAGGAGCAGTGAACAATAAAAGCCAAATGGAATAAAACACCATATTAATCAATTTTTTAATTAATTTTTTTTTTAAAAAAACAGAATACCAATAAAACCTGTGGCTGGTCAGTCAAGGCAGGGTTGTTGAAATAAAGATGTCTTTAGCAGGCGCTGAAAACATCACAGTGTTGGTGCCTGCCTGATCTCCAGAAGCAGGGAGTTCCACACAGAAACGGGGCCACCACAGGGAAGGCTCTACTCTGGGCGGACTCCAACTGGGCCATGTGGAACCACCAGGCGCATCCCGTCTTAGGACTTCAGTGACTGGATAGATTGATCAGGGGAAAGGTGCTCTCTCAAGTGTCATGGATTCAGCCCAGCGAGGTGGGCCAGAGAATTCTCACATTGCAGGTGGAGAGAAAGGCCTGGATGACTCACAAGCAGAATGAGAGGGTGGACTCTTGAGCTGGTGGAATGGGCTGTACCATTTAAGACCATGGGAGGGTTTTTTTCCTATTTTCCAACACTCCCTTACATAAAGAAATCCTCACAAAAGTAATATGGGTAGGAAAGCGTTTGTTGGGTGTTCCCCCCACCCCTGGGTGTCATTTGTTTGTTTGTTTATTTGTTTACATCAGGAAAAACTTCCTGACTGTTAGAGCAGTACGACAATGGAACCAGTTACCTAGGGAGGTGGTGGGCTCTCCCACACTAGAGGCCTTCAAGAGGCAGCTGGACAACCATCTGTCAGGGATGCTGTAGGGTGGATTCCTGCATTGAGCAGGGGGTTGGACTCGATGGCCTTGTAGGCCCCTTCCAACTCTGCTATTCTATGCTTCTATGCTTCTATGAAACAACTGAGACTTCTCCAATGCTCTCTACATAAGGCTACCTTTGTGCCTAGTCCAGAAACTTCAACTAGTTCAAAATACGGCAGCCAGGTTGGTGTACATCTGGGGGTGACCACATTACACCAGTTTTAAAATCCCTTCACTGGCTGCCAATTAGTTTCCGGGCGAAGTATAAAGTGTTGGTTATCACCTTTAAAGCCCTACATGGTTTGGGTCCAGGCTACCTGCGCGATTGCCTTCTCCCGTACAATCCGCCCCGCACACTCAGGTCCTCTGGGAAAAATCTACTTCAGCTAGCAAAAACTAGATTAACAACTGTTACTCAGAGGACGGTCTCTCCTGCTGCTCCCAGACTGTGGAATGGCCTGCCGGAGAAGACTCATCAGCTTGACAGTCTTTTAGCATTCAAGAAAGCTATCAAGACTGATCTCTTCCGGCAGGCCTATCCAGTAGAATTTTAGGATACTTTTAGTATGCTTTTAGGATGTTTTCAACAGTGTATACTATATTTTTAATCAGTATTTTATGTTTGCTGTTGTTCCACGCCTCGATCCAATCGGAGAGGCGAGTAAGAAATAAAATAATAATAATAATAATAATAATAATAATAATAATAATAATAATAATAATAATAATGAGGAATTTCCAAATGCTGCATTCCCTACCAGAACTTTCAAGTCCACTTTGCCACTGCAGGACTCTACCATTTCATTCAGCTGCATGGGTAAACTACGGTCAATCAGGAACTCTGTGCCTGGGGCACATAAATCAAAACTCACAGCCCACCACCAACCCACGACGCTACACCAGCCCTCCAAACAAGAGAGGAAAGCGAAGACCCCAGTCCATGGATCCAAGCTGATCTCTTCCTGGATTTAGCAGCCGTCTGAAAACAAGGGCGTGGAAAGACCTTTGCAAGGTTTGCTGATGAATGCTTGCACCCTAATAGGCATCGGATGAAGTTCCCCAAACCGACGCCCTCCAAAAGTTGCGGACTTCAACTCCCATCAGCCTCTGCCAGCATGGCCAACGCTCAGGAATGCTGGGCGTTGTGGTCCAAAAGAGGCTGAGGAAGGTTGAAGTAAGAGGCTGCCATATGTCTAAAACCGATCCAAGATCTTAGTGCCTTGCTATCTGGCCCTCCCTCCTTCCAGCTCATTTCAACGATCGGTTTATGAAGGTGTAAACCAGGGGCACGGAGCCTCTTTCACCCAGAGGGCCACATTCCATTTCGGAGTGGTAGTTGGGGCCTGAAAGCAAAAGCGGGGAAGTGAACTTAAAAAGGGCAGAGCCAAAATGCCAGCAATACAAGCATGGCTTGGCTGAATGCATTTCCTGCCTGTAACGCCGCTGTAGGAGATGCATTTCAGCCTTTTGGAATGGGGAAGAAACTGGGCAAAAGCCAAGACACTAACGGGGGGCAGCAGGAATCACCTGGTGATGTGGGGAAGGGGCGTGGCCATCCGAGGAATCCGGGAGGGCCGGATTTTCCCCGGCTCAGAGGTTCCACAGCCCTGCTTTAAAGAAAATCCTCAGGGTCTTTCACCTGCACTTTCCAGAGCGTGGACGTGACACTGCGATATCCTTTCTATCAGCTCAGGAATGCGGTCTCTGTACTTCTCCACGATAGCAATCTTCATCCCCAGCTGCTTATCTTCCGCCTTCATCACGTAGTCCTTGATGCCCGCAAAGCCCTTCTTCACCCACCGCTTGATGAAGGGGTCCCTCACCTCCAGTCTCACTGAGAACACACACAAACCAGGACAAAGCGAGGGGAGAGCTAAACGTCACGAAGGACACGGGGCTGCTGCAGAAAATGGCAGCCTTACGGTGAGTTTCCCTCCTGGCAGGCAAGCTGGTCATCTCAGCCCCCGAGTTCTTTCCTGAGGCCTCTCAAAATCTGTCCTCTCTTTGATCGTTCTGCGTGGTCCGCACTTTGCTCTGGCTCAGATCTGGTTCTGCCTTGCCTCTGATTTGAGTGCAGGGTATTTGAAGGACCACCTGCCCCCATATGGAGCTGTCTGTGCTTTAAGGTTCCAGCTGGACATCAGGAAAAACTTCCTGACTGTTAGAGCAGTACGACAATGGAATCTGTTACCTAGGGAGGATGTGGGCTCTCCTACACTACATTCAAGAGGCAGCTGGACAACCATCTGTCAGGGATGCTTTAGGGTGGATTCCTGCATTGAGCAGGGGGTTGGACTCGATGGCCTTGTAGGCCCCTTCCAACTCTGCTATTCTATGATTCTGTGATTCTAAGATCTCCTTGGAAGCCCTACTCACTGGCTCTCCACTAAGATCAGTAAGGTTGGAGAGCGGCAGCAACAGGGCCTTCTCAGTGGTGGCCCCAACACTATGGAATTCCTTCCCAAGAGATAGGTGACTGTTTTTAAGAGGGCTGAAAACCATACGTGCCCACCCTGGCATTTGGTTGTATGGTTAAGATATATGAAAATGTATTTGATTTTAATGGGTGTAATTTTAAAATCTTTCTACATTTATGGACCTTTTATAATTTGTTAGTTTTTTATAACTTGTTCATTGTTTTAATCTTTGTAAACCGCCCAGAGAGCTTATGCTATGGGGTGGTATATAATTGTAAATAATAATAATGATGATGATGATGATGAACTGAACTCTTTTTCTATTGTAAGTCAAATGGAGAAAACCAACATACTGAAAGGCATCTAAGAACATCAGAAGTGCCCTGATGCTGGATCAGACCAAGGGTCCATCTAGACCAGCACTCTGTTCACACAGCGGCCAACCAGCTGTC
Source organism: Elgaria multicarinata webbii (assembly GCF_023053635.1). Lineage (NCBI taxonomy): Eukaryota > Metazoa > Chordata > Lepidosauria > Squamata > Anguidae > Elgaria > Elgaria multicarinata. The sequence goes on along the minus strand of NC_086179.1, from coordinate 4,902,061 downwards.
GGCCAGGGACCAACAAAGCAGGACATGGTGTAACAGCACCCTTCCACCCATGTTCCCCAGCAACTGGTGCACACAGGCTTATTGCCTCGAATACTGGAGATAGCACACAACCATCAGGGCTAGTAGCCATGGATAGCCTTCACCTCCAGGAATTGATCCAACCCCCTTTGAAAGCCATCCAAATGGGTGGCCATCACTACATCTTGGGGTAGTGAGTTCCATAGTTTAACTATCACTGTGTGGAAAAAGTCTTTCCTTTGATCTGCCCTGAATCTCTCACCCATCAGCTTCATGGGATGACCCTGGGTTCTAGTATTACAAGAGAATGAGAAAAAATGTCTCCCTGTCCACATTCTCCACACCATGCATGATTTTGTACATGTCTAACTCCCTTTAGCTTCCCTAATTCCAGTTGATGTAACCTTCCCTCGTAGGGGAGATGCTCCAGACCCTTAATCATTTTAGGGGCTCTTTTCTGCACTTTTTCCAGCTCTGTAATATCCTTTTCTGGGTGTGGTGTCCTGAAGTGTCCACAGTATTCTAAGTGTGGTCGCAGCACCATAGATTTGTATAAAGGCAGTATGATACTGGCCGTTTTATGCTCAATTCCTTTTCTCATCATGCCTAATCAACCAAATTAATAAAGAGAGCATAATCCTGCAAACTTACTCATCTTGCCTACATTACAGCTGGACTCTGGATCAGCGTGCCGAAGTCCGCTCACAAGCCAGGATTGTTGACCCAATCCCTGACACAATGAGAAGAACAGGGCTAAATCCCATGCCACGAGAAGGGTCTGCAGCCACACGTTGCAGTGCGGATTGCTCCGGTTAAGCGTTCCCGCCGGCCGTGCCCTCTTCTACGATACTCCATTCCATTACCCTCTTCCCCTCCCACAATTTTCCATCCCCCTGCCCTGCGCCAAACACATTCTGTGGCAACTGAATATATGCACAGTCTGCACTGTGCTGTTTTTTGAGGGCGTTGGGCTCCCCTAAGAGTTTATTTTCTAAAGATTCTTTTATCTTTGTGTGTGGCGCCCGCCCCCGCCCCCCACAAGCTGACATCCCCCTCTTGCTTGTCAGTGGCCCCATTTTGGAAGATCCCAGTTGCCCCATTTTGGAAGATCCCAATGGCCCCATTTTGGAAGATCTCAAATGAGTTCTGGCTCTGTTTTCCCCTGATTAGGCAGAGACTCAGAAAGGAAGCTTTTTGCTGCAACCACAGCGTCTCACCACACGCCCCAGCCAGGATACTCACATTCGGGACGAAGGAGCTTCCAAATGTCATGAATCTTCTCGAGACCAAAGGCTTTAAGCCCCTAAGAAAAAGAGAAGAAGGTCTAAGACATCCCGAGTTTCTGCTTAAGAATTCCACGTAACTGACTGATCTTGTGCTAGTCACACTGCTGTGCTTCTGTGCCCCTCTGTGTCCTCCGAACAGAATGGGCCTGTTCAGACGACACACTAAGCCATGGTTAGGCCACTAACCATTCTGCAGCAAATGGTGAGCGAGTGTGTTTAAACCATGGTTACGTAGCCACCATGGTTATTTAGCCACCATGATTAGGAATGGTTGACATGACAGGCTAAGCCATAATGTTTAGCTCAAAATGCTTAACCACCGTGGCTTAGGGTGTCGTCTGAACAGAGTCAAAATTATTATTATTTTATTATTATTTATTTATATAGCACCATCAATGTACATGGTGCTGTATAGAGTAAAACAATCAAATAGCAAAAGCCTGCCGCATAGGCTTACATTCTAATAAAATCATAATAAAACAATAAGAAGGGGAAGAGAATGAATGCACCAAACAGGCACAGGGTAGGGTAAAACTAACAGTATAAAAGTCAGAACAAAATCAAGTTTTAAAAGCTTTAGAAAAAAGAAAAGTTTTTAGCTGAGCTTTAAAAGCTGCGATTGAACTTGTAGTTCTCAAATGTTCTGGAAGAAGAAAATGGACGAAGCCGAGCAAGGGAAGTAGAGGCCCTTGGGCAGGTGAGAAACATGGCATTAGAGGAGCGTCGTCGACTGGCCTTGCAATAACCCTACTGATGATACTCTTGACAAGAAGGATGAAGACAAGCTGGAGCGGGTTCAGAGGAAGGCAACGAGGATGATTGGGGGGTGGAAACAAAGCCCTATGAAGGGAGACTGAAAGAACTGGGCATGTTGAGCCTGGAGAAGATGATGGAGGGGAGACATGAGAGCACTCTTCAAATACTTAAAAGGCTGTCACACAGAGGAGGGCCAGGATCTCTTCTCGATCCTCCCAGAGTGCAGGACACGGAATAACGGGCTCAAGTTAAAGGAAGTCAGATTCCGACTGGACAGCAGGAAAAACCTCCTGATTGCTAGAGCAGTATGACAATGGAACCAGTTACCTAGGGAGGTTGTGGGCTCTCCCACGCTAGAGGCCTTCAAGAGGTAGCTGGACAACCATCTGTCAGGGGTACTTTGAGAATGATTCCTGCATTGAGTTGGGGGTTGGAATCAATGGTGTTATAGGCCCCTTCCAACTCTACTATTCTATGATTCGATGAGAAACCACGATACGTTTTATCCCGAGCCTCCTCCAGCCGCCTTCCCAACCCCTCTGAAGCACACTTGCTAGATGGGCTCAAAACGCCCATCTAGCAAAAAAAACCCACAAAGATCAGAGGATAGGGAAGCAAAGACGGCTTCCACTGCTCCTCCCGCCTTGCCAGCTTCAGCCTGGTAAGGGCACAGTGAACCTCAGAGTTCAGAGGCTTCCAAGCAGCCAAGGTACACTCTGAGGGTGCCCTAATTTTACTTTGCCACGTATTTCGCAACACACATACCCCAAGCAAGTGGATCTTAGCTGGTGGTTCTCGACCAGTAACGTTCACAGCATCGTCAAAGACAGTGTTGTTGTTCCGGGATAAGCGGGCCACCTGCCCCGTCACGTCAATTCCACTGACATCACCTGCCAAACACAGCGGTCCGAGTTAGCCAGGCTGAGCCAAGAGAGAAAGTGAGCCCTTAAACCCAGACGCAAGAGCAACAGGACTTGGTTTGAAGAACTCCTCACCCTCCCGGTTGCTCCCCACCAGGGTCTTCTTCCGGACTCCCTTGCAGACATCCAGAATGGTGGCGCCGACGTAAGCGATTTCGGAGCCAAACCGGAAACTCTGCAAAAGTAAAAGCGAGCCGGGGGGGGGGGAGGACATTTGAGAAACTCAGATAAAATTCACAAAGAGAGAGAGAGAGAAACAGGGCGAACTGACACTTCCAGGATCCTATATATTGCCCTCATCTCGCTCCAACAGGCCCCAAACGCAGCTCACTCCCCGTGAGAGCTGGCTCAGCGGTGCCCAAATCGCACGAAAGCCCACTGTGGCTTAATTCAACCACGGGGGCCTTCGTGTCATGCCCGGTACCCTTTGGCATGGCACCCGTGGGCACCCCCCAGCTTCCCATGTAGTGTTGTCCATGCTCTGGTAACCTCCAAGTTAGATTACTGCAATGCCCTCTACGTAGGGCTGCCTTTGAAGACGGCTCGGAAGCTGCAGCTTGTGCAAAATGCGGCGGCCAGATTGATTTCAGGAACCAGAAGGTTTGACCGTATAACACCTGCTCTGGTCCGCTTGCACTGGCTGCCTGTATGTTTCCGAGCCCAATTCAAGGTGCTGGTTTTGACCTATAAAGCCTTACACGGCTTGGGACCACAATACCTGATGGAACGCCTCTCCCGACGTGAATATACCCAGTCACTACATTCAACATCTAAGGTCCTCCTCCGGGTGCCTACTCCGAGAGAGGCTCGGAGTGTGGTAACGTGGGACAGGGCCTTTTCGGTGGTGGCCCCCAGACTATGGAACGATCTCCCTGACGAGGCTCACCTGGCACCAACGTTGCTGTCTTTCCGGCACCAGGTTAAGACTTTCCTCTTTGCCCAGGCATATGGCGGCACATCTTAATCACCCACATGTTTAGTTTTTAACGGTTTTTAATGCTTTATGTGTGTATGTTCTGTGTTTTAGAATTTTAAATTCTACATACTCGTTTTTATCTTAATTTTAGAATTTCTGTAAACCGCCCAGAGAGCTCCAGCTATGGGAGCGGTATAGAAGTGAAAAAAATAAATAAAAATAGTGTGAACCTGGTGTCATGGGTTATTCTACCCCCTCAAACAACCCCCGGAGCTGGGTTCACACAACACAGGAAGTTACAAGCATACAACTGCCGTTTACACATTCAAAACGGCGGCCATCACATTCCGTTAAACCCCGCAGGGAAATTATCCCATGGGGGCTTAGCATTACATGCAGACAATGGCCTCTTTTTCTTGCCAGGCTGGCTTCTCCACATCCCAGCCCATCAGCTGGAGGAGGGGGGCACCATGCATGGCCAATGATGCAGTGCCGTGCATGTGGATCACCCAGCTCTGCTGAGTCTTCAGGCCCACAGCAGAGCTCTGTGGGAAACCTCCCTGGCCTCTAGGCCTTAATTGCTGCCTTTCTGTCTAAGCCCATTTCCTGCTTCTCTCTCCAGCACACTCGCAACTGCCATATCTTGCAAGGCTAAGGAAAATGTCTCTCTGTCCTTTTTTTTAAAAAAAGGTTGCTCCTATGCTCTTGACAGAAAGTTATCAGAGCAAAAGGCTTAGCGGTCCCAGATTGGCTTGAAGAGATCTCAGCGGTGCCCACACATCCATGTGTGGCTGCCCCGTGTGGTGAATCACGGAACTGCCTTCTCAAGGAAGAACCTTCTGGACTGACTCCGCCCACCCAGGCAGACCATTGGCTCCTTTCTGGACAGGAAGAAGTACAAAGACCTTCCTGTTCCAGCCGAGCCTGGCCTGAGCGTGAACGTTTTCCTGAGTCTTTGGCTATTCTTCGTCCCTGATTCTGGGGTTGTCCCCACATTCCTGGTTCATTTCAAATGACTGCCCATGGCTCAAACCTGACAACCCTACCCCACAATGTTATTTGTATTTATTTAAACTATCTCTTCTTCAAGGCAATGAACAACAATAAGAACTGAAAGAACTGGGCATGTTTAGTCTGGAGAAGAGAAGATGGCACTCTTCAAATATTTGAAAAGTTGTCACACAGAGGAGGGCCAGGATCTCTTCTCGATCCTCCCAGAGTGCAAGACACAGAATAACGGGCTCAAGTTAAAGGAAGCCAGATTCCGGCTGGACATCAGGAAAAACTTTCTGACTGTTAGAGCAGTATGACAATGGGACCAATGACCTAGGGATGTGGTGGGCTCTCCCACAGTAGAGGCCTTCAAGAGGCAGCTGGACAACCATCTGTCAGGGATGCTTTAAGGTGGATGCCTGCATTGAGCAGGGGGTTGGACTCGATGGCCTTGTAGGCCCCTTCCAACTCTACTATTCTACGATTCTATGATTCTATACAACAATGGAACCAGTTACCTAGGGAGGTTGTGGGCTCTCCCACACTGGAGGCCTTCAAGAGGCAGCTGGACAACCATCTGCCAGGGATGCTTTAGGATGGATTCCTGCACTGAGCAGGGGGTTGGACTTAATGGCCTTGTAGACCCCTTCCAACTCTACTATTCTATGATTCTAAAAACACATAAAAAAACTGATGCAGTATTAAAAATTGATAAAATAGCAATAAAAACAGCAACCGCGGCACTGAAGGCTCTCACCTGGTGTGAAGTGAAGGGTCTTACCTGTGTGAGGTAGAAGATATGGGAGTGACGCACTTCAGACAGAGCGTTGACGGCACCCCGGAAGGTGTAGATCTGCTGGTGTGGGTCTCCTACCAGAACCACACCACATGGTTGGGAAAGGACAATTTTCATAATCGCTACACAGGAAGAGGAATGAGAGATTTAGTGTAGAAAGAGACATTCCTCGTTGTAAAGAATCCCAAGCACAAAAGTTCTTTTTTATTTTATTTTTTTAATTAAAATTTATTATACAACTAACAATAAACACATACACAAAAAGGATATAATCAGATGGACAATGACAAAGTTACCAAACTGTACGCACAAAATACCTCCGAAAGGTAGACAATGTTTAGCCTGGAGAAGAGAAGATTGAGGGGAGACATGAGAGCACTCTTCAAATACTTAAAAGGTTGTCACACAGAGGAGGGCCAGGATCTCTTCTCGATCTTCCCAGAGTGCAGGACACGGAATAACGGGCTCAAGTTAAAGGAAGCCAGATTCCAGCTGAACATCAGGAAAAACTTCCTGACTGTTAGAGCAGTACGACAGTGTAACCAGTTACCTATGGAGGTTGTGGGCTCTCCCACCCTAGAGGCCTTCAAGAGGCAGCTGGACAACCATCTGTCGGGGATGCTTTAGGGTGGATTCCTGCATTGAGCAGGGGGTTGGACTCGATGGCCTTGTAGATCCCTTCCAACTCTGCTATTCTATGATTCTATGAACTTTCCTGGTATGAAGCTCGTATCTTTATTCTTCTAAATTTAAGAACGTGCCCTGAGGCTGGATCAGACCGAGGGTCCGTCTAGTCCAGCACTCTGTTCACACAGGGGCCAACCAGCCATCAGCCAGGGATGAACAAGCAGCGCATGGTGCAACAGCACCCTCCCACCCATGTTCCCCAGCAACTGGTGCACCCAGGCTTACTGCCTCAAATACTGGAGATAGCACACAACCCTCAGGGCTAGTTGCCATGGATAGCCTTCTCCTCCAGGAATTTATCCAACCCCCTTTTAAAGCCATCCAAATTGGTGGCCATCACTACGTCTTGTGGTAGTGAATTCCATAGGGCTGTCATGAAAAGAAACAGCACGTGTGCAGGTTGGAGAACCATATATGCAGTAGGTCAGCCTTCCTCAACCTGGGGCGCTCCAGATGTGTTGGACTGCATCTCCCAGAATGCCCCAGCCAGCTGGCTGGGGCATTCTGGGAGCTGTAGTCCAACACATCTGGAGCGCCCCAGGTTGAGGAAGGCTGCAGTAGGTGATCCACAGCTGCTCTTTCCACTGCTAAAGAGAGAAAAATGAACAGAAGCATGCAGAATAGTAAGCAAAGTTTTATGCTCAGAGATAGGGAACTTGTTCAACCCTCTTTTGAAGCCATCCAAATTGGTGGCCATCACTTCAGAGGTGACGATCATGGTTAATAGAATCATAGAATCATAGAATAGTAGAGTTGGAAAGGGCCTATAAGGCCATTGAGTCCTATACACCAGATCTTCCATAAATTTACACAAGATGTCAGTATTCCTATTAGTGTGAGAAATAAACAGCGTGACCCTCATCATAGAATCATAGAATCATAGAACCGCAGAGTTAGAAGGGGCCTACAAGGCCATCGAGTCCAACCCCCTGCTCCAATCCTTAAGGAATGTACATATAGCTGAAGTTTTTCCATAAGCGCAATTGATCCAAGCCCAAAAGTTCTGACCGGGCGTACACAGAGTGCGCTGTATTTCTGTGTGGTTCAGTGTTCGTTTGGGGGAGGGGGGACAAAACAAAACCCCCACAATGCCTCTCATTCTTTTGGCCAAGAGGAAATTGCGTGATACCCCTCCCTCCCTGATAATTGCCAAAACACGGTGCCCTTCTCAGGGAGGTGGGGGCAAAACATTCCTTGTAAAGTTTCACCCCGCTCATTTCAGCACGGCCTTACGCATTACCCACCAGGGGTGCAGTCCTGGGCCTCGTCGACCATGATCACATCGTAGCTAGAAAGCAAAGGTGTCTGAAGTTGCCAAAGCTTCAAGTAACCTAGAAAGGAAGACATGGTATTGCAAATTATTATTATTATTATTATTATTATTATTATTATTATTATTATTATTATTATTATTATTATTCAGTGTCTGATATAATACCACCCAGAGTTTTTAACCCTCAGGGCTTCTCTACATTAAAGCAACCCACAGCTCAACGCCACTCCAGAAGGCGAGTTCCATTCTGAATCTCTACTAGGCCGTAAACGATTCAGACAGTCACAGGGTGGAAAGGCTACAGTGCAGGATAGTGACTCCAATGTCAACAGGGCAACGAATCCGCTCCAGGTTTCAGTCAGAACTCTAAAGGAGCTCTCCGACGTGCATGCAGCTCCACATTCGGGGACACGTGGCAAACTCTTGTGAAAGTAGTGTGCCTGTTTAGCTGTGAAAAACCAGCTTGGGGCGCATTTTGCTCCAGAAAATAGCTATAGGTGAGGAACCCTGCACGTGCAGAAGGGCTTCTCTGAATCTGGTGGCCTTCAGATGTTCTGGACTACAATTCCCACCATCCTCTAGACAGCATGGCCATTGGTGGGAGCTGCTGACCAGCACATCTGCAGGGCAGAAGGTTACTGACGGCTGCTCTACATCTCGGCTTTTATTCTTCCTGGCATACAAGGCCCCAAAATAGGATCCTTCCACTCCAGAGTACCCCACTTTTGCCTGCAAGAAATGGCTGCAAGGATCAGGCCCGGTCTCCCTGGAGTGTACCCCAAATCAAACTTGGAGCCTGAAGAAGATGTAGGCCAGCCAAGACAGGAAGTGGGGGAGGAAATTCTCCAAGACTCTCCAGGAGTCAAGGAGGAATCTTCTCAGGAGCTTATCAAACAGGATGATCAGGCTCAGAGATCACTTTCCCCCTCCTCTCCCTCCATGGGAACTCAGTCTTTGTCGGAGCAGGAGGGAGCATCAGAACTGACAGGTCCCAGAGCCCGCCACAGCGTCAAGCAGGCAGAGTTGAGAGGAGGCGGGAGGTGGTCTACTAGGATGGCTGCTTGCCAGTGGTTACAACTTGAAGACCCTCCCTGAAGGAGAGGTCTGGTGAAGCTGGTCCGGCATGGCAGGAAACCGTCCATTTAGTTGATAGGCAACTGCCTCACTTTGTTAGGCTAATGAAACTTAGAGGATAGCTCCCAGCATTCACGCTCCCTTCAGTAGACGTCTGTTTACTGAATAAAGCTTTGTGGATTGCGTATCAGACCTCTTTATTGTCTCATGTGTTGGCGGGACGGCTTGGAATCATGACACCAAAGCACGCACACACAGAACAATGCTCAGCGTACAACCTATAACACACACACACACCATGTAACCCCACTTACCATCATGGGTCATCTTATATGCCAACTCTCCAGTTGAGTTCAGCATTTTCATATTAGACCATATTCGTTTTGCTTCTCCGACAATGATCTAGAACATGCAAGGGCATAAAAGAGTAGGCCCGTCAGATCGGGGAAAGAGGCATCAAAACCACCACGCCGCTCTCGAGAGCAGCCAGTGCCTGAAAACACACCATCAAGACATGGAGATAGCCTCCGGCGAAGAGGCCAGTGTCCGGCAAAGACATTGGCCTGGTTGCTCAGCAAAGACTGGCTATTGTTTGTCTGGGAAATTTTATGTATTTATTTACAATATTTAAATACCGATCCCCATTCAAAATTTCGCAGCGGTGTACAAGATAAAATGAAAATAAAAACAGAATAAAACATTTTAAAAATAGATTTTAAAAGGAGCAAGATGTACAGTAAACCGTGGCTGGTCATTAAGGAAAGGCTTCCTGGAATAATGATGTTTTCAGGAGGCGCCGGAAGGAATACAAAGTTGGCGCCTGCCTGACCTCCAGGGGCAGGGAATTCCATAGGAAGGGGGCCACCACGCTGAAGGCTCTTCCCCTGGTGGACTCCAATCGGAGGATGGATCTATGTGGAACCACCAGGAGCAGGTCCTCGGATGACCTCAGTGACCGGGCAGGTTGGTAAGGGAGAAGGCGCTCTCTCAGGTATCCTGGTCCCAAGTTGTTTAGGGCTTTGTACACAAGTACAAGAACCTTCAACCTGGCCCGGTAGCGAATAGGCAGCCAGTGCAGTTCCCTCAGCAGAGGAGTTACATGCTGGAAAGGGGCAGCTCCAGACAACAGCCGAGCTGCAGCATTCTGCACTAGCTCCGAATTCCCCAACTCTACATAGTCACCTTGGTATGCCCAACATTTTGGACTACAAGTCCCATAGTCCTTCACCATAAGAACTTGCAGAGTATCTGGGCAAACTCCTTGCAGCATAGGGCTGCTGCTGGTGGATGTTCCTAACCCAAGGGTGCCGAACCTCCTTCAACTCCAGAGGACCAAATCCCTACTCTCTCTCTCCCACCTCTCTTTCTCCCCTCCCCCCCTTTGTCCCCCCACTCTCACACAATCTTTGGGGGATGCCCTTCTCTTGGTCCTGCTGCCATCGGAAACATGTTTGGTGGTGACCCAAGGAAGGGCCTTCTTGGTGGCTGCTCCCAAGCTCTGGAATTCCCTGCCGTGGGAGGCTAGGTTACCCCCCCTCTCTGCTGCCCTTCTGCCGGCAGGCAAAGGCGTTTCAATTCAAGGAGGCTGCGATGCCCCCACCTCACACACAAGGCTTTGACGTACACCCCTCCCTCAGGCTAAGCCCCACCACTTAAATACCTGAGGAAGGGGGTAAAAAGAAAAAGTAAACCTTTCCCTTATAGCAGAGGGAAAAGGTAAGGAGATTTGGAAAAGGCTTTTCTGTGAATATAGCAGGCCGAAGGTTTAATGTAATGTGCTTATTCATGAACCAATAGAGCAGGAGACACAGCCAAACTGACACGTGGTTTTATGGTAGCAAAATAACGAAAATGTTTATTGTAGTTTACAGTTCTTAGTTCCTTCAAATTATATTCCAATCCTGCCTATTCTTAAGAATACTGGTAGTAGTAATTCTAATAACAATCCTTAGCCCCTGTGATCTTATGTTCACGCACTCCTCACACAACTCCTGACAAGAAGAAATCACTCAGCTAAACACATCTACCCTCCAAGCCCCATCACCAATCGAACCCCTCAAACCACTCCGCTCCCCCATATATAGGCTCCTCCCCCTTTCCACAGCATCACCAGCCACACCCACTCAGCCCAACGTTCCGCACTCTCTAGACATACTCTACCTAACGTTCCGTACTCTCTAGACATACTCTACCTAAGGGAACAGAAAAGTGGGTAACGCCACAGAGGCCTTTGGTGTGTAGGTCTGGTCTGTTGCTGCTGAACAGAGTTCAATTGGGTTCGGTGCTGTTTATTACTTTCATTCTTGAACTTTTAAGTGCGTTTTCGAAATTTATTTGTTTTTATGATTGTCTCACTTCATTTTTTGATGCTTCGGCCTTATTGCTGTTAGCCGCCTTGAGTGCCGTTCTTTGCTGGAAAGGCGAGCTACAAATCAATCAAGCCAACCAGCAAGCACGCCTGCACCCCATTCATCCATGCTTTCTCTGGCATACCCCGCAAGCCGCCGGCCCATCCTCAATACATTGCTCCCCAACCCAATGCCATCCGTGAGTTTCCCAACTCTAGAGATGTGAAGGTCTGGAAAAAAACCTGGGGAAATTTGGGGGGGAACGGTTTTTTCCCTGGGGGTTTCCAAAGCCTTTTTTTGGTTTTTTTCCAAATAAATTTATCATTTGTTTCATAGAATCATAGAATAGCAGAGCTGGAAGGGGCCTACAAGGCCATCGAGTCCAACCCCCTGCTCAATGCAGGAATTCACCCTAAAGCATCCCTGACAGATGGTTGTCCAGCTGCCTCTTGAAGGCCTCTAGGGTGGGAGAGCCCACAACCTCCCTAGGGAACTGATTCCATTGTCGTACTGCTCTAACAGTCAGGAAGTTTTTCCTGATGTCCAGCTGGAATCTGGCTTCCTTTAACGAGCCCATTATTCCGTGTCCTGCACTCTGGGAGGATCGAGAAGAGATCCTGGCCCTCCTCTGTGTGACAACCTTTTAAGTCTTTGAAGAGTGCTATCATGTCTCCCCTCAATCTTCTCTTTTCCAGGCTAAACATGCCCAGTATTTATTACATTTCTATACCACCCAATAGCCGAAGCTCTCTGGGCGGTTCACAATGGTAATAATTGCTTGAATACACTATACTTCTAATATACCAAATGTGATAATTTCATGCCAAACCAACTTGTACATAATTACGTTTTACACTCCTAAAGTAACAAAGTGACTTTTAATTTATAAAAAGTGCTAATATTGCAGGTTTTTTTCAATTTTTCCAAAAAAATGTCCATTTCCCCCCGGAAAAAAACCCGGAAAACCTCCGGGGTGGGTGGGGAAGGAAACGTTATTTCCCGGCGGCTTCAAAAATTTCCAGAAATTTTACACCTCTACCCGGCTCCGCTAACGAAAACTCACCCGCTTCTCGTCGTCTTGAACGAGAACCTTCTCTCCTTTGTTGTTCTTACACCAGACGGGCGTGTGCTCCACGTTGATGCTGTCGTCGCCGGAGGCGAAAAAGGCCGCGAGGGTCTGGGCCACCGTCTTGGCCCTTACGAACAGAGACTGCCCCTCGCGCTCGCGGAGGACGGAGCTGATACAGAAGGAGGTCAGCGAACCAGGGTTGAGTTTTTTGGAGTACCTGAAGCCGATTGAGAGGGGTGGGAGGGACAGGAACAGGCTTTTTTTTTAATTAATTTATTTATTTTATACTGCTCTTTGGGCAGCTCACATTTAAAACCATAAATCACAACAGATCAAAGTATTTAAATACTTAAAAAGAGCACATAAAACCCAAATAAACTCGGCAGCAGTTACAGCCCAGGGAAATGCTTGAACCATGAAGGTCAAATAGGTCCTGCGAGCCAAATTTAATTCCTTTCCTGCCCTGCCCTAAAACAGGGCGTCATACGCCTCATACCAAACCTCGACACGTCTTCTAAGCAAGGAGACTCCCAACCCCTCCTTAGGCAACGCGTGTGTCAGGATCTATGCTGCACTGAGTGCTTGCAGGACCCAGGTCTATGCTGTACCGAGTGCTTGCAGGACCCAGGTCTATGCTGTACCGAGTGCTTGCAGGATCCAGGTCTATGCTGTACCGAGTGCTTGCAGGACCCAGGTCTATGCTGTACCGAGTGCTTGCAGGACCCAGGTCTATGCTGTACCGAGTGCTTGCAGGACCCTGGTCTATGCTGTACCGAGTGCTTGCAGGACCCAGGTCTTCGGTCGGGACCTGTCCTGCTGGGGTGTTTGCAAGCCTCAGTCCCCTGACTAACTACACGCAGGGGGTGTGATTGGAATCCAGCTGGGTGTGGCCAAGGTAAGAGCTATTTAAGCACTGCACTTCTCTCTCAACCCTCGCTACAGCAACACCGTTCCTGTGCTACCTGGCACCACTTCCCGCAAACCTCTATGCCCATTCCTGATCGTGTTGGTTCCTGACTTCTGGACTGCCTTTGGACTTTGCCTTGCCTCTGCCATGCCTTGTTGGTTCCTGACCCTCGGACTGCCTCTAGACTACGCCGTGGTTCTGCCTCTGTCTCGGCAGGCGGTGCTGGACCCTCGTGCCGGTTCTGTGCCGTTGCTCCAGCTCGGCCCAGACTCAGGTTCAACTGTGCCTCTGAACTCTTGCACGCTATAGGAGGGGGCCTCTGGCTGTGGCCCTGGCCCACGCTAGTGACGGTCAATAAAGCTGAACACTTCTTGATCCCGCTTCAGTGTGGTGTTCTCTTCTGCCTCACTCCTCTGGGTCCCGGCGGCCCAGCCTAGCTCCCTGCCGCCCACGCCCCGGACATAACAGCGTGAGACCCAAGGACCCGATCCAGGCACTTTCCAGAACAGAAGCTGGGCTGAGCTCCGGTGCAAGCGCTCTGCTCCCCCCCCCAGGTCGGGCAGAACATGTGCAACACCGCAGCGCACCCCTTCCTGCTGCCAATGCCACAGCAACCCCCCCTTTGCCTTTACCACCACTGCTGCCCACCCACTGTTTGCACGGAGAGCCGCGCGGACAGGAGCCATGTCAGCGGAGTTCCCGTGAGAGTTCACCCCGGGTCTCAAGACACGGATGACATCTCGCGAGGCCCCGCGACGGCTGCTTCCAGCTGTGCGGCTCTCTGCACGAGGCGGCAGACAGACGGACCAAGAGCCTGCCTTGGCGTAAGACAGCCTACTCCTCAGCTGGGGTCTTCCTCCAGATGTGTCGAACGGCAGCTGCCAGAACATCCAACACATCTGGAGGGTGCCAAGCTGGGGAAGGCAAGGCCCTATGTTACTACGGCTGTGTGCATGAGAGTAGGGAGGTGGGGGGGACAGAAACAGCGGCAAAACCAGCCCTGGCCTCGGCCACCACCACTATGGCGGTCCCACGCACCGCTTGCCAACTTCAGCAAAGGCCAAAGAGTGGGCCGTCCTGCATGTCACGTTTGGGGGGAAGACCCTCCGGCCCTGCTCCGCAATGGTCTTGTTGAACGCCAGGTACAGGAATTGGAGGCCGGACCACTTCTCCGCGTACTTGATCAGAGTAGACGTCTTCCCAGTGCCTATGGGGGTCAGATGGGGTATTAAACACTTCAGTCATTCAAGAACCAGGCCTTCCCCGGTTGGGTGGTCTCTAAATGCCTTGGACTACAACTCCCATTACCCCCAACCTATCGTCTTTCGGTGGTAGCAATCTCTGCTTAAGAACTTAGGCAGAGCTGTGCTGGATCAGACCAAGGGTCCGTCCAGCCCTGGCTTCTGTTCACACAGGGGCCAACCAGCTGCCCATGGGAAACCCACGGGCAGGTCCTGGGTGCAACAACACCCTCCCACCCATGTTCCCCAGCAAATGGTATTCGGAAGCCATTGGTCAAGATGGCTGGGAATGATGGGAGTTGCAGTCCAACACATCTGTAGGACACGGGCAATATCCCACACAAGTCTTGCTTAGAGTAAACCCATTTATTTCAATAGGTCTACTCTAAGTGGGATCTGTGCTGGATTTTGTCCCACGGAGGGGGAAGGTTGCTCTACTGCAAAGAGGAAGCATCTGGGTCATTTCTGCCCTAGATGTTGGAAGCAAGTCTCAAACTGGAGAGGCGGGGAATAACAATAAACGATAAAATACATAATACTCAATTAAAACATAATATACGTTGTTAAAAACATCCTAAACAACATCTAATACGAAAAACAACCGATCAAGGCTGGAGTAAAATATGGAATTTACGAAATTTAAAAAGTATGTCAGTGAGAATAAAGGAAAATTATTACAAATTAGTTTGGAGATGGTACTTAACTCCAGTAGGATTAAATCAGATGGACAAGAAGCATTCTGCTTTATGTTGGAGGGAATGTCAAGAAATTGGCATGTCTGTCCATATGTGGTGGGCTTGTAGATATGTATAGAGCCTCATGTGGCGCAGAGCGGTAAAGCAACAGTTTCTGCAGCTGAAACTCTCCCCACGGCCTGAGTTCGATCCCAGCGGAAGCTGGTTTCAGGCAGCCGGCTCGGGTCGACTCAGACTTCCATCCTCCCGAGGTCGGTAAAATGAGTACCCAGTTAGCTGGGGGAAAGGGAATAACGGCCGGGGAAGGCAACGGCAAACCACCCCGCTCTAAGGCCTGCCAAGAAAACGTCAGCGAAAGCTGGCGTCCCTCCAAGAGTCAGTAATGACTCAGTGCTTGCACGAGAGGTTCCTTTCCCTCCCTGTAGATATGTACAGAACTTTTGGCATATGGTATTCAAAGAAATAAAAGAGATAACAGCGATTAGGCTAAAGGAATCCCCGGATACAGCACTGTTATCAATATACGAGGGTGTAAACTGTACTCAAGTGATTTAAATTTTACTGATTTAACTCTGTATTTTAATCTTATATCAATTTTGCTGCGTGGTTTTATCCTGGTTGTGCTTTTTATATTGTATTTTGTATTTGTGCTTTTAACCTGTTGGT
Organism: Elgaria multicarinata webbii; assembly: GCF_023053635.1. NCBI lineage: Eukaryota > Metazoa > Chordata > Lepidosauria > Squamata > Anguidae > Elgaria > Elgaria multicarinata. The sequence goes on along the minus strand of NC_086179.1, from coordinate 4,886,416 downwards.
TGTTTTATTATGGTTTTAATTTTTGTGAACCGCCCAGAGAGCTTTGGCTATTGGCCGGTATAAAAATGTAATAAATAAATAAATATTTGATTACAATTTTTTTAACGGCCTCAAGGTTAATAATAGCAAGGAAATGGAAGACAGCAAAAAATTATGAATTAGAGGAATGGTGTAAGGAACTCTGGGAAACAGCTATTAATGATAAATTGACTTGTAGCCTAAGATTAAAAAAAAGGTTTAGGGAAGCGAAGTGATTTTGTAGATGAGTGGAGGACATTGGTAGACTATGTTTTTTTAAAAAAAGAAAAGGTATAAACCTCCAAAAGTATCATATCAATTTTGGATGACAGGATAAGTTAGAAAGATAGACGGCCCTAGGGTAGGGGAGCATGAAAGGGGAAGTTATATGTTGGATTTTATAGAATCATAGAATAGCAGAGTTGGAAGGGGCCTATAAGGCCATCGAGTCCAACCCCCTGCTCAATGCAGGAATCCACCCTAAAGCATCCCTGACAGATGCTTGTCCAGCTGCCTCTTGAAGGCCTCTAGTGTGGGAGAGCCCACAACCTCCCTAGGGAACTGGTTCCATTGTCGTACTGCTCTAACAGTCAGGAAGTTTTTCCTGATGTCCAGCTGGAATCTGGCTTCCTTTAACTTGAGCCTGTTATTAAGGGAAGACTAATTATATATAGCAAATTATTTAAGATATTTTTTCTTGTCTATTCTTTTCCTTTTCCTTTTTTTGTTTGTGGTTTGTTTTGTGAAAGTTTGTCTATTTTATTTTATTGTATGTAGTTTTAATTAATAATAAATAAATAAATAAACATCCTAAACAACATCCTAAAAACATTTTTAAAACCTCTTAAAATTCATCTTAAAATTCCACTGGATTCGTGGGGCAGCGGGTGCATGGGGCCGTGGGGCGCTGTCAGGGTCTGCTCAGCGATTAAACGCCACCTTACCTGCAAAAGCGATGATTTTCACCACCTGCCCGGGGGCGACTGCATGGCTCAGGATCTGTTGCTGTTCACATGTCAGTTGCATGACAGGCTTGTTACTAAACAGAACAAAAAAAAGGGGGGGTGTTTAAATTCAGCAAGGACGCAGACAAGCTGGAGCGTGTTCAGAGGGGGGCAACCAGGATGATCAGGGATCTGGAAACAAAGCCCTGTGAAGAGAGACTGAAAGAACTGGGCATGTTTAGCCTGGGGAAGAGAACAGGTTTTTTTTAGTTTTGAGTGAATTAGGGTTTGTTTAGTCATGAGAGTGTCCAGTGGTGTGGAGAGTATATGGAGAGAAGATTAGTGTTTTTATTAGAACTAGCAGATTAAGCGGGTTAACTGGCATTGAAAGTCACTAAGATATGTTAAACAAAAACCAACATTTTATTTTGTTTTGTTACCTCAAACCACGTGTCTGCTTGGCTTTATCACTTGCTCTACAGTTACAATCATAAACACCAGATAGATAGATAGATAGATAGAGATATCTTTCAGCTTATTACATGCACAGCAGAACCTTTCCAGATTCTAGCCTTTACCCGCTCATGTGAGGAAAAGGTTGTGTTTTACCCTGCCCTCAGGTTGTTCAAGTGGTAGTGCTTGGCTTGAGAAGGGTGTGCTAGGTAAGGCCTTCTGTATAAGGTCGGTGCCGTCGCATAGAATCATAGAATAGCAGAGTTGGAAGGGGCCAACAAGGCCATGGAGTCCAACCCCCTGTTCAATGCAGGAATCCACCCTAAAGCATTCCTGACAGGTGGTTGTCCAGATGCCTCTTGAAGGCCTCTAGTGTGGGAGAGCCCACAACCTCCCTAGGTCATTGGTTCCATTGTTGTACCGCTCTAACAGTCAGGAATTTTTTCCTGATGTCCAGCTGGAATCTGGCTTCCTTTAACTTGAGCCCGTTATAACGTGTCCTGCACTCTGGAAGGATTGAGAAGAGATCCTGGTCCTCCTCTGTGTGACAACATTTTAAGTATTTGAAGAGTGCTATCATGTCTCCCCTCCATCTTCTCTTCTCCAGGCTAAACATGCCCAGTTCTTTCAGTCTCTCTTCATAGGGCTTTGTTTCCAGACCCCTGATCATCCTGGTTGCCCTCCTCTGAACATGCTCCAACTTATCTGCATCCTTCTTGAATTGTGGAGCCCAGAACTGGACGCAATACTCTAGATGAGGCCTAACCAGGGCCTAATAGAGAGGAACCAGTACCTCACGCGATTTGGAAGCTATACTTCTATTAATGCAGCCCAAAATAGCATTTACCTTTCTTGCAGCCATAGAATAATAGAATAGCAGAGTTGGAAGGGGCGTACAAGGCCATCGAGTCCAACCCGCTGCTCAATGCAGGAATCCACCCTAAAGCATCCCTGACAGATGGCTGTCCAGCTGCCTCTTGAAGGCCTCTAGTGTGGGAGAGCCCATCATCTCCCGAGGTAACTGGTTCCATTGTCGTACCGCTCTAACAGTCAGGAATAGGTCTTATGTTGCTAATAAGTGCGCCTTTCTGAACAGTTAGACCGTTTGTGAGCATTCTGTGTCACTGGTGCTGCCTGGCCAATCTCTGAAAGGCTTGCTGGTAAGCAAACGGCCAGAATTCATCTCAGCTTTCATTATAGATAAAGATACACGGTAGGCCCCTTTCATACCTGGAGCTGGATAATTGCGGTGTTCTGAACGCCGAGCCATAGTTCTCCATCAGATGCAGGCAGCAGAAAATATTGTAGTGAATCCTAAAAGAACACAGAGAAGGAGCAGATCAATCCAAAGGGAGCCCTAAAGGCAACTCTTAGCAAGGTCTTCTATTTTTTTGATAAAGGGTGATACGTAAAAGCCCACACTCTTCCATGCCGGGAAAGCGGGGCCTCTCACTTAAGCATGGAGTGAGTGTCTCTCTGAAGTTGGAAGTTGGCACCATCCAAGGTTTCAACCATCATTTGACAAAGCGCATGTGGGGGACAACTAGGAAAAGATTTGTAAAGAATATAAAAACTTAAGAACATATGAAGAGCCCTGCTGGATCAGACTGAGGGTCCATCTAGTCCAGCACTCTGTTCCCACAGCGGCCAACCAGGGACCCACAAGCAGGACATGGTGCAACAGCACCCTCCCACCCATGTTCCCCAGCAACTGGTGCATATAGGCTTACTGCTTCGGACACTGGAGGAAGCACATAGCCATCAGGGCTAGCAGCCACTGATGGCCTTCTCCTCCAGGAATTGATCCAACCCCCTTTTGAAGCCATCCAAATTGGTGGCCACCACTACGTCTTGGGGAAGTGAAAGCTAGGGGTGTGCTCCACTCCATTACGGATCCACGGATCCGAAGCGGAGCGGGCCGATCCGGACCTCCGAAGCCCAGTTCCAGAGCAGTTCAGGGGAGGTCCAGATCAGCCCGAAGCAATTTGGACCGTTCCTGAAGCTTCGGAGCCAGGTAAGTGGGGAGGAGAGCTTACCTGGCTCCCCCATTGACCGCCGCCGTCCGCATGGCGACGGCAGCAAAGCCAGGGAAGGGGGCTTACCTGGGGGGAAGGGGGCCTACCTGGCTCCATCGTGGTCCAGGCGGCGGCTTCAACTGATGCCCAGGCCTAAGGCCGGAAACAGGCTGCGGCCTATTTCCAGCCTTAGGCCTGGGCGTCATTTGAAACCGCTGTCCAGACCGTGACGGACGACAGAGCCAGGTAAGTGGGAGAGGGGGGCTTACCTGGAGCCGCTGCAGTCCATGCGGCGACGGCAGTGGAGCCAGGTAAGTTGGCATTCCATAGGTGGGCGGGGCTAAAGGCAAAATGGGGTGGGGCCAAAATGGCAGCATACTGTAGCTCAGCCTTCCTCAACCTGGGGCGCTCCAGATGTGTTGGACTGCACCTCCCAGAATGCCCCAGCCAGCTGGTGCATTCTGGGAGTTGTAGTCCAACACATCTGGAGTGCCCCAGGTTGAGGAAGGATGCCTGGACGCTCTTCCTGCCAGTAACTATGCCTTAGGGGAGGTTTTTCCACCATTTTGGAATAGGGGAAAATGCGCACATGCCCAGAAGCTGCCGAACGATCAGTGGTTGTGGGGCAGAGGTGTGGCCATCCGGGGGACTACAGGTGGCCTGATTGGGATGCGAGGCGGGCCTGAAACTGGCCCGCAAGCCAGAGCTTCTGCACCCCTGCTCTGCCTCTGTGCTAGGACACCCGCTTTGCACACCTGAGGTCCCAGGCCCAGTCCTGAGCATCTCCAATTCAACGGTTTCAGGCAGCATGGATGGGTACAACCTCCGCCCAAGACCCTGGGGAGAACCACGACCAACTGGAGTCGAGACTATGTAGGCCTAGAATATATAGCCCGTGTCCAACAAAGCCGAGTCCCTGGGTCTGGGCTTTCAGATGGCGCTTTGGCTAGGGTGGTGTCACGGGGCGTCCTCCCCGGCATGATCTGGCCCACAGAGGGCTGGGGAGGGAGTACCGTTTGTCCAACCACCCAAGAGAAGCTCCCCAGCCCTGCCCTGGATCAGTGTTCCCCCCACCTGGTGGTCTGCAAGTCCCATCAACCCAGCCCTGGGAGTGATGGAAGTTGAAGTCCAACACCCCTGGAGGGCACCACGTTGGGCCTACGTGGACGATGGTCTGACCTGCAGCCAACTACTCCTGACGCGTGTTTTTTTAACCCCATCCTGTGCAAACAACAACAACGGCATTCCCGTCAAAGCTGCGTTTTTGAGTCTGGGAAGGAAAGCGTCTTTGGTGCCTTCTGAATAGCAGCTTCTTTTCTGCAGCAATCACCGGCAGAGATCTTTATCCACATCGCGGGCACAAAAGGAAAAGGTTCAACCTTTCTCCCTGTTGTCCCAAAACAGACGGCTTCTCCCTCGGTTGCTATCGAGCAAAAGAAGCCAGCCAAGAAAATGCAGCAACAGTTTTAACACAGTCCTGCTTCACACAGAACAACCCAGAGTACAGGTTGAGTATGGGTTGTCGTTGAAGCGTGGGTTGCCGTTGAACCGTAGGCTGTTGCTACATGCGACCCCTGCACTTTGGTTTAACTATGGGTTGTTCATCACAAATAAGCCAGAGTTCAAAACCCAACAACAAACCAGGAATTGTGAATAATAACCCATAGTTTATTTATTTATTTATTTATTTCATTTTTATACTGCCCATCAGCCGAAGCTCTCTGGGCAGTGCACAATTCAAAACCATAAAACACAAGTATAAATTTAAAACATTAAAAGCTGAAAAGACAATATAAAAACCAGCTACATTAAAGACCAGAGAAAGCCTGTGTAAAAAGGTACGTCTTCAGGAGACGTTTAAAAGATATTACGTTTTCCGCCTCCCGAACTGCACGAGGGAGGGTCCCCTCCAGAGGGAGGGTGCCGCCACAGAGAAGGCCCTGCCGCCGAGGTTTTTCATGGCAGCATTCTGTTTGACTCAGAATGGCCAGCAGGGCCTCCTCTGAGGATCATGGCTGTCATCCGGGTGTATATAAGGGAAGGCGCTCTGCTAGGTAGCCTGGTCACAAGTTGTTTAGGGCTTTATAGGATAAAAATATAACCTAGTATGTGGCTCAGTAGCTAACAGGCAGCCAGTGCAGGTCTTTTAACACTGGTTTTAACAATGAGCTGCGTTCTGCACTAGCTGCAGCTTCTGAACCACACACATGGCTAGTCCCATATAGAGTGCATTACAGTAGTCTAATCATGAGGTTCCCAGTGCATGAATGACCGTGGCTAGGCTCTCCCTGTCCAGGAACGGGCATAGCTGCCATACCAACCGAAGTTGATAATGGGCGCTCCCAGCTACCGAGGTGACCTGGGCCTTCAGTGTCAGAGAGGGGTCCAGGAGCACCCCCAAACTACAGACCTGCTCCTTCGGAGGGAGTGCAACCCCATCCAGAACAATCAAACCCCTGAACCATAGCGCTTGGGTTCTCACGTAACAACAACCCACGATTCAATGACAACCCATACTCTGGGTTGTTATGTGCAGTCCTGGCCACGGAATGCAGCTTAGACCCTGGGTCTAAGGTAGCTTTACATACATAGACGGTTGAGGACATCACTTAGTTCAGCCACTGCCGTGACCTCGGCCTTCCCGTCTCTGCAGACAGACACACCTGTTGCTGACGTAAACTTCATTCTCCCTCATGGCGTACAGCAGGGTGGCCACACAGTACAAAACCTCCGTGATGTCCGTTAGCGAGAGGGTGGAGCTGGGTCTCCAGAGACAGGCCACCAGCTCCTGGATGTCAGAGACCCCTCCGGAAAACAGCACAATTGCCACCATCACAGCCCAAACGTACTGAGGCGGGAGAGGGGGAGGAGGAGAGAAAAAAGAGGGAGGCAAATCATTGAATTTGGAAGACGGATTTACTGAAGGACAAACAGAGGTCTATAGTTCCATCACGGCGTCACAGGACCAGAAACAACATTTAGCATTTCACCTAGCATTTTGGTGGGAGTCCAAAGCCCTACTGATACACGTGCTCCGTAACCCATATTACCCCCTTGTTACTTTAATAGGGATAAATGCCACGTTCTACATTTAGGAAATAGAAACCAAAGGCACAGTTACAAGATGGGGGATACTTGGCTCAGCAATACTACAAACGAGAAGGATCTTGGAATTGCTGTAGATCACAAGCTGAATATGAGCCAACAGTGCGATATGGCTGCAAGAAAGGCAAATGCTATTTGGGGCTGCATTAATAGAAGAATAGCTTCCAAATCACATGAGGTACTGGTTCCTCTCTATTTGGCCCTGGTTAGGCCTCATCTAGAGTATTGTGTCCAGTTCTGGGCTCCACAATTCAAGAAGGACGCAGACAAGCTGGAGCGTGTTCAGAGGAGGGCAACCAGGATGATCAGGGGTCTGGAAACAAAGCTCTATGAAGAGAGACTGAAAGAACTGGGCATGTCTGCGAAATCGCCGTGGTTTTTGCCGCTGCAGCCACAAACTCAGCACTCGCGGCCAGGGCTCCCTATGAGATACCAAAACCAAAAGGAGGCAACCATCCAAGTCAAATCAAAAGAAGAAACTGGTCCTCAGGATGCAAGAAGATTTATTTGTATGAAGCCCAACACATTTCGGCCTTCTTCAGGGGGTTGTGAGAAGATGCCTGCAGATTTTCTTCTAGCAATAAAACGTCTTATCTAATAATTCGTTGGCCAGTTATCAGAGGAGACGTTTTATTGCTAGATTTGCAGACACCTTCTCACAACCCCCTGAAGAAGCCAGTGTGGTATAGTGGCTAAAGTGCTGGACTGGGAATTGGGAGACCCGGGTTCGAGTCCCCACTCGGCCATGGAAACCCACAGAGTGACTTTGGGCTGGTCACAGACTCTCAGCCCAGCCTACCTCACAGGGTTGTTGTTGTGGGGATAAAATGGAAAAGAAGAGGAGGATTATGTACACCGCCTTGGGTTCCTTGGAGGAAAAAAGGCGGGATATAAATTCAAAAAATAAATGGACACACGCCGAAACACACAGGGAGTACATATGGGCCTGCAGGCCACAAATTGCCCACCCGTTTAAAAACCTGCACAACAGAAATGAGGGTTGAAAACACCACAGAAGAGCTGACTCCCTTGTTATAGGAGTACACGGTGTGGTGTAGTGGTTAGAGCAGCCTTCCTCAACCTGGGGCGCTCCAGATGTGTTGGACTACAACTCCCAGAATGCCCCAGCCGGCTGGGGCATTCTGGGAGTTGTAGTCCAACACATCTGGAGCGCCCCAGGTTGAGGAAGGCTGGGTTAGAGCATTGGACTGGGACTCAAGAGAACTGGGTTCTAGTCCCCGTTCGGCCATGGAAGCTCACTGGGTGATTTCGAGCCAGTCACTGACTCTCAGCCTAACCTACCTCACAGGGTTGTTGTTGTCAGGATAAAATGGAGAGGAGGATCAGGCAAGCCACTCTGGGTTCCTTGCACCAGAGGGGAAAAGAGCAGGACAGAAATGTAGTCAGTGGATGCTGGTGGATCCGATTCTGATGGGGCTGGGAATCCATTCTTTGTTTCACTCAGAACTTTAGAGGAGCTTTCCAAGGTGTTGAACCTATTTTGGGGATAGGGTGAAACACCTTGGATAGCTCCTTTAGAGTTCTGTCCGCTTCCAACTGTAACCCAGAACGGATTCACAGCCCCACAGAAATCGGAGCCACCAGCCTCAACGGAACATACTAATAAATATACAGAGGGGGATTGTTGAAGGACGCGGGACGTACTTCTGGTTCGGGGCTCTTGAAGTCGGGCAGCCGATTGACGATGGAGATCTCTGCCTGGGGGAAGAGAGGGTGGTTTTTCAGGCATTTGAGGATGGCTGCAGTGTCCCGGAGGCGACAGCTGTTAACGGCGACGACACGCCTGCATGAAAATAAAAGGGGGATGTCAGAAGCTGCCTCATATGCCAGGTCACACTGACCCGGTCCTGCTTGCTCTGACTGGCAGCTACAGTCTGGGGGCCACGGGAGCTTCCAAATGCTAAAGACGGACCCTGTGATGGTCCCCTCCCTAGGGAGGCCTTTCTGCCCAGCTCATCACATTAGATAAGAACCCATTTATTTGTTTGAAATTGTTTTCAGCACGCCTTGAAGGGTCAAATACTCTTAAGGAAGAGTCCAAGACAAAAACGCTACAAAAATATATACATGCAAAAACACACAGGCTCAGTTCAGGCAACAGGTTTCTCAACGATGGTTTTGGAACTCCACGCTGGAGTTTTTACCCCACCGTTGAGAAAGAATATCCACGCTGAATATCCACGCTGGGCAGAGGAGAGTTCCTGCAAAACTGTTGTGTTGCGTGTTGTGTGGAGGGCTCCGTGGAGTTTTCCGTTGCGTCGAGTGGACTTTTCCCACTGGCTACAGAGTTCCCCGGCAGGAGCGGCGAAAGGAGTGAGTGCCGCTCTAGGAGAGCCACCGGGATTGGTTTTGGTTTTTTTCCAGCAATGGCTGATGGGATGCCATTGAGAGGACCGGGGGAGGAGAGAGGGCGGAGGAACTGTCAATCAAACAAACAAACTTAGCATTGTTAAACGCTGTTAAATGCCTGGGAAAAGAGAAAAGTTTTGACCTGGCGCTGAAAATGTAACAATGTTGGCACCAGGTGAGCCTCATCGGGGAGATCATTCCATAATTGGGGGGCCACTACTGAAAAGCCCTCTCCCTTGCTGCCATCCTCCAAGCTTCCCTCAGAGTAGGCACTTGGAGGAGGACCTTAGATTAGGGTGACCATATGACAAGGAGGACAGGGCTCCTGTATCTTTAACAGTTGTATTGAAAAGGGAATTTCAGCAGGTGTTATTTGTATGCATGCAGCACCTGGTGAAATTCTCTCTTCATCACAACTGTTAAAGCTGCAGGTGCCCTGCCATAGCTCCTGCACCTTTAACTGTTATGATGAAGAGGGCATTCACCAGGTTCTCCATATATACAAATGACACCTGCTGGAATTCCCTTTTTTGTGCAAGTGTTAAAGATACAGGAGCCCTGTCCTCTTTTTCTTACAGTCACCCTACCTTAGATGTTGAACACAGTGTACAGGTATGGGAAGGGGATATAGAAGAAGAGACTGAAGAAGAATGGGAGAATATTTTTTTTGAAAGATTCCCTTTCAAAAGAACATCCACAAGAATAAAAGATGGTGCCCTAAAATTAATTAAAAAATGGTACTGGACTGGTACAAATTAACAAGACTTTGACACCCTCATGTTGGAGAGGGTGTAAGGAAAATGGAACTCAAGTACATATGTGGTGGGATTGTGGAAAAGGAAAGAAATTTTGGGATAGGATCTTCAGGGAAATGGAGAAAATTACGGATCAAAAAATATATAAAAAACCAGAATTGGCACTATTTAATATTTTTGCCAAAGAAAATAAAGAGATAAAAGAAAAACCTCTAATAGGTTATATGCTAACAGCTGCAAGACAATTAATAACAAGCAACTGGAAAACGGCTGCCCCATGTAGAGGGCATTGCAGTAATCTAATTTGAAGGTTACCAGAGTATAGACGACTAAAGCTAGGTTATCCCTGTCCTGATAGGGGCGTAGCTGGGCCACCAACCAGAGTTGGTAGAAAGCACTCCGTGCCACCGAGGTTTCTGAACACTGTTTACAAGCCCTGAGAGTACGCCAGCAATTGCTCTTCCAATCGATATTCAACCCTCCTGGTGTGGAATACAATTGCCAGTTCTGCACTCATACATCAAAGGGATTTGTCCCAATCAAGAGACATCGCTATCAGTGGGGCATGCTTTAATGAGAGGAATAATTAGCCACAATTGTGCTTGCATTTGTGATCCATTCCGAATCAGAAAAAGAGTTTACTAAGGTACAGAACTACATGTCACCTGGGTTGGGGTTGTTGATTTTTTTCTGATTCCTTGCCTAGAAAGTTATTATTACACACACAATAATAGTAAGAAAAACCTTTATTTGTGAACTGCCCAGAGAGCTTCGGCTATTGGGCGGTATAGAAATTGAATAAATAAATAAAATAAATTTGTTGACAGGCCACAATGCAAATGCAATAGGTAACTAAAATACGGCAATGCATCACTGCTCAAAAAGATGCGACTCACCGAATAAGTGTCTGCATGCTCTCCACCCTACCGTGGTTGAGGTCATATTGCTCCAGAGTTTTATTAACCGACGACACAGCTTGGGCCTCACCCTTCATGTACTGGTGGTAGAGCTTTTTCCAAGGAATGAACTGAAATGCCAAGACAACCCATCAGATCGTGTTTGAAACTGGATGCACTTTGAATGTATCCGTCTTCAGCTTTAAGGATGAAGTCCACCGGGGACATCTCATGGGCAAGAGCCATTTTGAAATGGCAATATCTCACCCCCGGCAGTTTGCAAACCTAGGGTGACCCTATGGAAAGGAGGACGGGGCTTCTGTATCTTTAACAGTTGTGTAGAAAAGGGAATTTCAGCAGGTGTCGTTTGCATGCATGCAGCACCTGGTGAAATTCCCCCTTCATCACAACAGTTAAAGCTGCAGGAGCCCTGTCCTCTTTAGTATCTGGCCACTCTAGTATAGCTCCTGCAGCTTTAACTGTTGTGATGAAGGGGGAATTTCACCCGGTGCTGCATGCATACAAATGACACCTGCTGAAATTCTACCTTCAATACAACTGTTAAAGATATAGGAGCCCTGTCCTCCTTTTCATAGGGTCACCCTATTTATTATTTATTTATTTATTTCATTTCATTTCATTTCATTTCTATACCGCCCAATAGCCAAAGCTCTCTGGGCGGTTCACAAAAATTAAAACCATGAAGAGCATAATAAAACATCCAACAATTTAAAAACACCCTAGCAAAGTGCTATAGAGAATCAAAAGGAGAGACGGGTTCTCGGGATACAAATAATTTATTTTCATGAAGCCGGACACATTTCGGCCTATATTTTATTCAAAGGCCTTTCTCAGGGGGTTGTTAGGAGATTGCGTCTGCAGAATCTCCTCTAGCAGGATAACAGGAGACAATTATCTTGCTAAAGGAAATTCTGCAGACACTATCTTCTAACAATCCCAAGGAGGCAGGCCTTTGAATAAAACACAGGCCGAAATGCGTCCGGCTTCGTGAAAATAAATTATTTGCATCCTGGGAACCCGTCTCCTGTTTTCTGACCTGGCTTGGGTGTTCTCCTTTTGTTTCTGGAGACTCAAAAGTGCCAAGTTTAGCTTGCTTTCAAACTAAATGTGGCCTATTTGAGTGTCAGTAGCAGTTTGCTACCAAATTTCAGGGGCAAAACACCGTTTCTAGCCACTGCAAAATTCAGCAGCGTGGCTATATCAGGAGTGCAGCACTAGGGGAGGGCGGCTCTAGGGTCTGAAAATGGGCCCCCAAATTGCCCAAAGTTGCTCACCCATGCATTAAATTAAAATATAGGTCCAAGAGGAAGAACTGTCATTTAATTATTTGGCAAATGAATTATGCAAAGGATCTAATTTGTCAAAGAGATATGAATGTACTTGATATTAGGGTGGCCCTATGGAAAGGAGGACAGGGCTCCTGTATCTTTAACAGTTATATTGAAAAGGGAATTTCTGCAGGTGTTGTTTGTATATAAGGAGAACCTGGTGAAATTCCCTCTTCATCACAACAGTTAAAGGTGCAGGAGCCCTGCCCTCTTTTAAATCTGGTCACTCTAGTATAACTCCTGCTGCTTTAACTCTTGTGATGAAGAGGGAATTTCACCAGGTTCTCCATATATACAAATGACCCCTGCTGAAATTCCCTTTTCTATGCAACTGTTAAAGGTACAGGAGCCCGGTCCTCCTTTTCATAGGGTCACCCTACTTGATATCTTTTAAGCCATCTGGGACAACACACAGCTATTTTGTAGAGTGCAGCACGACTCAGACGTTTCAGCCTTTTGAGTCGAAAATTTGTGGGTTCCCTTCAGCACAGAGCAGCACCAGCTCATGCGCAGGTGAAGACGGGGCTTACCTTTGGGTCAGAGATGATCCGTTGCCAACGGCGACACACTAGGCTCAGGGTCCGATAGAGATCAAGGGCAGGCACCAGGGAAAAGATTTCCCAGAGGACTTCGTCCGGCAGCTGGTCAATCTGTCCCTGGGGCACGTCCCAGCGCACGGTCCCCAAGAGCCCAAAACACGCGTCAAGCAGAGGGTCGACTTCTACGTCATCGACTTCCTGTTTGACGTCAACTTCCTGATTGACGCTTCCATCAGCTGGGGTGCACTCCGCCAGCCACTCCAGGAAAGGTTGATCGTCTTGGTCCCATGAGCTGTTCTCTCCCTGGTAACTGTGGTTGCTCTGGGAGAAAGATGGCCATTTACCGGAAGCCACATTCCCTCCATCTTCAAGAAGGGAGCAGGAGTCCTCAGAGCCGAGGAAGTCATCATGAGCAAATAAGGATTCTAAGGGGTCCTCGGCTTGGACCTCTTCGCTTTTTGCCATGTCAGCAGGATGCCATGAGGGACGGGTTTTGGTTCTGAAGTAGTCAGTGATGCGACTTTGGCCAGCTCCTCCAGGAGAGACAAAAAAGAATGTTAACAATGTCTGGATAAGAGGCAGCCCGGTTGTTATCATGACACACAGTGGAAGGCCAGGATCTATTCTCGATCCTCCTAGAGTGCAGGACACGGAATAACGGGCTCAAGTTACAGAAAGCCCAATTCCTGCTGGACATCAGGAAAAACTTCCTGACTGTTAGAGCAGTATGACAATGGAACCAGTTACCTAAGGAGGTTGTGAGCTCTCCCACACTAGAGGCATTCAAGAGGCAGCTGGACAACCATCTGTCAGCGATGCTTTGAGGTGGATTAATTAGGATGACCATATGGAAAGGAGGACAGCACTCCTGTATCTTTAACAGTTGTATTGAAATGGGAATTTCAGCAGGTGTCATTTGTAGATATGGAGAACCTGGTGGAATTCCCTCTTCATCACACCAGTTAAAGCTGCAGGTGCCCTGCCCTCTTTTGATCTGGTCACTGTAGTATAGCTCCTGCAGCTTTAGATGTTGTGATGAAGAGGAAATTTCACCAGGTTCTCCATATATACAAATGACACCTGCTGAGATTCCCTTTTCTATGCAACCGTTAAAGATACAGGAGCCCTGACCTCCTTTTCATAGGGTCACCCTAGGATTAATGCACTGAGCAGGGGATTGGACTCAATGGCCTTATAGGCACCTTCCAACCCTACTATTCTATGATTCTATGTATGTCAATTTCCTGCCTTGTTCTAAGGGCTCAGTGTTGGTCAAAAATACTTCCTGCCCTCTTTCTCTTGCCGCAATAACTCTGTGTGGCTGACTGGGCCAAGACTCCGCAGTTTTCCAAAGCGACCCAAATTACCTTATGGACGAGCAAAGACTGGAATCAGCAGGTCTCAGGGCTATACATAAAGTGCTGGGTTTAACCGTCTGCCCCTCCAGTTAAATCAGGGGAGGTGAACCAAAAGCCCAAGGACCATACCTGACCTCCCTGGGGTCCCAATCCAACCCTCCAGGCTTCTCCAGGTGTCCCCGCCCCCTTGCCTGGCCTCACCTCCTTTCCTCCAAGCACCCATCATTTCATGGTTTCCTGGCTTTTGAGGGATTTCCCCATCAAAAAAGTCGAAATGCCTCTAAGGCTTTGTTTACTAGCAGCAAGAGCGTTAAACTAAAATACACTGGTATTTGGGGTTATTTTAAATTACGGTGAACATATGGAAAGGAGGACTGGGCTTCCGTATCTTAACAATTGTATTGAAAAGGGAATTTCATAGAATCATAGAATAGCAGAGTTGGAAGGGGCCTACAAGGCCATCGAGTCCAACCCCCTGCTCAATGCAGGAATCCACTCTAAAGCATCCCTGACAGATGGTTGTCCAGCTGCCTCTTAAAGGCCTCTAGTGTGGGAGAGACCACAACCTCCCTAAGTCACTGGTTCCATTGTCGTTCTGCTCTGACAGGAATTTTTTTCCTGATGTCCAGCCGGAATCTGGCTTCCTGTAACTTGAGCCCGTTATTCCGTGTCCTGCACTCTGGGAGGATCGAGAAGAGATCCTGGCCCTCCTCTGTGTGACAACCTTTTAAGTATTTGAAGAGTGCTATCATGTCTCCCCTCAATCTTCTCTTCTTCAGGCTAAACATACCTAGCAGGTGTCCTTTGTATGCATGCAGCACCTGGTGAAATTCCCTCTTCATCACAACATTCCAAGCTGCAGTAGCCTTGCCCTCTTTTGTACCTGGTCAAGGGGGCAGGGCTCCTGCAGCTTTAACTGTTGTGATGAACTGTGTGGTGACGCCCACCACATCCCCAACACTGGAAATGAATCCCCCACCTCCGCTCATTCAACCGGTGTTGATATACACAGTACGTGTGTACTGAGGTTATCTGAAGGACCGCTTACACCTGGATGAGCCTGCTCAACCATTAAGATCAGCATCAGAAGCCGTAATCTCTGGCCCACGAGAGAGTTCCATAAGGCTGTCAGGTACTAGAGACAGGGCTTTCTCTGTGGTGGCTCCCAATCCGCAGGACAGTCCCTGTCCTCAAGGTTGAAAAATCTAGAAGTTGCAGCAGCAAAGGAAATCGGGGCAAGGAGGGGAAAGGAAAAAGAGCGAGCTCAAGTACTGATTCTTAAAATTACAACGTTGCAATGGACAGAACCAGATAATGTCTCACTGTTACCGACACAAGTTCATGGACAGGAGGCGCTGGTTTCTCAAGCAGAACCATTGGACTGGCCCGGCTTTGGCGTTCTTCCACCAATGCAGCCTGAGGGAATGACTGCCGTCAGACAAGTGAGTTGTTTTGGCCTTTAAGACCACAATCCTGTGCATGTGTTCATGTTAAGACAGAAAAATGTCCTGCAACTCCCAGCATTCCCCAGGAGTTGTAGGACATTATTCTGTAAACATGCACAGGAGTGCACTTTAAAAGCCCTAAAGAGCCCAGGTGGGGCCTCGTTGAAGCTCATCAACTCCATCTTTACCAGGAAATCACACCCACACCCCAGCTTCCAAGAACATAACGCGCCAGGGTGCCCGCTGTACCTCTTTGACGCTTCTTCGTCCGGCGAGTGGGGTAGAGGCCTTGGTGGGTGTTCCGGCTGCCCTGCCTTTGACCGAACGGCTGCGTCAAGGGTGAGGCGCCCTCTTGACTCTGGCTCAGAGCTTCACAGTCACTGGCGGTGAGGCGACGCTGCTTAAAACGTCTCACTGTTATCGACACAAGAGACAAGGTTGTACGTTGGTCCGTCCTGTTCAGCCTTGAGAAAACCCAATATATTACGTATCTTCTTGAAGGGAATCAAGATACCTAATATAGGGTGACCCTATGGAAAGGAGGACAGGGCTCCTGTATCTTTAACAGTTGTACAGAAAAGGAAATTTCAGCAGGTGTCATTTGTACACATGCAGCACCTGGTGACATTCCCTCTTCATCACAATAGTTAAAGCTGCAGGAGCCCTGCCCTCTTTTGTATCAGGTCACTGATATCAGATTGGTCCAGAGCCTACCTTGCAGGGAGGCTGGGTGGAAAGGAAGTGAGGCAGGTGGCTACGAGGAGGAGGGCATTCTCTGCTGTGGCACCCCGGCTGTGGAATGAGCTCCCTAAGGAGGTTCGCCTGGCGCCTACACTATATTTTTTCAGACGCCAGGTGAAGACCTTTTTATTATCTCAGCATTTTAACAGTCTATAAATTTAGTTTTAACTTTGCTGTTTTAAATTTGTATTTTAAATGTACTGCTGCTGATTTTATCCTGGTTGTGCTTTTATATTGTATTTTATATCATGTTTTTATACTGTTTGTTTTATACAGTATAAAACTCTCTCTCTTCCAGCAGGCCTATCCAGTGGAATTTTAGGATGCTTTTATTGTTATTATTATTTATTTATATAGCACCATCAATGTACATGGTGCTTTTAGCATGCTTTTAGGATAACAGTGCATACTATGTTTTTAATCAGTATTTTATACTATTAGGCTGACCCTATGAAAAGGAGGCCAGGGCTCCAGTATCTTTAACAGTTGCATAGAAAAGGGAATTTCAGCAGGTGTCATTTGTATATATATGGAGAACCTGGTGAAATTCGCTCTTCATCACCACAGTTAAAGCTGCAGGAGCTATACTTGAGTGACCAGATTTAAAAGAGGGCAGGGCACCTGCAGCTTTAACTGTGGTGATGAAGAGGCAATTTCACCAGGATCCCCATATATACAAAGGACAACTGCAGAAATTCCCTTTTCAATACAACTGTTAAAGATACAGGAGCCCTGTCCTCTTTTTCATATGGTCACCCTATTTATACTTGTTATACAGAATTGTTGTTTTAAAATGGATACTGTTGTTTTTATGTTTTTGATGGTTTTTAAATTTTGTAAACTTTTTAATGTTTACCATTTTTAACTGTTGTAAACCGCCCAGAGAGCTTTGGCTGTGGGGCGGTATATAAATGTAATAAATAAATAAATATACTTACTCTTGTTCCCCCACCTCGATCCAAACGGAGAGGCGGGTAAGGAATAAAATTATTATTACTATTTATGCTTTTCATGGTTTTAATTTTTGTGAACCGCCCAGGGAGCTTCGGCTATTGGGCGGTATAAAAATGCAATAAATAAATAAATAAATAAATAAAGGGGAGGGAGGGAGTAGGAGGAGGGGGATCTTTTTTTAAAAAAACCCCAACTATATCCATCCCCCCCCCATCCCAGAAAATGAAGGTATTAGAGGCTTAAAGCCCTGCCCCCCTCCCAGGGCTCGTTGGACTGCAAATCCCATCATCCCCAGCCGTTGGCCCTGCTGCCTGGGGATAATGGGAGTTGCAGTCCAACACATCTGGAAGGCACCAGGTTTGGGGTGTGTGGTTTAAAGCTACCTCCACGATCAACACACCCAACGCCATTTAAATGCCCCCCCCTTCCCCAAATTAGGATCTGGGGAAACCTGGAATTAATGTTAGCTTTCAATATCTAGTTCCTAGGTTCATTAGAGTAAATGAGCAATTAATTAGGGCTTGGGTTAATCACCCCTCCCTTCCCACCGACTTACTCTGATCTCGGTGCAATTTTGCGAACTAGAACTCAGGACTCACTTCCACCTTTGCACGCGCAGCCCAACCTGCTTCCAGCGCCTCTCCTACAACCTACCCTTACTACGCCCATAGGGAATAAAGCCTGCCCTCTGCCTCCGAGTGACACCCCGGCTGGCCAACCCGAGACCTCGCTGGCTCGTTCCTCTTCCGGGTTCAGCTGTGCTGTTGCTATGGCTCGAGGAGGAGGAGGAGGAGGAGGAGCGAAACTTTGCCCGGAGTGAGTGGGCGTGTTTTTGTGTTCCATTCCAAAGAGATATGGGAAAAAGCAAGTCAGTGCTTACTTCCGGTTTCTCATAATAGCGCTTAGAATCTTCCATGCGGGGTAAGGAAGAATCAGGAGACGTAAAGGGTTGTATGCTGGTTTAGTCTTACTTAGAGTAGACCTATTGAGATAAAAGGGACTAACAGTGGATGCAGTCCATAGAAGGGGGGTACACGTGTTGGAGCCTAAGAAAAAAGTATAAATCCAAAACATTAGTCTAATATGTTTTTAGGGCAACCAAAAGATCACAAAATTTGCAAGCTTTCGAGATCTCCAGGTTTCTTCATCAGGCAAGATGCTGCAAAAAGCGGGGTGTGGGAGGGAAAAGGAAAAACACGCACAGGAATCTGTGTACCAAAATAATAATAATTAAGGGTGCCTATTTAGACAGGAAAAAAAGTCCTACAGTTCCTAGCACGCTGGAGGTTAGTTGCACTGGATTGTTTTCTGTCTAAACATGCACCTTCAATGAGATTGGGGGCTTCCTTTCATTGCAATGCTTTGACATAAGTGAGCCCCCTTTTTTTCTGTCCTTGTTGCCTTTCAGACAAAGGTGGAAGACTTTTAACAATCCAAACAGGATTTAAATATCTTCCAGCCCTTTTTGGTCATGTGAATGTCCACCTTTGGGAGGTGGAGTGTGTGTTTCGTTTCTCTCTTTAATGCTGTGATTTTAATATGATATGGCCATTCCTTAATGTGTTATTGATATCACACACACGCACACACACACACACACACACATTTTGTGTGTCTGGGGCAGGGGCACCCTGGGTATTTGTTTCTTCAAGGTGCCAGCCAGCCATACCCTTTCCAACATACTCCATTACCCTTCCCACTGGCTTTTCTCTGCCCCCCCCGCCCCCCATTTCATGCCCACTGAGCATGTTAAGCCCTTGCTGGGCTGTTTGGGGGGCTTTTTTTTTTTTTTAAAAAAAAAGGTTTCTTTAAAAGATTGTGGTGGGGGTGCGTACTTCTGCAAAATTGGATCCCCCCACCGAAACCTTCCTCTTGTGTGTGGAGGGTGCTGTTTTAGGAGTTCACTGTTGGTATGTAGGATTATTATTTATTTTGTTCCTTCTTATGCATTAAGTTCCTGTGTGAGCCTGCTTCTGCCATCGCCTGTACTAATAGATCTCTGGGGGTGTGGGAAGGTGTAGTTAGCCCCCTTGGAGAGTGTCACAAGGAAGACATGTGGCAAAGTATGTAGCAGCAAGAAAGACATGTTGCCTTTAAAAGATGCGGCACATCGCTGTGCCTTTAAAACCTGGCGGGCTGCAATTCAACAGGCGGAGCCTTTCTCATTATTTCTCACCCTCTCCTGTTTCCTCTTTTTCAGAGCCTGTGGAGCCAAAAGGCCAGGAAATGCACCACGAAGTGGTAAGCCTGTTTGCACCACCTATGCAGAGTCTGGGAAGCATTGAAGAACTGTTGCGTAATATTTTTCATTGTCCTCACTGGTGTGGGATGTATTTGCAAAAAAAAGAAAAGAAAGGAGGACGTCTTCTGTGCCCGGTGCCGCTACTCATGCACCTCCAGCTTGCTTGCTTACAAATACACTGCTCAGAGGCTGTTGTAAAAAGATTGCCGTGAGAGGGAGCTCCACTGAATCCGTGTGACACCCTTCTCGCTAAACATGTGCACAATGCTTGCCTCTTCTATGGAGAATATAGGACTCAAAGAGTACTTATCAATGGAACCTTCTCAAACTGGGGAGAGGCAACGAGTGGGGTCCCACAGGGCTCAGTCCTGGGCCCAGGGCTTTTCAACATTTTTATTAATGATTTGGACGAGGAGGTGCAGCGAACGCTTATCAGATTTGCAGATGACACAAAATTGGGTGGGATAGCTAATACCCTGGGAGACAGAAACAAACTTCAAAGTGATCTTGATAGTCTGGAGTGCTGGGTTGAAAACAACAGGATGAAATTTAATAGGGATAAATGCCAAGTTCTACATTTAGGAAATAGAAACCAAAGGCACAGTTACAAGATGGGGGATACTTGGCTCAGCAATACTACAAACGAGAAAGATCTTGGAATTGTTGTGGCTCACAAGCTGAATATGAGCCAACAGTGTGATATGGCTGCAAGAAAGGCAAAAGCTATTTGGGGCTGCATTAATAGAAGTATAGCTTCCAAATCATGTGAGGTACTGGTTCCTCTCTATTTGGCCCTGGTTAGCCCTCACCTAGAGTATTGCGTCCAGTTCTGGGCTCCACAATTCAAGAAGGATGCAGACAAGCTGGAGCGTGTTCAGAGGAGGGCAACCAGGATGATCAGGGGTCTGGAATCAAAGCCCTATGAAGAGAGACTGAAAGAACTGGGCATGTTTAGCCTGGAGAAGAGAAGATGGAGGGGAGACATGATAGCACTCTTCAAATACTTAAAAGGTTGTCACACAGAGGAGGGCCAGGATCACTTCTCGATCCTCCCAGAGTGCAGGACAATGGAATTGGTTGCCTGGTGAGGTTGTGGGCTCTCCCACACTAGAGGCCTTCAAGAGGCAGCTGGACAACCATCTGTCCGGGATGCTATAGGGTGGATTCCTGCATTGAGCAGGGAGTTGGACTCGATGGCCTTGTAGGCCCCTTCCAACTCTGCTATTCTATGATTCTTTGATTATAAAAAAACGCAGGCTTCTCCAGGGAACTCCTGATTTCTCTGACTAAGTCCTGTTTTAGCGGTGCAACGTTCAGAGCCTCCGTTTATTCACTTGAGTGCGTCTACATTTTGCAGTTGTGGTGGTAGTAACTGCATTTCCTTTAATTGCATTATTTTAATCCATGACCATAGATTAGGCTCAATGATCAGTTTCCACGATCACTGATACCCTCTGGCATTTCGCTGTGTGTGTTGAATTGCTATTTCTTGTGCAGATGATAATCCTCAGAGTATTTTCTTTTGGCTTTTAGTTTTAACTCTGAAAATATCACACGGGACACTTCTGAGCATGCCCACAGACAAAGGGGGGGGGGCAATCCTGAGAAATGGGTACCTTTTTTCTGTCTAAGCGTACATAGGATCTAGCCCTAAGTGTGTGGTATTTCTCCTCTGCTGAATTCAAGGTGGGTTCTCTGACACACAGGATTCCACATCCTTTTCTTTCTACTCTCTCAACACTAGAACCTGGAAGCCTACTAAGTTTGTTGGACTACATGTTTCTCCTACTGTCTAGCCCAAATCTGCTTCTCTGCCATTTTCACCCATTGGTGCCATACCTGACTTTTGGAGCGACTGGCCGGAAGCAATTTAAAACACCAAGAAGTTACTCGCTCAGGTATATTACACCACCCTTTCACATAAAAAAATCGAGATCAGTCTGATTGACCTTTTACAAAATCCTATGCAGGCTTAGAAATAAATAAAATAAGTGTGCATGGGATTCTAGCCTTTTATGGATTCATCTAAAACAAAAGAGGGATTAAGAGAGAGATTGTCTGAATATGAGAGTCAAAACAAATGATAACTAGTAGCACATTCAGTTTATAAATTTTTATAGATTTAAAAAAATTAGAATGTAAAATTGTATTACTTCGCTTTAAAATGTGTAAACATATATAAACATATTTTAAAATCTGTTTATATTTATTTATTTTATTTATTTATTGCATTTTTATACCGCCCAATAGCCGAAGCTCTCTGGGCGGTTTACAAAAATTAAAATCATGAAGAGCATAAAAACAACCAACTATCTAAAAACCACAAATACAAAATACAATATAAAAAGCACAACCAGGATAAAACCACACAGCAAAAATTGATATAATATGGAATTAAAAGAGCAAAGTTTAAATTTATGTTAATAGGTGTTAAAATACTGAGAGAATAAAAAGGTCTTCAGCTGGCGACGAAAGGAGTACAGTGTAGGCGCCAGGCGGACCCCTCTGGGGAGCTCATTCCACAGCCCGGGTGCCACAGCGGAGAAGGCCCTCCTCCTAGTAGCCACCTGCCTCACTTCCTTTGGCAGGGGCTCATGGAGAAGGGCCCCTGTAGATGATCTTAAGGTCCGGGCAGGTACATATGGGAGGAGGCGTTCCTTCATATAACCTGGCCCCAAACCGTTTAGGGCTTTGAATGTTTAGTACCAGCACTATGTTTTGAAATTTTAAAGCTATGAAATTTTACATTTTAGAATTTTTAAAAATGTTAAAGCTATAAAAATGTATAAACTAGATGCGCTACTAAGTGGCCATTTGTTTTGTTTTTGGTGTGCTGTATCATGCACATCGCATTGGCTGCATATCGGTTGAACATGATTGATCAGAAGCTCCTTTAAGTTGTGGTGAATTATTATTAATAAATGCTGAGGTTTTCTCTCTCATTCTGGATTTTTGTCTCTTCTGCCGCCAGGAGAAGCCACAAATTCTGACGTTGGTCAGCGATGGCCGAAGGGGAATCGCAGAAACTGCTTCCCAGATTAATTCAAGAAGGGAAGCTCCCTCTTCTTAAAGAGGAGATTGAAAGGGTTGGGGATGTGAACAAGGACGTGAGGACTCAGCACTTTGGGAGGTCGGGGGACACCCTGCTCCACTACGCGGCCAGGCATGGCCGGCTGAACATCCTCAGCTACTTGGTCGAGACCTTAGATACGGACATTGAACTGTTTAATAATGATTACAAACAGCCCCTCCACGAAGCGGCCTCCATGGGTCACAGGGACTGCGTCTTGTACCTGCTGGACAGAGGAGCTGCCGTGGATTGCTTGAAGAAAGGTGACTGGTACGTTGCCCCCAGATTTCTTTGGGCTTCAGCTCTGCTTTCAATTCATCCTGTTTAGCATGGCCAAGCAGGACCTGCAACACGTCATTGCTGTGTGCACGGCTTCCATTCACATAGGGGTTGGGCAAGCCATGGGTTGCATGGGCCCTCCCCGGCCCACCTGCCGCACAATTCTAGAAGAAGGCCATTCTCGCTTGGAGTGCACGCCTTGCCTAGAAGCGGAATGGCGCTCCCAGGAAGCTTCCAGGAGCCCATTTCTGCTTCAGAACAAGGCCCAGACTCTCTGCACGCCTTGAGGTTATTTTTCTAAAGGCATAATCCTATGCATGTTTGGGGTGGGTGGGGGGGTTTCAGCTTCCAGTTGCTGGCTGAGGGATGCTGAGAATTGTATTTATTTATTTATTTATTTATTACACTTATATACCTCCCCCTTAGCCAGAGCTCTCTGGGCGGTTTACAGAAATTCTAAAATTGAGATAAAAACAAGTATACAATATTGTAAATTTTAAAACACAGAACACACACACATAAAGCACTAAAACCCATTAAAAAACTAAACATGTGGGTGATTAAGATGTGCCGCCATATGCCTGGGCAAAGAGGAAAGTCTTAACCTGGCGCCGGAAAGATAGCGTTGGCGCCAGGCGAGCCTCGTCAGGGAGTTCATTCCACAGTCGGGGGGCCACCACTGAAAATGCCCTGTCCCTCGTTGCCACACTCCAAGCCTCTCTCGAAGTAGGCACCCGGAGGAGGACCTTAGATGTTGAACGTAGTGACCAGGTATATTCACGTCGGGAGAGGCATTCCATCAGGTATTGTGGTCCTAAGCCGTGTAAGGCTTTATAGGTCAAAACCAGCACCTTGAATTGGGCTCGGAAACATACAGGCAGCCAGTGCAAGAGGACCAGAGCAGGTGTTATATGGTCGAACCTTCTGGTTCCCGAAATCAATCTGGCCGCTGCATTTTGCATGAGCTGCAGCTTCCGAACCGTCTTCAAAGGCAGCCCTACGTAGAGGGCATTGCAGTAATCTAACTTGGAGGTTACCAGAGCATGGACAACTGAAGCCAGGTTATCCCTGTCCAGATAGGGGTGTAGCTGGGCCACCAACGGGAGTTGTAAAAGGCACTCCGTGCCACTGAGGTCACCTGAGCCCTCAAGTGACAATGATGGATCTAAAAGAACCCCCAAGCTACGAACCTGCTCCTTCAGGGTGAGTGCAATCCCATCCAGAACCGGTAGAAGACCACCACCCCCATCCTGTCAGCGGAATCACCTACTAACAGCATCTCAGTCTTGTCTGGATTGAGTTTCAGTTTATTAGCCCTCATCCAGTCCATTGTAGCCAGGCACCGTTCAACACATCCACAGTCTCTCCTGCTGAAGATGAAGAGGAGAAATACAGCTCCTTTTCAATAGGAGAAATTGTAGGATTGTTTTCTGCTTAAATGTGCATAGGATTGCACCCTAAATATATATTTTTGTACTTCTGCAGAACTTGGGTTTCCCTCAAGTCTGTCGATATTTCCCTCTTCTGCATGGATCGTGCTGTTATGGCTACATATGGATCCGTGCTTGGAAAATGAATTTGCACTTGGGATGTAGGAAGTAATGCTTTAGGAGTGTCTTAAGGACTTCACATACGTGACTGAGACTGAAAACGAGAAATTGTGTTGCCTATGTTCGGAGCAGAAAAGAAGAGACTAGAGTTACATAAAGGCTCAGTTCAGACTTAACACCAAACCATGGCAAGGTTTTGCAAAACCAAGCCTAAAAGGAGGCTAGTGAACACCCTCACCCTTTCGCAAGCTCGTAGTGATTACTTCCTGGTTTTTGGACATATCATAGTATGCCATTACAAACAACCCAGCAAACTATGGTTTGAGCTTGTCCTACAAACCCAGAACAAACCTTGGTTTG
Organism: Elgaria multicarinata webbii; assembly: GCF_023053635.1. NCBI lineage: Eukaryota > Metazoa > Chordata > Lepidosauria > Squamata > Anguidae > Elgaria > Elgaria multicarinata. Next base: position 4,861,973 of record NC_086179.1, on the reverse strand, counting down.
CAGTGCAAGTTAAAACCATGGTTTTACAGTTTGGAATGGCAAGCTGTGGTTTGCTGGAAACCAACACGTAACTAAGCAGTCAGTGCAGAAGGTGGAGGGGACGTGTGTGGAGTTTGCAACACCTCCTTGGCTTGTTTTTAGTCCCAAACCACATCTTAACCGATAGACCAACTGAGCTCCAGTATTAAACTGAAAGCTGGTTTCAGCTATGATTCCCCACAGGTCAGGGATGGGTTGCCTCTGGGGCACCGAGATCCAGTTTCACCCTGGGGCTGCTTCCACCTGCCATCGCATTTCGCCAGCGGCATCCTCAAAACAATCAGTGATGTCAAAACCGTGGCATTAGAACTAAATTTGGCCTTTTTCGGCCATCATCTTAGTTTGCTGCTGAAACCTGGCAGCATGCCGCCAAACACCTTGTGCTTTCACCACCGCCTTATATGTGACAGTGGCAGGGAGCAGGGGGACCACACTTAAGGCCCGTGGGCCGCATGTCACCCACCCCTGCTGTAGATGGAGCATGGCCTTGCTCTGTCCCTGGCATCTCCATGGATACATCCCATCCTATGGATCTCGACTTAACTCACAGCTCATAATGTATGTAGGATTGCAGTCTAATGTCCAACATTCTAACTACTACACCACACAGTCTCTTTGATCACTGAACCAGTTATATATAGTAATCCTTTCAGCCACATTTTTGTAAATGCAAAAAATGCTCCTGTGTCTTTTCATTGTAACATGAGAACGTGGCTCTCTGTCCTCTTTTGATGAAATTATTTCTTTAGAATTAAAACCAGGCCTGCTCTTTGCCAGAGCCTGTCTTCTGGAGATTTATTTCTTTATTACTCGAATTTATATACCATTTTCCAGAGTTCTCAAAGCCGTGAATGCAGAATGTCATTATTATCAAACAACAATAAAATATAGCATTAAAACTTCACAATAATAAATGTTGACTGGCAGTTAGACTCCACATTTGGCCCTAGCCCTTACCCACAAAGAGGTTTGTTCCAACGGATGGCTTTATGAGTAATGTAAATGTGTTGCGTGAGGTAAAATAATACTGGAGATTACAAATTTAGATTTATTTATTTAGTATGTGTCTAACCGACCCAATAACGAATGTTTGTCTGAGCGGGGTTTAACCAGTTAGAAAACTACAAAGCCATTTTAAGACAGTTTAAAATATAAAGTACAATGCACATATTTAAAAGAATAAAATGCAATATAATAAACGTCAAACAGCGCAGTATATACAAAGGGCTTATCATGCTCCCAAAGAACACTGCTTACTCAGTAATGCCATTTTTTGTTAACACACACACACATGCCCAAATTGCCCTCAAATATTGGTCAAAGAACCAGCTTCCCAACAAATATTTTATCCTTCAAAACATTGAAATATGTGACACCTCTATAAAACTGTTTTTAGAGCCAATGGACTAATTGCAGCCATGGGAAACATGGCCGTGCAATTGTTTAGGCCTAGAGTTCCCACAATCCTTCACCACTGGCTATGCTCGCTAGGGTTGATGGGAGTTTATCCCTCCAGATACTTTGGCTTACAAGTTGACCATCCCATGAACTAGGGAGTGTAAAACAACTCTTGTGCAATACTTTAAAAACAATGAGTAAAAGCAGGAACGGACATTTGCCATATGAACTTTCCTGTGCTCCTCAGGATTGAAATGTGTTTTTTCCTGACTGGCCTAATGTTCTAAATACCGGCTCTTATGAATTCAGCTATTTTGGGCTGCATTAATAGAAGTATAGCTTCCAAATCACGTGAGGTACTGGTTCCTCTCTATTCGGCCCTGGTTAGGCCTCATCTAGAGTATTGCGTCCAGTTCTGGCCTCCACAATTCAAGAAGGATGCAGACAAGATAGAGCATGTTCAGAGGAGGGCAACCAGGATGATCACGGGTCTGGAAACAAAGCCCTGTGAAGAGAGACTGAAAGAACTGGGCGTGTTTAGCCTGGAGAAGAGAAGATTGAGGGGAGACATGATAGCACTCTTCAAATACTTGAAAGGTTGTCACACAGAGGAGGGCCAGGATCTCTTCTCGATCCTCCCAGAGTGCAGGACACGGAATAACGGGCTCAAGTTAAAGAAAGCCAGATTCCAGCTGGACATCAGGAAAAACTTCCTGACTGTTAGAGCAGTACGACAATGGAATCAGTTACCTAGGGAGGTGGTGGGCTGTCCCACCCTAGAGGCCTTCAAGAGGCAGCTGGACAACCATCTGTCAGGGATGCTTTAGGGTGGATTCCTGCATTGAGCAGGGGGTTAGACTCGATGGCCTTGTAGGCCCCTTCCAACTCTACTATTCTATGATTCTAATTCAAATGATTTTTCCATCACTGATAATAAATGATGACCTCTGTCACTCACGTCCCCTCCCCACCACACCGCTTTCCTCTTTCCCCATTCTAGGACTCCCCTAATGATGGCTTGTACAAGGAGGAATGTGGAGGTCATCCGAGACCTTGTCCAGCATGGAGCAAACCCCTTGCTGAAGAACAAAGATGGCTGGAATTGTTTCCATATAGCCAGCCGAGAGGGGGACCCCCAGGTCATTGGGTACTTATTGGATGTCTCTCCTAGCATCTGGGACACAGAAAGCAAGATCAAAAGGACTCCTCTACATACAGCAGGTAAATTCGTATGCTACGAGGGGTGTTATCCTAAGAGTGGTGAGTTGCCCACATACTTCATGAATGAAACAGACCGTAGTCTTGCAACTTAGGAAGGTATAATATTTCTCTTTGGCCCACCCCACGTCCAATACCAGGGGCTTGTGCTTTTCAACTATCAGCCCCGGGGTCAGACACGGCCACCCCCAAAGAGTGATGTCCAGTTTCCTTGGTCACCAGTCCAGTTTCATTAAATTCATTGTTAAAAATTTAGGCGTTATAAGAAAAGGAATTGAGAATAAAACTGCCATCGTACTGCCTTTATACAAATCTATGGTGCGACCACACTTAGAATACTGTGTACAGTTCTGGTCACCAGACCAAAAAAAGGATATTATAGAGCTGGAAAAAGTGCAGAAAAGGGCAACTAAAATGATTAAGGGGCTGGAGCATCTCCCCTATGAGGGAAGGTTACAACAACTGGGTTTGTTGAGGCTTGGAAAAAAGGAGGCTAAGGGGAGACATCATAGAGGTGTACAAAATTATGCATGGTGCGGAGAATATGGATAGGGAGACATTTTTCTCCCTCTCTCAAAATACTAGAACCCTTTGGGGTCATCCCATGAACCTGATGGGTGGGAGATTCAGGAGAAATAAAAGGAAGGACTTCTTCACACAGCGCATAGTTAAGTTATGGAATTCGCTACCACAAGCTGTAGTGATGGCCACCCATTTGGATGGCTTTAAGAGGGGGTTGGATAAATTCCAGGAGGCTAAGGCTATCAATAGCTACTAGCCCTGATGGTTATGTGCTACCTCCAGCATCCGAGACGATAAGCCTGTGTGCCCCAGTTGCTGGGGAACATGGGCAGGAGGGTGCTGTTGCACCATGTCCTGCTTGTTCACCCCTGGCCGACGGCTGGTTGGCCACTGTGTGAACAGAGTGCTGGACTAGATGGACCTTTGGTCTGATGCAGCATCAGGGCACTTCTGATGTTCTTAAAGCATCTGTTACAAAGCTATCAAGTCTGATACAAAGAGAAAAACAAATAATTAAAAGATCATAACAAATATCCTATCCCAATGATATCAAGAGTCTGAACAACAACAAAATAACAGTAACCATGATAGGAATTTCTATTTGTGACCAAAACGGGAAGGTTATTGTTGTTGTTTTTAAAGGATGTAGCCTCTTTCTCTTCTTTCTTTGTAGAGCATCAAAACCATTTCTAATTCCTTTCTCTCGCACAGCAATGCACGGGTGCCTGGAAGTCGTGGAACTGCTCCTTGAAAGGTAAGCAGACTTCTTGTACTAGTTTCCCCCGTGACTCAGCTCTCTCTCTCTCTGACCCCTTCCCACCGCTTCCCCATAGCTAGGGGTGGGTGAGAATTACATTTCAGATTGGTTTTGGCCAGAACTTACCAAAATTCCTGAAGTCCTCCATATTGGGACAAAAAGAACTTGAGATATAAAAAAATGTTGGAGAAACTGAGACAGGTCAATTCGTACATCTAGGCTTTGAGTGCTCGGCTCTTAAAAGTGTGTGTTTGAATCCCTGCATATTCAACCATGTTAGAGTCGAATTAGGGCTGGTTCGTCTTTCTTCTTGTAGGTGCCTCATCTTTCACAGCTATATGGTACATCACAGTCCTCTCTATGCTGGGCTATCCTCAATAACCCAGCATAGATTACTGTTCTGAACTGCTGAGAGATTTTATTACATTCAGCGGTATATAAATGTTACAAATAAATAAATATATCCTGCAACCTGTACATCGGTCACTGGGCACGTTTGGAATTTTGAGAGAGTGTCTTGGGCTCTCTCACAAAATGCCCATCACAGTGGGCGTGACTGGGCACAAAACACTCCTTTCCCGGTAGGTAAATGGGCAAGACTAAAAGAAAAATAACTTCCCAGAGAAGCCAAATATTTCATTCATTTATTTATTTATTTATTTATTTATTACATTTTTATACTGCCCAATAGCCGAAGCTCTCTGGGCGGTTCACAAAAATTAAAACCATAATAAAACAACCAACAGGTTAAAAGCACAAATACAAAACACAGTATAAAAAGCACAACCAGGATAAAAACCACGCAGCAAAATTGATATCAAATTAAAATACAGAGTTAAAACAGTAAAGTTTAAATTTAAGTTAAAATTAAGTGTTAAAATAAAGGTCTTCAGCTGGCGACGAAAGGAGTACAGTGTATATATTTTTATTTATTTCATTTATATCCCACCTTTTTTTCCTCCAAGGAACCCAAGGTGGCATACATAATCCTCCTCCTCCTCCTCTCCATTTTATCCTCACAACAACAACCCTGTGAGGTAGGTTGAGCTGAGAGTCCGTGACTGGCCCAAAGTCACCCAGTGGGTTTCCATGGCCGAGTGGTGACTAGAACCCAGGATCTCCCAACTCCAACACCTTAGCCACTACACCAAAATGGACAGATTTGTACTGCAGTTGTGCTTTAAGTGGTGGTGGACCACAATTTAAGGTTGGAGAAAGACAGAGTGACAACAGTGGAATTCTGCATTGAGCAGGGGGTTGGACTCGATGGCCTTGTAGGCCCCTTCCAACTCTGCTATTCTATGTTGTATGAATGCAATGGCATTGACTGGATTCTCCATAAAAACAGAGTGAAAAAAGATGCCTTTTCCAGACAACAGAAGTAAAGAAGCAGTTTTAGACTGAGTCAAACCATTCATCCATCTTACCTAGGATGTTCTATTCTACAGTTTCCGGCTCTGTTTAATAAGGGAAGACATGAGAGAGTTGTACAAAATTATACATGGCGTGGAGAAAGTGGATAGAGAGACATTTTTCTCCCTCTCTCACAATACTAGAACCCAGTGGGGTCATCATCCCATGAAGATGATTGGTGGGAGATTCAGAATAAATAAAATTTAAAAAATTAAATAAAATAAAAATCAGGAAGGGCAGACATCTGTTGTTTTTATACTGTTTTAATGTTTTTTTAATTTTTGTATACTTTTAATGTTTACTATTTTTAATTGTTGTAAATCACCCAGAGAGCTTCGGCTGTGGGGCGGTATATAAATGTAATTAAACAAATAAATAAATAAATAAATAAATAAATAAATAAAGAGGTGTCTACAGGTTTCATTCAGAACCAGCCAGGAGAGCTCCTTTAGAGTTCTGACTGATTCCGAATGAAACCTGGAGTAGATTCGCTACCCCAGCGATCTCGGAGCCACCAGCCTCCGCTGCTACATGGGCACCATATTGGAGACGCCAGTCATGCAGTCATAGTGCATTATGGGGGCAGAAACATGCCAGCTTTGCCCTCCTGACAAGGCCGAGCCGCCAAATCCATAGTGCACTGTGTGGCTGAGACCCGTCCTTTCTGTCCTTATTCCAAGGTGCCGCTACGAACCAGACAGCATGGACAAATGCGGAGTCACTCCCTTTATGGATGCAGTACAAAACGGGCACCTCGCTGTCGCCCAGCTGCTTCTAGAAAAACACAAGGTATGTGTGAATGACGTGGATATGAAGGCCGTGAGCTTTTTCTTTAAAAAGCGGGGAATCCGTTTGTCGTCATTCTTTCTTGATATCATCTGTGGGTATTTTTTTAATGGCTCAGTTCAGACAACACGTTAGTCAACGCAGTGTGAAAACTCCACTCAAGGGTTGAGTTTCTAGGGGGTGCTCCCCACACAACGTGTCCTAACGCCACCGTTGTGTGACTGCGGGCTCCCGTGGAGCTGAGTAAAACCCATGGCGACATTTGATTGACAGTTCCTCCGCTGTCTCTCCTCCCCTGGACCTCCCAATGGTATCCCATCAGCCATCGTTGCAAAAAAACAATCCCGGCGGCTCTCCTAGAGCGGCACTTGCTCCTTTCGCCGCTCTTGCCAAAGAACTCTGTAAAATGAAAACAACCAAAAAAAGGTGGAGATAATCCAGGTGAGGATTGAAAAAAAGGAGAGAAACAGGTCCTCAGGATGCTTAAAGTACTTTATTTCAAAGATCTTCTTCAGGGGTTGGATGAGAGAAGTCTGCAGAAATACTCCTAGCAAGGTGATGGTCTCAATGATCACCTTGCTAGGAGTATTTCTGCAGACTTCTCTTATCCAACCCCTGAAGAAGGCCTTTGAAAGAACACAGGCCGAAATGTGTTGGGCTTTGAAATAAAGTGCTTTAAGCATCCTGAGAACCTGTTTCTCTCCATTTTTCTGTCCCAAAGAACTCTGTAGCCAGTGGGAAAAGTCAACCCAACACAATGGAAAACTCCACGGAGCCCACCGCACGACACACAACACAACGGTCATGCCGGAAGTTTTCCCACTGCGTGGAGAAACGTGTTGCCTGAACTGAGCCGTCTCTCAGTTCTATGGGAGCAAGTTAGTGGGCTACAATCTAAGACCCTAGTTCAGTGGTTCTCAACCTGGGGCGCTCCAGATGTGTTGGACTGCATCTCCCAGAATGCCCCAGCCAGCTGAGGCATTCTGGGAGATGCAGTCCAACACATCTGGAGCGCCCCAGGTTGAGAACCACTGCGGGCCTAGTTGCTTCCAAGCCAGCCCATTTCTATAGGATTGTCATCCTTTGTTTCCTAACCTTTTGTGGAGCATCCGGATATTCTAGCATTTTTCTGAGTAATCTTCCAGCACTGCAAAATATATATATTGAGGGGAGACATGGTAGCACTCTTCAAAGACTTGAAAGGTTGTCACACGAAGGAGGGCCAGGATCTCTTCTCGATCCTCCCGGAGTGCAGGACACGGAATAATGGGCTCAAGTGACAGGAAGCCAGATTCCGGCCGGATATCAGGAAAATCTTCCTGACTGTTAGAGCAGTACGACAATGGAACCAGTTTCCTAGGGAGGTTGTGGGCTCAAGTTACAGGAAGCCAGGTTCTGGCCAGATATCAGAAAAAACTTCCTGACTGTTAGAGCAGTACGACAATGGAACCAGGTATCTAGGGAGGGTGTGGGCTCAAGTTACAGGACGCCAGATACCGGCTGGATATCAGGAAAAACTTCCTGACTGTTAGAGCAGTACGACAATGGAACCAGTTACCTAGGGAGGTTATGGGCTCTCTCACACTAGAGGCCTTCAAGAGGCAGCTGGACAAGCATCTGTCGGGGATGCTTTAGGGTGGATTCCTGCACTGAGGAGGGGGTTGGACTTGATGACTTTATAGACCCCTTCCAACTCTATGATCCTATATATATCTCCCTGCATTCTTTTCAGCAGGATTTACCCAAGAGAAATAATTTCTCATCTCAGTCTTTATGATCCCCAACTTTAGGCTTGCTACAGCGCCAGGGACCTGCTCGGTGCTCAGCCGTTGCACCAAGCTGCCCTCGCGGCACAAGATGGCGCCCTCCGGTTCCTGGTTTTGGGTCTGGGCGCCGACGTCAACGCGAGAGCCACCTCCCTCCAGCTCGCTGCGCTGCACTACGCCGCCAAGGTCCGTGCTCTTCCTCTTTTGAGGCTTGCTGGTGGGGTGCTTTGGCTGAATCCAAGCATTGCTTTCCCAAGAGACATTCATCCTTTTTTTAAAAAAATAGCAAAACCATCCTGTGTCCGTGTGAAGAACTTGCACCAAAACCCACATTACCCATGGTTGAAAACCCAGAGAGCATGGGCTGGACACACAGCCTGAACTCTCACTAAAAATTGGAAAACGTCATCAGCAGGGCCGGTGCCAAGCCTTTTTGCGCCCTAGGCAAGGTGAGCTGCTTTCACACACACACACACACCGTATCCCCCCCACCCCAGGTAGGCGGAGACAGGTTACCTGTCCCTCGCCTGAAGTCCTCCTGGCTGAAGTCCTCCTGAAGTCCTTCCATCTGTTCGCTGCCCCCCCCCCCCCCAGTGTCCTGGCTTGTCTTTGGCTGGGAGCCCTCAGCCGAAGCCAAGCCGGGAAGCTGGAGGAGGGCAGTCAGACAGCTCCACGTGCTGACTTTCGGCATGCGCAGGAAGTCAGAACGTGGAGCCGTTCCTTCCCCCCACCCCGCGTCCCGGCTTGGGTTTGGCTGGGAGCCCCCAGCTGAAGCCAAGCTGGAAAGCTGGGGGAGGGCGGTTAGACGGCTCCATGTTTTGACGTCTGGCGCGCACCAGATGTCAGAACGTGGAGCCGCCCGTTCCCGGGTTGGCTTTGGCTGCTGGGCAGGCGCCCAGCTGAAGCCAAGCCAGGGACGCTGGGGAGCAGGGCGGAAGGCTGGGAGGGCGACTTCCGGGGGCGCTTACCTTGGCGCTCTAGGCGGCCGCCTAACTGGCCTCTATGGAAGCGCCAGCCCTGGTCATCGGCCATGATTCCCTCTGGGTGCAGAATAGTATCCAGGAATGTCAAACTTCAGGCCTGCCAATCAAATATGACCACTTCCTCCCCCTCTCCCCCCACATTCAGTGCTTTCACCACTTTTTATATTTCTTCTCTCCCTCCTCACCATTCTAAAAGGTTGAAGTACCTAAAGGCTTCATGACTGGCACTTAGACCTTTAAGCAAAAATACGCTGGGATTTTGGTCCCGTGGGACACCTTCCCCCCGCCACCCCCGAGAGCTCCTCTGAAATTAAATCCGCCCCTTGGACAGAAAGATGTTTGCAACTCTGCTCAGGGGCGCTGCGTTATTGTAGGAATGCCAACCCCCTGCCCCCACCCCAAAGAAACAAATCAGTTTTTTGTTGCATTGGCCATGCCCCCTTGCCTTTGGCTCCACCCACAACTGGAATGCGCGCACGCACACACACACACACACACACACACACAGCTTCTCTGAAACTGAATTCTGTCCTTGCAGTTTGACAGCTTTGGTGTAAGCTTTCACGGGCTTGGAGTCCAATCTACAGAGTAGTTTAATTTTTATTTATTTATTATGCTTTTTATGTTTTTAAACTTTGTATATTTGTTTTTAATGTTTGCTGCTTTTAACTTTTGTAAACCGCCCAGAGAGCTTCGGCTATGGAGCGGTATATAAATGCCATAAATAAATAAATAAATAAATAAATAAATAAAAATAAAATAATAATTTAATGCTGTTGTAGAGTTATCTGTCAGGAAGTGAGGAATGGAAGTGGGGGAACCTTCAAATCCCGGAAGCGTCTTGAGTTTCTTTTTTTAAAATTTTATTTTATCAACTTTATATATTTTTAAATTGTAACCAAAAGGACGAGCAGTCCCCTAAAATTGATGTCTAAACAGCTGTTATATAAGGATAAGAAAAAATAATTTTTTGGGACAGCACCATGTACATTGATGGTGCTATATAAATAAATAATAATAATAATAATAATAATATACTAATTAATAAATGAGCTATATGATCTTCATTTGTTGTTATAATGTCCAAATGCTTAGAGCGGAAGTGGGCATATATTGTTGTAAGTCCGGTTGTGACAAATGTTGAATAAATCTCCACCATATAGCATAAAAGGATAGCGGTTCTGTTTTTCCTTGGATTAGAAGCATATTATTATTATTATTATTATTATTATTATTATTATTATTATTATTATTATCATCATCATCATCATCATCATTTCTATACCACCCCATAGCTGAAGCTCTCTGGGCGGTTTGCAAAGACTAAAACACTGAACATTAAAAACCAATATACAAATTTTAAAACCATAAAAAAAAATAGATTATGTACCAGGACAGACAATATCTATTTAAAACAACTATCCTGGGGTCAGTTAAAAAACTTGAACACATGCTGGTAAACGCCTGAGAGAAGAGAAAACTCTTGACCTGGCGCCGAAAAGATAACAGTGTTGGCGCTGGGCGAGCCTCATCAGGGAGATTATTCCACAGTCGGGGGGCCACCACCAAAAAGGCCCTCTCCCTTGTTGCCATCCTCCGAGCTTTCCCCGGAGTAGGCACTCGGAGGAGGACCTTAGATGTTGAGCGTAGTGTACGGGTAAGTTCATGTCGGGAGAGGCGTTCCGTCAGGTATTGTGGTCCCGAGCCATGTAAGGCTTTATAGGTTAAACCAGCACCTTGAATTGAGCTTGGAAACGTATAGGCAGCCAATGCAAGCGGGCCAGAATTGGTGTTATACGTTCGAACCTTCTGGTTCCAGTTATCAATCTGGCTGCTGCATTTTTGCACAAGCTACAGCTTCCAAACCATCTTCAAAGGCAGCCCCACGTAGAGCACATTACAGTAATCTAACTTGGAGGTTACCAGAGCATGGACAACTGAAGCCAGGTTATCCCTGTCCAGATAGGGGCATAGGTGGGCCACCAACTGTAGTTGGTAGAAGGTATTCCGTGCCAATGAGGCCATCTCAACCTTGAGTGATTGTAGGGTTTTTCAGTGCCACTGATGTTGGGTTGTTTGAGACTTATTACTAACGTAAGGAGCTGTACTAAAAACACATATTAAATTCCCTATGTATGTGTGTGTGTGTGTTTTTAAATTCCCTGTGTTCATTGTGGGGGAACGGGATTCCTTGTTAGAGCTGCTTGTGAGCCCTGCAGCCACCTTAATCCGGCCTTGGTGATGCAAGTGGTGCACAATTTGCAGCCAGGAAGTCGACCTTTCATATCTCAGTGGGGCTTGATTTTCTCGATAAATCTTGAGCTGCCGGCAAGTGGCCTGTGACAGATAAATCAGAGCATTAAACCGAAGAGAAGGGGAGCGTCACTCATCGTATGAAGCAGTGGACTTTGTACAAGTAAAGCGTGTTCAGAGGAGGGCAACCAGGATGTTCAGGGGTCTGGAAACGAAGCCCTATGAAGAGAGACTGAAAGAACTGGGCATGTTTAGCCTGGAGAAGAGAAGATTGAGAGCACTCTTCAAATACTTGAAAGGTTGCCACACAGAGGAGGGCCAGGATCTCTTCTCGATCCTCCCAGAGTGCAGGACACGGAATAACGGGCTCAAGTTACAGGAAGCCAGATTCCAGCTGGACATCAGGAAAAACTTCCTGACTGTTAGAGCAGCGCGACAATGGAATCAGTTGCCTGGTGAGGTTGTGGGCTCTCCCACACTAGAGGGCTTCAAGAGGCAGCTGGACAACCATCTGTCAGGGATGCTTTAGGGTGGATTCCTGCATTGAGCAGGGGGTTGGACTCGATGGCCTTATAGGCCCCTTCCAACTCTGCTATTCTATGATTCTATGTGATTTGCTACTGAGCTGTTCTCACTCGCACACACAAGGGAAATTGGACCAAAGCAGCTTTCCCCAACCTGGGCCATGGGCCTTGCTGGCTGGGGACGATGGAAGTTGTAGTAGCGTGTGAGGGAGGTTGGATGGAAAAAGTTCTGTTTTGCTGAGCCTTGAAAATTCTGTCTTTTCATTTATAAACTCAGGAAGGACACGCAGGCACAATCGAGACGCTTCTCTCTCTTGGCGCAGATCTGAACGCTAAGGATGGGAAAAACCGGACCGGTAAATGACCTTCCTTTCATCTTTCACAATGGGATTGTGGCAGGCATCGCTTAAAACCCGCAGCAGCTAAGATTGGTGTCTTGACAAACTTGCCATTTCAGGAGCTTGCAAGTGGGCTGGGATTTCTAGCTGCACCCAATGCAACTGCAGTCCCTTGCACCACAAACCACAAATTCCCAAGGATCCCCCAACCCACAAGACCAGATTTGGGGCAGGAGGAGTGTAGGGGATTGCAGGAAGAAGCAGGAGGCAATAAAGCCCTGTTTCGTTGTACACAGAAGAGAGATTTGGATCCAGGCCGTAATGAAGCCCTATGAAGAGAGACTGAAAGAACTGGGCATGTTTAGCCTGGAGAAGAGAAGGTTGAGGGGAGACATGATAGCACTCTTCAAGTACTTGAAAGGTGGTCACACAGAGGAGGGCCAGGATCTCTTCTCGGTCCTCCCAGAGTGCAGGACACGGAATAACGGGCTCAAGTTAAAGGAAGCCAGATTCCAGCTGGACATCAGGAAAACTTCCTGACTGTTAGAGCAGTACGACAATTGAATCGGTTACCTAGGGAGGTAGTGGGCTCTCCCACACTAGAGGCCTTCAAGAGGCAGCTGGACAACCATCTGTCAGGGATACTTTAGGGTGGAGTCCTGCATTGAGCAGGGGGTTGGACTCAATGGCCTTGTAGGCCCCTTCCAACTCTGCTATTCTATGATTCTACGTGTGCGGGCCTTCAGTGCACGCTTTGATATTGGGTTCTGACCACCTAGTTCTGAAGCTTAAGGACAGTGCTGGTCTAAAGAGGCTCATATCTTTTACACTCCATGGAAACTCACATGCCTGAAGCTCATTCACGAGTGCCTTAAAGGAGCTTGTCCCAGTTAAAAAAAATCAGGGCGCAATCCTATGCATGTGTAGGCAGAAAAGAGTCCTAGAACTCCCAGGTATGCTGAGAGTTGTAGGACTTTTTTTTCTTTCTGAATGTGTATAGGTCCACTTAAACAGATAAAAAAATATATTATTATTTTGAAGTTCCACTGATTGATTGGGCAATGCAATTAAAATAAACGAGCAGAGGTTTTATATAATAAAAGTAAAATCTGCAGATGGCAGGGGAGAATTTCGAAGTTAGTTCCTGCTGCAATAGAAATATGCATCATCTAAAACCAAAGCAAGTGGGCTTTTTTTAACCCCCTTCATAACCTGTTCATTTTATTTACATTTATTTATTTACTTATTTATTTAAAGCATTTATATACCACCCTTCATCTCATTTTAGGAATTCCAACTAATTGCATCAAGGTCAAAACACAGTATTAACGTTCTTAAAGTTACGTTAAAATGCCCAGTTGTGCAAGGATGCTTTTGCCTGGTGCCGAAAAGATTGCAGTGTAGGTGCCAAGCGAGCCTCTTTAGAAGGGCTGACTACAACAGGGGTGCCACCCACGAGAAGGCCCTTTCCTTTGCTGAATTGGTTACCTTTGATTAAAGAGACACCCAGACAAGGGAGTCATCAAAAGATCTTAACGCCCAGAGCTGATTCATATGGGAAAAGGTGCTCCTTTAGGTATTTGGGTCCTATCCCATTTTGGGCTTTAAAATGTCATATTAATAAGCACTCGTATAACAACTTAGAGCTTTTCTAAACAAGGCTGTTTAGCCTGCAGTGTCTACTTCCATTTCGTTGCAGAATTAAGATTCTCCACTCTGCATGGATTGTTTTAATGTCCTGCCTTTCCGTACTTTCCGCTACATAACCTCTAGGTGGCTGTGTGGTATAGCGGAATAACGCAAGTACACTGGTGGAGATTGGCGCTTTGTTTCACTTTTGTAAAAATACTGGATTTCCCCCCACACACACCATACTCCCCCACCCCCCGCCCAAAATTGCTGTTAAAAACCAGAAGGGAAACTGGAAGTTGAAGACATCATCTAAACAACCATGAGTGAAGAATGAGAATAAAAGGAAAAGGAAAGGAACCTCTCGTGCAAGCACTGAGTCATTACTCACTCTTGGAGGGACGCCATCTTTTGCTGACGTTTTCTTGGCAGGTTTTATAGCGGGGTGGTTTGCCGTTGCCTTCCCTGGCCATTGTTACCTTTCCCCCAGCTAGCTGGCTACTCATTTTTCCGACCTTGGGAGGATGGAAGGCTGAGTCGACCCGAGCCAGCTGCCTGAAACCAGCTTCCCGTGGGGAGAGTTTCAGCTGCAGAAACTGCTGCTTTACCGCTCTGCGCCACACGAGGCTCTGACAATAAAAGACACCCACAAAAGCTCTTAAATAACTAAAAGCTCCTACAGGTTAATTAAACAGCTAAGATTTAATCAATTGAGAGGCAGCTCTGAGCCATCTATGGTAACACCAAATCTTTCTCTAGTTCCGTTTCAATGTTATTCCTCTTCTTCCTCTCTCTCTTCTCACAGCCCTGCACATGGCATGCGCCGGGCAGCATGCGGCATGTGTGCAACTCCTCCTGCAGGCGGGGTTGCGAGATTCTCCAGACACTGCCGGAACGCATGCGCAGCAGTTGGTGAAGAAGTCCAGCCTCCTCCAGCTTTTCAAGGAGATGCACAGAACTGGCTTGTGCCAAGGAGAATAAAATAATTTCATTCCGGCATCTCCCAGTTTTTCCGCCCCCATGGAACTACGCATACAACATACTCAGTTAACAGGGAAGCTCGTTGTGTAACCCTGAGCCAGTAGCATTGTGGGGAGAGTTTATTTCCGCCGTCCCACCTGTGTAGGCAAGGTGCAGCCAACGTGGATGTTATCACAGCAAATGTGTGATCTCAAACCCATGTTTGCTGAGATAACAGGGACAAAAACGTAAGAAGAGCCCTGTTGGCCCACACCAAAGGCCTGTCTCTCAGCCTTCCAGGTGGAACATGCTGGGAGTTTAGTCCAACACATCTGGAGAACATCAGGTTGTGGACGGCTGATCTGTCTAGTCCAGCAACCAGCCTGTTTGTCACAGCAGCTAAAGAGCAGCCCATGAGAAGCCCACAAGTAAGACTGCTACATCCTATCGTGTTCTGCAGAAACTGGTGTACATAGGCATGCAGTCTTGTGGCAGCGAATCCCATAGTTTAACTATGCACTGTGCAAAGAAGTCTTTCTTTCTGTCCATCCCGAATCTCCCAGAACTCATTGGATTGTCCCAGGTTCTAGTATTACGAGAGGAGGCGAAAACACCTCCTTATCCACTTCTTTTCACTATTACTCCCCCCTTTTCTAAAGCAAATAGGCACAATTGTCGTAACCTTTCCTCATTGGGGGAGTGGATGCAGTCCTTTGACCGTTTCGGTTGCCCTTTTCTGCGCCTTTTCCAGCTCTACATTATTATTTTTTAGTTGTGCAGCGACCCAAACTGTACACAATATTCCCAAGTGTGGTTGCACCATAGTGTGTATGAGGGCATGGACCAGTGTAGTGTAGTGGCTAGAGCGTCGGTCTGGGAGTCGGGAGATCCGGGTTCGAATCCCCACTCGGCCGTGGAAACCCACTGGGTGACTTTGGGCCAGTCACAGACTCTCAGCCCAACCCACCTCACAGGGTTGTTGTTGTAAGGATAAAATGGAGAGGAGGAGGAGGAGGATTATGCATGCCACCTTGGGTTCCTTGCAGGAAAAGAGGCGGGATATAAATGCAATAATAAATAAATAAACCCTAGGATGGAAATTGCCATTTTCGCAGCTGCACCAGGCTCAGTGTTTTCTCCTTGATTTAATCGAGCCCCCTGTCCTTGTTCAAACGTGCACGCAATCCCGCATATGAACACGGGTGTGTGATGAACCCGGAAACGTAGAGATCTTTTGCAGGGGCGTGGTGCAGATGGTACATTTGCTAGAAAAGCTTGCGAAGAAATAATGCAGCTTTATTTTCCCATAGATGTGTACAGAAACAAAGAAGTTTGATACCAATCCTTTATTACAGAATTGTTCTGGCGGGAGCGTGCTTCCGCAGGGAAAGAGGGTGCAAAGGGATGATTCTTCTCGTGCTCCCCGTGGTGTTGGTGATGGTGGTGACAGATGGCAGCAACAGGTGGATTACCTCCAGGTCGTGGGCCAATGCCCACCTCCAAACCTCTCAAGCTAGACTTGTGGATTCAACCCTCCTCTGGGTTATTATGAGATTATCTTTTCCTTCTTCCTCTGTCCCCCAACTAAAACACTGATAGAGGGGACCTTGCATAACTTAGGGGGCAAGGAGAGTGCCAGGATGCAAATGACCTTCCCCCTGGCCCCACTGCATATGGAACATCTGTAACTCCGCCCACTTTTGGTTTTGGCTCTGCCCACTTGTAGCTCTGGCCACGCCCACTGCCAGAACACGGACCCTGACAGATTTCAGCCGCGGTAACGCCGGCCTTGACAATGGTTTCTCACCTTTGCTGTAGACACTATAGCCACGAAGAGGGTAAATGAAACAAGAGGAAACAGAAGTCAGTAGTAAAATAGATTCGTCCTTCATGAATTTATTTAAATCTTTTCAAACCTAGTGGCCATTTTGCGGCAGTGGCTTGTGCAAGTTATTTATTTATTCTATAAATACGTACTTCCTTTTTCTTCTAAAGCTGAAGCAATTCTGCTCTGAATCCTAGCATAAGTGGGGAATTCCCCCCCTTCTTTAAGCTATTTTGAAAGTGTATAAAACAAGATGTAAGGACATTCACACAATTTTGAGAGTAAATAAAATGGTGTGTGTGTGTGTGTTCCAGATAGAGACCCTGGCAGAATTTTTTAAAAAAACCTTTGCCTCTCTGCTGTGGGCTTGATCCAAAATGAGGTGGGAGAATGTATTTTGTTTTTGTTATTTGCATTAGGAAGAAAATTTTCTTTGGTATCAATCGGAGCTTTCTTCCCGCTGCAAATAGCAGCCATGTTCCCCCCACCCAGATGAGGAATGCAATGGAAAAGAAAGGGTTAAAGCCCCTGATCCCCTGCAGGGTCCTGATCCAGAACATTACCCCCAAACACGCAATTGCTATATATTCTAAACAAATAAAGTAGGCAGGCTTTTTATTAGATTTTATTAGATTTACATACTGACCAATGCTTGGAATGCATCTTTTTTTGTTAGAATCATAGAATAGTAGAGTTGGAAGGGGCCTACTAAGCCATTGAGTCCAACCCCCTGCTCAATGCAGGAATCCGCCCTAAAGCATCCCTGACAGATGGTTGTCCAGCTGCCTCTTGAAGGCCTCTAGTGTGGGAGAGACCACCACCTCCCTAGGTAACTGGTTCCATTGTCGTGCTGCTCTAACACTCAGAAAGTTTTTCCTGATGTCCAGCTGGAATCTGGCTTCCTTTAACTTGAGCCGGTTATTCCGTGTCCTGCACTCTGGGAGGATCGAGGAGAGATCCTGGCCCTCCTCTGTGTGACAACCTTTCAAGTTTTTGAAGAGTGCTCTCATGTCTCCCCTCCATCTTCTCTTGTCCAGGCTAAACATGCCCAGTTCTTTCAGTCTCTCTTCATAGGGCTTTGTTTCCAGACCCCTGATCACCTTCATTGCCCTCCTCTGAACACGCTCCAGCTTGTCTGCGTCCTTGAATTGTGGAACCCAGAACCTGACACTGTTTCAATACTTTTCATTGTTATTACTCTTTTATGGTATTCTTTTAAGGTTAAAAGGATACAAACTTGAGCTTCATTCTAAAGTGGAAAGTCAGGATATCCATTATTTTAACAAAACAAGTCAGACAAAACCATTCATGCAGTTCTTAATCGCACGAACCGTGTTGCATGTAGTTTGGCCTTGAGATCTTTATTTATTGTTTTCGAAACATCCTCCTCTGTGGACGTCTGTGAAACCCTGTCCCGCACACGTCTGCACACGCAAAGCTTTAGCCATTCTACAAAGGCCTCCAACACCTGTAACGTTTGGGTGTTCCCTTTTTTTAGCTCTGTATTTTCAACATGGGGTGACAAGAATTGCACACATTCTAAATATAGCTGTACACTACAGACAGATCAGCTCAGGGATGGTGCAACTGTGGTCCTTCAGGTGTTGGACTGCAAGCCCCATCATCCGTCACTATTGGCTATGGTGGCCGGTGCAGGCTGATGGGACTTGCAGTCCAACAATATATGGGGAGCCACACTTTCCCCTCCTTCAGATTAGATTAAAATATCATATAATGATATAATAGTATTGGAGTATTGTTCCTCATTCATTTTTCCTTGTGTGTCGTGTCTTTTTTTGGGTCATAAGCCTGCAGGCAAGAGCCCTCTGCTTTAATTCATTATATGTAAGCCATCTTGGGAGCCTTTTTGGGTTTTGGAGTGGCATGAAAATGCTTCAAATCTGTAAATAAATATTACAAGACTTAAGCTTTTATTTTCAA
Source organism: Elgaria multicarinata webbii (assembly GCF_023053635.1). Classification (NCBI taxonomy): domain Eukaryota; kingdom Metazoa; phylum Chordata; class Lepidosauria; order Squamata; family Anguidae; genus Elgaria; species Elgaria multicarinata. The sequence continues at coordinate 4,843,621 of NC_086179.1, read as the reverse complement.
TCCCTTTCCTAATAGTTCCTAAGGCAAAGCCGCACCTTCTTGACGAATGCAACGTGAACCAGTTGATTCAACCTCCACATTTGGATACTGATTATGTATTTGGCATGCACAGGCAAGCGGCACCGTTGAAAAATCAAAGCAGCGTAAAACTGGAGAATCATAGACGGGGCTGTATTTTCAGCCGACGCAGCAGCCAAAGTACTTAGGAAGGCTTTACGTTAGCTTCATACAATGAAAAACCAACAAAGAGGGCCAGGTTTTCCTTCCCCGTCTGTATGTTCTCTCTCTCTCTCTCTCTGAACAATTTTCTGCCTTCTTAAGGCTCCAGCCACACCCAGAAGCAGCTTACGTTGGTCTTTTGTGTCATCTCTCTACTTTGGACTTTTTATTTATTTATTATTGCATTTCTATCCTGCCTTTTTTTCTGCAAGGAACCCAAGGAGGCATACATGATCCTCTTCCTTTCCATTTTAACCTCACAACAACAACCCTGTGAGGTAGGTTGGGCTGAGAGTCTGTGACTGGCCCAAAGTCACCCAGTGGGTTTCCATGGCCGAGTGGGGACTAGAACCCGGATCTCCTGACTCCCAGTCCAACACTTTAGCCACTACGTCATGGTTCTTACATTTCTGTTCAGGCAAAGCTGACATTTTCACAGCCACGTCATCCCACCATCCTCTGACTTCTACGGTTCCTCCAGCCCATGGTTGCTCTAAGGGAGAGCCGCAGTGGCACATTTATTTTTCTCAAAACTAAAGCACACTAAATTTCACAAACAACTAAATAGTTTACTTTTAGGGTGCAGCTAGACGAGAGGCAGGCAGGGAGATCCGTGTTGGACAGGATCTCCCATGAGTGGTAGATTTATTTCCAGAATTTTTTTACCTCTCTCCAGCCAAAACAAAAAAGACTCCCAGAGTGGCTTACCAAGATTAATAATGAAAGAGTCCCTGCCCTCAGGCTTATGATCTAAAAGATACAACACGAAAGGAAAAGCGACAGGGAGGGAGAAGGAGGGGGAAATAGCAAAACCGAAACACCGGTTCTTTGTTTTAAAGTTTTTATAGGTGTTCTTTTTCTATCAGGGTAGGGTGAAAACAACCCCCCTGCAGCTGTTCCTTCTCTGGCTGATGTGTGGGGCTGGGTTGGTCTCCCCCTTGCCATGATGGTTATCTTGGGAGTGACCCCTTTGCTACTTTCCTGATGGAAATGGTGTCCCCATTCAGCCCGTATTTGCCCCAAGGTGGAAAACATAAAAGCACCAGAGAGGTACCTAATTTAAAACCAGGGCAAGGTTTCATCTCCGCTATCAGAGTGGCAAATTATGGGATGTGCCAGTGAGCCCGGGATGCTCAGGTGGATACGGTTGCTGTCGCATCCCGAGTTTTTATGGGACCGGTTCCTCCCACGCCCATCCACCCATGGGCTGAGATTTACAATTGAGCTCTGTTTCAGGGCAGGATCAGTGCAAGGTCTGAATGGTTTCTGGAATGCCCTCTCCTCCATTTGTGGGCTCTAGTGGTAACCAGCAACACCCCAAATTGCAACAGGGAGGAGCCGCCATTTGACTTTCTCCACGTGCCATAGCACTGAGGGCATTATGGATCATTTAAATGGTAGCTAGCTAGACCTAGTTGCCCCGGGCTGCTCAGAACACTGGACTGGATGGGGGGGGGCAGTGGTTTTGTACTGTGCTGTTGCTATAACTCTGGTTTTTTTTAGGTGGGAGTAAATCTTTCTATTTTTACTATTTTCTCTGCCATTCTGAAAATGCCGATCAGCCACGGAAGGGCAGGGGACAAATGTTATTAATAAATAAAAAACATAAGCATCTGCCATGTATTCCCTAGTGGGTTGAGCAGTGGGTTGGACTTGATGGCCTTAGAGGCCCCTTCCAACTCTACGATTCTATGATTCTATGAATAATAAAATACAAATTAAGACAAAATCACATTAAAACATCACTCTCTTGACTCTGTATATCTGTAAATAGATGCAAATATTAAGAAAGCCCCCCCAAAACCCACAGTTATAACAAATGCTATTAGAAGTTCCAGTGACCTCATTATGAAGGACACCAGCCCTGGAACTTCTAATAGCATTGGATTTGTAAGCCTGCCAACTTTGGGAATTGTGAAACTTTAAAAGCAGAGGATAAATATTTCTTAAAAAATCAATAAATGTGATGCTTTGCAGCAGCAGAAAAACAAAAAACAGATAGGTCTCTGCCCCATGGTGCTTACAGTCTAACAGCTGCCGATGAGGAGGGATGAAATGAAGGGGAGAGGAGAGAGTAAGATCAGATGAAAGCACAGAGCACATAGAATTCACTTCCCCAAGATGTAGTGATGGCCACTAATTTGGATGGCTTTAAAAGGGGTTTGGATAAATTAATGGAAGAGGGGAAGCTTATGGCCCTGTTCAGAAGGCACCTCAAACTATGGCTTTAACCACGGTGGTTAAGCCAGAAAGCCGGGCTGTGTTCAGAAGATACCTTAAACCACGGCCTTAACCATGGTGAATAAAGCAAAAGGCCTTATTCACTGTGGTTAAAGCCATGGTTTAAGGTGTCTTCTGAACGGGCCCTATCTGTGGCTACTAGTCCTGATGGCTCTATGCTAGCTCCAGTAAGGTTATATACACTAGATGCTGAGGATCATATCATAGAATCATAGAATAGCAGAGTTGGAAGGGGCCTACAAGGCCATCAAGTCCAACCCCCTGCTCATTGCAGGAATCCACCCTAAAGCATCCCTGACAGATGGTTGTCCAGCTGCCTCTTGAAAGCCTCTAATGTGGGAGAGCCCACAACCTCCCTAGGTAACTGGTTATTATTATTATTATTATTATTATTATTATTTATTTATTTATTTATTTATTTATATAGCACCATCAGTGTACATGGTGCTGTACAGATAACACAGTAAATAGCAAGACCCTGCCGCATAGGCTTACAATCTAATAACTTGTAGTAAACTTATGTCCACTGTCATACTGCTCTAACAGACAGGAAGTTTTTCCTGATGTCCAGCTGGAATCTGGCTTCCTTTAACTTGAGCCCGTTATTCCGTGTCCTGCACTCTCGGAGGATTGAGAAGAGATCCTGGCCCTCCTCTGTGTGACAACCTTTCAAGTATTTGAAGAGTGCTCTCATGACTCCCCTCGATCTTCTCTTCTCCAGGCTAAACATGCCTAGTTCTTTCCATCTCTCTTCATAGGGCTTTGTTTCCAGACCCCTGATCATCCTGGTTGCCCTCCTCTGAACACGCTCCAGCTTGTCTGCATCCTTCTTGAATTGTGGAGCCCAGAACTGGATGCAATACTCTAGATGAGGCCTAATCAGGGCTGAATAGAGAGGAACCAGTACCTCACGTGATTTGGAAGCTATACTTCTATTAATGCAGCCCAAAATAGCATTTACCTTTCTTGCAGCCATATCGCACTGTTGGCTCATATTCAGCTTGTGATCTACAACAATTCCAAGATCCTGCTCATTTGTAGTATTGCTGAGCCAAGTATCCCCCATCTTGTAACTGTGCATTTGGTTTCTATTTCCTAAATGTAGAACTTGGCATTTATCCCTATTAAATTTCATCCTGTGCGATGGTGCTGTTGCACTCATGTCCTGCTTGTGGGCTTCCCGTGGCCGTGAGCAGCTGGTTGGCCATTCTGTGAACAGAATGCTGGACCTTGGTCTGATCCAGCGGGGCTCTTCTTCTGAATAAGGTGAACAAGTGAGCTTAGATTTGGTTCTGGTTGTAAATCAAGGCTAGGAGGGTTACGCAAAGAGCAGCTGAACTCCTCTCCTTCTCCAGGCTTGAACCCAGTTCTCTGTGCGTATTCACCAAGCCTCTTGCGTTTCATCATGTGGCTCTAGTGAAAGAGCAGAGCCATCCCAAAAGTAGGCCAGGCGTTGTCCTGTCTGTTCTTTGCAATTGCGTGATGAATTGAATCCCTGTGCGTGCTAGTTTAAAACATTCAACAGTTATCCTTCCAGCTGTGCACAGGAAATCAGGGTGGAAAAAGCCCGAGTTGGGGGACAGAGGCCCAGTGAGTGGGAGATTCTTGCATCACCGCAAGGGTTGCTGAAACTCCACCCAAACATCACTCATTTAGGGCAGCGAGGCCAGGAGGTCATTTATTCCTCAATTTCCCATTCCTTTCCCCAGCTCACGTTCGATGCAATAGATTGGAAGGAATCAATTTTGCAGGAGGTGCGAGATATAGAGCACTCTTAGAAACAAGGCTGTCCATGTGGCAGATGCGATTCAATGTGAGCAAGTGTGAGGTGATGCACGTTGGGGCAAAAAACCCCAACTTCAAGTATAACCAAATGGGAACTGAGCTGGCGGTGACCGAACAAGAAAGAGAAGTTGGGGTTGTGGTGGAAAAGCTCGATGAAAATGTCCACCCAGTGTGCGGCCACTGTAAAGAAGGCAAACTCCATGATAGGCATTATAAGAAAAGTGATTGAGAATTATAGATTCATAGAATAGCAGAGTTGGAAGGGGCCTACAAGGCCATCGAGTCCAACCCCCTGCTCAATGCAGGAATCCACCCTAAAGCATCCCTGACAGATGGTTGTCCAGCTGCCTCTTGAAGGCCTCTAGGGTGGGAGAGCCCACAACCTCACCAGGCAACTGATTCCATTGTCGTACTGCTCTAACAGTCAGGAAGTTTTTCCTGATGTCCAGCTGGAATCTGGCTTCCTGTAACTTTAGCCCATTATTCTGTGTCCTGCACTCTGGGAGGATCAAGAAGAGATCCTGGCCCTCTTCTGTGTGACAACCTTTTAAGGATTTGAAGAGTGCTATCATGTCTCCCCTCAATCTTCTCTTCTCCAGGCTAAACATGCCCAGTTCTTTCAGTCTCTCTTCACAGGGCTTTGTTTCCAGACCCCTGATCATCCTGGTTGCCCTCCTCTGAACACGCTCCAGCTTGTCTGCATCCTTCTTGAATTGTGGAGCCCAGAACTGGACGCAATACTCTAGATGAGGCCTAACCAGGGCCAAATAGAGACGGCTAGTGTCGTACTGCCCTTATACAAATTAATGGTGCGACCACACTTAGAATACTGTGTGCAGTTCTGGTCACCACACCTAAAAAAGGGATATTATGGAGCTGGAAAAAGGGCAACTGAAACTATTAAAGGGCTGGAGCATCTCCCGTATGAGGGAAGGTTACTTCAACTGGGATTGTTCAGCTTGGAAAAAAGGAGGCTGAGGGGAGACATGATAGAGGTGTACAAAATCATGCATGGTGTGGAGAATGTGGACAGGGAGACATTTTCTCCCTCTCTCAAAATACTAGAACCCATGAAACTGATTGGTGAGAGATTCAGGACAGAGAAAAGGAAGGTCTTCTTCACACAACACATAGTTAAATTATGGAGCGCACTACTACAAGATGTAGTGATGGCCCCCAATCTGGATGGCTTCAAAAGGGGGTTGGATCAATTCCTGGAGGCAAAGGCTATCCATGGCTAGTACTAGCCCTGATGGTTGTGTGCTATCTCCAGTATTTGAGGCAGTAAGCCTGGGTGCACTAGTTGCTGGGGAACATGGGCGGGAGGGTGCTGTTGCACCATGTCCTGCTTGTTCATCCCTGGCTGATGGCTGGTGGGCCACTGTGTGAACAGAGTGCTGGACTAGATGGACCCTTGGTGTGATCCAGCAGGGCTCTTCTTATGTTCTCATAGCTACTTGTCATGAGGGCTAGAATCTACTTCCTGGATCAGAGACAGCGTACTGGGGGATACAAACAGGAAACTGCTGTTGTAGTCACGTCCTGCTTGTGGGTTTCCCATTGGGGCAGCTGGTTGGCCACAGTGCCCCTGTTCAGATGATATGCTAAGACACAGTGGTTAAGCGCTTTGAGCTAAACGTTATGTTATGTGAACCATTCCTAACCCCGGTGGCTACATAACCATGGTTTAAACACACTCAATACGCCTGTTCAGACGACACGCTAAGCCATGGTTAGGCCACTAACCCTTTTGCAGTAAATGGTTAGTGAGCATGTTTAAACTGTGGTTATGTAGCCATCATGGTTAGGAACGGTTCAGACGACCTACTAAGCCGTAATGTTTAGCTCAAAATGCTTAACCACCGTGGCTTAGCGTGACATCTGAACCAAGTCACTAACCATGCTCTGCAAAAGGGTTAGTGGCTTAACCACGGCTTAGTGTGTTGTCTGAACAGGCCCAGTGTGAACAGAACGCTGGACTAGACGGACCTTTGGTCTGATAAAGCGTGGTTTTCTTACATTCTTGTGGAGGAGCAGAGGCCTTGCACCACCACATCAAATCAAAGTGACACAGAAATGTGTCAACCACTCTCACAATACAGGAAATAGAATCAACCAAGTTTTTTGGCAGGAGTCTCACACCACAGACATAAAAGGGGAAGTACTCCTTCACACAGCGGCTCCACGCAGCTGCACAATGGCTAAGGACAGATGGCGTTAGAAGCGAATTAGACCAATTCATGGAAGGTCCAGCAATAGAATCATAGAATCATAGAATAGCAGAGTTGGAAGGGGCCTACAAGGCCATCGAGTCCAACCCCCTGCTCATTGTAGGAATCCACCCTAAAGCATAGAATCATAGAATAGCAGAGCTGGAAGGGGACTACAAGGCCATCAAGTCCAACCCCCTGCTTAATGCAGGAATCCACCCTAAAGCATCCCTGACAGATGGTTGTCCAGCTGCCTCTTGAAGGCCTCTAGTGTGGGAGAGCCCACAACCTCCCTAGGTAACTGATTCCATTGTCATACTGCTCTATTTATTTATTTATTTATTACATTTTTATACCGCCCAATAGCCGAAGCTCTCTGGGCGGTTCACAAAAATTAAAACCATCATAGAACAACCAACAAGTTAAAAACACAAATACAAAATACAATATAAAAAGCACAACCAGGATAAAACCACGCAGCAAAATTGATATAAGGTTAAAATACAGAGTTAAAACAGTATAATTTAAATTTAAGTTAAAATTAAGTGTTAAAATACTGAGTGAATAAAAAGGTCTTCAGCTGGCGACGAAAGGAGTACAGTGTAGGCGCCAGGCGGACCTCTCTGGGGAGCTCATTCCACAACCGGGGTGCCACAGCGGAGAAAGCCCTCCTCCTAGTAGCCACCTGCCTCACTTCTTTTGGCAGGGGCTCACGGAGAAGGGCCCCTGTAGATGATCTTAAGGTCCGGGTAGGTACATATGGGAGGAGGCGTTCCTTCAAATAACCTGGCCCCAAACCGTTTAGGGCTTTAAATGTCAATACCAGCACTTTACCAGCTCTAACAGTCAGGAGGTTTTTCCTGATCTCCAGCTGGACTCTGGCTTCCTTTAACTTGAGCCCGTTATTCCATGTCCTGCACTCTGGGAGGATCGAGAAGAGATCCTGGCCCTCCTCTGTGTGACATTTTAAGTATTTGAAGAGTGCTATCATGTCTCCCCTCAATCTTCTCTTCTCCAGGCTAAACATGCCCAGTTCTTTCAGTCTCTCTTCATAGGCCTTTGTTTCCAGACCCCTGATCATCCTGGTTGCCCTCCAATAGAAGGTTTTGGCCACTGTATTCACACACACACCCCGGTAAAAGATCTGTGAGATCACTTACATACAACATGCTTTTATTGAAATTCAGGGAGCTCTTAAGGCACGCTGACCAAGGCTGGTGGAAACTCATGCCTGGGGTCCCAATCCAGCCATGCCCCATTCCCTGGCCCTACTCTTTCCCCCCCGCCCCCCGATCACCAATTGTTTGGTGATTTCCCCAGCTTTGGCGCAGTTTTTTTCTCAGTTTTTGTTACTGGCAGAATGAGCTTTAAACTAAAATATACTTTGTGTGTGTGTGTGTGTGACTGTTTTTTGTTTTGTTTTGCCTTACTCCTTTTGCCTTTGCCCCCCGTCCACCACTTGATTGTGGCCCCAAGAACTTCTCTGAAATTGAATTCGGCCCAGAGGCTGAAAGACGTTTCCCCTTCCCTGAGCAAATGGAAGGGTTATAAGAACGTAAGAGGCGTCCTGAGGCTGGATCAGACCAAGGGTCCATCTAGTTCAGCACTCTGTTCACACAGTGGCCAACCAGCTGTTGACAGGAGACCCACAAGTAGGACACGGTGCAACAGCACCCTCCCACCCAGGTTCCCCAGCAACTGGTGTATGTAATAGGCTTTCTGCCTCTGATATAGCACATAGCCATCAGGGCCAGTAGCCATCGATAGCCTCCTCCTCCTCCAGGAATGTATCCAATCCCCTTTCAAAGCCATCCAAAGGGGTGGCCATCACTACATCCTGTGGTAGTGAGTTCCATAGTTTAAATATTTGCTGTGTGAAGAAGACCTTCCCTTGTTCTGTCCTGGACAAGGCTGGTGCTACCATAGAGGCCACTCAGGCGGCCGCCTAGAGCACCAAGCTAAGAGGGGCGCCGGGCACAGCGCAGCACTCATGCGCGTTGGCTGTGAGCCAGCCTGGGTGGGCAAGATGGCGCCCCACACCTGCCCAGCCGAAGTGAAGCCAGGGACGCGGGGGTGGGGGTGGGGGTGGGGCAGCTCTACGTTCGGACTTCTGGAACGCGCCCGGAAGAGAGAGAGAGAATGTATGGGTGAATGGGGTACTTGGGGTCTTTGAGTGAATGCATGTGTTCATGCGTGTGTTTGGAGTGAGTGATGCTGAGTGTGTGTGTGTGTGTGTGTGTGTGTGCGTGCGTGTGTGAGTTGGGGGGATGATTTGGAGATGTTATTCCTATTAAATAATTCATTTTAGACCCATAGACATTCCTTTCCAATTTGTTTGCTATACCGTTTTTCTTCGATTGTGAGACGCCATCGATTGTAAGACGCACACTAATTTCAGTACCACCAACAGAAAAAAAAGCTTTGATTCGAAGAATAATAATCGCACCCGCGATTCTAAGACGTGCCCCATTTTTAGAGATGTTTATATGGGGGGGGGAAGTGTGTCTTAGAATCGAAGAAATACGGTAATTGGCATGACATTTTTCTTGCACTTTAAAATAAATTTAGCAGTTTAAAGTTTTCTGCTTATTTTGTCCAGGAAACAGATGTTCTTAAAAATCAAAGTTGGCATTTTGGGGGGGCTGGGTGTGTGTGAAAGTAGCTCACCTTGCCTAGGGTGCAAAATAACCAGGCACCGGCCCTGGTCCTGGATCTCCCACCAGTCAGTTTAATGGGATGACCCCTGTTTGGGTTCTAGTATTATGGGAGAGGGAGGGAAATGTCTCCCTGTCCACCTTCTCCACACCATGCATGATTTCGTACATCTCTATCATGTCTCCCTTTATCCTCCTTTTTCCCCCCAAGCTAAACAATTTAAGATTATTTAAGATAAGGACTTTAAAAAAAAGGACCTACAACTCCCAGCATGGGTGTCTGGGCGAACGCTGGAAATCGCAGGGCTTTTTCTTCTTCTGCCTGAACATGCAATAGGATTGCCGGAACATGCAATAGAATTCCCAGTCGGGCCTTGACTGCCGAGGACCGCGCCCCGATCCTCTCCGGCCCTGCTTGCGCGGTTCCACGGCGCTTACTCCGAAGTCAGCCGGCGCTTCGCTTTAGGGCAAGATCCTGGGCACGTTTACTCAGGGATGCGCCCCACCCGCTGCGGGTTTCACTGCTAAAGAGGGTTGCGATGCTGGTGTAACGCGCGCCCCTATTCATTCCAATGGGTCTACTCTGAGTAAGGCTGAGGTTGGATTCCAAACCAAAGAACGTTTGCAGGGCATTGCAGCGCAAGTGATTTGCACGCTCGGAACAAGCCCTCCTTGCTCAGGGGCCGCTTCCCTTCTGCCCGCCGCAAATCCACACGCGCGCGTCCGTTTCTCTCCAGCACCGGGTTCCGCAGCCCACCGAAGGGCAGCGGCCTCGGCCGCGAGCCTGCGCAGGCGCGCGCTGGCACCCGCGTGGCATCGAGCCGTCGGCAAGGCCTTCGCCTCGGCCCCGCCCCTTAGCGACCTTGCGGCCAATGGGGACGCGGGGCAGGCGGCCGGAGCCGCGATGATCGACGTTGCCCGGGAGACCAATCCGCGCGCGGGCTCCGGCAGCGCCCCCTGGCCGCCGCGCCGCGCCGATGGAGAGGATTGGGGCGCCGGGGGGCTCCTCCCCCTCGGGTGGCCGCGGAGGCCCCGCCCAGCGCCGCGGCCCCGCCCCTCTGGCGCGGTCTCTTCACGGCGGCGGCGGCGCCTCCATTTTCTGCTCCTCCTCCTGGCCGAGCGCAAGCTGCTGCGGCCGCCCTCGACAGCCGCCGCCGCCCCTCCTGCAGCCGCCCCCGGCCCCGCAGCCGCCCCCGCGCCGCTGCAGCCGTCCCCCCGACGCCGCAGCCAGGCCCCGCAGCCCGGAGCCCCGGCCCTGCCCCAGCAGCCGACGCCGACGCCTCTTCGCCGACGCCATGAACGAGGAGTACGACGTGATCGTGCTGGGCACCGGCCTGACGGTGAGCGAGCGGGTGGCCGAGCCGAGGGAGGGAGGGAAGGAAAAGGGAGCGGCCGGGAGGAGAGGCGGGCGGAGAGGCAGGCAGGGCGAGGCGAGGCAAGGCGAGGCGAGCGGCGGCCTAGGAGGCCCCGGAAAGCAGCGGCCGGATGGCGTTTACCTCACAAGGCCGCCTTCCCTCCCGGCCGTTCTCGCCTACGCTGCGGCACCGTCTCGTCTCCCCTCCCCTCCCCCCCCACCGCAGCTCTCCCCTTTTCTATCCGCCTCCTCATCCCCTTCCCCTCCTCCCTCAACGCTCCGGGGTTCTTCCCCTCCCCAAAATCTTTTCTATCCGCCTCCTCATCCCCTTCCCCCCTCCCTCAACGCTCCGGGGTTCTTCCCCTCCCCAAAATCTTTTCCATTCGTCTCCTCATCCCCTTCCCCCCTCCCTCAACGCTCCGGGGTCTCTCCCCCCCTCCCCAAAATCTCCTCTGGGTGCCAACGGTCTGCCATAACCGCCAAATGTCACTCAAACCAAATTCCTTGCCCCCCCCCCCGGGCCCCATCCATCCGAGACATACAACTGGGGAGAGTCAAACACCAGTTTCGTTTTCTATTTTCCTCCTCCTCCCCCTACTTACCGTCCAATCCCCCCCAATTCCTCTGAACCATCTTATTCTCCATTAAGTGTTAATGCCCCCCAAACAACTCTCTCCCCCCCCCCCGCCGCACGTGCCTTGCAGACGTGTTGGACTGCAGCTCCCATCATGCGCAGCAGCCTTCTCTGAGGGTTGATCCTTTGGTGAGCAGGGAGTTGTACTTTGCCTTTGCCACTCAGCTTTCCCACTTAACACCCCCCCTTGTTTAACATCCTTTGCTCTATTTTGGGGGGGCAGCTTTTGTCTGCCGTAGGACAGCATCCACCCACCCAGTACACTGCTGATGTGCTGAGCTGCAGCTCCCATCAACCCCAGACAGCACATGTGTGGGGGTGAGCTGTTTTAAAGCATTCATTCCCCCCCCCTTTTTTTAAATTTTCGGCGTCATATCTTCCCTTGGAAATTGTGCCTGTCCTTTATACCCCCTCAAGTCTTGCTGCTCAAGGGTCAACTACTGTTACCTCCCATTCGATGCATTTCCTACACCCCCACCCTATTCTGTGCTGTTCTCCCTTTTCTCTAGGTACTGATTCGTCATACCAAGTGACACTCAAACCCAGTCTCTCCCCCACCCTTGCATCTCAGTAGTTGTTATTTGTTCTCATTTAATTTACATCCTGTCTTTCTCTCCAAAATTGGATTCAACGCCACTAGAAATATTAAAATTTTATTTATTTACAATATTTAGATACCGCTCCCCGTTCAAAATTTCGGAGCGGTGTACAAGATAAAATAAAAACAAAATAAAACACCCTAAGATAGGTTTTTAAAAGAAGCAAAATGAAAAGTGAACTGTGGCTGGTTATTAAGGAAAGGCTTCCTGGAACAATGACGGTTTCAGGAGGTGCCCAAAGGAATACAAAGTTGGTGCCTCCCTGACCTCTAGAGCCATCTGCGTTGGTTGTCACCACTACATCTTGTGCCTCAGAACCCCATAAGTTAACTAAACAATGTGTGAGGATGCATTTCCTTTTATCTGTCCTGAACCTTGCATCCTTCAGTGGGTACATCTGTCTAACTCTAGTCTGTTTATCTCACAACCTCGTTCTTGTCAGCAGTAGACCCTTCACCATCCCATTTTCCTCTTGCCAATTATGTGTCTCCCTTTTGTATGGACATTGTGTTGTCATCAGTACCTCCCTGACATAACAGCTCTCAGCACAAAGCTCCTGTCTCCTTCCTCGCACGTTTCTCCCCATACCCATTCCTATATCCTTACTTGGCAGTCTCTTCCCCCTTCAAGCATCACTCTGATTTATTGCCCCTTCCCTTTCCCGTTTACCTTATAGCCCTTGTTTCACCCCTCTCATATTCCTCTTGTCTGCCCTATTATCTTGGTTTATACTTCTTTGGTTACCCCAAATGACACTAATTCTCTCTCTCCCGCCCCCCCCATGTTTCCCTTTGGCTCACACCCCTTTCTTCTTGCCTTTCTACTTCTTCATTCTCCACCTTCATGGCACTGCTATTCCTTTTTTAGTACCTCTCCAAAGTCTCTTCCATCCTCCCTCCCATTTAACTTGGGTTTTACCCCTCTGTTCCTTACACACATTCTTTTTTTAAAAAAAAAATTATTTAAACATACACATTTACATCATCACAAAAAAAATAACATACTACATAATATTGAAATGTTGAATACATAATATCTTATCTAAATAACATAATCAAAATTAACATACAAGTGCACCCCCCACCTCGGGATCTCATTCCTGATTCCAAAATCTCATAACTAAATTCGTTATCAATTCCTTGATTTCCTTTTTACATTTTAAATCTTCAAATAGTGACAGTAATGCAACTTTTGGTGTTCGTTCTATCTTCATTTCCACAATTTCTTCAATCTCCAAAAACACCATCTTCCAAATTTTTTGAACATAGTTGCATTCCCACCACATATGTAAATAAGTTCCTTTACTCCCACATCCTCCAACAGTTTGCTGATTGCTGATTATTTATCTTATTCAATCTAACCGGAGTTAGGTACCACCTCCATATAATTTTAAAATAATTCTCTTTTATTCTTACTGACATATTTCTCAACACTCTTTGTTTCCATAGTCCCCCCCAGCCCTGTTGTCCTATTTGTACATTCAAATCTGTCTCCCAAACCATTTTGCCTGAATTATCCATCAACCCTTTCTCCACCAGTATTCTATATATTTCACTCATCAACCCTTTTAACACTGTTCTTTTCTCCCTATCATTTTCTTTCTTAACTATTAATTCCTCAAACTTTGTCAATTCTCTACAATCTCCGTTATCTCTTACCCACTTTTTAGTCCACTGTTCTAATTGCCAATAATTTAACCAAGTTAATTTTTTATCCTTCAGAACCTCTTCCATATCCTCTCTTGTGCTCATTCCTCTTAACCATTCCCTTAATTTCATTTTATTTTTTTCTATTAAAACTTTACTTAATCTACTCTTTAATTCCTCCGGGAAATTCTTTAACATTATTACCGGTGACAAAGGGGAGCCGCTTGGAAGCAGCTCCCCTTTATATTTACTCCAAATTTCCCAGTGAGACCTCAAAAGCGGGTTATCTATACTTTCTACCCATTTTTTTTCCCTTCCCTAAAAAAAACATTTTCCAAATTAATCTCTATATTACTTGTAGTTTTATCCTCCATCCAATCTAATTCTCCTATTCCTGTAATTACATACATTCTGTGTCTTCCTCATCATTCCCTGCGCTCATGTCACTATTTTTCTGCGTTTTGCCCGAATCTGTCCGGAAAGGCTTCCCGATGTCCCATTCCCTTCCTCATGTTTGTCACTTTCTTTTAACTTATTCTCCATCTTGCCCCATTTTCTCTGGCTCACTTATAACTAAATACATTCTTTCTTTGTTGTAGACTCTCACCCATTCAGAAAGATCAAAGGGAGCCCCCCCCCCCACTCCAGAATTCCCCTTTCAACCCCTTCCTTGGCAAAGTACTGAGTGGATTCCCAGTAAAAAAAAAAGTCCAACATCTTCCCTTTGCCCTGTATTGGTGTGACAAGAGCACTTTGTCCTTCTCCCTTAACTTTTCTTTTATCTTAATTGATAACACTTGTATCCTGCATTTCATCCAGGGCAGCATACATGGCATTATTGTACTTAGCAACTCTGAGGGAGTTAGGCTGGAAAGAAGCGATTAGCTACTTTGGGCTACTTGTATAAGATAAAAGTGAGTTACAGATTTGAATCTGGACATCCTGCATACAAAATCTAATCTTCCTTATTAAACAGTACCTGCTACATTTATTTATTTATTTTATTTTTTATTTTATTTATTTAAGGATTTTTATGCCGCCATTCAGCCAAAAAAGGCTCTCATGGCGGCTTACAAAAGTATTTCTTGACAGTCCCTGCCCACAGGCTTACAATCTAAAAGACATGACACAAAAGGAAAGGGGATTGGGAGGGAGGAGGAGGGAAAGGAAAGCAAATTCAGGCACTACAATCTTAGTTGGAAAGTTCAGCAGTTACAGGTGACAGCAGGAGGGAGGGGTGCTCTCAGCTGGAGCTGGACCCAGGCACGGTGGAGAGGTGCCTGGCTGCTGCTTCCTCCCTCACTGGTGGCCTCTCCAGAGACAGTTGGTAGCAGGAGAGAGGGGGCTCTGAACTGGAGCTGGACCCAGGCACGGTGGAGAGGTGCCTAGCTGCTGCTTCCTCCCTCACTGGTGGCCTCTGCAGAGACAGTTGGTAGCAGGAGGGAGGGGGCTCTCAGCTGGAACTGGACCCAGGCATGGTGGAGAGGTGCCTGGCTGCTGCTTCCTCCCTCACTGGTGGCCTCTCCAGAGACAGTTGGTAGCAGGAGGGAGGGCGCTTTGAGCTGGAGCTGGACCCAGGCACGGTGGAGAGGTGCCTGGCTGCTGCTTCCTCCCTCACTGGTGGCCTCTGCAGAGACAGTTGGTAGCAGGAGGGAGGGGGCTCTCAGCTGGAGCTGGACCCAGGCACGGTGGAGAGGTGCCTGGCTGCTGCTTCCTCCCTCAGTGGCTTACATTACACTGGCTCTTATTCAGCCACCCTTCTTCCCTGTTTAAATGTCTCATCACCCTCACATCCTGGGTCTGCATGCCATACATCTCTGTCTCTCCCTCCCTGAGCCTGTTCAGGAATTGCACACGCATCCGTCTCTCCTGTCAAACATGCCTCATATTTCATAGAATCATAGAATAGCAGAGTTGGAAGGGGGCTACAAGTCCATCGAGTCCAACCCCCTGCTCAATGCAGGAATCCACCCTAAAGCATCCCTGGCAGATGGTTGTCCAGCTGCCTCTCTAAACTTGAATGTAGTTTCTGTTGGTACTTGGTACATCTCAGATTTTTACACTTTTCATTGTGTTCAAAGCTTCTTGCTGTGTTCCAAAGTCTTGTGCTCAACCCTCTTTTGTCAGAATATTTCTTCCCTTATCTTTGCTTCTCCACCCTCCTACCTCATTTCCAGTGGTGTGTCTTACCTGTAGCTGCAACCACTTGTCATCACTCTAGTGTCCGTTCACAGCCCCCCCCCCCATCTCCTATTCTCTCATCATGTGCCATCTCTTTATACATCACTGATCTCTTAACTAATATATTTGGTGCTTATATACAGGCCACTCTTTCCATTCCTGTCAAAACTAAATCCTGTGTACTACTGTTTATTCTTACACCTTGTTCCTCTATTTGTCTTGTCAATAGTGCACCTTTCAACACCGATGTATTTACTTATAACGTACATTCTGCGCACTTGGTCTTCCTAAAAGCAATACATCCTTTTTTGTCTCAATACCATTTCGCCTTTGCTGCCCCCCCCCCCCCCCCGTCACATCCGTCTAAGTCCTTTGCTTTATGTCACTGATCTTGCCCATTTACAGCTTCCCCCTTTATATACCACTAGAATCACCCTGCAGCCCTGCTCCACCCTTTCCTGTAGTTAGTTGGCTTGGGAGAATGGTTTTTCATTTTCATTAACCCTTGTCCAAAATGCTCTTGCCATCAACGAAGCTCCTATTGCAAACTGTTCTATTTGCACATATTTGAAAATGACAGAAAAGGCAGGTTTAAATGTGGGCAGGGGAATCAAAAGCATTGGTCAAATATTGACTCTCGGCTTTCTGCTGCTCATTTCGGTTATTCTCTTAAAATCATAGAATAGTAGAGTTGGAAGGGGGCTTGTTTACATTGCTATAATCTCAAGTTGTCATTATCTCTCTGCTTTGGTGCCCTGGCTGTGGAAGGAGGTCAGTGGTCAACTTCTTTTCATAAAAGTGTGTTTGAGCTGGATTATCTTCTGTGTTTGAGATGGCTTGATACATAAAATCACTTCCTGAGGAGGCTTCAGGAAGTTGATTTGTTGCAAAACAATAAAGGCTAATTGTCTTTAGCGATTTAATACTGATCCCCAGAAGATGGATTATAGCTGGCATGGATCTTCCCTTTCACCCTTGTTTTGGAGGTAGATGAATCTGTAGGAATACTGTAGCTTTTATGATCTGTAACAGCCTGCAGGCGGCAAGGAAAACGCTATATAAGGCAGATGCATGTATAAATGGTGGCAGTCATGGTGAAAAGACCAGTCACCTGATCTTTTACAGCCCTATGTGTCTTCTGCTCATAAAATGGCTTATTTCACTCCTCTACTGAAACTTAACCGATTTCAGTGCTTATAGTAAAGAACAGGTCTGAATAAATGACGGGTGGCAAGTCCTAGGAAGAGAGGAGGCATTGTTTCTTTCAGAGCTCTGGGAGAAATAAATATGGCTCTAAATGAATGCACTCTTCCTGCAATTGTTGAAGCCTGCTCTTTCCTGCCTTTGTTTTCTAAGCTTTGTTCATTTGGATGGATAGAGCAGCTCTTTCTGCATTTCATCTGTGAAGCATGCTTTGCATTCCTCCCTGACTTTGGGGGCCCTTGGGTATAATTCTGCTAATAGCTGTGTGCATTTCCAGCATCTTAGTTCTACTGTGGCTAGCAGTTGGGTGTCATAGTGAAGGTCATTAGTAACTAATGGAGTCTGCTCAGGTCCAGATTAGACCATACTCAAGCATATGGTTGCATAGGCATTTGCTTTGCTATGTGCATTAACGCAGATCTGTTGTCCAGAGAAGAAATGGACAGTACACACAGAAAGCTAAGACGCTGCCATTCATTACTTAGTATGAGCAGCTGTCCAATGTAAGCATGTCCCAGAAGTGAAGATAATAAATTTTCTCATGCTCATGTGCATGTTGAACTGAATTATTTGACCTCTTAGGACATACTTGCCTTCCTCTCTGTCGTCTAAGGAAATGCTGTGACTGAAACGTGAATGTCATAATTCCAGCAGGTAAAACTCTTCTTGCATGTTCTTCTCTACTCAGAGGATTAATTGCCATAAGCTTATTGTCCCTTGCCTGGCAGGGCTTGCCTTTGAGGCTTTGGACCAGGGTTGAAAGACTCCAGGGTTTTGATAAATATAAACGCCACAGACAAAATAGCTTTCCTTGTCCAGAATTTAGAGATAAGCAAAGTAACAGAGGCTGCCACCTTTGAACCTGTTAACGCAGTAAAAAAAGGAATCATGTTTAATTAGGTTGTGTACATATACAAGGAGTCTTGTATAATCAGACTGGGATTTCCTACATCTGGGCTGCTATTGTTAGCAAACCTGGAATCGTCTCATGTTCCATCTGTGAAAACGGATAACACTTGTGGCAATATGCACTTCGGATCTGTTTTTTTAATATATAGGGGAAATGATCTGTGGAATGGGGGAGCAGGCTTGACTTCCAGGCTGCCCGCTAGATCCAGTTTGATGGTTCTACCTTGGAGATTGATGAATCAGCATTGTTTTCTAAGGTCTCAGGGATTTTCCTGAACGTTTCACTGGCGGTTCTCCCAAAGCCCTGCTCTCCTCCTGGAATGACAGGGTGATTTATTTATTTATTTAATTTATATACCGCCCCATAGCTGAAGCTCTCTGGGCGGTTTACAAAAGTTAATTATACATTGGCTGAGTTCGGATGACACACTAACCCAGCCTTCCTCAACCTGGGGCGCTCCAGATGTGTTGGACTACAACTCCCAGAATGCCCCAGCCAGCAGCTGGCTGGGGCATTCTGGGAGATGCAGTCCAACACATCTGGAGCGCCCCAGGTTGAGGAAGGCTTCACTAAGCCATCAATATGCCAGCTCCCAAATGACCTTCACTCACTCAGAGTCATGTCAGCTCTGTTATTTTGAGGAGCTGAGGGATAAAAGGAGTGATCCCTCCCCAGTCCTGCAACCCATCCTCAAAAAATAGCCCCCTTCCCCACTGCAAGCAGGCTTTTTAAAAGCCTCCACTGGTATCAGTGGAAGCATTTTAAAAGCATAATTGCAGGGTGGGGGCATGCTCAGGAAGGAGGAATATGTATGAGTGTATGAATGAAGTCTGGGTAATCATGTTGGCCATGTACCAGCAGTATGGTCACCCTGCCTATTGCTGGCATGCAGGCCTGGACATGCTTGTCTGGAGTTAATTCAGGCCGGGAAAAGGTTCCCTATCACTGGATTTAAGGCCTCCTTTGTGTAGCCCTGGTATACAATATTTATTCATTATTGCATTTATATCCTGCCTTTTTTCCTCCAAGGAACCCAAGATGGCACACACAACCCTCTTCCTCTCCAATTTATCCTCACAACAACCCTGTGAGGTAGGTTGGGCTGAGAGTCTGTGACCGGCCCAAAGTCACCCAGTGAATTTCCCTGGCTGAGTGGGAACTAGAACCCGGATCTCCCAACTCCCAGACCAGCACTTTAGCCACTACACCACACTGGCTTGAACCCTCAAAGTCCCACTATGACCATTTTGCAGGACATGTATGAGGATCAAGTTGCTCATATATGTGTCTGCCTAGATGCCATTGTTGTGACAATCAGAGATGGATGGGAATACTGCATTGTCTAGTCATGTTAGGGATATGTTTCAGCTTGCACAATGTAGACAAACAGCTTGGAGGATTGAGACCTACCTCCTCATCTCTGTACCCTTTCCCATCTTGGCTTCTGAAATGGTGCTAAAAGCCTCCTTAAGGTATGCTGTAATCCCCACTGCTTTTATTTATTTATTACATTTATATACCGCCCCATAGCTGAAGCTCTCTGGGCGGTTTACAAAAGTTAAAGACATCTTGGATCCCAGTATCTAATTTGCCGTTCTTAGGCAAGGTGTTGAAGAATATGGTGCCTTCTCAGCTCCAGGTATTGTTGGATGATACTGGCTATTTAAATCCATTCCAATCCAGTTTTATGGGATAAATTGCCTTGCTACCATGTTGGGGAATGGACATGGGGAGTATACCATCGATCATGGTATTCTTCTGGACTGTTTGTCTGGGCTGGATATACGAGGCATTGCATTCCTCAAAGAAGAATTGAACCAGTTTTAGAAGGTGGTATTTGAGGCTCTGTTCCACCCCATTACCATTGGCCTATAGGGTGCTGTCATGGTCCCAGATGTCATGCTGCCACTGGAGTCCTCTTCAGAGGAGGAGCCAGAACCATCAGAGCCAGTTGGCCCCTCAGAAGTCTCAGAAGTCCTTGGCACTAGCCAAGATGATCCAGGACCTTCTGGGGAGAGGCCTTTGAATCTGCTTGTTAGAGAAGCCGAGAGTTCAGCTTCGGAGGCAGAGGAAAGTGCTGCATCACCTCCTTCCCCTAAGAATGCAGGTGCTTTAAAGTCCATGAGAAGATGATTGCCAGGTGAAGGAGTGCTCTCCTACTAAAGAAGAATACTTATGTGTTGGGCCCTCTTTTTCCTAAAGCTTTTAAAACTTGATGTTGTGCAGACTTCTACTGTTACTTTCTACTGTTAGTTTTACCCTACCCTGTGCCTGCTTACCCTACCCTGTACCTGTTTACATTCTCTTCCCCTCCTTATTGTTTTACTATGATTTTATTAGATTGTAAGCCTATGCGGCAGGGTCTTGCTATTTACTGTTTTACTCTGTACAGCACCATGTACACTGATGGTGCTATATAAATTAATAATAATAATAATAATAATAATAATAATAATAATAGGACATCTGTCGAGTCTTTGACAAGAAGCAGTTGAGTACTGGATGGGGATCTAGTAGCTTTAGCTATATCGGTTCTCACTGGTAACATGAGAGCTGCTGGAAACGGTGTCCCTGCCAGCTCCATTATCTGCCTAGCCCCGTGATGGATGTTCTGTGCTACTGACCCTTGGACTGTTGCTTGACCCTGCTTCTGTATCAAGTAATGTACCTGACTGATTTACTGTGCTTGACCTTCTGCTTGTTACTTGTCCACTCCTGATGCCTGATCCTTGTTGTTTGACTGACTGTGTTCTGACTGCTGCCTGGATTTTTGACCACTCCTGCCTTAGCCTTAACCTGTCTGCTTAACCATCAGCTTGCCATACTGATTATTCTATTGCCTAGCTCTCTATATGTGCTTGCAAAGAGCCAGGACTCAGTGTAGAGCAGGACAGGTCCCCATACATTTTCATCTTGCTTCCAGTGCTTTGTAACATCTGCATGAAACCGCTGAAGTAATCCACAGGTTTGGGCTGGTGTGTTACCAGTATGCAGATGATACTTGGATCTACTTCTTTGTTCCATGTACTTGTCCCAGGGAGACTGTGGAAGTCTTGAATCAGCGTAATAAGAACTTCAGAGCCATGCTAGATCAGGCCAAGGGTCCATCAAGGTCAGCATTGTGTTCGCACTGTGGCCAACCAGCTACCCACGGGAAACCGACAAGCAGGACATGAGTGCAAAGCAACTTCCTGCCTGTGTTCCCCAGCAACTGGTGTATATAGGCACACTGCCCCTGATATAGGAGGTAGCAGATAGCCATCAGGACTACTAGCCATTGATAGTCCATGAATTGGTTCGTTACTCTTTTTAAAGCCATTTGGTGGCCATCATTGCATCTTGTGGAAGTGTGAAGAAATGTCTAGAAGCAATTTGGGAGTGGGCGGGGGAAACAAGCTGAGGCTTAATCCAGACAAGATGGAGGTGTTGTGGAAAGGGAAACAGACTATTCTGGATGGAGGCTCTGGTCTTGCATAGGGTTGCACTACATGCAATTTGGGACTTCTCCTAGACTCTGCACTAAATGGGGAAGCTCAGGAGGTGGCAGTCGCTAAACATGCTTTCTAGCTGTGAAGCCATGGAATAAAAAATTAATTTTCGGGGGTGTGTGGGGGGGGAGAATCGGACATTTTGAGAAAATTGGAAAAATAAGCATTTTTAGCACTCTGTAAAGCAAAAAACAACTCTAAATCCAGTCTTCCCCAACCTGGTGCCTTCCAGATGTTTTGTCTTCAGCTCCCAACAGGCACAGGTGGCATGGTCAAAAATTAGGAATGCTGGGAGTTGTAGTCTAAAACATCTGGAGGGCACCAGGTTTGGGAAGGCTGCTTTAAGTACATAAACAATATTATGTATAACTTGGTTTGCTCTTAAAATTATCATTTAAAACTAAACTTTATCAGTAAATTCGTAATTGTTTGAATAAACAATACTTTTTTTATGAGCAAACAAAGTTATACATACAATGTTTTAGGTTCCTATATTTGACCAGAGGCAACTTTAGAAAGTAGTCCCTGAAATATCTGAACCAACCTAGAAGCCAGAAGAAGCAATAAGAATCAGGAACAGTGGTGTACAGCTTCTCTTCCTGTTTATAACGGAGTTTAGGGAAATTTCTAAACCTATTCCTGTTTGTGGGGTGGAGTTTAGGGAAATCTGATTTGAAGGAAAAGCTATTGAAATATTTAGCAACCATATTTAAGAAACTTTAAGCAATCTCAACCTATTGTTTGATGAGTAACATTTTATTTTTGTTTGCAAATAATTTCCATTAATAAACATCATTTTTGTTCAGTTTGAATGGTTGTTTCTAATGGTGGTATCAATTCCTCCACCATAGGAACCAGGCTACTGAGTTTCTTTTAGGTAGAGCATAGCAGCAGCTAGAGGTTTTATAGTTGAGGCAGCATTCCCTAGCGGTGAGATCTAATTGGGAACTTTATTAAGCCTAGAGTTTAATACACTTACCAGGCTCGAACCATTTTACTCAAAACAGCAAGCATGCTGGCATCCTCTAGTAAGCATGACAATGTCCAGAATTCCTCACAAACGGCAATTAATTCCTTCACCTTGAAATAATTTCTGCAAACCCCAAACTTGCAAGTCAGTTTAATCTGTGACGCGTTTTATGTAACATTGCTACTGAAGTCTCCATCTGTTTTAGGCATCAAGTGAAGCAAGGGCTGCCGTTTGATGTAGTCAAACTGTTGCTACTGGGAGTGGCACGAAAACTGTTGGGAGTCACCCACTTTCTCTAGCACACAAGAAAAGGCATTCCAGCATAACTCACTCGTGAACAAAGTCATCTTATTTCAGTCTTTAAAACTGTAACCAAGTATAAGTGATGCCTAGAGATCTAGTATCACTCAAAGCTCCTCCTGGGCTATAAAGATGTTATCCCTAGCTTAATAGCTCACACTCCTTCTGCCCAGCAAAGATTCCTGAATAGAACTTTCGAACAGTAACAATGCATTTCCACTTTCAATATCAGCAATACTTCCTTACAGTCTTCAAAAAGAGCCCTTAAGAACATTAATCCTATGCATTTTCAGAAAGAAAAAGGTCCTACAACTCCCAGCATCCCCAGCCAACATGACTAGCTGGGGAATGCTGGGAATTGTAGCATTTCTTTTCTGTCTAAACATACATAGGTTTGCGCCCTTACTAGCCTTTATTAGGACCTTCCTTAGGAATTTGCCTACCGATTTCATCCAGCGCAGCAGAAATCCCACACTTATTTCTTCCTTCAGTAATTTTCAATGAAGCCAAGTCTACAATGGTTGAGAACATATGCAATACTCTGAGAATCTTTACATTCCTATCAAGAGACAAAGTTTGAATCCCAAATCATATGCAGACTTAATGAGCTATTCAAAACAGAATTTGATTAAGGGAACGCTTATCAAATTTGCAGATGACACAAAATTGGGTGGGATAGCTAATACCCTGGAAGACAGAAACAAACTTCAAAGTGATCTTGATAGGCTGGAGTGCTGGGCTGAAAACAACAGGATGAAATTTAATAGGGATAAATGCCAAGTTCTACATTTAGGAAATAGAAACCAAATGCACAGTTACAAGATGGGGGATACTTGGCTCAGCAATACTACAAACGAGAAGGATCTTGGAACTGTTGTGGATCGCAAGCTGAATAGGAGCCAACAGTGCGATAGGGCTGCAAGAAAGGCCAATGCTATTTTGGGCTGCATTAATAGAAGTATAGCTTCCAAATCACGTGAGGTACTGGTTCCTCTCTATTCGGCCCTGGTTAGGCCTCATCTAGAGTATTGCATCCAGTTCTGCGCTCCACAATTCAAGAAGGACGCAGACAAGCTGGAGCGTGTTCAGAGGAGGGCAACCAAGATGATCAGGGGTCTGGAAGCAAAGCCCTATGAAGAGAGATGGAAAGAACTGGGCATGTTTAGCCTGGAAAAGAGAAGATTGAGGGGAGACATAGCACTCCTCAAATCCTTAAAAGGTTGTCACACAGAGGAGGGCCAGGATCTCTTCTTGATCCTCCCAGAGTACAGGACACGGAATAACGGGCTCAAGTTAAAGCCAGATTCCAGCTGGACATCAGGAAAAACTTCCTGATTGTTAGAGCAGTACGACAATGGAACTAGTGACCTAGAGAGGTGGTGGGCTCTCCCACATTAGAGGCCTTCAAGAGGCAGCTGGACAACCATCTGTCAGGGATGCTTTAGGGTGGATTTCTGCATTGAGCAGGGGATTCGACTCGATGGCCTTGTAGGCCCCTTCCAACTGCTATTCTATGAGTCTATGAATTGCCAAGGAGGAACTAGGCACTGATTGGAGACCACTGTTACATCACCCTCCACAACCATCAGGTTTGAAGCTGAGATGACTTCCAGTCCAGTTACATCTCTACCTGAAGTAAGCAGCACGGAGTTCAAACTTATTCCAAGTGTGCATAAGTTTCAAATTCAAATACAAGGACTTTGGCCTCACTGAATGACCTTGTGCAAATAATCTGCATGTGCTGCCCCCCCCCAACAATCTGTTCAACCATTTATTTATTTATTACGTTTTTATACCGCCCAATAGCCGAAGCTATCTGGGCGGTTCACAAAAATTAAAACCATTAAGAACATAAAACATCCAACACTATCACTGTTTTTCACTATCTTAAGAAAGATAGTGATAAATAATAAATAAAATGAATTGGCAGAGCATCAATAGACAAAAATATAATAAAAGCTCTCTACACTTAAGTATGTAGAAAGGCCTTTTAACTGGGGTGTAGAGAACAGGGTTAGATTATTTCACAAAAATCAGATTTCAGTGCCTTCTGTTTGAAATGCAATTTGTTAGAAGAACTAAGCATAGACTAGGTCAGTATCCTAGGTGCCCATTTTACAGGCAAAGCCAACAGGCCTGTGTATTTTAAAGCCATGGAGAGGGTCAGCTGAAAACTCCAATGTACATTATTAGAAATATGTAGTATGCCACCATTAAAGAAAAACACTCTCAAGATGGCTTCCAAAGCTTAATATAACCACACATTTATTTATTTATTTATTTATTTATTACATTTTTATACCGCCCAATAGCCGAAGCTCTCTGGGCGGTTCACAAAAGTTAAAACCATAATAAAACAACCAACATGTTAAAAGCACAATTACAAAATACAGTATCAAAAGCACAACCAGGATAAAACCACGCAACAAAATTGATATAAGATTAAAATACAGAGTTAGAACAGTAAAATTTAAATTTAAGTTAAAATTAAGTGTTAAAATATTGAGAGAATAAAAAGGTCTTCAGCTGGCGACGAAAGGAGTACAGTGTAGGCGCCAGGCAGACCTCTCTGGGGAGCTCATTCCACAACCGGGGTGCCACAGCGGAGAAAGCCCTCCTTCTAGTAGCCACCTGCCTCACTTCCTTCGGCAGGGGCTCACGGAGAAGGGCCCCTGAAGATGATCTTAAGGTCCGGGCAGGTACATATGAGAGGAGGCGTTCCTTCAAATAACCTGGCCCCAAACCGTTTAGGGCTTCAAATGTCAATACCAGCACTTTGAATCGGGCCTGGACCTGGACTGGCAGCCAATGAAGTTGTAAAAGGAAGTCACATCACAACAAAACATTAAACTATACACAGAAATCAAATTAAGGCCATGGAAAACTAAAACATATTATTCAAAATTTACAAATTTTGTAATTTTTGAGTAGTATGTTTTAGTTTTCCACTGCCTTAATTTGATTTCTGTGTATAGTTTAATGTTTTGTTGTGATGTGTGGTTATATTAAGTTTTGGAAGCTAAGTTGTATTCTGTTGACCTGATTATTTTTGTGCCCTAACCGTTAAGTTATTTCTTAGCTAGAGCAGCAGACACCTAGCTACATTTCTACATATGTAGGATTTGGAGGAGGGTTACTAATACATTGATCCTGTGTTACAGATTAGTTCAGTAGTTTACCGGTCAGTCTTTTCTTCACACTGGCAAGTTGGTTGTCTGAAGTGCAAGCAAACAATCTTCTAGTGGTTTAACAACAATGTTGTGTTTATCTAATGGTCTTGATCTAGACAGAGCTCTATCATTAGTTGATGGATCCAACCCTTTCTCAGCAAAACTGTCCTAGACATGATGTCTGGCTTACAATGAACAAATGGGACTTGAATGGTGTCTTCTCTGGCAGAAGAGGCCAGGAGAACTTGTGGATACTTCTTGACAGCTACTGTCATGTCTTGCCCAGCTGGTCTTCCAGTGATGGTTTTTGTTGATTTCTTATGAGCAAGCTGTTATGCGTTGGACTTGTAATTACTGGAGGACAAGGATAGCATAACATTTCATAGATTTAAGCTAGTGGGATAGTACAGTTCATTAGAATATTTAACTCTGCAGAGCTAGAGATGTGTAGGCAGCTCTAGTCTTTGATTACACAAGCGATGGCTTAAACTTTCCTGGGCAAAATCCAAAAACACTTCTACTTTTAACTGGAAACTTCTCGGCCTATGTGTTGGTCACAAGTTTCTTCTGGACCCATGCAAGTTATTTCCAAAGGTTCGTTACATACTCCTGGTTTGGACAGTTATGGAGGTAAAAGAAGCCATCGCGGCGTCTCTCCCAGTGTGTGCCTGTTGTTTGCATAATTACCCACGCTGCAGCTTGTGCTGGTGTGTCATCCAAACTGGACATGCCATGCGATGGCAGTAGCTTCGTACCCACGCTACAACTGACAACTTGCAGAAGGGCTTGTAGGGTAGGTACAAAGCCATCCTCGCCATATGCTGAGTTCACATGACACGCCATCCCATGCTGCAGCTTGGGTAATTATGCAAACACTAGGTGCATGCACGCGGAGTCAGGGGGAGAATCATAGAATCATAGAATAGCAGAGTTGGAAGGGGCCTACAAGGCCATCGAGTCCAACCCCCTGCTCAATGCAGGAATCCACCCTAAAGCATCCCTGACAGATGGTTGTCCAGCTGCCTCTTGAAGGCCTCTAGTGTGGGAGAGCCCACAACCTCCCTAGGTAACTGATTCCATTGTCGTACTGCTCTAACAGTCAGGAAGTTTTTCCTGATGTCCAGCTGGAATCTGGTTTCCTTTAACTTGAGCCCGTTATTCCGTGTCCTGCACTCTGGGAGGATCGAGAAGAGATCCTGGCCCTCCTCTGTGTGACAACCTTTTAAGTATTTGAAGATTCCTGCATTGAGCAGGGGGTTGGACTCGATGGCTTTGTAGGCCCCTTCCAACTCTGCTATTTTGTGATCCAGTAGACCCTTCTTGGCATCTCTTCAGTTTGCAGCCTTTCTGAACCAAGCAGAAGAAATGGGATCAAGTGATAGAAATTAGGGTGCTACATTAAGCTGTAGATATGTTTGGGACAGCCGACAGTTGATCTTTGATTAAATCTAGATTTTCAAGTTTTTTAGACTGGGCACTGAACCAACCAAGAAAATGTAGGCAGGAACTTGCTTGCCTGTTGTTCGCCAGCAGCACTGAATGACTCTGCTGCATTTAACCTTTGATGTGCTGACTCAAAAATCTTTTGGTATAGACGATGGGATGATCAGTCTAGGTTGCTCATAGGCTTACATTCTTCAGTTAATACTAAAAGAAACTTCGAGCAGGACTAAGTGCAAAGGTCAGAATGGAGCCAGATGCACTGCCAATCCTGTATTCTTTTGCATTAGGCTTTCAAAAAATGGGATGTCATCGGTAGAGAATATAATACCGTACTTTTTGGCTAAGTTGCCTCCCCGAACAGCTTACAATTAAACACACACACACACATACTCTATAATTAATGATATATTGGTCTGGAGGGGCAGTCTTTTCTGGCCATCGGTGATACAGTCCAGGTTCTAGGCTCCTTCCAGAGGAAGGGAAGAATACGAGTTGCAAGTGGACTTGTCAATAATAACACTGTCAGCCCACAAACAGCCCCCTCATTGATCTGCAATATTCTCTGTCTCCTGGCAGCAAATTCGTGTTGGGAAAGCTGGGCGGCCAAAATCCTCGGAGTAGTGTAAGGATGGAGAGAAACCAGTGTTTATGCGTTGCTTGCCTTTCAGAAGTGCATATGCAGATTTGGCTGTGTGCTCTCTAGCTTCTCCTCTCACTGTGATCAGCCGGGCTTTCTGCTTGAGGCCAGGGAAAGCCGGAATTGAACTTGCAGTTTGCAGTTGCTGAAAGAAGTGGAAGTGGTTGGGTATGTGGCAGATTCGCTTTGCCTGCCCACCACAGAGCCACACCCCTGCTTTGGGCAGGCAGGCAGGCGAGTGTTTCAAAATCCTGGAACTTGATCTGGAATAGTTGAGCACCACGTCTGCCTTGGAAGCGGTTTCGTCAACAGAAATGTTCATCGAAAACAGTACATTTCTACTACTTGGTGTCAGTAAGGCCAAACTGTTCTCCCAGTTAGTCAACTCACGTCTTAGTTGCAATAAATTTCACATAGAGCATTAAAACAATTCAAGCTAGCTCTGGACCTGCCTAAAGTGAACACATTTCTACTCCCTGCTCAGGTTACTAGTGCTGCAGTTTTTTTGCTTGCATATCAGGAAGTTCTGAGCTTTTAGTCTTTTAATTGGCTCTTTATGCTATTTTATAGGAAGTAGCTGTTGCAGGATAACAACTTGATACAGGTTTGCTACAGGAAGTTAATGAATAACACCTGCCATTTCCCTGATGCTCATATCCTTGCATCGATTTTCTGTTGCTGTAAAATAGTGGCGGTGCAAGGTGTGGCGTGCAGGTTGCCTCTTATTTATTTATTTATTACATTTTTTATACCGCCCAATAACCGAAGCTCTCTGGGCGGTTCACAAAAATTAAAGCCATAATAAAACAACCAACAGGTTAAAAGCACAAATACAAAACACAGTATAAAAAGCACAGCCAGGATAAAAACCACGCAGCAAAATTGATATAAAATTAAAATACAGAGTTAGAACAGTAAAATTAAAGTTAAAATTAAGTGGTAAAATACTGAGAATAAAAAGGTCTTCAGCTGGCAACGAAAGTACAGTGTAGGCGCCAGGCGGACCTCTCTGGGGAGCTCGTTCCACAGCCGGGGTGCCACAGCAGAGAAAGCCCTCCTCCTAGTAGCCACCTGCCTCACTTCCTTTGGCAGGGGCTCACGGAGAAGGGCCCCTGTGGATGATCTTAAGGTCCGGGCAGGTACATATGGGAGGAGGCGTTCCTTCAAATAACTCTTCTGTCACTGTCTTGGTTTCAGTCAGCACAAGATGTATTTTCTCTGTCTCATTGGGAGTTGTTGCACATCTTGTTTAACGCTGTGTTATCTTTCTCATGCAGGAATGTATTCTCTCTGGCATTATGTCAGTGAATGGAAAGAAGGTCCTTCACATGGATCGCAATGCTTACTATGGAGGTGAAAGCGCATCTATTACCCCCCTGGAAGATGTGAGTACCTCCGGGCCTTGTGAATATTCAAGTTTGTTGTACTTCTCTGTTGGGTTTAGGAAGAAGTTATATAACACGTTGGTGTGTGGGGTGCTGCTATACTGTGCCTTCCCAAGGAGCTTTCCATTTAAAATAAGGTATGGGAGGCCACTGCAGGACGGGGAAGAAGATGGAGGCATGGGTAAACGGGGGATTAAAATAAACTCGGTTCTCTTGCAGAACAATTTGCCAAATAATTCATTCTCGAGAGAAGATGTATCCTACATAAATATAACTGTCATCATGCGTGTGTGTGCATGCGCGCAGACTGTACAAGAGAACAGGTCTCTATCCAGAGGTTTACAGTTTATAATTCAGTATTGGGGAGACACAGGAAGGGGAAGGAAGTGAAGAAGGGGGGAACAGAGAAGAACAGGCATTGTTGCCATTACGTGTACTATAAGCATAGTGATGGTAGGGCATAGACACTTAAGGTAGGGATGGGGAACCTCTGGCCTACAGATCCCCCTTGGACTTGTCCAGGAATCTCCACTGTTAGGATTCCTCTTAACACACCATTCCCCCTCCCAATCTGGAACAGTGCTCTGGGGAATGTATATCGTTATCTCCAGTCATAAATAGGAGATAACCAAGGGGTTGTGGTACCAGGGACACAGCTGGCGCTGGGAGGAGCTACTTTCTTTGTGCTGAGAGAGGCCCAGAGCTTCCTACACAGTGAAAGGCAAAAGTGAAGGGGAGGAAGGTTGATGTCAATGGGTAAGGCTCAGAGACCTAGAACTCTCCATGGCCAACCTGCATGGTCTAGTGCAGGACGCAGTAGAGATTAATAGGAAGAATAGATCTGTTTTAGCTGTTGTGGCTTGGGGCTGTTGTAGGTAAGAGTGGCCAGCCAGCAAGGGGCGGGGCGGGGCGGGGAGGGGAGGAATTTGGAATGACAGAGGCTAAGAAGATGGTAATGCCTTGGTGAGAGTTCTAGGGAGATCATATTTCTAAAATTTCAGAAGTTTGAAGTTGTTTTTATCCCCAATTATGACAGAGGGCTAGCTATGACACCTCACTTAAACTCTGGATGGCCGTGAACGAGCGGGAGCAAGCTGGCTCTCGGCTGCAAGATCGCTCCGACCGAGCTAAACAAACCATAGTTTGTTCTTGGGTTACAACTCTGGGTTGTCTGTACCCCAACAACCCAAAGTTCTCCGTTGAGACATCACGCCCAACAACCTGAGATGGGACATCTATCTCCACCCAGCTTCAGCGGAGGCAAATGAGCAGCAGCGAGAATGGGTTTGCTCGCTTGTTCCTGCTTCTCTCACAAGAACCCAGGATTTTTTTAAAAAAACACACAACTAAGTTGTTGTGATGTCCAAACTGGGTCAGTTGCTGTGTCTCCACTCCAGGTAGCTCATCTGATCTTTGATTAGAATGGTAAAAGGTGCCATCTGGAGTAAGACAGACTCTCGGGGTTTTCCATCTGGGGATTGAATAAGGGAGAGAGTTTACATTGAAATAGAAACAGGATAGGTTCCTGGCCAGGCTGGTTATTTGGAAGAGGTGTTGCGTTCTAACAAGTGATTTGGTAGGATGGAGGAGACTAGGTGGAGGAGATGGGGGGTGGGGGTGGAAACCACTGAGGAGGCATTGTGGGGACTTAGAAGGCTGGTGTGTGGCTTCTAAAACATTCTCATTATGTTGAGGCTGGAATAGAGCCTCCTTGTCCAAGTCCATTCTACCAGTTATAAAATAATCATGGGATTTACATTCGGCAATTACAGGATGCTTCTGTGTGAACCCTTGACTACCCTCCCTATGCCAGCAAGAGTAGACTTCTTTCAGATTGCCTCTTGGACTTGGCTTTGGTCCCAGTTCTCTCTCCTTCCCATCCCCAGAGACGCCTGCCACGTCTCATTCTTGCTCACTTGGTAACCAGTGCTTGTTTTGCATGCAGCACTTTAGGGCAGGATGGTGCATCTTACGCTTAGAATCACAGAGTAGTATTTAACTCAGTTACCTAGCTTGATTACATGTGGGATTTGTGGAAAGCTCTTGGAATGCATGGCCCCCATATCCCTAGCTAATGTCAGGTTACTCAAACTGTAATGGATTTATTATCAATCTGTATATAATACTGCAAAATGGCTGCTGAAAGGCTTATTTTCTGTAAGCCTTCAGTATCCTAAATAGGCAGATTTTCTCTGAGCCAGTCTAGCTTAATTGGTGGAATGAAGCTGTTTCTGGCTGTTACAGTCTGGTCCATCAGACTGCTTCTTCTCTTGTTTTAAAAGGTCTAAGACAGCCTTACCCAACCTGGTTTAGATGTCTTGGACTACAATTCCCAGCATGGGGAGTTGTCATCCAACACATCTCGAGAGAACCAGGTTAGGGAAGGCTGGTGGGGTGAAAGAGAAACCCAAACAAGAGGACTGTGATATCAGCTGCTTATTTGGTGCTTATGCTCAACCAGTTTGCACACCCCAGTGGCAGTTCCTGACAGGGATGAGTGCCGTGTGTGAGCCACTTCCAATTTTAATTAAGAACCCAGGTGAGTTTCTGGGCTTGGATGTCCCAAAAAAGCCAGGAACAGGGAGTTTCTTGTCTGTTGATCAGACTTGGAAATGGCGGGTGCGGTACTCGACCCTGGCAATTTCTGGGTTAAACAGCCCAGGAATTGCTGCTGTGATGTGTGAACTGGGTCACTATGTCAAATCAAATTTTGGTGCTAGATTTGCAATCTATTCTAAATCTGGCATGTGCTTTGGCAGACATATTTTCTATTTAAGGAATTTATACTAGGTTCTCTTGATAGGTTCCCAGGGTTGCATCTGGTAACAGTAATGAAGGGTTGGTACGTAGAACTTGGGCAGCAGGAACAAGGGGCTATGCTAAACTTGGGGCCTGTGGTATGGTTATTATTATTATTATTATTTATTTATATAGCACCATCAATGTACATGGTGCTGTACAGATAACACAGTAAATAGCAAGACCCTGCCGCATAGGTGCCACCTTGAGCTCCATTTTTTGGTGAAAAGGTGGGATATAAATTTAAATAAATAAATAAATAAATATTCTCCCCGAGTGCACGTCCTGATTTTTGTTAACAAGACATTGGGTTGAAGCAATTCGAACAGCCCTAGCTTTCACCGTTGATAGGTCCCTCGCTCCTTTCCCGTGAGCGTAACGCGTTCCTAATTGCACGACTCCTTGTTCTTAAAGTTGTACAAAAGGTTTAACCTGCCAGGATGTCCACCAGAGTCGATGGGCCGAGGAAGAGACTGGAACGTGGACCTGATTCCCAAATTCCTTATGGCTAATGGTGAGTGATTGCCTACCTTCTCCTGACCGAAATGAAACGGCCCGGGTTTCCCTCTTCTATATCTGAGTGGCTCAAATGCCTGGGAATGCTGTGCTCCTCTGCATGTCAGATGCAGCGCTCGCATCAGTGCCCTGTGTTTTCATTTGGCCCTTTCACTTTTTCAACAGTACCGGGATCCATTTAAGCTTAAGGAGCCAATACCAAGCTAGCTGTCCTCAGGATCGATGGCCGTAGCTCAAGTGTTTGCATAGCATCTGCTTAAAATGGCAGCGCCGCCTCGTGCGATCCGTAGATAGGAAGACAACTGCTTAATTTCAGCATCTTTCAAAGGGCTTCAGCAGCGTTATTCTAAGTGTTGCTAATTTGCATGGAAAGCTATCTGTTTAGCGCCTCCGTTTCTGCCGTTTACCATTCAATCCTGGCCAAAAGCCCAGAAAGCCCTTTGGTCCAGATCCAGGCACTGCAGGACTGGGGCTTGTCATTGTTCAATACAAGATATGCTGGGTTTGATACCTGGCTGCTGCGGAGGCTAACCCTGCCCAGGACGTTCAGTGAACCCCAAAGGTTACCAGGTGGCCTGCAGCCTGTATGATTCCCCCGTAATCGGTTCTAGCAGGACCAAAACAAGCCACTTTGCAGACACTTGCATGGGCTGAGTTTTATATGAATAAGGGCATGCTGGGAGCGTGATTTACCCTGTGCAAAATAAGTACCAGCAGTTAAATTTTCAATCTTGGGACGCTCTTAATTTTTTTCAAAAACCACGCTGGCAGTTTTGTAAGCCGTGCTAATACTATAAAGAGCCTCTTCAGGCAATCTTTACCTCAGAACGATGAATGTGCAACCGGCTGGTCATCCAAAGATGTTCCCCTTCTCGTACCCATATGGGCAATCCTGGGTGGCCTTCAGTGCAACCTGTCCAGGCGCCCAAGCCACAGCTGGACTTCGCTGACCCTTTCGTTGCTCTCCCCCAAGCCTGCCATTCCGCTAGTTAGCGGGCTTGAGGAAGGGTGATTTTCTTGGGGAGAAGCGCGTCCGCGAATGGCCTTTCCTGTGTGCCATCCTCTCCGTTACAGTTGGGCTCCCCCCACCTGCCGAAAAGCTGAGGGGCTGGGCTTGTGGGAGCATGATTATGATAGGATGGTACCCTGTGATATGTGTGTGTGGCTGTGTGGGACGGGCTGTTTGGCTTTACTGTGCTGCGGGAGCAGGGAATAATAATAATAGTAATATGTTTATTTATTACCAGCCTCTCCCTCCTGATTGAGGCAGGGAACAACATAAAATACAAATCATATAAAATACATAAAACTGATTAGAACATATAAAAACTAAATAACAGCCAGACGTCTTAAAATTCAACTGGGTAGGCCTGCCCGAAGAGATCAATCTTTATTGCTTTTTTATATTCAGAAAGATCTCTCCCAGCAGGCCATTCCACAGTCTGGGAGCGGCAGCAGAGAAGGTCCTCTGGGTAACAGTTATCAATCTAGTTTTTGCTGGCTGAAGTAAATTCTCCCCAGAGGGCCTGAATGTGTGGGGCGGATTGTATGGGACAAGGCGATCCCGCAGGTAGCCTGGACCCAAACCATGTAGGGCTTTAAAGGTAATAACCAACACTTTATACTTTGCCCGGAAACTAATTGGCAGCCAGTGTAATGATTTTAAAACTTGTGTAATATGGTCACCCCTAGATGTACCGGTGACCAACCTGGCTGCCATATTTTGCAGTAGTTGAAGTTTTTGGACTAGGCACAAAGGTAGCCTTATGTAGAGCGCATTGCAGAAGTCAAGCCTTGAGGTTACCAGCTCGTGCACTGCTGTCTTTAGGTCTTCTGACTCTAGGAAGGGGCGCAGCTGGCATATCAGCCGAAGCTGATAGTAGGCACTCTTGGCCGTCCCATCTATCTGGGCTGTCATTTGGAGCAACGGATCCAGGAGCACCCCTGAGCTGCGAACACAGCCTTTCAAGGGGAGTGTAACCCCATCCAGAACTGGTTGACAAACCTCCAAACCCAGGGTGGGGCCTTTGAAGGGAAGGGGAGATGGCCCTTGCCAACCGAAATGGCAGTCTCCAGCTCACTGCCCACTGCTGCATACGCCCCTCTGAGGCAAAAAAAAAAGTGTTCTAGTGAGTCTGTATCTGCCATATAGTCTCCTTTCAGCCTTAAGCCTACATAGATCCTCAAGCAGTTAGCCTCTAGCTGCTCACGCTAAACATATTTTTGGTTTCAGGCCAGCTGGTCAAGATGTTGCTGTACACAGAAGTCACTCGCTACTTGGACTTCAAAGTGACTGAAGGAAGCTTTGTCTACAAAGGAGGAAAGATTTACAAAGTTCCTTCAACTGAGGCAGAAGCCCTGGCATCCAGTAAGCACACGGAGCTTTTTCTGTACCCATGTTGGATTATTGCGCTAGAGCTTCCTAGTGTAGAACTGAAATGAATCCAGAAGGCTGATTCTTTATTTATATCAAAAACACTAAAGAGTATTTGAATCGGCTTATATGACTTCATCAGAAATAGATGCATTTGTGTGGCAGACTTGTACAGGTTTATGTCATTGTCAGCTTTACTGGTGGATTCATACCTTGCCCTATGAAGACAGACTGAAAGAACGGCATGTTTAGCCTGGAGAAGAGAAGACGGAGGGGAGACATGATAGCACTCTTCAAATACTTAAAAGGTTGTCACACAGAGGAGGGCCAGGCTCTCTTCTCGATCCTCCCAGAGTGCAGGACACGGAATAACGGGCTCAAGTTACAGGAAGCCAGATTCCAGCTGGACATCAGGAAAAACCTCCTGACTGTTAGAGCAGTACGGCTGTGGAACCAGTTACCTAGGGAGGTGGTAGGCCCCTTCCAACTCTGCTATTCTATGATTCTGTGTACTAGAATTATGTTTGTGCCACTTCTAGTAACAGAGAAGATAAGAACTGCCTTGCAGGATGAAACCAGAGGTCTGGTGCTCGCTTGCTGCCCCAGCAGTGACTAGCGAGATGCCCCTGAAGTAACTGCCCCCCCCCCCATCTGCCACCAAGGGATGAAAGGAGTTCACCCCTTGAATTCATCTCATCACACATAAAGCTGTTGATGCGATGGCAAAGAGCTACTTTGTGCCATAATGGTTCCATAAGATCATATAAAAGGTTCTTCTTCATGGTCTCTCCGCATCCCATGCACGGGTTCTGCGCCTGTGCAGAGCCTCCACCGGAACTTTCTAGAACTGAGGCCTTCGGGTGGGAAGCCCCACCTGTCTCCCCCTCTCTGCATGCCCAGAGCACGGGGCTTCCCCCTTTCCCCTCAGTTTCTTTTCAACTGCAGCATTGAGAGCTCTCTGTACTAGCTTATTTCTTCTCTCCACTTTTATTTTAGTACTACATTATACTCCGAATGGTTCCTTTTATGCTGTGAGCATGTTTGCTACCTTTGTGGTCCTTCGGCAGCCTCGGGCCCTTTGGGGGCCCTTACATAAATATGTGGACTGTGGGAACAAATTACCACCTCCCGACAAACCCTAACCTGTGCCTTTTCTATTTGGTTGAGGGCCAAATAGACTTGTCTCTTGTGTAGAGTCATGCTCACACTGTTGATTCACCAAACAGGAATGACAAAATGATTTCCTCTCACCTTCGTGCAGTACTTTGGGAATGAACCCATCCAGGGTGGATTCCTGCATTGAGCAGGGGGTTGGACTCAGTGGCCTTGTAGGCCCCTTCCAACTCTGCTATTCTATGATTTTCAATCTGCTCAAAGTTATCCCTCGTGGTGGTCTTAGAAGCTACTTCAAAACAGTCCTTGTTGGTTCCATCCCAACCTTCGGTTCCAACTCAATCAGGCACATCACGAATTCTGTGTCCTGTGGCACAGTCAGATCCATCAGCTCAGTCAGATTCTGACACCTGGCTGATCCATTGTGAAGAAGGCCCACCCTCCTGCCCTTATACAGGTGTTCTAGGTTTCTTTTCTCCATTCCTCTTGGTCTCGAGCTGTCAATGTGGCATCTTCAGAGAAACTGAGGAGAAAGGCTGTGGCGCTGCACTCTAGGCATGCACAGGGGGTGGGGTTCAGATGGGCTTCCAACCTAAAATCAGCTCTAGAAGATTCCGACGGAGGCTCTGCACAGGCGCAGAACCCATATCTGTGTCTGCACAGATGGCCGCTGAAATACAATTACAGATAAGCAACCAATGTTTGTTAGCACAGTTGGGTTCACACACCACAACCCAGAATTCAACAAGCCATGGGTTAAACAAGCCATGGGTTAGTGTTATGTGCAAACCAGGTTGCTCTCTAGAATTGATTGGTGCTTTCTGAGGAACTGGGGAAAGGTTCAGGTTTGACAAGCCTAGTTCTAACCATTGTCCTCTTCGCCAGTAGAGCTTGCAACACAGAGAGAAATCTGCACAAGATTTGATATGTATGAGAACATAAATCTGGTTTGGCTTGTTTTCTGTTCTTCGTATCGACCGGTTCATTTCTCCCAAATAGCTGGCTTAGCCCAGCCAGTATTGAAGTGTGTCAGCTTGTTCTGGTTGCAGTATTTTATTTTTAAAGCCTTACTGTTTTGTTTTGTTTTTAAAGCTAACAGTAGCTCAGTCCAGATGATTCTCCAGACCATGGTTTAGACTGCCTCATCTGAACTGAGCCAGTATTGCTGCTGGCAGTTCTTGTTCAGTAACGTAATCCAGGTTAATGCTGAAATCCCCTTTTTCTTGGTCTAGAATCATAGAACAGCAGAGTTGGAAGGGGCCTACAAGGCCATCAAGTCCAACCCCCTGCTCAGTGCAGGAATCCACCCTAAAGCATCCCTGACAGATGGTTGTCCAGCTGCCTCTTGAAGGCCTCTAGTGTGGGAGAGCCCACAACCTCCCTAGGTCACTGATTCCATT
The DNA here is from genome assembly GCF_023053635.1 of Elgaria multicarinata webbii. Classification (NCBI taxonomy): domain Eukaryota; kingdom Metazoa; phylum Chordata; class Lepidosauria; order Squamata; family Anguidae; genus Elgaria; species Elgaria multicarinata. Next base: position 4,806,390 of record NC_086179.1, on the reverse strand, counting down.
GTCGTACTGCTCTGACAGAAAGTTTTTCCTGATGTCCAGCTGGAATCTGGCTTCCTTTAACTTGAGCCTGTTATTCCATGTCCTGCACTCTGGGAGGATCGAGAAGAGATCCTGGCCCTCCTCTGTGTGACAACCTTTTCAGTATTTGAAGAGTGCTATCCTGTCTCCCCTCAATCTTCTCTTCTCTAGGCTAAACATGCCCAGTTCTTTCAGTCTCTTTTCATAGGGCTTTGTTTCCAGACCCCTGATCATCCTGGTTGCCCTCCTCTGAACACGCTCCAGCTTGTCTGCGTCCTCCTTGAATTGTGGAGCCCAGAACTGGACGCAATACTCTAGATGAGGCCTAACCAGGGCTGAATAGAGAGGAACCAGTACCTCACGTGATTTGGAAGCTCTACTTCTATTAATGCAGCCCAAAATAGCATTTGCCTTTCTTGCAGCCATATCGCACTGTTGGCTCCTATTCAGCTTGTGATCTACAACAGAACCTGTTGTAGAACCTGATGATGGGAAGCAAACCTCATAACTTAAAAACTGTTGGACAAATAAATACTGTATATGCTTTGTGATGTGATAGTTTCCTGCCTTTGTAGGTCTGATGGGCTTGTTTGAGAAAAGGCGCTTCAGGAAATTCTTGGTGTATGTTGCCAACTTTGACGAGAACGATGCCCGCACCTTTGAAGGGGTTGATCCCAAGAAGAGCACCATGCGTGATGTGTACAAGAAGTTTGACTTGGGCCAGGATGTCATAGATTTCACAGGCCACGCCCTCGCACTGTACAGAACCGACGAGTAAGTGGCTGCACTCCCTAACGCTCAAGAGAGCCTCTTGCTGTGTGCTGAGATCGGCGGGCATTTTTATACGCTCAAAGATCTAATTCGAGAGCCTCTCAGTTCTGGGAACCATTGAGGCAAGTCAGTGATGGGCCTGTAGATGAATGGAAGCCAGTCCTTGGACTTCAGATTATTTTTGGATAGTGTAGAACTAACCCGGCCACTTGTGCAGAGTTTGTTCCCCCTGAGCACCAGCTTCATCTTCGTTGCGATTGCAGAGAGGATCAACACATTGGTGGGGTCTTTTGGCCTTAAGGCCAGGACATTTCACAGGTGACCTTGTTCTGTACAGAAGGCTGAGTTAGTGAGGAAGCATTTGAAGAGACGGAAGGGGCCCGCTCTAGAACTAGGGGGTGAATACTGGGAAACGCACAAAGACAGTGGCAAAGGAAAGTGTCTGAACAGCTGCTACTCATTACTCCTTTGCTTCTCTACATTCTCTCCCTCTCTCAGCTACCTAGACCAACCTTGCCAAGAAACAATCAACAGGATTAAACTGTACAGCGAGTCCCTCGCTAGATACGGCAAAAGCCCCTACCTGTATCCTCTTTATGGCCTGGGAGAGCTGCCCCAGGGATTTGCAAGGTGAGGCGCTTTTGGGCTGGCGGTTCTGATAAGTTGCTTGTTCAGATGTTGGTCTCCTCCCTTTCGCTTGGCCTCCCGTTCCGTTTGCTTTTCCCCGGCGAATCCTGTGGAAGTTTGCAGCCAGCTGGCTGAGGAATCACGTGGAGTTGGGAGTGGGGAAGGTATGCTGTTGGTAGGTGGTGCTCTGGGCATGGTTTTCCTCGGTGAGGAATCGGAGGGCGCGGGGCCCGTGCGGAAGCCAGTAGCCCGCCTTGTAGGGGATTGTGGAGCTGCCCTCTGAATGCTCAATGTCCCCTTTGCCCGGAGGATACAACCACCCGCCTTGTAATGATTAGGTGGGGAGACTGTGTTGCTGGTAGTCCTCAGTACAACCGCCTTGAATGTAGAGAAAGCGAGATACAAGTTTAAATAAAAGTAGGCCCATTTCATGGAGGAGAATCAGTCACTGCAAACCTCAAAAGCAGGCCGACTGTCCCCTCAGCAGAGTTGCATGCAAGGAAAGGCATCGCTGCTTCGCTTGTCTGTTTCAAACATATCCCTGAAGTAAAGCCTCGCAGCTCTGGTAAGGCAGTCCAGAAAATAGATCCGCCAGCACCTTCTGCATAAAGCTTTTCCGACCTCAGATATGCTGTAAAGACTCCAGCATGGACCCTGAGCTAACTCCTGTTGACTGAATCTGGCCTAATCCAACTTTTTAGTCCGGTGCGTTCGACCTTTGCCTGGCCTCCGCTTTGGAGGTGCGGGTAGCAATAGAGGAGGAAGTTCTCCTGGCATGCAGTAATTGTAGGCAGAAGTGGAGTTGTTGCATGGGCCAGTAGTAACCTTGGGGCTCTGCCTGTTGAGCCTGCGATCAACCCCAGTTCACCAACTGATGTCTCTGTTCTTGTATCCCGTTGACAGGCTAAGCGCTATCTACGGAGGCACCTATATGCTGAACAAACCGATTGAAGAGATTGTCGTAGAAAACGGCAAAGTGGTTGGAGTGAAATCTGAAGGGGAGGTACAGTGACGCTTTTGTTTTTCATCTGCTCAGAACTATTTGCTATCGATCTTCCTCCAAGCAAGGATGTGAAAACGGGGCTGGAAGCCACGGGCCCAAAGCGGCTTTTCGAGTCCTTCGGGCTGTTAGAGCGATTCAGATCCCCTTTCTCTGGTTTCCTTTTGACATAACAGCCCCACCATTCTTTGAAGGCGCTTCATACATGACAAGAAACGCCGCTTTTCCTTTTACTGCCACGGCTTAACCCGGCCACTTGCCTGGAATTTGTCTGTGGAGCTTATTTAATGACCGTCCTGTAGCATGTCGTGTAGAAGGGACATCCTTCTGCACGCCGTGGGCCTCCCTGCCCACTCCCACCTCCCAAATATCCCTTCCCTCTTCGTATCTAAAGATGCTGCTTCTGGCATCTTCTTGCCCTGGTAAATTTGCTGCTGTATCTTGACTAAGCTGAAGCTGCGGATCGCATCAATGGGTGTGTCAAGCTTGCAAAAGGCCAGGAGAGCCCTGCGGCGTCACTTCTGGAGTCCCCCTTCCCTCACTCGCTCTGGAGGATTGGTAGAAAGGATACCACCACCACTACCACCACCCTAGCATTGCACATTGCTTGGAATGAGTAATGAGTGAGGTACCGTATTTCTTCGATTGTAAGATGCACGCTAATTTCAGTACCACCAACAGAAAAAAAAGCTTTGAGTCTAAGAAATGATAAACACACCCGCGATTCTAAGACGCACCCCGTTTTTAGAGATATTTATAGGGGGGGGAAAGTGTGTCTTAGAATTGAAGGAATACGGTAGTTTATTTATTTATTGCATTTATATACCGCCCCATAGCTGATAGCCTCGTGTGGCGCATAGTGGCAAGCGGCTGTCACTGCAGCCAAAACTCTCCCCACGGCCTGAGTTCGATCCCAGCGGAAGCTCGTTCTCAGGCAGCCAGCTCAGGTCGACTCATCCTTCCATCCTTCCGAGGTCGTTAAAATGAGTACCCTGTTAGCTGGGGGAAAGGTAGCCACGACTGGGGAAGGCAACGGCAAACCACCCCGCTACGAAGTCTGCCAAGAAAACGTCAGCGGAAGCAGGCGTCCCTCTAGGAGTCAGCAATGACTCAAGTGCTTGCGCGAGAGGTTCCTTTCCTTCCGTCCCATAGCCAAAGCTCTCTGGGCGGTTTATAAAAGTTAAACTGTGGGATGTGTTTCCTACACTTATAAGGAAAAAGACGGGGGAGGTTTGACTGCTGCAGCAGACCTGTGTTTCTGAGGCTTCTATATATCAGGTCAGAGTTTTGGTACATCTAGTACACAGTTGTGAACTAGAAATGGCAGCGGCTAGCCAGGGTTTCAGGCAGGTGTCCTTCCAGCCCGTTCTGAAGACGAGTGGTGGCGGTGGTGGTGGCGAGCGCTACCGCCAGGAAACGCCATGGCGCTTCCTTCTTGTTGAAGCATCGCTCCCTCCTTCAGCAGTCCATCTCTTGGAAAGCAGCCAGCTTGAGTGGCTCTGGTCTTCTCGCCCCAAGGCTTAGAAGCAGTATTTATTTTATTTATTTATTTATTACATTTTTATACCGCCCAATAGCCGAAGCTCTCTGGGCGGTTCACAAAAATTAAAGCCATAATAAAACAACCAACAGGTTAAAAGCACAATTACAAAATACAGTATAAAAAGCACAACCAGGATAAGACCATGCAGCAAAATTGATATAAGATTAAAATACAGAGTTAGAACATTAAAATTTAAATTTAAGTTAAAATTAAGTGTTAAAATACCGAGAGAATAAAAAGGTCTTCAGCTGGTGACGAAAGGAGTACAGTGTAGGCGCCAGGCAGACCTCTCTGGGGGGCTCATTCCACAACCGGGGTGCCACAGTGGAGAAAGCCCTCCTAGTAGCCACCTGCCTCCCTTCCTTTGGCAGGGGCTCACAGAGAAGGGCCCCTGTATATGATCTTAAGGTCCAGGCAGGTACATATGGGAGGAGGCGTTCCTTCAGACAACCTGGCCCCAAACCGTTTAGGGCTTTGAATGTCAATACCAGCACTTTGAATTGGGCCCGGACCTGGACTGGCAGCCAATGAAGTTGTAAAAGGACTGGTGTAATGTGATCTCGCCGGCCAGTCCCTGTTAGTAACCGTGCTGCCCTGCTTTGTACCAGTTGAAGCTTCCGGACCGTTTTCAAAGGCAGCCCCACGTATAACGCATTGCAGTAATCCAAACGAGAGGTTATCAGAGCATGGATCACTGTAGCTAGGCTATCTCTGTCCAGATAAGGGCGCAGTTGGTATATCAACCTAAGCTGATAAAAGGTGCTCTTTTAGGTGTAGAAGGCTGGATGCATCACTGCAGGCTGGAAAAGGCAGTGAGGGGTCAATGTGCGCACTCTGAGCAGACCGTAAACCGGGAGGCAGCTCCATGGGCCGCCTGTTAGCTTGGCCATTTCTGGTACTTTTACTGCCGAACTCCTGGTGCCCTTGGAAGTCGCTGGTTTGCTAAACTTGGGTGTAATCCCTGCAGGTTGCCCGCTGCAAGCAGCTCATCTGTGACCCCAGCTACGTCCCAGAGAGAGTGAAAAAGGTCGGAAAAGTCATCCGGGTCATCTGTATCTTGAGCCACCCAATCAAGAACACAAATGATGCCAATTCGTGTCAGATCATCATTCCCCAGAACCAGGTTAACAGGAAATCAGGTAAATCTGGAAAAACTCTCAGTTTCTGGATGCGTACGGAACCCCCCACCCCCCCGCAAACTACCTTCATCAAGGCTCTTCTTGATGGTTCATTTCATAGATGAGTGACCCCCAACCTGAATTTGCATTAGTGTGTTTGCGTTGTAGGGTGGTCTTGGGTTTAGTGGAGACTATTCTAGTGCGTGGTTCCTGGAGGCATTTAGTGAACTTTCCAGGTACGCTCTGCCAGCTCAGTGGTCAAAGTAGCTGAGAGTTGTTGAGATGTACCTATATTTATACTGGATCCAAGGTCACGTCCTTATCTCTATGAATTTGCAGCACTTTTGTGCCTAACAAAGTGGATTTTGCAGGAATTGATGTAAAACATGCTCTCCTAAGGCTGTGCATGTTGCTAGGCGCTGGAAACCTTGCATTCCTGGGTTCCAAGTCTCACTCAGGTTCTGGAGCGGCCCTTGTGAGTCACAGCAGTGATGTTTGGGTGTCCTACGATGCCACTTGCATACTAGGATGTAATACAAATCAAGATTTTACATTACTGGATAAAGTCCCTTCGCTACCTCTAGATATGGGAAAGTAAGTTGAGCCCTTTATGGATCTGGTTTGGATCCTGTGAGCTGTTTCAGCGCGTTCTCTGGTCCTCAGAGCTATCCTCGAATGGTGGAGTTGGTAACTTGGTGCCCTGCAGATGTTTTACATTACCACTCCTAGAATCCCCCAGTCAGCAGGGCCAATATCTAGAAGGCCCCAGGTTGCTGCCCCTGACCTGGCAGATACCCCTAGATTGACCCCACTTCCTATATGGTCACATTAGCTGCATCCATCCCTTGAGCCAGAGTCTCCTGCCAGTATCCATCCAGCAGCAGCAGCTGTTCAAAGCTTGGGCGGTAGTGTGTGTCCACTTGTGTTCAAATCTTAATCTAGTCTGAACTATGAAAGGAGAAATGATGGTCTCTGGCTTGTGTCATGTCTAGCCCTGCTCCCCTTGGGTTGGGGGAAGGTGTTTCAGGCGATCAATCAGAATCAGACTCTGAAGTAGAGGAGATGGCGCCAGAAACATGCCAGATTATATACCAGTGGAGGAGGCAGCTCTCACAAGCTCTTCACCAGCTGGAAATGAACCTCCTCCAGAGTTTATCTCCTCAAGCGTAAACAACACACAGTCAGTGGGAAGCCAGTATTCTTCTGAGGGGGAGGGCACAGAGAGGTTAGCCGATCCTAGAGTATGCCGCAGACTAAAACAGGCGGAGCTAAAGGAAGGTGAGAGAAAGTCAGCCCGGCTAGTATCTCGCCAGAAGTTGTCTCACAACCAGTCTCTCTGAAGTTAACATGTTTTGGGAAAGGGCTTTCCATTCTTCTGGAAAGGACAGTTTTCTCTCTTAGTTTGCATAGTTTTGCCTAGAGGAAAGTTCCTAGAGGTGAGACTCTGGTGTGAAGGAATAAAGCTTTGTGGATTACTTGGCAGGCCTTGTTATTGTCTCCCCAGAAGGCGGGAGGTCTTGGGAAACGCGACAGCTTGAGCTGCTAACTCCTGCACCGTTGCGTCTTTTTTTTTTTTTTTAGACATCTACGTCTGCATGATCTCATCCGCGCACAATGTGGCAGCACAAGGGAAGTACATTGCCATCGTGAGCACTACTGTGGAGACAGACGACCCGGAAAAGGAAATCAAGCCTGCCTTGGAGCTCCTTGAACCCATTGAGCAGAAGTAAGGCGGCCTGCAGGCGTTGCGGTGTTCAGTCGCTCCAGCCTTGTTGTATTGGCTCCCACACCATGCTAGAGGAGGCGGGCGCGTGAGCTCCAGAGGAAAGGCCCCGGAGCGGGAAGTGGGGAGGTCACCCACCCATATAGAGAGAAGAGTTTCCATCATGGCTTATCTAATCAAGCATGTATGTCCTAGGCGCCATCTGCGTGAGGCCGCGTGAATGTTTTGTGTGGCTCCGAGCACGCTGCATTTGCAAGAGCGTAAAGCCTGGGATGGCCTTTAGAACTACTGTTTGGTGCGAAGCCCTTAGCCCCAGACGTGCGGTAGGCCTTTTATTACCCATGCATTATTCACACGTGTAGGTAGAAATGGAGGTTGAGAAAATAACTTTGGGGGTACGGGAAGCAGCAAGTGTGCCTCCCTACGTAGATCTATCCCTTTGGCGTAGGAAAATGTACGCAGCACCATCCCAAGGCATCTCCTTGCAGCGAAAGACACATGCGGAACGCCCTTACGCTTAGCCAGACCACTGGCCCATCTCGGCCACCATTGTGTCCTTTGACTGACGGCTCTAAAAACAACCCCGAAGTCTTTCCTCTGTCCTATCAGGCCGGTTCCTGAACCTGAGGACTTCCTTCCTGCATAGCAGGAGTTCTCCCACTGAATATAACGGGTTCGCTTATTTCCACCATTGAAGAAAAGTGATTCGAACCCCTGCCCTGACAAAGTAGATTCACATGAGTCTGTGTCTACCACACTGTGTCTTAAACATTCCTGAACTGATTTTTTTTTCCCCTTTAACATTCCTCCTAGGTTTGTTAGTGTCTGCGATCTGTTTGCACCAACTGACCTGGGCAGAGAGAGCCAGGTTTGTATGAATTGGGAGATGTGTGCTTTTTCTTTTTTCCCCCCCCCGGCTGGCTGGGAAGGGCAAGGTTTCGAAATAAACCCCTCGGGTTTTCACGTTCCAGATCTTTATTTCCCGCACCTATGATGCAACCACCCATTTTGAGACGACGTGCGATGACATCAAAGATATTTACAAGAGGATGATGGGGTCAGATTTCGACTTTGAAGAGATGAAACGGAAGAAGAACGATATCTACGGAGAGGAAGACCAGCAGTAACGGTGCTTTTAAGTCTTAAGTTAGTTCTAAATTGGCTGGTGTCGGTGTTTATGCACAGAGGAACTTGAGCGAGCACCGTACGAAGTTCAATATTGTAAGGCCTGCTTTTTTTGTAATCATATCTCTGAGATTGAAAGAGTCCTGCACTGGTAAAAAAAATGCTCCTTCCCTCTTTGGATATAATCATGTGTTAATTATTCTTTAAACAAGGTTGCTGTGTCAAAATTGGCGGATACTGACACTCCTGACTCCTAACTGTTGCTAACTTAAGGATAAGCAGACATTAAATTTCTCTCGCTGACCTAGCTGTGGAGGGTGCAAGCCAAAAAAAACCCCCACACACCTCCTGTTACCTTTATCTGAAACTTTGTAGCCCTCTGTGGGTCTGATTCAGTGAAAGGGACAGGTCCCCTCCTGTCCATCTTTCGTCTTTCAACCTTGCCCCCTCCCTCTTGGGGGGGCGGGAGCTCATCCCAAGCAGCCCCTTCTCATCTCGTCTTAAATTCATGGCGAGCTGCATCATGGCCAAAGCCCACAGCAACTGTAGCCACACAGTAGGGTTTTTACCCAGTGCTCTCCTCCTCCTTTAAGCGCCTCCCCCCCCCCCTTTACTAAAAGCTTCTCAAACCGTTTACATCTGTTAGGACACAACTGTGCCACAAGGCTTTTTGTGTTTTAAAAGCGATACTAATAATAAAAAGGAAAAAAAAAACTTGGTGCAAGAACGAAACTCCAAAGCAGGCAAGGTGTGTGCAAGTATCTTCATTTCTTTTCTTCCCCCCCCCTCCCCTTGCCCCCCCTCCCCCCGGCGTACCTCGTCTGGCTTCTCGGGTGGACCAAACTGCACTGCAGTATTGATTTGACGGAGCCTGGGGTCCTGTCTGGAAAAGGCTCCAGATGACTTCTGTACTGCCAAGTAAAGCCAACTTCTGGAAACAAAAAGTTCTGTGCTGTGGTCTGATTCACTCTTCATCCACCCGGTCGGCTTGCGGAAGGTGCTACGGCTACGCCTTGCAGTCGTTGGCGGTAGCAGACATTCGCCCGAGGTCTGGTTGGTTCCCTAGAGAAGATGGTCTCGAGGTCGAGGCTGGCACGTCTCCCCCCCCCTGCGGGCTTTGAGTCCCCGTGTGGCTGCCGCCCATTCCTTAGCAGAATCTCAAAATGGGGAAAGAAATGGAGGAGGGACGTGCTGCCGAAGTGTTGCTGTGGCAACATCTGGTTCTCCCTGCAGATGTTCCAGGGAAAATCTGATGATGCCCAGGGAAATCATCACCGCTTCCTCTCCTCCCCCCCCCCCCCCATGTGCAAAAGCTGCTTGTGAATTATAGAAACCTCATGACTAAGGGGCAGGCCAAGCTGCTATCCTCGTGGCAGCTCTTCCTTTTGGAGGCCAGTAGAGGCAGAGGATGTTCTACGCCCGGGAACTGCCTCTGACACACGGCCCTGCTTGTTACTGCCCTGACTCCTCTACTCTAGCAATACCAGCCCTATTAGAGAAGCCTAGACAGTGCAGGAAACAGCAGGAACTTCAATACTTCCTATAAAGTTGCAGTTGGAAGGCCCCCAACACCGCTTTTCTTAATAGTGGCAACATCTGCGTTCCAATTACCAGCCTGTGCAAGGCAGACACCACCCCGCCTACTCAGAGTAGAGAGCCGCAGCACGGCAGGAAAGCAGTTTTTACAGCACGTTGCTTCAGAGGAACTGAGACAAACTGCACTGTGCTGTTGGAAGGCACAAAACTAGCAACTGAGCTGAGTTAAATTAGGGTGACCTTATGGAAAGAAGGGCAGGGCTCCTGTATCTTTATTCTTAACAGATGTAGGGTGCAAACTTAAGCGTGTTTAGACATAAAAGAAGTCCTGCAATTCCCAGCATGCACCAGCCAGCCATGCATAGGTTTGTGCCTGTAGAATATCTTCAAAAAAGCTTTAAGAGGTGCAGTCTTCTACATACCTACTTAAAAGTAAGCACCATTGGGTTAAGTGGCACTTAACTTTTAGGGGAGTGGCAATGGGATTGCACTGTTATCATAGGGTGACCCTATGGAAAGTGGGCTCCTGTATCTTTAACAGTTGCGTAGAAAAGGAAATTTCAGCAGGTGTCATTTGCATGCATGCAGCACCTGGTGAAATTCCCTCTTCGTCACAACTGTTAAAGCTGCAGGAGTTATACTAGAGTGACCAAATACAAGAGGGCAGAGCTGTTAAACTGTTAAAGATACAGGAGCTTTGTCTTCCTTTTCATATGGTCACAGTGGTGGAATCGCTTGGTTTGGCTCAGTGATTCCCCAGCCAGAGAAAGGGGGGTCTGACTCAGCCAGCCCAGACACACGCCCCTTCACTGCCGCTTGTTAACCCTTTAGGGTCTGGGTTCTCAAGGAAACAACTCCACACTCTGGAGATAGGGACCACACACTTTTATTCTTCACACTACACACTTCCATAAGGGGCCATACATTAAGGCAAACACGTAAGAGGTTTTGGGGGAAAACATGGACAAAGGAATGACACACTTAGGACAGCAGGGACTAATACCTCCCCCTCCCCCTTCACACGCTCAAGTCAATTAAATTCGCACTCGCTCCCCACTTTAACCACCCACCAGCCATAACTCCAGCAAGGCCCCTTGCCCACTTGTACCCAAACCTGAACTAAAACATAACAAACATTTAACTCTGCGACTCAACGCCTTTGTTGCTCACTCCGACTTGGCTTTACGCCACTTGAATTAGAACGCCTTCCCTCAGCGGCCGTATGGAGCTTCCGCCATCCAGCCGGCCCGGCCTGGATGCTCTAACTCGCCACGCACACACTGGACTCCTGACACCCACAGGAAAAGAGACCGGACCCTTGGGTGTCTAGGCTTTTTATCCCTTTCTGGGACCCCCTTGTCACCAGATCCACCTTGACAGAAACCCCATAGCAACCCACACCTCTCCCAAAGGGAGGGGGGAATGCTCCCAGACATTGCACAGCTGCAACTTGTTACTCTCTCTCTCCCCCCCCCCCCCCCCGGTACCAGCCCGGGGAGGCGTTATCAGACGCCAGGCGCTTCTCGCCCAGCGCAGCCTTGGTGTTTCGCTTGCTACTCCCTTTTCAGACACAAGAAACCCCTCTCCCTCTCCCTGGGATGAAGCAAAAGATGTTCTCTTAAAGGGACCATGGGCTCAGCCCAGGACAGACACCCTCATTAAATACTGCATTTTGAGTGTGAGCAAAGGTCAATCAGGCACGCTAAAGGAAACTTAGTGCAATTGTACAGCATCCAGCTCCTGGTTCTAAATGTGTGCTTCTGGAGCGGCAGAAGTAGAACTAGAAAACTGAGGACTTTCCATGTATCAGAACAAGCTCAATCTGGGGTGTTCAGATCTTACAGGGGTGCCAGGGAGGTTTCAAGATTGTACGGCAGACAAATAAATCATTGTGCGTGTAGTTGGGAGGGAGAGAAATGTCGGATGGCATTTTAAGCATGGTGGGTTAATAAAAATACAGTAGCTTATTTTGAAAATAAACTAGTAATCCCTCCCACGATCAGACAAACAAGCGACTGTTCACCGGCCCCCTCTCCTGCTGCAGTCTTCCCACCCCAGCTGTGGCGCTGTTTCACCCATTGACAACATTGCAGCAGCGTGTTTTAACCTTCCACAATATCCCAGCGAGGGAAGAGAGAGGTGGGGTAAAATTACAGGGGCTTTTAGTGCTTCCAGCATCTCCCTGACAAAGGAGGGGGGGCTCTAAAGTGCTGCAAGTATGCAGGATCAGGACCATACACCAGCCTCCTTTCATCAGAGGGCACTCCATGCACCTTCCAAACCCTGTGTGATGACGCACAAATGAGCAGAAACGCTGGGGGGCACCTAAAAGGGGGGTGGCACAAATAAACCCTTGGGAATTTAATGGGCAATTTGTAGCTGTTTCTGCCAGTACTAGTCTGCCGTCCAATGCGCGACTGCTTTGTCATTATGCTCCTGGCTTATGCTTCTCTTCTAGACATCATCCTAGCAGCCCGAACACATTTTTAAGGTTGCACGTATGCTCCCGGTTTTACACTAGAAGAGAGCAAGTTAGTGGTCATTACTAGGGCCCCGATCCTCTTCTCTTCCAGATTCGCAAATTGTGAATCGGGCCTGCTCCGCCCCGCCTTGATCCACCTAGGGTCCGCTCTGTTCCACTGCGGAAATCTGGCTCCGAATCGGAGCTCCGCAGCAGCGGGGGGCAGCACCAGGTAAAGCCCCCCTCCCCCTTACCTGCGTCCGGCCTGGCCCGGCGCCAGCTTTACTAGAGCCTGCAGCTAACCAGGAACTGTAGGCCCCGCTTGCGGCTTGGTCTTCCTGTTTGAGTCCTCAGGCTCAGTTGAAGCAGCTGCGGGACCGCGGACAGATGCAGGTAAGACCCCCCTCCCCCTTGCCCCCTTACCTGGCTCTGCCACAATCGTCGCACAGGCGGCGGAGGCGGCAGGGCCAGGTAAACCCCCCCTCCTCCCCCTTACCTGCGTCCGCAGTCCCGCGGCTGCTTCAACTGAGCCCGAGCCTGGTCTTCCTGTTTGAGTCCTCGGGCTCAGTTGAAGTAGCTGTGGGACTGCGGAAAGATGCAAGTAAGACCCCCCTTGCCCCCTTACCTGGCTCTGCTGCTGTCGCCGCACGGGCAGCAGCAGGGCCAAGTAACCCCCCCCTTACTTTTTTTGCGGAGCTCCGGATCGAAGCGAAGGATCCGCCTTCACCTTGATCCGCTCCGCTGCTCCCCCAATCCTCTTCACCTCCGCCTTAAGGGGAGGCGAAGCACCCCGATCTGCTTCTGCTTCTCCGGTCCGAGGAGAAGCGGAGCACAGCCCTAGTCGTTACCTCTTACAAAGAATTCATTAGCATGGGAAGTGAGAATTCCGTGAAGCGATTTGTCGTAATTTCCAGGGTCCCCACCAAGAAATTGCAGCTTGCAATACCTCTGAAACCAGTTTATGCAATCTGGTTCTCCAGTAACTGAAGTTCCTCTTTTGGAGTTCAGCGTTCAACGCTGTATATGATGAAAACAGAATATCGTGCCTTCTGCAAGAATCATACTTGCCTGGCAGGCAGACGCTGGGCTGCACTCCAATCAAGCTCGTATGGGTAGAGCCAGGACTCTCAGCAGGCCGGCACTGAAGGCAGGTGTTTCCTACATGTTTTGTGTAACCCTCGAAATGTATTTTGGGTAATAGAAGTCAAACTTTGGGAGGCAGGGATGTGCATCTTTCAAAGCAGCTGCAACCTGACGCAAAGTGTGGGTAGAGGGAGAGTAATTACTAGAGGTTGCCTTTGGTGTGGACAGGTAGTTTGGGTATTAGCCTCAGATATCAAGCAAAAAGTAGTGGGGTGCGTTATAGTGCCACCAGTGTTTGGAGCCTTTTCTAACATCCCAAAATAGAGATGTCCCTGCCCTAAAGAAATTACTTCTGCCAACGGGTCAAAGGAAACAAGAGTAAAGCTAAATATGCAAATACACAGGGGTCCCTCTAGTAGTTCAGGGGCTACAGTTCTGCCCTGTGCATGAGAAACTCCCAGCAAGTAAGGATTGTAAGCTGACTTCAGTTTAAGAGTAAATAGGGCCTATCGCTACTATGCACTGAGTGGTTTAAGTCAGGTCCTAGGATTGGTGCAAGCCCAGGAACTATCTACAGCAGGGGTGGTGAGCAGCAACCCCAACACCCCCAAGGCTGCTTCTCTACCTGCAGTGGGTGGGACTGCCACTCTCCCACCCACCCATTTCTCTTCCTCTTCTCCGCCACCCAGTAATTCGGTTTTCAAGAAAGACCCAAACTCCTCCTGGTGTAATGGGAAAAAGCAGCACTGGGGTGGCTGTTTGATGACCACGTATCTTAGTGCTACAGCACACGTTTTACTTGTAAGAGGGTCACGGTTCCCTCCCTGATTCTTCCAGTAGGAAGATTGGCAGAGGCTTGGGTGTGGGGCTTTGGAAAGTCACTGCCAGTCAGACCTACTAGCCCATCTAGGGCAATATTATCCGATTCCATATAAAGCAGCTTTGTCACTTTTGTACTGCTTACAAGGGAGACCGGCTTAGCTTGTGGCAGCTGTCCAGGGAAAGTTGGGGGGGAGTTCCATGAATATTGCAGGGTGCACTCTGATGTTCCCAAATGCTCCTTGAGGTTGTGCTAGAACACAGGTGTCATACAGTTAAAACTGTCTGTTGGTCGGCAATAGAGACTTTGGAAGTAGTTATCAAGCAGGGCTGCTCTTAAGATGGTTATGCTTAAGTAGATCATAGAATCATAGAATAGCAGAGTTGGAAGGGGCCTGCAAGGCCATGGAGTCCAACCCCCTGCTCAATGCAGGAATCCACCCTAAAGCATCCCTGACAGATGGCTGTCCAGCTGCCTCTTGAAGGCCTCTAGTGTGGGAGAGCCCACAACCTCCCTAGGTCACTGGTTCCATACCTCCCTAGGTAACTGATTCCATATCTATATATGGACATGTATGATTCTGGCAGGCTGGTTTTCAATCGCTTTCCGAATAATTCGGCCCTGGTTAGGCCTCATCTAGAGTATTGCGTCCAGTTCTGGGCTCCGCAATTCAAGAAGGATGCAGACAAGCTGGAGCGTGGTCAGAGGAGGGCAACCAGGATGATCAGAGGTCTGGAAACAAAGCCCTATGAAGAGCGACTGAAAGAACTGGGCATGTTTAGCCTGGAGAAGAGAAGATGGAGGGGAGACATGATAGCATTCTTCAAAGACTTAAAAGGTTGTCACACAGAGGAGGGCCAGGATCTCTTCTCCATCCTCCCAGAATGCAGGACACGGAATAACGGGCTCAAGTTAAAGGAAGCCAGATTCCAGCTGGACATCAGGAAAAACTTCCTGACTGTTAGAGCAGTATGACAATGGAACCAGTTACCAAGGGAGGTGGTGGGCTCTCCCACCCTAGAGGCCTTCAAGAGGCAGCTCGACAACTGTCTGTCAGGGATGCTTTAGGGTGGATTCCTGCATTGAGCAGGGGGTTGGACTCGATGGCCTTGTAGGCCCCTTCCAGCTCTGCTATTCTATGATTCTATAATTCCTCCTCCAGAACTTACCTTTTCCACAGCCGCTGCACACTCAATTGATGTTTTCATTAAGCTATTGACCACACAAACTTTCCTGGTGAGTCAAAAGCCAGCCCTGATCCCATCAGTGTACAGGTGAAGTTAGGATTTATTTATTTTTACCCCAACATGAGTCACTTGACGCTGACTTGCATTCCACCACACTGACCATTTCATTGCCCATTCACCTGGTTTTGGAGTCTGCAGGTGTTTCCACCATCTTGAATAATCTGAGCATCTACACCAAGTCAGGCTAACACATTTTTAGTCACCTTTATTTATAAAGATTAGTTACAAAAAAAAGTCTCCAAAGAGATATGCACGGTATCTTACAAGGTTTGCTTTTATTAGTGCTGCAATTTAGTGAAACCCTTTATTGCAATACCATAAATAGACTTGTCAAAAGGAAGGAAGCCCAATTCCAGATTTCAAACCATGCTATCTACAAGAGGAGAAAGTTCTATTCATTACTAGTTAATAATACCCATCAGCAAAAAAGAAAAACTTGAAAGGTAACGTTCATTGCACAGGAACATCAAATATTGGTTTTGATGTACAAAAAACTTCAGGACCCTAAGATGTTTGAGATTCAAGTACACCTGTCACAATCCACCTGGGGGTCATCCTTCACAAGCTCTGCTAAAATGAATGGGAGCTGTGCAAAAGCATTGGTGGTAACGTAGCTTGAAGAGGAAAACTTCTAGTTGGAGTGAGGCCGTTATGTACCTTGTCTGCAAAACTGGCTTAAATGGACTGATTTCTAAACCTTCAAGTAAACAGGGTTATTTATTTTTTCCTATGATCGTTCTATTTAGCTTCACAATCATACTTTAAATGCTTTCTTCTAGTCAAGACAACTGAGAACATTAAAAATACATTTTCCTTTATATAACCACATTGTGGTTAAATAAAGAGAAGTCTTCTCTGCAGAGCTTAAATAAAACGGCTACCGTTCTATTCAAGGGAGGAGGAGTGGAAATTAAAAAGAATATATATTCCGTTGTGGCTGCATGGGCAGCTTTTATTGTGCATGTGCCTCCGAGGATGTGTCTCCAAGGATTTTGAGAGAGAAAACAGAAAAGAGGTTTGTTCTGTGTTAAAGGGTCAGAAAGGCATCCATCTTGGTTTTCTGAAATAAAGGGAAACCAGCCACGGTTAGGACCATTCAAGATATGCTGAGAAGCTGCAAAAAAGAAGTGGTGAACATCTAACTGCTAAAGGTCTGGAAGGAGAGGCTGTGAAAAAATGCAGCGCCTACCCTGTTTTAGTAGCATGCCGCCTTCTAGCACTAGGGTGGGCAACTTGTAGGCCAAACATACCGGAGGCCACAACTTATAGGGTGACCCTATGAAAAGGAGGACAGGGCTCCTGTATAACAGTTGCATAGAAAAGGGAATTTCAGCAGGTGTCATTTGTATATATGGTGAAATTCCCTCTTCATCACAACAGTTAAAGCTGCAGGAGCTATATTAGAGTGACCAGATTTAAAAGAGGGCAGGACACCGGCAGCTTTAACTGTTGTGATGAAGAGGGAATTTCCCCAGGTTCCCCATATATACAAATGACACCTGCTGAAATGCCCTTTTCAATACAACTGTTAAAGATACAGGAGCCCTGTCCTCTGTTTCATATGGTCACCCTAACAACTTGACAACTCCAGCACTAGAGCAATAGACTGTCCCTGTTCAGAAGACACCTTAAACCACGGTGTATCTTAGCCTTTAACCACTGTGGTTTAAGGTGTCTTCTGAACAGGGCCAATGAGATTCTGCCATTCCAAAAGGTGTTTCCTCTGAACTCTAGTCCCCCACAACACGTTTCTCAGAATTGTACCCAAGCAGGAAGTTCCTAAACGGTATGAATAGCCTAGTAAGCTTTTTCAGACCAAACCCAGGGTTTCCATTTCATCGAAAGATCCAGCAGCATTTCTTGTTAGTCATAGATGCGCGGCAGCCTATGCTGCTTCCTGCCCCACAAACATTCCCCCGTTGCCCACTAGCTGAAACATCTACAGGCTGGTTGGGTGAGAACCAGATCTCCATTGCTATTGGTGGTTGATATTTCCAAAAGGGAAAGCATCCCTTGTCCCTTTGTCCAAGCAGGCCTGGCTGCCATTTCTGATCATTCTGTTCGAGGCGTGGTCTCACCTTAGATCTACGAGACACCGCTTCCGTTCCAGTTTAAGACTAAAGAAGGGAACGCCCCCACTGCTCAATAGCCTCTGCTCACAACATCGGCCCTGGAATCTTCTTGCCTCAAGAGCATCCAGGACCGACCTTATTAACCAAGAGGTGCCTACGGATCTGCACCTCTCCCTGCCAAACAGCAGCCATTCCAAACAGCCACCGCCAGGAGTTGAGGCTCAGATACCTCTTCCTCTATGAGGTCACCCAGTGAGCTCAGGCCAGCCCCTCCCTCTTAGCTGACGCTCTCTCACACACACAGCTGTTGCAAGGATAAAACAGGAAGTATGGGGAGCCCACGGATTGCATCCTGAGTGCTTGGGAGGAAGGCAAACAGAATGGCTAAAAGCAGTAAAGAAGCACTGGAGAGTAGGAAATCAGAAGAGGCAGGAAGAATTGAGTGACAAACACAGGTCTTACAAGCCACCAGATGGCAGCCTTTTAGCATTAATAATCTCAACGAAACTTTGCATTTGAATGGTGTCTTCAAGGCTTCAAAGCAATCCACACACTCCAGCCTGGAAGGGAGGCCAATTTTTTATCATCCACATACTGCAACTGCAGGGAACGGGGAGTGAGGCTGAGAAAAACCTGCTTTAGCCCTCTCCGTGGGGTCACGGCAGAGGTGAGCCTCCAGCTGGGGGCTTCCTGATTCGCAGCTCAGCCTCCTTAGCGCTACGCTGCGCTAACTCATGCAAGCAGCAGTCCTCAAAGCGGCTTCTGGGAGGGATGGAAGGGGCTCCCAAACTCTGCATTTCTCCCCCATGCATGAAAAAAAAAAACCATTCCAGATGATCTCAGACTTAGGGTGATGGTATGAAAAGGAGGGCAGGGCTCCTGTATCTTTAACAGTTATGTAGAAAAGGGAATTTCAACAGGTGTCATTTGTACGCATGCAGCACCTGGCGAAATTCCCTCCGCATCACAACAGTCAAAGCTGCAGGAGCCCTGCCTAGCATGACCAGATGCAAAAGGGGGCAGGGCAGGGCTCCTGCAGCTTTAACTGTTGTGATGAAGAGGGTATTTCGCCAGGTGCTACATGCATACAAATGACCCCTGCTGAAATTCCCTTTTCTGTACAACTGTTAAAGTCACAGGAGCCCTGTCCTCCTTTCCATAGGGTCACCCTATTCAGACTTCCAGTTCCTCCATTTGGCCTCCCTTTTGTATCTGGTCATTCCCTTTTGTATCTGGTCACTCTAGAATAGCTCCTGCAGCTTTAACTGTTTTGATGAAGAGGGTATTTCGCCAGGTGCTACATGCAGACAAATGACACCTGCTGAAATTCCCTTTTCTATACAACCGTTAAAGACACAGGAGCCCTGTCCTCCTTTCCATAGGGTCACCCTACTCAGACGTCCAGTTCCTCCATTTCGCCTCCCTGCCCGATTCACTCCCCCAGGGACGCCCCCACCCCCACCCCGGCTCTCCTTACCAATAGCCACTTCTCGACGATGTCACCATATCTTGAGCGGTTGCAATGAAAGTATTTACATCCAGCACGAGGATCCCTTTGCTCTCCAAGGCCTCTCGGCTGGCGCTGGTCTTTCCTGCCATGGGAGAATGAGGGGGAGGGGTTACTGCTGTCTACATAAAAGACAAGGCGGCTCAGCACAATTTGTTGGCGGATTAAAGCAGGGGGAGGAAACTTTGGAGGCTGCAGGGGCCCATTTCCACCCCCTTAATAAGATCCATGAGCCTCGTGTGGGGCAGAGCGGTAAAGCAGCAGTTTCTGCAGCTGAAACTCTCCCCACGGCCTGAGTTCGATCCCAGCGGAAGCTGGTTCTCAGGCAGCCGGCTTGGGTGGACTCAGCCTTCCATCCTCCCGAGGTCGGTAAAATGAGTACCCAGTTAGCTGGGGGAAAGGTCATCACGGCCGGGGAAGGCAACGGCAAACCACCCCGCTATAAGGCCTGCCAAGAAAACGTCAGCGAAAGCTGGCGTCCCTCCAAGAGTCAGTAATGACTCAGTGCTTGCACGAGAGGTTCCTTTCCCTTTCCAATAAGATCCATATTCTAGGTGCGTCATGTCCTTGGTGGCTGCTCCCCAGCTCAGGGATGTGCTAAAACCTCTGAAGATGTTTCAAAAAGTCAAGAAGTTGGCGTGACGCAGATGTTACCCACCTTGGCACGACTGCCAAGGAAACGTCCTTCCCTACATCACGGTAGTGACACTTGCAAATGGTGCTTCTGCAGGTCTCTTTATTCATGTGGATACTTCCTAAACCCTTCCTGTGGTTTTTGTCTTTAGGGGTTTTTTTGAGGTAGGGGGGAGGGAATTGCATCACAGCTGCAACGCCAGCTAGGACGTGGCACGCCGGAACCGAAGGGTGTGACGAGAAGGGAAGGCCCAGGTGGGTTTCTTACCTGTGAGGAACACGGCAAACCTCTCACTGATCTGCTGGACCTGCAAGAGCAGCAAGCAATGCGATCGCTCATCTCTCGGGCAGGACCTGGAATCGCACTGATGGTAGTGCAGGGCTTTAGTGATGTTGGCCCCCTGGCAGGACTGCAGGAGCGATTCCTTGGCATGAGCGGCGGGATCCACCCTGCGAGGCAAGGGACAGTCAGGCCGGGCCTCAATGGCTTTGAGTTACGCTCTGCTCAAAGACACCTCTCTGACACGTGACGCAGATCCTGTCCAGCGAGGACAGCTACCTGCGCTAATGAACTCGCCTTAAGTAACCTGGATGCAGCCATTCCGACATGCCATCATATTTTGCACAGCGTTTCGTCATGTTCCTATGGGTGCGTGTGATGGCATGTAGCTGACTGCACCGCTCATGGATGTATGGGCAAGTGTCCTAGGGGCCCGCAGGGTGGAAATCCCCTCCGAGGCTGGAGACTCGGGGTTCTGCAGGTAGATCTGTGCCCCTGACCCTTCAAGCGTCAGAGCGCTAAAGGATCCAAAGCTGTCCCAGTCCCCACCATGGCCCCAGCATGGGGGACATTCAGACCAGCTCTAGAGCTGGTCTAAAGGGAGGGAAATGATTAATTTTTTGGAAGGAATGCCGCTCCTTCTGCCTTGACAGCAGGAGTTGGCGGGATTTAGGAAATGTCGGAGTGCTCCAGCTTCAGAGCACTTGGGTTAAATAAAAGTAATTAATTAAGCATTACATTTATATTATTACTATTATTATTACATTTATACCCTGCCTTTTTTCCTCCAAGTAACCCAAGGCAGCATACATAATCCTCCTCCTCTCCACTTTATCCTCACAACAACAACCCTGTGATGTAGGCCGGGCTGAGAGTCTGTGACTGGCCCAGAGTCACCCCGAGTGGGGACTAGAACCCGGATCTCCCGACTCCCAGTCCAACACTTTAGCCACTACACCACACTGCCTCTCATTTATATCCTGCGTTTCCTCCAAGGAGCTCAAGATGGCAGACGTGGTCCTCCTCCAACTCCTCTCCATTTGATCCTCACAACAACCTTGTGAGGTAGGTTAGTCTGAGAGTCAAATGACTGGCCCAAAGACCCCTGGGGAGCTTCCATGGCTGAGTGGGGACTAGAACCCAGATCTCACGGTCTAGCTCTCTAATCACTATGCCACACTGCTCCCACTTGCTCTGCTTGATTCTGGTGCCTGTGGGTTGGCAGGGAAAGGCAGGCTGAAATTCTCGCCAGCAGCCATTGGAAGAAGGGGGGGGGGCTTTCTGTGAATCGGGGCACAGCGTTTGGGGCCCCCGCAAGCGACGGCCAAACCCAAGCACCTCAGGTGCCTGACAGGGCCTCCGTGGCAGCTGCCCCCCGTCCTCACCTGGCGTCCTCTCTCAGCTTCTTCGTCTCCTTGTAGTGAAGGAGCCACTTCCACCTGCTGTGACCATTGAGCTTCTCCAGGGTTTTGACCATCTCCTTCAGCTCCCCTACGGAAAGAGCGTCGAGGTAAGACAGCAGTGGCAATTGTCAAGTTTGGCGGCCCTGGGCGAGCTCTTGGCCGGCACAAGGTATGGCTTGATTGCTCATATCGCTAAGGCTTTGGGTTTGTCAGAGAGTTGCCCTGAGCGGCTTCTGGTGGAGCAGAACGGCCTCCGTCAGCAGCCTTCCCACCGGACAGAGGCAAGAAATCAAGGTCTCTTCCAACCCCTTGGGGGCTAGCGCAGGGTTCCACCCCCACCCACCCCCACCCCTGGTCGTTCTATGACTTCACTATACAAGAGAGAGAAAGAGCCGGCATCTAAAACTGCGCAAAGTTCCTTCCTCCTTCCAATCTGCTTTTTTTATATATATACCGCCTGTTGCATTATAAGCAGCTACTGTCTCAAGACCATTGACAGAAAAGAGGCTGATCAGTGTATTTGCATAACGAAGTGCTCAAAGAGTTTTATGCGCACCAGGGCTGAGAAGGCAACCCTCCGGCTGCAGGCCTAATTCAGCCCGCCAAGACCCGGCCCCCTACCTGAAACGCCGGCCGCCTGGAGAACGGTGAGAGAGGAGCCAGCTCTAGGGGAGGCCACCGCCTCAAGGCGGTCAAAGTGCTCTGGAGCTGCCGTTCCTGACGCCACCCATCACCCCCATCAAGGCGAGGGGCAGGCAAAGTGGACGGAGCTGCCGCCTCAGGGGGCCACGCATGTCTAGGCGGCAACCGAAGGTTCCATTTGCCCTAGTGAGGTTTACAACCCCCCTGTTGAGTAGGCCAGGGTTATTCTCCCCATATTTCAATGCGTGTGTGTGTGTGTGTGTGTGTGTGTGTGTGTGTGTGTATCTATCTGCCTCTGTCTGTGACCTTGTTTGGACAGAATGGTGGTGTTCGGCGGCAATTTGTGGGTTAAATGAACCCCCACCCCATGCAATTAATCGACCCATGAAATGTGGGGATACACATGAGCCACTTCCGGTTTCTAGCAACAACCTAGCAATACCCAAGAACTGCCACCAAACTCCACCATTACATCCGAACAGTGTGCGTGATCTTGTTAAGACATAATGGAGGTGTTCAGTGGCAATTTGTGGGTTAATTAACCCCCACACCATGCAATTAATTAACCCACAAAATGCAGGGGATACACGCCGCCCATGAGCCACTTCTAGTTTCTAGCAACAACGTATGAATGCTGCATGTTACCGTGACATCTGAACTTGGGGTTATTCGTGGGTTAAACAACCCCAAGTTAACCCAAGAACAAACCATAGGTTAATTAACCCCGGAGTTGCCACTGAACACCGTCATTACATCTGAACAGTGTGTGCATGTCTGTCTTAGACTGAGGAAGTACAGCTTGTCTTAACTCACCCAGTGAGTTGATGGCTGGGATTGAGCTCCTAGTTCACAGCTTGACCCTTGAACCACTACAGGCCACCAGCTCTACATTAATCTAATAACTTAACAATCAGACGTTAAAAATGCTGCAGAACTGAAAAATTTGCATTTTTAAAATCTGGATAAGTAAAGGTCACTTTGGCATTGGTCTCTGTGAGAAAAGGGGTGATCTGAAAACATTCTGTTCCCTTCCTTTTGTCTAACTGAAAGACGACAGGCAGATTTTCCCTGACATGCTACTTTTCTATGTGCAGGGAGGTTTTGTTCTGTTAACACTGGCTAAAAATGTGATTGCAGGAATTCCCCTTTGCAGTCCCTAGCAATATAGGGTTCAGAGGAGGGCAACCAGGATGATCAGGGGTCTGGAAACAAAGCCCTATGAAGAGAGACTGAAAGAACTGGGCATGTTTAGCCTGGAGAAGAGAAGATTGAGGGGAGACATGATAGCACTCTTCAAATACTTAAAAGGTTGTCACACAGAGGAGGGCCAGGATCTCTTCTCGATCCTCCCAGAGTGCAGGACACGGAATAACGGGCTCAAGTTCAAGGAAGCCAGATTCCGGCTGGACATCAGGAAAAACTTTCTGACTGTTAGAGCAGTACGAGAACGGAATCAGTTACCTAGGGAGGTTGTGGGCTCTCCCACCCTAGAGGCCTTCAAGAGGCAGCTGGACAACCATCTGTCAGGGATGCTTTAGGGTGGATTCCTGCATTGAGCAGGGGGTTGGACTTGATGGCCTTGTAGGACCCTTCCAACTCTGCTATTCTATGATTCTATGATAGAGCTCCCAGAGGGCTTTGCTTTTTTCTGAGCCTGTGGGCAAAGAAGATGCAGCGGCTCACCCAGCGTCAGCGTCTCCAGCACTGCATCATCCGTCACCACGAAGCCTCCACTGCAGAACAGCTCCTGATAGGTGTGATCCAGGACGTCCTCAGGGTTGTCCACGCCAGCAAACGTCACACTGGGAAAGTGCTTTAGCCGCAGCAAGGAAGGGATCTGTTCAAGACACAAAGGTTTCTCGTGTATAGCATCTCTCCAGCTGTTCGGATTGCCTAGGGTGGGCTAAGCCTGGCTTGTATGGCAACAGACAATGGGGAGGTGGACCACGTACACCCGTAAGGAGGCCGGTTCCTTCTCGGATTTGGAGGAGGGAGGCACAAAAGGAACGGAGAGCTTCCATCCGCCAGAGGTATAACCAGGGCTTATTCCCCCACCCCAAAAAGCCCCCAAGCATTTAAAATCTTCATGCAGGCTATTCACATTCAGGGCCAACTGAGCAAAGCTGGCAGAACATCTCCTGAGATTCCTACTGAGCAATTTGTCAGTCAACGTCGTGGCTCCATAGCCAGGGGAGGCGAACCCGTAGCCCTCAGCTTATTATCATGTGGCCCTCCAGGGGCTTCAGGGTGACTCTTGTCCCCCAGACTGCCCCCTCCGGGAAGTAGAGAAGGGATGGGGTGGCACACAGAGAGAAAGAGCTAGCCAATCCCGCAGAGCGACAAGCCCGTACTTTGGGCTCATCGGCTGCAGGCGATTGGCTTTTCCCATGGGCCAGTGGCCCTTCATGGGCAAAAGATCCCCCGCGCCTGCTCTGGAGACTCTCTGCTGGAAACCAGCCAAGCCGGGCTAGGTTGCATCTCCTGCTGCCGGCCCTTTTGCTGCCGCTCTCGGGATGCGACCACTCGCCTGCTTTGGACCCGCCCTACGACCCCTTTGATGGCCATCCCTGGAAACTGGCCTTGGGCAAAGCTGTGGGTGCCTGGCCCCCTCCGGCTGACTGCTTGCACAACTGACCCTGCTGGCCCTAACTCTGGGGCCTTCACAGTGTGAGGCATTCATTCATTTGGGCAACTGATACAGCTTTCAACCTACAGTGAGAACCTAAGATTAAAATTTAACCATCTGCATCAAGGGGACGGGACAGAATGGGACATATGACCATCGAAACCAAACTGGTGGATCAGTCCAAGGTCTACCTAGTCCCCCCTCCCACTTCCTTGTCCTCAATGATCCACCAGTTGACTCTAAAAGGTTCCCAAGCAGGACGTAAAAGCAACAGATCTCTGTTATTTATTCCCCATCAACTGGTCTGGAAAGGTACACTGGGCCTGTACATGGAAGTTCCATTTCATTATCAAGACTGACTGCTATGGTTAGCCCTGTTCTCTTCCATGAAGGTCTAATCCCATTTGAAAGCCACCCAAGCAAGGGTTAATCAGCTCAGGGGCAGAGTGCATGCCGCTAATTAATACATTACCACAGTCTTCCCTGACCTGGTGCCTTCCAGATGTGTTGGACTACAACTCCCATTAGTTCAACACATCTGGAAGGCACCAGGCTAGGAAAGCCTGTGTTAAAATTTTGTCCCGATCCTTATTTATTTGTTACATTCATATCCCTCTTTTCCTCCAAAGAGCACAATTACCTGATTCTCCTCATGTCCATTTTATCCTCACAACAACAACCCTGCGAGGTAGGTTTTAGCTGAAAGTCAGTGACTGGCCCAAAATCACCCAGGGAGCTTCATGGCCGAGTGGGGACTAGAACCCGGGTCTCCCCAGTCCAGCACTCTAACCACTACACCGCCCTGCTCTCTTAGCTACTTCTGTACACTATGGAGGTACTTATATAGATAATACCCTATCCATATAAGTACCTGCAAGAGCGGCAAGAATTTAGGGGTAAGGCAGGGTTTTAATATCGGGAAATTATCTTCTGTGATGAGAGAGAGATTTTTGAACATACTTTATGTATATGTGGAAATATGTCCTCATTTCTAATGATGACCATCAGACAGTCCGTTTCCGCGTGGCTTGCCTTACAGAAATGCAGGGGCTCAGTTTCTGTGTGACCCCCTTTTTTCAGCAAATTCTGAAAGAAATGATTTTTAAAAAATAAAATAAAAATCCAACACTGAAACAGAATTTCACTTTGGGCGACACTTTTTACATTTCTGCTTAAACACAAAACAAGACAGCAATTTTCTAGGTCTTCTAGCAGCAATCGGATGATAAATCAGCAGAGAAGGGAAGGGGGGAAAAGGGACAAAGGCGTTTGCTTTCGCGCAGCAAAATACGTGTTGTCATGCTTTGTCGTCCACATCTGTAACCGCGTCGCGATGGGAGATGTGCCAATAAATTGCACCCATAGGCTCTTTCCAAGTACACAAACCGGAAGAGCAGAGGGCCAACCATTGCTGCACATTCACATTAAATATTGCATTTCTCTAAACAAAGAAAAAACATATAACATATACATGAAGCCGCTGGGGGAGGTTATCTGGAGATGTGGACTGAGGTGTCATCAATATGCAGATGATACCCAGCTCTACCTTTCCTTTTCATCAAACCCAGGTGAGGCAGTGGCTGTTCTGAACCAGTGCCTGGGCACGGTAATGGACTGGATGAGGGCTAATAAACTGAGACTTAATCCAGACAAGACGGAGGTACTGTTAGCGGGTGGTTCATCTGTCCAGCGAGGTGATGTTTGCCCTGTCCTGGACAGGGTTGCACTCTCCCTAAAGGATCGGGTCCGTAGTTTGGGGGTGCTCTTGGATCCAGAACTGTCACTTGAGGCACAGGTGAACTCAGTGGCAAAGAGCACCTTTTATCAGCTGAGGCTGATATACCAACTACACCCTTATCTGGACAGAGATAGCCTAGCTACAGTGATCCATGCTCTGATAACCTCTCGTTTGGATTACTGCAATGCATTATACGTGGGGCTGCCTTTGAAAACCATCCGGAAACTTCCACTGGTACAAAACAGGGCAGCACAGTTACGAACAGGGACTGGCTGACGAGACCACATCACACCAGTTCTTTTCCAGTTTCATTGGCTGCCAGTCCAGGTCCGGGCCCGATTCAAAGTGCTGGTACTAACATACAAAGCCCTAAACATTTTTAATTTTTGTGAACCGCCCAGAGAGCTCCGGCTATTGGGCGGTATAGAAATGTAATAAATAAATAAATAAATAAATAAAATGGCTTGGGGCCAGGTTATCTGAAGGAACGCCTCCTCCCATATGTACCTGCCCGGACCTTAAGATTGACAGGGGCCCTTCTCCGTGAGCCCCTGCCGAAGGAAGTGAGGCAGGTGGCTACCAGGAGCAGGGCTTTCTCCGCTGTGGCACCCTGGTTGTGGAATGAGCTCCCCAGAGAGGTCCGCCTGGCGCCTATACTGTACTCCTTTCGTCGCCAGCTGAAGACCTTCTTATTCTCTCAATATTTTAACACTTAATTTTAACTTAAATTTAAATTTTACTGTTCTAACTCTGTATTTTAATCTTATATCAATTTTGCTGTGTGGTTTTATCCTGGTTGTGCTTTTTATACTGTATTTTGTATTTGTTCTTTTAACCTGTTGGTTGTTTTATTATGGTTTTAATTTTTGTGAACTGGGCGGTATAAAAATGTAATAAATAAATAAATAAACAAAGAAAAAACAAAGAGAGGTGTGCACGCATGAATAGGCATGTCCCAATGCACAACTGGGTCAGCTAACATGGAGGCCAGGTTGGCCCCTGCGAAGCCCAGGGCCTTTTCTGCCATAGCCCCAAAACTATGGAATGCTCTCCCATGGGTGGGCGCGGGGCGTATGGCCCCCCCTCCGTCATCCTTCCAGAAGCAGACGGAGACCTTCTTTTTCAGTTGTGCCAATTGGAAGCTGAGGACCCCTAACACACTTCGGACCGCCCTGTGGTTTATTTATGGTTTGGTATTTTAACCGTTCTTCTGTTTTATGACTTGGCTGTGGCCGTTTTATATTGTAGCTGGCTAAAATGCTAATATAGAAACCTGCCGGCCAGGCACAGCACTGCCTCCCCCCTCCCCCCTCCCCCTTTAAAGTAGATGGCTGGAGTACTAGACTCACGGGGATATGGGGGGGATTAGAGTGGGGGGGTGGGGAGGGGGGGAAGGTAGGGGAGGAGGGATTGGGGTAGGAGGGTGGGGGTTTTATGTATGGAGTTTGTGTTTTTATGTAAGCAAGTTTGAACTGCTGAGCACAAGGGATCGGAAGAGATTTCAAAAGGGTGATTATGGATAAAAAGATAAAGGTATCAACACTCAATGTTAAAGGTTTAGGGGCAGTCGTGAAAAGGAAGAGAATAGAACAAATGCTTAATAAAGAGGGATCAGATATTATAATGATCCAAGAGACACACCAAGGCTCCGAGAATTCGAATATGATAAAATTAAAGTGGCTAGCCTATTATGAAAAGGCATTAGGGACATCAAAAAAAAATGGAGTGGCCACTTTGATTTAAAAAAAAAGTGGGTTTACATTAGAAGAGGTAAAAAAGGATGATAAGGGTAGATATCTTATGTTAAAAGGTAAAATTGAGGGAAAGGTTTATACTTTGATTAATGTTTATGCCCCAAATGAGAGGCATAGAGAGTTTTTTATAAAGTTGTTTAAAGAAATAGAAGAATTTAAGGAGGGGTATGCTATATTAGCTGGGGATTTTAATATGGTTATGGATAATAAAAGAGACAGGTCAAATCCCACTAATGCTGAAAAGAGGAACAATATGACTATATTGAATAAATTAGTAAAAGAAAATGATTATTTAGATTCGTGGCGCTTACTTAATGGGAATAGGCCTGGATTCTCATTCTTTTCCCCAGTTCATCATACATACTCCAGGATAGATCATATATTTGTTTCAAAAGACTTTGCAACGAGGATTTGTAAAATGGAAATGGGGGTAATAAAAGTAACTGATCATGCCTTGTTAAGTTTAGAATTTACAGTTAAGAAAGATTATAAAGAGGCATATAGATGGAAGTTGAACACAAAGATATTGAAATACAATAAAATAGTAGATAAAATTCGGAAGGAACTGTCGGAGTCATGGGAAATTAATGAAAAAGGAGGAACAGCTGGGTCAGTCATTTGGGACACCATGAAGGCTGTAGCAAGAGGAATCTGTATTAGAGAAACATGTAGTTTAAAAAGACAACAACGTGCAGAACAGGAAAAGTTAGAGATAGAAATTAAAAACTTGGAGGAAAGATATTGGCGAAGTAAAGATAAATATAAATTAGTGGAAATACAAGCTAAGAAGAAACAATTAGAAAATTTAAATATAGAAGAGATTCAAAAGAATTTAATGTATATGAAAAGGGAATATTTTGAAAACAGTGATAAGAACTCGAGGTTGCTTGCCAAGCTCACACAAAAAGAAAAAGGGAGGAATGGGATAGAAACGTTGAAAGATAGCCGAGGGAATTATTGTCATGCAATGAAAACTAAAATAAAAATTTTTCAGGAATTTTATCAGGAATTGTACAAGGGTAAAGAAATTCAACAAGAAAAGGTGGAGGAGTATATTGGAAGGTTTATAAAGAAGGAAATAAAATCAGAATATAAGGAGTTAATGGAGTCAGTAATAACTCAAAGAGAAGTTGAAGAGGTTATTGATAAGTTAAAAGTGGGTAAATCACCAGGAGCAGATGGTTTGGGTCCAGAATATTATAAGGTCTTCAAAGACTGTTTAGTTCCAAAATTAATGGAACTTTATAATAGGATATTATCAGGAGAGAAGATACCCGAATCATGGGAACATTCAGTGATAATTCTGATCCCAAAACCAGATAAAGATTTGACTAATCCCGATTCTTATAGACCTATTTCTTTAATAAATCAGGATGCTAAAATTTTTACATCTATTATGGCCAAACGACTAAATAAATTTTTGGCAGAATATATAGGAGCAGATCAATGTGGGTTTGTGGTAGGAAGACATATGCATAATTTAGTGGGTAGAGTTTTAAATGTAATAAATGTAATAAAAAAAGCAAATATTAAGGCAGGTATTATGGCATTAGATATTTTTAAAGCTTTTGATTGTGTGAGCTGGCAGGCACTAAAGAGTATTATAGATAAATTGGGATTTGGAAATAAATTTAAAAATGTAATAGAACAGCTATATTCCCAAAATACGGCGGTAGTGGTGGTAAATGACGGACTTACTGAAAAGATACGACTAGCCAGAGGAACAAGACAAGGATGTCCGCTCTCGCCGGTCCTTTTTGTAATGGTTATGGAAGTTTTGGCGAAGGCACTAAGGGAGGATAAAGAATTAGAAGGAATTGGAGAGGTAAGGGAAATAAAGCTAAACATGTTTGCGGATGATACTTTATTGACCATTAAGAATCCATTAAGAAAATTAGAAAGAATTAAATATCAGTTGAGGGAATTTGAGGAAATTACAGGGTTAAAAATAAATTGGTCTAAATCAGAGATGATGTTGTTTAACTATACTAAGAAGGAAGAAAAGGATTGGGAATTTAAGGGAATGGAATTGAAAGTTAAGAACGAGATTAAATATTTGGGAATTAAAATTACAAAAAATCTAGAGAATTTAGAAAGGGAAAATTTAACGAGGTTAAAGAAGGAGGTACTAGAGAAATTGGAAAAATATAAAAGATTAAATTTATCTTGGTTTGGGAGAATAGCTTTGATAAAAATGAAGATATTAGCTAAAATTAATTTTGTATTTAGGATGTTACCTATAAAAATATCAGAAACCGAGATAAAAAGTTGGCAAAATATTATTAATAAATATTGTAATGGAGAAAAGAGAGCAAGAGTGAATAAAAATAATTGGTACCTAAGCCAAAAAAAGGGGGGAATGGGTCTCCCAAACATAAAATTATACTACGTAGCAAATAGATTAAGACATGTTGTAGAAGCAATTATGGGAATAGGAGATTTATATTGGATGGAAGAAAAAATCATAAGTAAGGTAGAGATGAATCTGGAGAATGTTTTTTTTAAAGATGGAGGAAGAAAGTGGGTTGGAAGTATAGATAATCCACTCCTGAGGACTCAATGGGAAATTTGGAGTAAATTTAAAGGGAAGCTGCTTCCGAGCAACTCTCCCTTAGCACCGATAATAATGTTAAAGAATTTCCCAGAGGATCTAAAGGATAGATTATGTAAAATATTAAAAGAGAAAAATAAAATAAAATTAAAGGATTGGGTAAGAGATATTAAAACAAGAGAAGATATGGAAAATTTGTTAAAGGAGAAGAAGCTATCTTGGCTAGAATATGGTCAATTAGAACAATGGAATAAAAAGTGGATTAAAGATAATAGAATGTGCAGAAAGATGACGAGGTTTGAAGAATTAGTAGTAAGTAAGGAGAAAGGAAAAGGAAGTAGTATAGTTTCAAAAGGATTAATGAGTGAAATATATAAAATATTGTTAGAGAAGGAGTTTAGAGAGAATACAGAGAAAATGATTTGGGAATCAGATTTGAAGATACAAATAGGGCGACAGAGCTGGGAGGGACTATGGAAACAAAGAGTGTTGAGAAGTTTATCAGTAAGAATAAAGGAGAATTATTTTAAAATTTTATGGAGGTGGTACCTAACCCCGGTTAGATTGAATAAGATAAGTGATCAACATTCAGCAAATTGTTGGAGAGGATGTGGGGAAAAAGGAACGTATTTACATATGTGGTGGCAATGCAAATATGTACAAAGATTATGGAAGATGGTGTTTTCAGAAATTGAAGAAATAGTGGGAATGAAAATAGAACAAACACCAAAAATAGCATTGCTGTCACTATTTGAAGATATAAAGTGTGGAAAAGGAACTATAGAGCTGATATCGAGTTTGTTGGTTGCAGCACGATTGATGATAGCTAGGAACTGGAAGATCCAAGGGGAATATTCTATTGAGGAATGGTACAAAGAAGTATGGGACATAGCCATTAATGATAAACTGACATGCAATATTAAGTGGAGAAAAGGCGTAACTAAAATAAATGAGTTCGAAGGAATCTGGAAACAGTTCCTAGTGTTTGTGTTTACTAAGGGAAGTGGGAAACCACCAGCAGAAGAAATTAGATTTTGGACTCAAGAATGATCCCGAGGTGGGGGGTGCACATTTATGTTAAGAATGAAGATGTTGTAGTGTGATAAGGCATATGTAATAGTTTTTGATATTTGTACTCAACAATTATTCAATATGTATGCAGCAGATATTTGATGTATTTTTTTTCTTATTGTGTTAGTTTCAGTTATATTTTGGAAATGTTTATCTATGTTTATATAGTGTTGAAAATGAATAAAAATTATTATAAAAAAAAAAAAAAAGGAAATTCAGATTGAAAGATGGCATAGAAATCTCATTCAACCAACCGACCTACTCTGACGATGTCAAACATACCTATAAGCCAGGTGAGGAGAAAGGGCGAGCGAGGCCTGAGCACCACCAAGTGCCACAAGCCAAATTATTATTATTAATTATTAATTATTAGTATTAGTATTATTATATTTAATAGATTTAGGGCACAACCCCGGCTCAGGCATGCTGGAAGGCTTTTTTCTATCTAAACAGGCACAGGACTGTACTGCTATTATTATTATTATTATTATTATTATTATTATTATTATTATTATCATGATCATCATCATCATCATCATCATTATCGCCTGGCGCCAACGCTGCTATCTTTCCGGTGCCAGGTTATGACTTTCTTCTTTGCCCAGGCATATGGCGGCACATCTTAATCACCCACATGTTTAGTTTTTTTTAACGGTTTTTAATGCTTTATGTGTGTATGTTAGGTGTTTTAGAATTTTAAATTTTGTATACTTGTTTTTATCTTAATTTTTTAGAATTTCTGTAAACCGCCCAGAAAGCCCTGGCTATGGGGGCAGTATATAAGTGTAATAAATAAATTATTCAGCCTTTCCAATACTGGGACTCAAGGCGGTTTACAAGATCAAAACATATACAATTAAAATTTATTTATTTTATTTTTATTTATTTATTTATTACATTTTTATACCGCCCAATAGCCGAAGCTCTCTGGGCGGTTCACAAAAATTAAAACCATCATAGAACAACCAACAAGTTAAAAACACAAATACAAAATACCATATAAAAAGCACAACCAGGATAAAACCACGCAGCAAAATTGATATAAGGTTAAAATACAGAGTTAAAACAGGATAATTTAAATTTAAGTTAAAATTAAGTGTTAAAATACTGAGTGAATAAAAAGGTCTTCAGCTGGCGACGAAAGGAGTACAGTGTAGGCATACAAAACATACAAATATAGATTTACGAAAGTTAAAACAGAATTAAAATTATATTTTGTAAACCGCCCAGAGAGCTTCGGCTATTGGGCGGTATAAAAATGCAATAAATAAATAAATAAATAAATACAGTAAAACTAAAAACCTTTAAACATTTTTTTAAAAATTATATACCACATTTAAAATATCTCTAAGCGGTTCTCTGCCTCAAGAATCTTTAACTAAGGGATGGGGATAGACCTACTTTAATCAATGTAGCCCTTCCTCTCACTTTCCTCTCTAAAACACGTATCTCCCCAAACCCATGGCCCACGCGCCTGTGA
This sequence comes from Elgaria multicarinata webbii, assembly GCF_023053635.1. NCBI lineage: Eukaryota > Metazoa > Chordata > Lepidosauria > Squamata > Anguidae > Elgaria > Elgaria multicarinata. The sequence goes on along the minus strand of NC_086179.1, from coordinate 4,773,561 downwards.
TGCAGTATCCTCCTGCCAACATGCCCTTGTTCAGCCATACAACATTTGCAGAACACAGGATTTCATTTACTTACAAAAACGATTTGGGGTGGAAGCAGCTAGCAAAAACAAACAAACAGGTCTTTTTGTTTTTTCAAGAAAAGAAAAATCAAAACAAATGCCATTTATTAGACAATTTAATTCTTTTTTTTAATCCCGCCTTTTATCCAAGGACCTCAACGTGGCATACATGGCCTCCCCAGTCTTCGCCTCACAACAGCCATGAGAGGTAAGTGAGGCAGAATGTGTGACTGGTCCAACATCACCCCAATGAGCTTAATCATAGAATCATAGAATAGCAGAGTTGGAAGGGGCCTACAAGGCCATCAAGTCCAACCCCTGCTCAATGCAAGAATCCACCCTAAAGCATCCCTGACAGATGGTTGTCCAGCTGCCTCTTGAAGGCTTCTAGGGTGGGAGAGCCCTCAACCTCCCTAGGGAACTGGTTCCATTGTCATACTGCTCTAACAGTCTGGCTTCCTTTAACTTGAGCCCGTTATTCCGTGTCCTGCACTCTGGGAGGATCGAGAAGAGATCCTGGCCTTCCTCTGTGTGACAACCTTTCAAGTCATTGAAGAGTGCTGTCATGTCTCCCCTCAGCCTTCTCTTCTCCAGGCTAAACATGCCCAGTTCTTTCAGTCTCTCTTCATAGGGCTTTTTTTCCAGACCCCTGATCATCCTGGTTGCCCTCCTCTGAACACACTCCAGCTTGTCTGCGTCCTTCTTGAATTGTGGAGCCCAGAACTGGATGCAATACTCTAGATGAGGCCTAACCAGCAGCGGAGATTTAAATCCAGGGGCAGGATCAAATTGACAGTAGTGCTAATGTCAATTCTGTTGTCCTAGCGGAAGCCAGTAACATACACAAGTACAAGGCCAATAACGCTTGCTGCTGGGACAGGCCTCACCTGAAGCCTGCCTTGCCAGCAGATGCTGCTTGCACTGAGGCCACTTCCGCTGGCACAACGTAATTCATGTTCGCGCTGCCATCGAATAGGACACCGCGCCCTGGGTCTCCCTGAGTTCAGCACCACATCGCACTGGCTACAAGAACACCTCATATAGACATTTGTTAATCATACATCTGTGTTAGCACTGCCAGCGTAAACATATTTTTCATAGGTTCAGTCCACATTTTTAAATTATTGGGTTTTTATATTAAAACAATAGTGTAAAAATGAATAATTAAAGCATGTGAAATAAAACTTGATTAAAGGGCAACTTCTGAAACGTAATCAACCAACGTAAAATGAAATAATATGTTAAAGTAACTTAAATAAGATCTGAAATTTTACTGACAAAACATCTGTAAGTGCTACTACAAACATGTTAATTAATTCATTAGCAAAATTTATATGCTGCTTCTCATTTGAAACCAATTCCGGAGAAATAATAGTAATGAAAAAGCAAATTCTTTCCTAAAACTCCATTTAGAAAAACAACACCCTACCTCGATCCATTAATAACTAGCAAGCCACCAAACCAACCTACAAAAACAGCAGCAGGTATTCTTTCAAAATCAATGTATCCATTTTACAATTCACATACACAACGGAGGTTTCTGTAGCCCAGTTGCCACTTAAGTTGCTCAACCTGTGTCTGGGCTGTATCACTACAAACTGCAGAGTTCACAAGACTGAATGCTCCTCCATACCAAATTCTAGCCTTCATCCTGACATGCTAGTTTTCTATATGCAGGGATTTGTTTTGCTTTGTTTTGTTTTAAATGAAGGAGCATTTTTTGTTGTTGTTGTAAACTGCCCAGAGAGCTTCGGCTATGGGGCGGTATATAAATGTAATAAATAAAATCAAATCAAATCATCTCAGTCATGTGAGTCCTCACTTGCAACCTGAAGTGGTACAGCCCAAAGCCTGGTTGATGACCTCAGAGAGAACTAGGTGTGGATGGGTGGTAAACCAGGGTGAGGCAAAGAATTACTGGTGTAGAAATGACCAGCGCTCTGTGGCTAAGTGATAGACCAGGGTCAGGATTCTCCGTGGCTCCTTGCTGAGAAATGTTATTTATTTACAATATTTATATACCGTTCCCCATTGAAGATTTCGGAGCGGTGCACGAGATAAAATAAAATAAAAACAGAATAAAACACTTTAAAACCGATTTTAAAAGATGCAAATATGTCGGATATTACTGAGAATGTTCATTATTGGGCAGGTTTAAATGGATATTGTCTTTGTATATTATCTGTTTTATGTTTTTATGGTTTTTAAATTTTCTATATCTGTTTTCTTAAACGTTCAATGTTTTAATCTTCGCAAACCGCCCAGAGAGCTTCGGCTATGGGGCGGGGTATATAAATATAATAAATAAATGTATTGTAATTAAAAATTAAATAAATAAATAAATAAATAAATAAATACAAGGGTAGTCAAAGCTCCCTCTTCTGCTTCCTGTGCTCTCTACTCTCAGACTTCTGAGGATGGGGGTCAGGAGGTACAGCAAGCCCCGAGAATTCGAAGCGATTTTTGTTTGCAGTTTAGACATAGCTGTAGGGTTGCTGACGCTCTTCTTCTGTTTTCAGGACTCCTGCCATGAAGTCATCCATCTGTTTCACCATTTAGTTCAGGGGCAGGTGACCACTATGGTCCAGACCACCACTACTGTCCAGAGGCCAGATGGCCTCCCGGACCAAGCCATTAGGTCAGATGACTTCCTGACTGTTAGAGCAGTACGACAATGGAACCAGTTACCCAGGGAGGTTGTGGGCTCTCCCACACTAGAGGCCTTCAAGAGGCAGCTGGACAATCGCCTGTCAGGGATGCTTTAGGGTGGATTCCTGCATTGAGCAGGGGGTTGGACTCGATAGCCTTGGAGGCCCCTTCCAACTCAACTGTTCTATGATTCAATGATTCTATACGACAATGGAACCAATGACCCAGGGAGGTTGTGGGCTCTCCATCATCCTAGAGGCCTTCAAGAGGCAGCTGGACAACCACCTGTCAGGGATGCTTTAGGGTGGATTCCTGCATTGAGCAGGGGGTTGGACTCAATGGCCTTGTAGACGCCTTCCAACTCTGCTATTCTATGATTCTATGACTTCAAGTGAGACCACCCTCCCCTTCCCTTTCCTGTGACATCATCCACCCCCAGCCACTTTCCCCCCCTCCATACCAAGAGAGGAACAGAGCTCTGTACCATTTTCTGCATGGAGAAAGAAACGCAGCCGGGGCCTTACAGGAAGAACCCCCAGGTTATTTCTGTTCTCCCACCGGAGATCACAAAGGGAGTCCCCTTCACACCCTTGTTCGCAGGGGAATCCCCTTGTTATCTTTGATCAGAGATAATAGGTGGGGTGTGAAGAGGCCCATCGAGGGTGGCCAACCCATTGTGGGCCAAATGGAGCACCCCCACAGACCAGAGGATGCTTTAGTATTACATTCCCTCCAAAAACCACTTCTAGCCATCCAGCAAATAGCCCACGAAGAGCGGGAAAGCTTTCTACGTTAGGAGGTGCTGATGAAAATGGGATGGGATGTCGAAGCCATTTACGACGGAGGGAGGTCAGGCATCCTTGCTGGTGCCGCCATTTGAACACTAAGGCTGAGCACAGACAGCCGCTGGCTCATTGCACGCCACGGCTTGTAAACAAGGAACACGTGCTTCCTCTCTGGATTGCAGAACACCCCTTCCTTTCCTTTGTTTAACCATATATTATTTATTTATTTATTTATTAATTACATTTTTATACCGCCCAATAGCCGGAGCTCTCTGGGCGGTTCATATTATAGTTACAGGTATAAAGATGCTACCCAGGGGTCCCCTCGTAACCAGAGTTTGGAAAGCAGAATTCGAAGTTGACTAAGAGGGGATTCCTTGTTAGTGTCATTCCTCGCCTTATGCTAATCCATGGTTAAGGGAAGGGAGGTGGAAACTCCTGTGTTAAAACAGCTCCACTGGCTTCCAGTCTGTTTCCGGGCACTATTCAAAGTGCTGGTTATGACCTATAAAGCCCTATATGGCTCGGGTCCAGGTTATTTGAAAGACCGTCTTCTCCCTTATGAGCCTGCCCGTGCTTTAAGATTTTCTGGAGAAGCCCTTCTTTCAGTCCCACCATCTTCACAGGCGCGCCTGGTGGGGACATGGGAGAGGGCCTTTTCGGTGGCTGCTCCGGTGCTCTGGAACTCTCTACCCGGGGAAGCTAGGCTGGCTCCCTCCTTGATGGGCTTTCGGAAGCAGGCTAAAAATTTTTTGTTCCAGCAGGCATTTGGAGAATAATCTGGCCCTCCATCTATGTTAATGTCTTATAATTTTGTTGTGTATTTTAAATGTTTATGGTTTTGTTTCCCACTCCCCCGGCAATGTATGTTTTAAACTTTGTAAGGCCGCCTTGAGGCCCAGCATTGGGCAAAAGGCGGGATACAAATAAATATAATAATAATAATAATAACAACAACAACAACAACCACCACCCATGCGGGACAGCTTGGGCAATCCAGAAGATGGTTCCCAATTTGCAAATGATTGCTTCAGGGTGGATTTGATTTAAATCACGATTTAAATCACTACTCAGAAAGACTCGATTAAATCATGTGACACCCCCCTCCCCGCAAAAAAGTGCACTCTTCCTCGCTATATTTTACACAACTCAGAGTCACCAAAGATTCATTTTTGCTGGTATAATCTTAATATTTAGAACCAGATGAAGGTTTCATTTTTAGAATAGCAACTTTTCAGATTAGTTTTGCAGTTATATATAAAAAAATACTGATTTAGTTATACTATTAGAAACACATCCTAGATAGATAATTTTGAAATTATTGCAAGGTGAACTACCATATTTCTTTGATTCTAAGACGCCATCGATTAAAAGATGCACACTAATTTCAGTACCACCAACAGAAAAAAAAGCTTTGATTCTAAGAAATAAGAAACGGAACCTCAATTCTAAGACGCACCCCGTTTTTAGAGATGTTTATATGGGGGGGAAAAGTGCGTCTTAGAATCGAAGAAATACGGTATCTTCAGTTTAATAGGTTAATCATTCATATTTGGAGAACTTTTCTGCTGTACTTTATTGGAAGGAGAAAAATAATCTTACAGAAACCTCTGGAAGAGCATGACATTGTGAATGGATAAATGGAATTCATTTACCAAAAAATTTAAACAGCCTCATGCTACACAATTAAAAACTAATCCTTATTTCATGATGACCTTTGGACTATAATGTATTTTAAATAGAAAACTATCTTTAGATAGATTTTTCCTCAAAAAGCATTTTATTAAAAAAAAATCTGATTTAAATAAAAAAAACGTGTTTTTTTTTTAAAAAAAACATTGATTTTTATCCACCCTGGATGGTTTGCTGGAAGCCAGGAGTTACATCTCTACTAGATCTAACAAGCATTAAAATTCTGCTATACCCTGTTACTTCTCAAGTACTTAAAATGTACAAACTTAAAAAGCCAATATTTTTACCTTTACTCTCCCAAAGAAAGGATCGTCGTCCGTTTCCATCAGGTAGAACGCGTAGGGTTTTTTGCACGCTTCGTGGGCAACATTTTTCAGTCTGAAATGTAGTGTGTTGCTCAGTTCATTGAAGAGGTGCTCGTAGGATGCTGTCCATCTGGACAAGGATGGGCACCTTTTCTCTGGAGCATCTTCTGAGGTAGTATTTGGGTCTCTGCCTTTGTTACCTGTCTGCCTGTTGTCCAGTGTCATCACCCTGCTTAACTCGGCAAACTCATCCATGATAACCGAGATATCTCCTCGGAAATCTTTTAGCTTATTATTGTAAGTTAATTTGTTGAGATGGAAAGGAGCCGTTGCGCCCTGTCCTTGGTTTCTAAGCCTAGCAGCTTTGCTGGTTGTATCTTGTGTGGAAGTGAGAGGAGGAGGCTCAAAGGAGTCACCATATCTGCTGCTCCTTGGGTGCCGATGTGAGGCGCTAGGTCTCAAGCCTGGATTCACAATAGTAACCAGAAGTGGACTTTGGCTTCTGGGCGGTTGACTCAAAGCAGGAGGGTCAGGTACCTTTCTCAATGGTAATGTTTCTGCTATTACCTGAGGTGAAAACTCTTTCGTCAAGGTCTCAGTGGAGGTAGAATGTTGTGACTTCTTCAGGATCTGTTTTACCTTGTAATGGAAACGCAAACACTCCATATCTAAAGTGTTTTGAACGGGATCATTCAAAAATCTCCAAGTCCTATTCAAGGAGTTTATAAATCCCAACTCTCCTGTGAAAATGTCATGCTTCATGGAAGAGTGAAACGTTCTAGTTTTTTCTTTGTGCTTCGTGGTCACAGAAAAGTTTATATAATCCTTTAAGAGCCCCGGCTCACGGTCCGGATCAAGAGAAAACGGTACAGACCTCTCACCTTCTTTAAACGTAAAATGCCAGTCACGCTTCTTAGCCTCAGCCTCAGCATCAGACACTCCTTCCTTATTTTCCAGGTACTCCCAATGGCCACTTTTATGGATGTCTTCCTCGAGGTCCAAGTCACAGACATAATTAGCTACAGTAGCTTCTGATGGGGCAGAGGATCTCATACAACAAGAACTCCCAGGCTTATTTCTCTGATAGGGATCTCCAACAAGTTCTTGGTCACCATCGACAGAAAAAGACTCCTCTTCCCAGTTCATATTCATATCTGCAGCTTCAGTGGGCGATATTATTTCACCGGCTGATGCATCTTCAGCATCCCGCAAACTCTCTCTTGTGTCTCCCTGCAGAGAGTTTCCAGAGTACCCCAAACTCTCTCTTGCGTTTTCATCTGTAAGTGAATCAGATTCTTCCGATGAATATTCAATCTGACCTTCTGCAGGCACAAAAGGCAAGATTTCTGTACGTGCCTCCCTGAACTGGTCTTCCTCCTGGGACGCAGATGCTTCCTGGCTAGCTTGCCCTGGGTCAACTTCATACAACATGGAAACCATGGTACCGTCCTCCCTTGATGACACAGCTGTTTGAGCCAGTGGAGATTTGCATTCTAGGCTTTCTCTGCCCGTCTTTCCCCAATTTGTGCAACAGGGGCTTGGAAGGACACCCATAGCAGCTTCATTCTCTTGGAGGGACCTTCTTTCAAACACATCCACTTGACCGGATCTCAGACTTTCATGCGGCCCCAAAGGACGCTGCCTTTGCCCTTGTGAAGTTGCTTTCTCCTGGTCAACAAAGATGCTATGCTGCTCTAAACTTTCATTAGCCATCCATGCTGGATTAGTACGGGCAAAATGGTCAGTTGTACAACTCTCTCCATCACTCTCAGGAGGGGTCACACACTCGAGGGTTATAGAACTAATCCAGTTCAAGCCTGGATTCTCTTTAACACAAGTTCCTTCACACTCCATAGCCGTGGCACTCACAGTGTCTATCAACTCATAAAGGACAGACTTGATATCTTCAGATACAATAACGTCCATCTGATTTACTGTATCAACATCAGATGCTACTTCTGGAGTTGCAGAAGAGACTCCAGTGCCCTCGCTTCTGACACAAAACCTTTCATTTGCAGAGTTAGCTTCAATCGCCATATCTTCCATCTCCAAGCTCTGGTATTCTTTTTTGCTTTGAGAATCATTCAGTACTTCTGCTGTTTGTCTAACCTTCAGTCCATCTTGAGTGACTGTACTGTGCTGTATTTGGTGAACTTCATTAGCAGGCAACAGAGCTGCATCAGGCAGGTAGATTACTTCCTTTTCCTGGGGAGCGCAGGAATCCTCAGCCACATTCGTTTGCTCTAGAAGTACAGTATTTTTGGCTGACATGGCATCGTTATCTGGGTTTCCTAGCAACTCTGCTACTTCATTTGATGTTGCTTGATTGACAGGACTAGCCCGTAACCGAGCTGTATCAGCCATCTGGATTCCTTCCTCATCCTGGGGCACACCGGAACCTTGAGCCAAATCCATTTCTTTTGCAGGTGCAAGATTTTGGGCTGGTACAACAGCATTTTCTTGGCTTCCTGAATATTCCCCTTGAGTCGCCATCCTGTTTTGTACTTGGCACTCTTCAGACATTTGCAGTGGAGCTGAATCGGAGAGGTGAATGGATTCCTGGGAAATATCTTCAATCAAATCCATTAGATTTGTAGATAAATGAAACCTGGTTGATTCTGCAGAATCTTCTTGGTTCGTTGGCAATTCTATTACTTCATTAGGAGCCGTATGATGGACAGGATTAGAATGCCTTGAAACTGCATCGACCCGATTGATTCCTTTGTTTTCCATGGAAACACAGGAAATATCAACCAAATCAACTGTGTTTGGAAGGATGGAGTTTTTTGTTGATACTGGAGGATCTTGGCTTCCTGCTGATTCTCCTTCAGTTTCCATATCATTCTGTGGTTGGAATGATTCAGAAGCTCGTACGGAAGCTGAGTCTGCCAAGCTGATGCCTTTATCTTCCTGGGAAATATAGGGACTTTCAACCACATCCATTTGGTCTGGAGATATGGGACGTTTGGCTGGAACAACTGCGTTATCAATCCTTGGCAATTCAGCTTCTTCATCAAGGGTCTTTTGATGAACAGGGCTATCCTGTCGTGGAACCGAATCAACCAGACTGTCTACCCTATCTTTCTCCAAAAGGCAGAAATCCTCAACCACATCGTTTCGGGTCAGAGATGCAGAATTTTGGTCTGATACTACAGGCTCTTCTTGGCTCTCGGGCAATTCCGCCTGACACACAGAAACTGTACCTGGTGATGCTACAGAACTGCACCGGCTGTCACAACCTGATGATGCCAAGTCACACACACTGGCTGTTTCTCTCTCTTCCGTCACGCAATATTCCCCAGGAAATTCTTTGTTCTCTTCATCCAGGTCCACATCTCGGGGTTCCATGTCCGCATCGTTGCTTTCTGAAAGAGCGAGATCAATGGATTCCCACTCCACACTCTCTGCATCTTCCTCGTCCATGGGCTGGTCCTGTAACTCTCTCACGTCTTGGCAAGGGCTATCATCTTCTCTACAATCAGCATTTGCTTCTAACCACACTGCTTCAGACATATGTAGTAATTCAACACCCCCAGTCTGGTGATTGTCTTCCTTCCCCTCTGCGGAAGGAGTGGCAATGTTTATTTCCCAACTCCCCACAGAAACGGCAGCCTGGTTGCTTGCTGCAGGCTGTTTGCCTGATGAATCCTCTGGAGGTTCAGCACATACGGCAGTGGCATCACTTTGGGAAGCTTCAACTACGTGAACAGCTCGACTTGCATCTGACACTGCCTCCGTTCTATACGCCCAAGGCCTGGAGCACCCGGTACTGTGTTCCCCCGATGAGTTTACGTTCGGGGTTTCACCGGAGAGAACAGGATCCAGCAAGCATTCTTCTTCAGGTTCCGCTCCAGCCACCACCTGAAAATGTTCAAGTTTCAAACGTTCAGAGAGACTGATGCAGCCACAGATACAATCCCTGCAGTTTTAAAAAACTGTCAACTATCTGAGAACAGTTAAAACAGAGTCAGCAAACAGTGCAATTTTTTTTACCAAGCATTACTAGTACACCTTCTGCCTAAAAATTATAAAAATGCAATAAATAAATAATCGAACCACCTCAGCCTCTTCCAACCTTCTAATTCCTTCCAGGCTCACCTGGATAGGATGACTCTAGAACAAGCTGCCACAACCTGTCACTCTCCCAAACAAAATGCCAGGTGAAGACCTTTTTATTTTCCCAATATACTAACAGTTTATCATCTTAGTATTTTTTTAAACTTTGCTGTTTTAAAATCTGTATTTTAAATCTGTATTAATCTCTGCATTGCTGCTCGGTTTTATCCTGGTTGTGCTTTCATATTGTACTTTTATACTGCGTTATTATACTGTTGTTGGTTTATATTTTGAATTGCCTTCATGGTTTTAATTTTTGTGAACTGCCCAGAGAGTTTTGGCTGTTGGGCAGTATAGAAATGCAATGAATAAGTAAATATATAAATATTACCTATGCATTGTGGCCTGCGAGGGACAACCCTAATTTTTACAGTTCCAGGTAGGTAGCAAAAAGAGGGGTTTTGTCATGGGCCATTGCTCTATTGTTATGTGGCCGGTTCTAAAACACTATTCCAACAACTGATAGGACCCAGATCAATTTAATATTAAGAAGGCCTTCAAGAGGCAGCTGGACAGCCATCTGTCAGGGATGGTTTAAGGTGGGTTCCTGCAATGAGCAGGGGGTTGGACTCAATGGTCTTATAGGCCTCTTCCAACTCTACTATTCTATGATTCTAAGGCCATCTCGCTGTGCCGTGACCCAACCTGTGGGTAAATACAAGTACCTACCAGTCCCACCCCATTTCTTTCATCCTAGAATCATAGAATCATAGAATAGCAGAGTTGGAAGGGCCTACAAGGCCATGGAGTCCAACCCACTGCTCAATGCAGGAATCCACCCTAAAGCATCCCTGACAGATGGTTGTCCATCTGCCTCTTGAAGGCCTCTAGTGTGGGAGAGCCCACAACCTTCCTAGGTAACTGATTCCATTGTCGTACTGCTCTAACAGTCAGGAAGTTTTTCCTCTTGTCCAGCTGGAATCTGGCTTCCTTTAACTTGAGCCCGTTATTCCGTGTCCTGCACTCTGGGAGGATGGAGAAGAGATCCTGGCCCTCCTCTGTGTGACAACCCTTTCAGTATTCAGACATGCTCTCATGTCTCCCTATCATGTCCTCCTGAGCTTTTCTGATCTTCTTTGAAAAAGAGGTATCAAGTTCTGTGGGAAGTGCAATATATGACGGGAAATACTGCCACAGAAATACAAGCGATAAGCTAAATAATTTAAAAAAGGAGCTGAGAGTCCCATAGCTTTGCATGCAGAGGGTCTCAGGAACATTCCCCAGCATCTGAGAAGCCATCGGATCAGAAAAGACCCGTAGTCACTAAAGTGAGAAGGAAAAGGCTCTTCATATATCCTGGCTCTTTCTCAAGCATGTCTGTGCTGCAAGCAACATATTGGCTTGCTCTGCCCCTTCTTTCATTGCATAGTCTGCAGCTCAAGGCTTTTGTGAGATTATTGTTCCAGCACTAATAGCAGCACTGGAATAACAGCAATTTTTTTTCCTCCAGTAGTCCAGCTGTGCGGGGCGCACTAGGAGCAGCATGTGGGCCACAGGTTTTGCACACGTGGAGGGTCACAAGCAGCAGCATGTGGCCCAGATCCAGCCCTTGAAGCAGTTGTTTTTCTTCCCCCTAACAGCCCTACAAAAAACAGTCAAGATGTATCAGGAACTTCACCCAAAGTTCCACTGCTTAGCAACACCTTTTTCAAAACTGTGAGAGATTCCAGGCCTTAAGCTTAAATCTTAGTTAGATTTTTGTATGCAATATGCTCTATAATCTTCAAGACTTTCTTGCTAAATAGCCCCAAGTTTACTATGTTGTCAAATCCATAGAATCATAGAATAGTAGAGTTGGAAGGGGCCTATAAGGCCATCAAGTCCAACCCCCTGCTCAATGCAGGAATCCACCCTAAAGCATCCCTGACAGATGGTTGTCCAGCTGCCTCTTGAATGACTCTAGTATGGGAGAGCCCACAACCTCACCAGGCAACTGATTCCATTGTCGCACTGCTCTAACAGTCAGGAATTTTTCCTGATGTCCAGCTGGAATCCAGCTTCCTTTAACTTGAGCCCATTATTCCGTGTCCTGCACTCTGGGAGGATGGAGAAGAGATCCTGGCCTTCTTCTGTGTGACAACCTTTTAAGTATTTGAAGAGTGCTGTCATGTCTCCCCTCCATCTTCTCTTCTCCAGGCTAAACATGCCCAGTTCTTTCAGTCTCTCCTCATAGGGCTTTGTTTCTAGACCCCTGATCATCCTGGTTGCCCTCCTCTGACCACCCCCCCACTTGTCTGTGCCCAGAACTGGACGCAATACTCTAGATGAGGCCTAACCAGTGCCAAATAGAGGGGAACCAGTACCTTGCGCGATTTGGAAGCTAGATTTCCATTAACACAGTCCAAAATAGCATTTGCTGGTACATGACTCGTGGCCCTTGCTAGCTGCCTATGTCTCAGCCCTGGCAGCTGGCCCTGGCTGATCTACAAAAGCCTTACCTTATCCAAGGAACGCATGGTGTCTTCAGAATTGTGGGCGGTGGTGCGGAGCTGATCTTCCTTCAAAGGCAGATCGCTGGGTTCCTCAGGGTTCACAAGGGGCCCCTCATCCTCTAGGCAATTCGTGGAGGACAGTTCATTGCAGGAGAGGGGCTTCTCAGAGGGAGAAACCGCTCTCTCTTCCACTTCGCCGGGGGGCTGGTTAGCGTCGGAGAGAGAATCCGCTGGGCATTTCTCCAAACTGTAAGGCCCTTCGCAGTCGTCAATTAGTTCCAAAGGATCCACGACACTGTTCAGCGATACATACTTGGCAGGGTTGCTGTGTTCAACCACTTTCCTTACTGTAGGGGATTTGAATGGCTTGCTATAAAATAGAGCCACCCACATGTGAAGGATGAGCTTCATTTCTTCCAGATCATCTGTCCGGCTGACATCCCAGGGCCTAGAGAAAAAGAGAAAGCCGAGCAACATACCTTGATCTTTGAGTGGTCTTATCATTTTACGTTTGTCTAGCTGAGTGGACAAAATTGCCACACATCACTTCAGCCTTATACATCTTGAGTCCCACATGTCCCAAGAAGCACCTCCTCCCATATAGACCTTCCCATTCCCCTAAATGCCATCCATTAGAGAGGTTCAGCCTGTGGCTGGCTGGAACAGGGTCTTTTCAGTGGTGGTACCACTGCTGAAATTATAGAAAAGTCTTTTAAGGGATATAAAAAAAATTCCCTATTATTTTTCAAAGCCTTCTAGACAAGGAAAACTTGGTTCTACATAATAATAATAATAATAATAATAATAATAATAATAATAATAATAATAATTTTATTTATTTCTTACCCGCCTCTCCCTTTGGATCGAGGCGGGGAACAGCATTAGTACAGGAATCAACACATCTTTAAAATTCTTGATTATACATTAATCTGGGTAGGCCTGCCGGAAAAGGCTAGTCTTCAAAGCTGCCTTAAAAATCACAGAGGGAGTTAATTTTACGAATCTCCTCCAGCAGGCTGTTCCATAATCCAGGGGCGGCAGAAGAAAAGGTCCTCTGGGAAACTGATGTCAGCCTAGTCTTGGCTGACTGAAGTAAGTTCTCCCCAGAGGACCTGAGTGTGTGGGGCGGACTGTATGGGAGAAGGCGATCCCGCAGGTAACCTGGACCCAAACCATTTAGGGCTTTAAAAGTAATGACCAACACTTTGTACTTTGCCCGGAAACTAATCGGCAGCCAGTGGAGTGATTTTAATGTTGGGGTAATATGCTCACCCCTAGGTGTACTGGTGACCAACCTGGCTGCCATATTTTGAACTAGTTGAAGTTTCCAAACTATTTTAGGGCATGTCCAAAACATATTGTATATTAACTCTGCTCTGATTATACGTGTCAGCCCTGCTCATATTCAGCTTATCCAATCCAACTTCTTTTTAAGCTTTCACCACTAACTAAATTAGGCCTGTTTGAAAACAAGCTAAATTTGTCCTTAAGCCTTCATAGTGGCTCGTTGTCATTCCATTGAAGGTTACTGCCATGACATCAACCATGAGGAATGACTTGGGCATGGACACAAGAGGATAGGAGCCAGCTTGCTCTGGAGATCAGTGGCGTAGACTGCAGAGACCCTGGACTTTTCCAAACCAGCTAGAGAACCCCAGAGACAGCAAACTCTATAGCTACATTCCTCCAAAGTGGGGGGCAGTGTCCTCAACAGCAAGGGCCTCATGTTCCTCAGGATCTGTCCACCAATACAGGCAACATGCCCAATGGGAAATAGCAAAGAGGCCTCAGGCCAGAGGGCTGCCCCTTTAAAGCTCAAGTTAAAGGAAGCCAGATTCCAGCTGGACATCAGGAAAAACTTCCTGACTGTTAGAGCAGTACGACAATTGAATCAGTTACCTAGGGAGGTTGTGGGCTCTCCCACACTAGAGGCCTTCAAGAGGCAGCTGGACAACCACCTGTCAGGGATGCTTTAGGGTGGATTCCTGCCTTGAGCAGGGGGTCGGACTCGATGGCCTTGTAGGCCCCTTCCAACTCTGCTATTCTATGATTCTATGAAAGCTCTGTGCTCCTCAAGAAGTGGGAGAGCCCGGAAAGGACAGTCAGGCCCAGAGGGCATATTTTGAGACAGTCTCGTGGTTGCTTTTACAAAATGGCTGCCATGGGGGCAGGGGCTTCCCCATTTGAAAAATGGCTGCCATGGACAGTCGCTAAAGACCCATATCCCAGAAGACAAATTGCTGAGGCTAGAAGTAAGTTGGCCAAGAACTTTAAAAACCAGAAGGGGCAGAGAACATCATGGGCACTACACTGGCGTGTCCAGGTATCATCTGCTCCCTGTGATTGGCGCACGGTACGTAAGGACCCAGCTCTCGTTGCCCTTGTTTTCCAGTCTATGGTTCCTGGCCTGGGAGGGGAGCCCCTCTTTACATCCTGCTTCCTAGACTGGCTTCCTTGCCCCCTCCCCAGTAATCTTTCTCTGGGCTCAGCCTTGTTAGAACTGGACACACAGGACAAGAGAAGGTGATGCATAACATATACCGGTATGCCCAATGTAGGGGGGAAAACCGCACCAATAAACGTGGATGCTAAAAAGAGAAATCAACTCTGGTGCTTGATAAACGTGTTAAAAACGATTTTATTCTTTTAATCCAAAAATGCTCTGCTCAACGTTTTGGACGTATCGCCCTTCGTCAGGAGCTGGAAACAGTTGCTGTGCTAGCATAACTGCGGGTGAGAAAACCAGGGAGACACAGTAGCTCCTGCTAGCACAGCAACTGTTTCCAGCTCCTGACGAAGGGCGATACGTCCGAAACGTTGAGCAGAGCATTTTTGGATTAAAAGAATAAAATCGTTTTTAACACGTTTTTCAAGCACCAGAGTTGATTTCTCTTTCTAGCAGATACACAACATAACCGGGTCCCATCCTGGTCTAGAAAAAAAAACCAGGGCTTATCTTTCCAAACCTGACCATCACTTACCCGTGCACAGCCCGAATCACTGTTTTCTCTAAGGAACTATTAGTGTATTTGCTATCTAAACTGAAGAGGTATTCCGCCTCCCACTGGAACGTCACTTTAACAGTTTTGTCACAAAAGGCCACTTTGTGGGACTTGGAGAAGTCGTCCTTCAACCTCGCAGCCATGACGGTGGAGCGCATGAAGGGCAAGTAGTTCTTGAACTGTTTGTGCGGGTGGCAAACGCTCTGCTGGTGCCGGAAAGGCAGCACTTTCCCAACCAAGGGCCCCGATTTGACATTCTTCACCCCGTTCTTGGAGCTGGGAGAACCCGGCGCGCCTTTCTTCAAAGACTCCGCTACGGGAGAGGCGTACGAGTGCTCAGAGGAAATCAGGGAGTGCATGCCCGAGTCCAAGAGATCCCCGGCCTCCTTCGGAGGGGCTGCGTGGGGCTTAGCCGGACCAGGCCTCGCGGTCCTCTTTTTGCTAGAGCTCACTTGGCCTCTCTCTTGAGAGCTAGAAGGAGATTCCGAAGCTAGGCTACTTTGCCCGGGAGTCAAAAGAGCCTTTGGGCAAGTTTTGCTCGAAAGGGAGGCACCCTTCAATTTTTTGGTGGCTCTATGATATTCGTGGTCAGAAGACTTGTGCAAAGGCTTCCCTCTCTGCAGGCGGCAGCGCTCCCGCAATGGGCCGGAGGGCGAGGAAGCCTTGCTGCTGTTACTGACCAACGGAGAGTTGCAGGAGCTCAGCGCCAGGTCAGCCAACATGTTCAAGGCGTGGGAATCGCATTCTTCCTTTTTTGGAGCTGGGCAAGCCTCCTGAGTCGCTGCTCTTTCACCCACCGGATCGTTCTCATCGGCAACCACCCGCTGGCTTTCCAGTGGGGTGTCATCCATATTGCGACGGGCGCTTTTCCTGGTGACTGTATAAGAAAGGGAATAAGCATCAGAACAGGCTTCTAATGTAGTTCAATAGGGAGAAAGTAGCATCAAATGCTAATTTCTGAATGCTAATCAGCTGTAGCGATTGGAGCGTCAGGCCAGGATGCAGAATCCTCATTCAGCCATGAAGGTCATTGGATAACCTTCGGATAGTCTGTCTGTCTGTCTCTTTCACCCTAACATAGAGCTCTTGTGAGGATAAACTCTGGGGAGTCTTGTACACTGCACTAAGCTCTTAAGAGAATGGGCGGAATAGAAACACAAATATCAATCGATCAATAGAGATAAATCCATTCAAACTCAGGTAGCTGCCAGTTCCCCAGAACCTTCACTAGGGTGACCCTATGAAAAGGAGGACAGGGCTCCTGTATCTTTAACAGTTGCATAGAAAAGGGAATTTCAGCAGGGGTCATTTGTATTTATGGAGAACCTGGAAAATTCCCTCTCCATCACTACAGTTAAAGCTGCAGGTGCCCTGCCCTCTTTTGTATTTGGTCGCTCTAGTATAACTCCTGCAGCTTTAACTGTTGTGATGAAGAGGGAATTTCACCAGGTTCTCCATATATATAAATGACATCTGCTGAAATTCCCTTTCCTATGCAACTGTTAAAGATACAGGAGCCCTGTCCTCCTTTTCATAAGGTCACCCTAATGGATGTTGACTGGTAGTGGGATATTTCAAGCCTTACAAAAAGGAGGGAGACCACCTTGAATCTGTCCTTGAAGTAAAATAATGGTAACAAATGCTGTTATGCGTAGTTAAAATGTTTGAGAAAACGTGAAGAACAACTCCCTACTCCCTGCTGTTAACAAGGAAGTGAGGCAGGTGGCTACCAGGAGGAGGGCCTTCTCTGCTGTGGCACCCCGTCTGTGGAATGAGCTCCCTAAGGAGGGATGCTGTAGGGTGGATCCCTGCATTGAGCATGGGGTTGGACTCGATGGCCCTGTAGGACCCTTCCAGCTCTGCTATTCTATGATTCTATGAGGTTCACTTGGCACCTACATTATATTCTTTTAGACGCCAGGTGAAGACCTTTTTATTCTCCCAGTATTTTAACAGTCTATAAATTAATTTGAACTTGGTGTTTTAAATTTGTAATTTTGCATTGCTACTGTTTTTCTCTTGGTTGTGCTTTTATATTGTATTTTATATTATGGTTTTATACTGTTGTTTTATACTTGAATTGTCTTAATTTTGTGAACCGCCCAGAGAGCTTCGGCTATTGGGCTGTATAGAAATGAAATAAATAAATAAACAAACTGCAAGAGGCCTCATGAGAATTCCCTTTTTCCCTGGGATCGGGTGCTCACTCTTCACCCTGGGTTCTCACATGGGCGAGAAAGGCTGAGGCCATAGCTAGACCTAAGGTTTATCCCAGGATGGTCCTGGGGTCAAACCTGTTCATCTAAGTGCCTCACAGGGCATCCAGCGCTCAGGAAGGGATGAACCTGGGATGATCTTGGGATAAACCTTAGGTCTACTATGGCCTAAGACACATCAGTGGCGAACATGGGCAGCACCTCTGCCACACTTAACTCTAGGCAGAGGAGGGATTAAAGAGTGCTTTGTCTTTGCCCACTTTCAGCTCTGCCCACCACCACCGGAGATCCTGAAACCCTCCCCCATCCCCCAAAACCGCAAGATCTCCAAAATTCAAGCACCATGTTCTTACTTTGCCTCCTTGTGTCCATTTTCTCCTCACTTTTAACTTTGTCGGTATCCTTTTTGTGCTTCAAGAGCCGGGGCTTTTTTTCTCCCTGACCCCCAAGGCCCTCAGAAGCGGCTTTCGAAGCGGACTCGCACCTGGTTCTCTGCACAAACTCCGCAGACAAAACCTCGGCACCTTGGCAAAACAAAGGCCTTTTTAGCGGACGCAAGCAGCCATTCGCATTGCTGATTTGCATTTATTAAAGCACCCAACAAAGCCCCAGGCTCAGTGCGTGGAAAGACACAGCCCCTGCCCCAGAGAACTCATGAGCGACATTAAATGCTGGCTCAATCCAAAGTCGACGCATGCCCCACGCACAGCCCACAGAAGAGCCCCACCAGCCCCGCCTGTTTAAAAAAGCCTTCTGTACACTCAGCCCCTAATTCATGTGTTTTTAAAGTGATCATTATTTACTTCACATATTTTAAACAGCACCACCACCACGCCACTCATTCGTTCGTTGAACTGCAAATCATTAGGCAATATAAAAGAATAGTACATATGGATCATCCTTATTTTAAAAAAGTTTATTCCACCTGGGAAGAACCAAGCAACACCTCCCCCGCCCCCCCCCCCAAACAAAGAACAGGGCAATGCCTGCGGAAGGATGCAACAGACACGCCCCCACACCCACACACCATTTACATCTCCATGCCTTGCAGGCTTCACTTTCCCCTCCCTCATAACTGGGCTTACATAAAAGAAGTACAACAGGAATCGCCTGGGGGGATGAAAAGACCAGGAGCTCCCAAGCTCCTGGTTGAGAAGTTTGCATTTCCCTCTCTGGAAACTCCTCAGCCTCTTAGAAATACCTGGGCTCTTTCGAGATGCTCTTTGTCCTTGAGAGGAAAGCAAAGAGGCAACATCAGCCTAGCTACAAGTCCCAGGTGTGGGCCCAGCGGTAAAGCTGCTTGGGTGAGTTACTCTTCGAATCTTACTAATTAATGTGTAATGAGCTAGGTTCGATGTTTCCTTTGATTTTTTTTAAAAGCAATTGAGTATTCCTCACATTCTCTCTGCTTGGCTCTTAATAATTATATTGTACGGGAACTGGTCTGATTGTCTTGCCTAGCTTGGAGATGGTTATACACCTAGAATCATAGAATAGCAGAGTTGGAAGGGGCCTACAAGGCCATCGAGTCCACCCCCCTGCTCAGTGCAGGAATCCACCCTAATGCATCCCTGACAGATGGTTGTCCACCTGCCTCTTGAATGCCTCTAGTGTGGGAGAGCCCACGACATCCCTAGGTAACTGGTTCCATTGTTGTACCACTCTTACAGTCAGGAAGTTTTTCCTGATGTCCAGCCGGAATCTGGCTTCCTTTAACTTGAGCCCGTTATTCTGTGTCCTGCACTCTGGGAGGATCGAGAAGAGATCCTGGCCCTCCTCTGTGTGACAACCTTTTAAGTATTTGAAGAGTGCTACCATGTCTCCCCTCCATCTTCTCTTCTCCAGGCTAAACATGCCCAGTTGTTTCAGTCTCTGCACTGGACTGCTTGGCTAACAAGGTGCTTAAGGAGTTTAAAGGAGGCTCAGAAAATATGGCTGATCCTTCTCCATATATACACCTGTCTTCTCCTGTCAGCAGGATAGGGTGACCGCATGGAAAGGAGGACAGGGCTCCTGTATCTTTAACAGTTGTATAGAAAAGGGAATTTCCACAGGTGTCATTTGTATGCAGGCAGCACCTGGTGAAATTCCCTCTCCATCGCAACAGTTAAAGCTGCAGGAGCCCTGCCCTCTTTCATATCTGGTCCCTCTAGCATAGCTCCTGCAGCTTTAACTGCTGTGGTGAAGAGGGAACAAGGTGAGGCCTAACCAGTGCCGAATAGAGGGGAACCAGTACCTCCCGCAATTTGGGAGCTGTACGTCTATCAATGCAGCCCAAAATAGCATTTGATTTTTTTGCAGCTACACCACACTGTTGGCTCATATTCAGCTTGTGATCTACAACAATTCCTTCTTCTTTCTCTCCCTTTCGAGTCTCTAATCTTGGTCTTTCTCTGCCCTCTACCCCCTTGCCTTGCTTTTCCCCCTCCCCCTACTAGTACTCTCCCCCGCCCCGCCCACCCCCCCTGCTCTACCTCTTTAGTTGACCTTTGACTAGCCAGACCCCCCACAGCAGTCATTCTGTGACTAACCACAATCTCTGCGGGAGCCATTTTGTGGTAGTACTCATAGCGGTTTCTCAAATTCCCAAATCTTAAATATGATGCCCAGCAACGAATTGGGAGTTAAAGCTCTTTTAAGAAGTTGTATGATGGGATCATACTAGCCAGCCCCCATGGAGCTGGTACAGAACGGCTGCAGCATTCTGTACCAGCTGAGGTTTTGAAGACATTTATAATGGATTGCAGGAATGAAGCCCAGAAGTTACTACAGCATGAATAACTGTAGACTAGTTTTCCCCAACAACTCCCAGCATCCCCCAGCCAGCCGTAGTTCAACACATCTGGAGGAGCCCAGGCTGGGAAAGGCTGCTGTAGAGTCTGCCTGCCAGTGCTGTACGCCTGTGCTAGCAGTGACACCATGGGCTGCGTGCACAAGGCAACGTGCTTTTAAATGCATGGAAGTGCTTTCCCATGGCCTGCGCTTGAGACAAGTCAACTTGGAACGAGTACATAGTGCAGTGGTCATAAAGGTCTTTTGGTTAGATGCCGGGTAGGCAGCCTGAGACCCTCAGCCTAACTTCTGCAGTGGATTACTTCTGACCCCTGGCTAGACCAATCTCTCCCTTCTCCAGCAGCTCACTGGGTGGGGAGGAGGAAGCGGAAGTGGCAGGCAAAGAAGGGAGGCCAACAAAGAGAAAGGAGCTTTCTCTCTCTCTCTCTAAGATGGGATAGCAGACACACACAGGAAAGGGTAGCAGAGAGAAAAAGAAAAAATAGAGGTTGGCACAGAGAGAGAGAATAGGCGTGTCAAACACACATACACAGAAAGAGAGAAGGGGCTAACAGACACATACATGCACAGACAGAGAAAGAGAAAAAGGGGTGGAAGACACACAGAGAGAGAGAGAGAGAGGGAGAGAGGGAGGGAGGAGTGGGAGACACACAAAAAAGGGGGGCAGAAAGAGAAAAGGGGTAGCAGAAAAAAAGAATCAGAGAGAGAGAGACAGAAGGGGCTGCACACAGAAAGGGGGTGAGAGAGAGAGAGAAGGGGCAGCAAAACACACACAGAGGAGGCAAACAAAGAGAGAATAGCAGTGACAGACACAGGCACACAACGAGAAAGTGGGGTGGCAGACAGAGAAAGAGAAAAAGGGGTGGAAGACAGAGAGAGAGAGGGGGAGAGGGAGGAGTGGCAGACACACAAAAAAGGGGTGGCAGAAAGAGAGAGAAAGAGACAGAAGGGGCTGCACACACATGCACACAGAAAGGGTGTGCGTGTGAGAGAGAAGGGGCAGCAAGACACACACATACAGGAGGCAAACAAAGGGGACAGACACAGGCACACAACGAGAAAGTGGGGTGGCCCCACCCACCATCAACCTGGGGCCCTGGACCGATGACCCCTGAAGGAACCCAAACCATCAACAGAAGAGGTTTTAGACCGCACTTACCCCTCTTCCTCCTTAGTGGATTCTGAAGGTTTTTTAATTTAAGGGTGGGTTCATTAGAATTTACTGCAGGTCCCGAATTTTTAGAAGATGAGGGAGAAGGACTCTTCTTTTTCTTCCTGGTTTTCTTCCGCTTTTTGTTGCTCTCCATGAGGCAAAGGACCTTCAGAGGGGACCATTTCTTCCTCGCACTTGCCCCAAGGAGCCTGCTAGATTTCCTTTTACATCGTTGCAAAGGTCGATCACCCGTCAAGGTGGTTTTCGCTGCAGCATCTTTGTTCGACGGATTTGACTGCACAGCACGCCGGGGCCGGGTGGTTTCGACAGCCTCAGGAGTGCCACCAGGAGGCAAGGAGTCCACATTTAAACCCGAAGAACTGTCAGCATCCTGCACGCCACCGCTGCCGGCCGACGGAGAGCGGTCTTTCAAACAAGCAACGGCTGCTGACATTTCCAGGATATAGTTTTGAGGATGCGACAGGTAGAATTGCAGGTGATTAAAAGAGGTTGGGAGACACTTTTCGGAAAAAGCATCGAGGTCCGGGTTCTTTAGGAACAGATCAAAAGAGAAGGGTTGGCTATCAAGGCTGCCAAAGGTTGGTGGTAAATCCTTATGCAGCTTTGCAAACTCTTGGATGTGCAGCTTAACCAAGGAACTAGGAGAAGCTCCACCATCTGGCACCTTGGCTGCTTCTACCAAGGCGTGGCGAAGGCCCGGCAGAACCAACGTGACTTGCAAAGATCGGTCACTCTCCCCACGTTCACATTTCCAATCGGTTGCTACCAAGAAGAGATAAAGGTTTAAGAAAACGTACACAAATTAAAATGAAAGCAAAAATGCACAGCCCCGTCTACCAGGTAAGCCACACACGTTAAATGTTCTGGAAAGCAGGAGGAAGAGCAATTCAACAGAACTCACAGGCCACAGCTAGACTGAAGGTTTCTCCTGGGATCATCCAGGGTTTGCCCCTGCCTGAGCACTGGATCCCCTGTGTGTCACCTAGATGAACTGGTTTGACCCCTGGATGATCCAGGGATAAACCTTAGGTCTAGCTATGGCCACAGTTTCTAATTACTCTAGAGAGAAAATCCAGGCTAAACCTGTATGTTATCTATACCAGACCTGTGAGAGGTTTATATGAAAGCAATTTCCAGAGATGTAGCTTTTTTACAGCAAAAAAATAGGAATTCTTGCTTATGGCACCTCAAAGAATAGTAGAGTTGGAAGGGGCCTACAAGGCTATCGAGTCCAACCCCCTGCTCAATGCAGGAATCCACCTCAAAGCATCTCCAACAGATGGTTGTCCAGCTGCCTCTTGAATGCCTCTTGTGTGGGAGAGGCCACAACCTCCCTGGGTAACTGGTTCCATTGTTGTACCGCTCTAACAGTCAGGAAGATTTTCCTGATGTCCAGCCAGAATCTGGCTTTCTGTAACTTGAGCCCATTATTCCGTGTCCTGCACCTTAAAGTAGGGGCATTGAACCTTAGGCCCTGGAGTCAAATCCAGTCCTACAGGGCCCCAGAAGGTCACGGGCCCTTGGCCCCCCCTCTTTTCCCTACCCACTAATCTTTAGGTGAATTCCTAGCTTTTGTTCAGTCCCCCCCCCCCCCACAATTCCAAAAGATTGAAATGGCTCTCAGTCTTAGTTTCTGGCAGTATACTGTATTTTTGGGTTTGGGCCTTCACCTCACTAGCCTTCAGCTCTGCTCACCACAGGAATGTGGCCCCCAAGAGCGTCACCAAAACAGAATCCGGCCTTCAGGCTGTAAGGTATTTTGTACCCCTGCCTTAAAGGCTAACAAAGCGACTACGGCATAAGCATTTGTGGACCACAGCCCACTCTATCAGATGCCAAATTAAGGTTTTCATTGTGATGCACAAGCCATTAAACTATGTGGCATACAACAGAATGAATAGACCGTTACACGACCAACGGTCCAATCGCACAGCAAGCCCATAATTTCTGAAGCTGCCTTTTGTGGCAAAGCGCTTGAGGGCTTTGCAACTCACCCAAGTACGGCACCAACTACGGCACCAAAAGCTTAAGTAAAAAAACAGAGAGATCCACTCAATGCTGTAAAAAGAGAGGGGTCACCAACCAGAACACAAGAATCAAAAGGTACCGCTGATACATAAAAAATTGTTGTGGTAGGTGAGAACTACTTATGACACAATGAACAATTACTGTGAACGTATAAATACAAATAATGAATGCCAAATAGTCAAGAGTGGGATACACAACAGTATGAGATAACAGTTACTCCAGATATTTATAGCTGTTTCATAGCTTCACCAGATCACGCTTAACACTTTAATTGCAGGCAGCTGCGTTATTTCCATTGGCCATAGAGTTCTCCAGCAGGAGCGGCCGAAAGTGCCCCGGCTGCTCCTGTACAGCTGGCAGAACTGGCAATGCATGATGGGATAGGGCCGGGGGTACTGAGGGAGGAGTACCACCCGCCTGGAAGGACAGCTGGACTTTCAGCTGTGGGGCAGGGGCAGGACAACATACACACGGTGAATTGCCCATTCCCCCCACCCCCCGTTTGCCTAAAGCAGCCTTTCTCAACCTGGGGCGCTCCAGATGTGTTGGACTACAACTCCCAGAATGCCCCAGCCAGCTGGCTGGGGCATTCTGGGAGATGCAGTCCAACACATCTGGAGCGCCCCAGGTTGAGAACCACTGGCCTAAAGTGTCGTCTGAACTCAGCCAATGTAAAGGGTTGCAGGGAGAGGAAGATTCCATGGCTGTGTTCATATAATCCTCCAGCCAATGTAGGATGACGAACTAGCTGAGGGTTTGCGTTCTTCCTCTCCTGGCGCATGTGGTTTCACTTTGTTTCCGGATAAGTGTTAACCATAACATCCAAATTCGCAATTATGGCTAGCGCTTCCCCTCCAAACCAGAATTTGCCAATTCAGACCGAAACGGAAGCCATCTGCGATGGGGGAGGACAGAGGAAGGAAGACCATGTGGGCCTGCCAGTTATTTCTGGTTCCTTGAAGGGTTGCCTGAATCCTGCCTCTATGCCGGGCAAAGACGTTCTACCTGTTAAACACTTTGGCCTTGGTGACGAGATCAAAAACAAAGCCTGAAGACATGTAGGTTCATCTGGGTCAGAATCTGTTGGGAGACAGGTGGAATGATAAACGTTATACATTGGACTCCTCCGTAAATGCATGTATGTATATAAGTTTTTAATCCACTGTAAGTTTAAGGCCATTGCTAGACGAGGGTTTAGCCCGGTGCATGGCCCGGGCTCCCTGCTGTGCGTGCAGACGACGCACAGGGGATCCCGGGGTCAGGCCGGGCTAAACCCTCCCTTGACCCGGGATAACCGGATCCGCTTATGGCCTGGTTTTTCTGCAGCCCTGGGCTCAGGCCGGGGCTGCAGAAGGTCTAGTTAGTTCCGTGGCTTTTCCCGGCTGCTTGCTTACACGAGAGTAGCCAGGAGAAGCCGCGCACTGGGCATGGACGGGGGGTGGACATGGCGAGCGGGGGGGTGGACATAGTGAGCGGGGGGGTGGACATAGTGAGCGGGGGGTGGATATGGCGAGTGGAGGGTGGACATGGCGAGTGGAGGGGTGGACATGGCGAGGACATGGTGAGCGGGGGGTGGACATGGTGAGCGGGGTGTGGACAAGCGGGGGGGTGGATGGGCGAGCGGAGGGGTGGACATGGTGAGCGGGGGGTGGACATAGTGAGTGAGGCTGGACGGGCGAGTGAGGGCGTGAGTGGGGGGCGAGCGAGCAAGGGGGTGAGTGGGAGGGTGAGCGGACGGACGGGGTGAGCGAGGGGGCGAGCGGGGGGGCATCATACATTGTGGGGGGGAAATCGGGGGCAGGGGGAGCGGGGCACCCTTTTTTAAAAAAACAAGGACTTACCTTTTTGTTGGTGCGCTCCTACGCAGATGGCCCTTTAAGGTTTTTTTTAAAATGCAGGACGCGACGGGGCTTTCCTTTCCCTGTCGCGTCTTACGTGTAGAAAAGGGCGACGGCCTGCGCTAGCTGTAGCGCAGCCTCGCTCCTTCTCCTCTCCGCATTAACTGGTAGGTCTAGCAAGGCCCTAAGACTTTTAATTCTTACCTTTTTCTTTTACCAAGGAAGACGAGGCAAGTAAGACAAGAACACCCCGGTCATTTAAATATTTGACAAGTGCCTACAAAACAGAGAAATAACATGAATTTAACCCCTTTTTTTGGTTTGGGAGAAAAAAAATCCTGCTGCTCTGAATTAACCTTGGTTTGATCAATCAAGGCAATAAATATGGTTCCTATTTATTTTAAATGCTTATGTGAATTTGTGCATACATTTTAATCTCCAAAGAGCTCAAGGCACCATAAATGAGAGTGATTTCATTTTATCCACACAGCAGCCAAGTCAAGTCTGTTAGACTAATAGTGTGTGTGACTTGTCCAGGGTAACACCCAGCAAGGTGTGGGTGGGGGAGTGGGGATTCAAACTGGTTGGCCATAATGGGAAACAAGATGGTAGACTAGATGGATCACTGGTCTGATCCAGTGAGACTTCTCCTATGTTCAACCAACATCTCCCTGGGCCAGATCCAACATTCTTCATAATGCCAGGGTGTGCTTTTCTTTCCCTTTCAAAATGTTTCATTAATAGCTGGAATAGAATAAGAATACCATCCAGCATCTATCAAATGCTTCTGAGTGTTCAAAGCGCTTCACACACATTATCTTGTTGCATTTTCCACAACAACCCTGCAAAGTGGATTAGTGCTGTTATCCTGTTTACTGCCGTTATGGGAGGGGCTTGCCTGGAGCAACCTTGTGAGTTGACTATGGAGGTGATATCTGAACCAGGGACTTCTTGATTCTTGACTTCTTGAGCAGTACGACAATGGAATCAGTTACCTAGGGAGGTGGTGGGCTCTCCCACACTAGAGGCCTTCAAGAAGCAGCTGGACAACCATCTGTCAGGGATGCTTTAGGGTGGATTCCTGCATTGAGCAGGGGGTTGGACTCAATGGCCTTGTAGGCCCCTTCCAACTCTGCTATTCTATGATTCTGTGATTCCTAACTCAGTCTCTTAGGGTGCTCCCAGATTGAAGGCTCTGAGCGCTAACAATTAAATTCCTTACCAGTTATTCCATTTACCCTTCCCTAATGGATTTTTTTCTGGTAAGAAAAAAAGATGGAAGAAGGGATGGGAAAATTATAGACTGAAGATGAAGGGCTGATCTACACCAAGCAAGATATTCCACTCTGAAAGCGGTATGAAAGCAGTATATAAAAGGCAAGAACCACACTACTGCTTTATAGCAGTATTGAAGTGCACTGACAACTGTTGGGGCCCATTGACACAGACCATAGACCACTTTCATAGTGCTATATCCTGCTTGGTGTAGATGTGTCAATGGGCCCCAAGAGTTGTCAGTGCACTTCAATACCGCTATAAAGCAGTCGTGTGGCTCCTGCCTTTTATATGCTGCTTTCATAACACTTTCATAGTGGAATATCCTGCTTATCGTAGATGAGTCCGAAGTTGTCTTGATCCCTATAAAACTTGTGTTTGAAGAAGTGCAATTGCAAAATAAAAGGCAAGTCTGGAAGCATCCTTGGTCACACTACCCCAGCTGTGTTGGCCGCTCTCCCTGTGCCTGAAAAATACAAAACACCAGCTCTCTGTACAAATCAACTGGGTTTTTTTAAAATTCATTTAAAGTAGTGGAAGTGGAGAAGTCTTGTAGGGCAGTCTGGTTTCACTTTTAGTATTGACAGCTGTGGTTTGATAGCTGAGACGTTTTACTTTCGCTTTTAGCTATGCTAAAAGCACCGGGGGATGGGGGAAGAAAGTCATCACCAAAGGACCGTGCCAAACTGGGCCCTCACATTGCATTACATGTTCCTTCTTGCTGCTGGCCCGTATTGTAACTTTCTCTTTTTATTCAAGTTTTTGCAAGAGTTTGGATTGTGAGTTACACTGCAGTTGCCGTAACCAGGATATATTGTTAAGCTGAGTAAACATCTCTGTGCACGTTCCAGAGTCAAGCATGTTTTAAGTCCCATTCGCTTCATTCAATTGAAATGTGTGGGCCTTAAAACTTTTCAACTTTGGCCAGTTTATGCGGTCCATGATTACATATTTTCAGCAGGACCACTTAAATATTAACAGTTATTATATATTAATTCATAACCTACACAGCTATATAACCCATGCAGCAACCTCACCCCCACACCACATCCATTAAATCAAAACAGGCACTGGACTTCATAGGTTTCCCAAGAATGAGAATCTGCTGAATAAAGTCCAAGGCCACAAAGATCTTTCAAACTGGAGAGATGCAGATGTTGATTTGCTCGGAATAATTAGGAGACAGAATTAACAAACACCCATCCACAAAAATCCAGATAGATAATTGCTCACCAATGGTTCAAGTCCTTACCAGATCTTTTTCTTTCAAACTCCGTAATAACTGATCCACTTTCAATTCACTTTGATTTAGTATTTCTACTTCATATAAACAGAACAAAATTCCTTGATAGCAGACTGCAGAGAAAACAAACACGTTCATAATTTAAGTATTTAAGTAAAACTGTGTTTAAATGTTATTCTGTACATAAGAACTCAATACAGTGTGAGTCCCATAATATAATTATTGTGGTCATTTAAAAATAAACACCACCAAAAACAAACCAACAGCAATGGTTCAAAAAAAATTATTTATTTATTACATTTATATTCCCTCCCCCTCCCCCAGCCAAAGCTCTCTGGGCGGTTTACAAAGGTTAAAAACAGTGAACATTAAAAACAAATATACAAAATTTTAAAGCATAAAAAGCATAAAAACAGACAATATCCATTTAAACAACTATTCTGGGGTCAGTTAAGAAAAAATGCATAAGCAGTTTCTGCAGCTGAAACTCTCCCCACGGCCTGAGTTCAATCCCAGCGGAAGCTGGTTTCAGGCAGCCGGCTTGGGTGGACTCAGCCTTCCATCCTCCTGAGGTCGGTAAAATGAGTACCCAGTTAGCTGGGGGAAAGGTAATCACGGCCGGGGAAGGCAATGGCAAACCACCCCGCTATAAGGTCTGCCAAGAAAACGTCAGCGAAAGATGGCGTCTCTCCAAGAGTCAATAATGACTCAGTGCTTGCACGAGAGGTTCCTTTCCTTTTCTCAATAAATTATTTGTCCACCTTCCCTCCTTCCCATCGATAGTATTTGTTAATTTAATTATATATATATATATATATATATATATATATATATATATATATATATCTCATGGGCGTTGAACCATTTTTCAGCCTGGGGGTCAAATTCCATTTCAGAGCAGCTCTCAGGAACCAAAATCCAGTGGTGGGCGGTGCCATAGGCAAAAACGGTAGGACCAAATTACCAAATTAGCATATTTTAGCTTAAAGCTCTGACTGCCAATAAAGCTAAGCCTTAGGAGAGGCCTTTCAATCTTTTAGAATGGGGAAAATACCACAAAGCCAGAAAATGCCCAAACAAAAGGGGGGGGTGAAGAGAGAGGGCATGGGGACAACATATACCCCCCAAGGCAGCCTGGATATGGCTCCCAGGCTTGAGGTTCTGCACTATGATATATACCTAGGGTGACCATATGAAAAGGAGGACAGGGCTCTTGTATCTTTAACAGTAATGTAGAAAAGAGAATTTCAGCAGGTGTCAATTGAAGAGGGTGAAATTCCCTCTTCATCACAACAGTTAAAGCTGCAGAAGCCCTGCCCTCTTTTGTATCTGGTCACTCTACTATAGCTAGTGTAGCTTGAACTGTTGTGATGAAGAGGGAAGTTCACCCTCTTCAATTGACACCTGCTGCAATTCCGTTTTCTACATTACTGTTAAAGATACAGGAGCCCTGTCCTCCTTTTCATATGGTCACCCTATATATACCGTGTCCCAAAGGTGAGTTTCCTTTTTCTATTTATAACTCGTAGCCATCCTTGCTACCGTTAAAAGATAAACGACCACTTCCATACCTTCAGAAGAACAATAAAACTTACATAAAAGAATATTACAACCAGTGGGTTCAATGATAAATCACTATATGAGCTTGTTTATTCCCCTACCACCACTGCCACCACCGGGGGAGAGTGGGGTTTAAACCAGGAAAAGTCTAGGAGGGCTAAATACTCCCCTACCAGCGGAGCGATGAAGTTCCAACAGAAGTCCCCCTGCAATGATTCTTTTAACTTCAAAAAGAAAGAAAGAAAAAGGCACAAGATCCTAATAAATGCTTTCCAGGCATAAGAGTGAAGTGTGCTTCCCATTTCAACTCAGAAAAAAAAGATCTATGAAAAATTAGAGGAACACCACAATAGAATGAAAGCAATCATTGTCCCATACAGCCACCACGTCCAGAAAATGACACCAAAAGGAAGCTACTGACCACTTTAAAAAGAAATTAAGGAAGCAGCTCTCTTCACTGCATAGATCATTTAAAACTGTACCTTCAGGATTTGCGTAACTGTTTTTCTGAAATGCTGCTTCGGGAAACTTTTTTCTCAACTCAGATACACCCACAACATGTCTGACCTCTAGTTTGGCTGGTCTAGCAAAATGAGAAAGGACGAGGTTATACATACGAGGCATGCCCTGAAACTTCCCAGTCCAGCGACAATCTTAAAAAGTCACATTAAAACTGACCCATCTTGGCTGCAGTGCTCAAATTGGGAGTAATTAAAAATGGAATTACTTGGCTCTTAAGTAAACACGGCTGGAGATAAGTAACCACCCAGGTTGGCTGCAGGAAGCAACAGAAGGTGAGGGCAAGGCCATGTCCATGTTCGCATGGAACGATAATCAAGAATTCTGGAGAATCCTGGTTTATTCCAAATGGTGGTATAAGCTACCTGTTCATTCTTTTTTTAAAAAAACTTTTTATTAAACATCAACACAAATCAATACATCAATACAAATAAAACAATACTACACAATACACAATAATATAAAATAAACATTTGATAACATATATTCTAGATTAATTCTATTAACATAATCATACTTAGCATAAAAGTGCTCCCCCCACCCACGGGATCTTATTCATGTTTCCAGAATCTCATTGCTTCCTCTGAAGGTGTTTTCCCTCTCCCCTTTGATAAAACAAATTCTAGAAACTGTTTCCATATTCCCTCAAAATCATTTGTTTTCATCATCCCTCTTCTCACTTTTATATTACATGTTAATTTATCATTAATAGCAATATCTCATATTTCTTTATACCAATCTTCTATATGATAATCCCCTTGAACCTTCCAGTTTCTAGATATCATTAATCTTGCTGCTGTTAACAAATTCGTTATCAATTCTTTTGTCTCTTTATTACAATTCAGTTCTCCATATAATGATAACAATGCCACTATAGGTGTCTCGTCAATCTCCATTCCTAAAATTTCTTTTATCTCATTAAACACCATTTTCTATAATTTTTGTACAAATTCGCATTCCCACCACATGTGTAAATACGTTCCTTTCTTTTGACAACCTCTCCAGCAGCTGCCTGTTCATTCTTGATTAGCTTCTTCCACTAGCATGCTGTCCAAACCAGGAAACCACAGCATATTGTCTGAACTAAGGATTTTGGCTTGTCGCACCCAAACAAGTCAGGATTTGTAAACCAAGAACAAACCCTGGTTTGTGGTCCTGGTCACGCCAGCAAGAGGTGACAAATAGGAGCAAATGGGCTATGTGCAGCATTTTCCAGAATCCTGGCTTATTGTTCTGTGAGAATGTGACCAATGTCTTGGACTATACGAGGCCAAACAGTAGAACTTGAACTGTTCTTTTGTCCACAAAGCCCAAATAACTAGGTTGCCATATTAATAGTAGAGCTGTTACTCCCCTACCAGCACCACTATCACTACTGGGGACTAGTCAATCCTGAGCCTTATCTATTTTCAGCACCTGCTGAAGACATTTTTTATTTCAACAATTTATTTATTTATTTATTTATTACATTTTTATACCGCCCAATAGCCGAAGCTCTCTGGGCGGTTCACAAAAATTAAAACCATAATAAAACAAGCCTTCCTTGATTGACCAGTCACAGTTTTTCTTGGTATTCTGATGTTTTGTTTTGAACTTTTAATATTTCATTTTATTCCTTTTACCGTTCATAATATCGCTCACACCTTTTATATACCACTCCACATCTAAACAGATTCTGGAGCGGGGAAGAATGAAAGGTAAAAGGAATACACACACGTATAGTGAACCCACCATTGTCGGTTTCAGTAGTGGCTCTTTTTGGATGAAGTCATCTAAGAAATTATAATATTTGTACTTTACCTCCTGGTGTGAATAACAGATATGCTGAAGAGTGATTTGCTTAAAACAGACTGCAATTTATACAACTGCTACCAAAACATTTGTCTCATCCACCTGCTGGATTCTGGAGGTTTTCCCCAGGTTAAAATTATCCCCATTTTATAGATAGCAGGGCAAGGTGGAGGCTGGTAATAGCGCTTTGCCTAAAGCCATCTAGAGCATTCCCAGCCAAGGCAAGACTGGAACAGGTTTCACAGCTTTCACTCCCTGACCTACCTTGCAGGGGCGTCGTTGCGACAACCCTTAGTGAAATGCTCTAGACCAATGGTTCTCAACCTGTGTCGGGACCCCTTTGGGGGTTGAATGACCCTTTCATAGGGGTCGCCTAAGACCATCGGAAAACACATATTTCCGATGGTTTTAGGAAACTGTATTGACTGAACTATGTCATGTATCATCTTTTGTATTATTAAAGCTATTGTTATGTATTATTTTCATTAGCAAACCATCCCATGACAATGGATCGTGTAGAGAAGAACGAAAATAATTTTATGGTTGGGGGTCACCACAACATGAGGAACTGTATTAAAGGGTCGCGGCATTAGGAAGGTTGAGAACCACAGCTCTAGACGCTCTAAGTGCTGTATAAATGCTAAGCTGAGCACTCTCAGCCTCCTGACATGTTCTCTTCTTTTCCCTCCTGCTCCTCTACAGACATCCGAGAAATGATAAATAAATATTCATGCTTACAATTGTGCTGGGATGGGACTACTAAATGGTGACTGAAAGACGACGTCACACAGTGGCTGTTCGTGAATGAATAGCTGTCCTTTCCAGGCGTGATACAGCACTAAACATTTTAAAAATCACAGAGGGGAATAGATTAAATTCAGTGACAGAAGAGGGCAATACCTCAAAAATGAAAGGTACTCCATACCAGCAAAGGGAGCTCTTACCTTCTGTCGTACATTCAGCTCTAAATTCAGAGGGGGTGGGAGAGAGAAGAAGAAGAAAAGGGTTATTTTAAAACAGAAGAAACCATAAAGCACAAATTATTTTATAGTTTTAAAGCTGCTTACGTGCTCTTGTGGTTTAATGGCGGCATCCTTTGAAGCTCACAGCACTAAAGAACGATAGTTACATAGGGGCAGATCCGCCAAGGATGTTCCACAACTCCACAAGCAGAAAATTCATACAAGTAATGCTGGAATAATAATAATAATAATAATAATAATAATAATAATAATAATAATATAAAAGTACATAGTCTGAGGCCCAATATGGCCGCCGTGAGGCCCAGTATTGGGCAAAAGGCAGGATAAAAATAAATATAATAATAATAGTAATAATAATTTAAAAGTACATAGTCTGAGGCCCAATATGGCCGCCGTGAGGCCCAGTATTGGGCAAAAGGCAGGATACAAATAAATATAATAATAGTAATAATAATAATATAAAAGTACATAGTCTGAGGCCCAATATGGCCGCCGTGAGGCCCAGTATTGGGCAAAAGGCAGGATAAAAATAAATATAATAATAATAATAATAATAATATAAAAGTACATAGTCTGAGGCCCAATATGGCCGCCGTGAAGCCCAGTATTGGGCAAAAGGCAGGATACAAATAAATATAATAATAATAGTAATAATAATTTAAAAGTACATAGTCTGAGGCCCAATATGGCCGCCGTGAGGCCCAGTATTGGGCAAAAGGCAGGATAAAAATAAATATAATAATAATAGTAATAATAATTTAAAAGTAAATAGTCTGAGGCCCAATATGGCCGCCGTGAGGCCCAGTATTGGGCAAAAGGCAGGATACAAATAAATATAATAATAATAGTAATAATAATTTAAAAGCACATAGTCTGAGGCCCAATATGGCCGCCGTGAGGCCCAGTATTGGGCAAAAGGCAGGATACAAATAAATATAATAATAATAGTAATAATAATTTAAAAGTACATAGTCTGAGGCCCAATATGGCCGCCGTGAGGCCCAGTATTGGGCAAAAGGCAGGATAAAAATAAATATAATAATAGTAATAATAATTTAAAAGTACATAGTCTGAGACCCAATATGGCCGCCGTGAGGTCCAGTATTGGGCAAAAGGCAGGATACAAATAAATATAATAATAATAGTAATAATAATTTAAAAGTACATAGTCTAAGGCTCAATATGGCTGCTGTGAGGCCCAGTATTGGGCAAAAGGCAGGATACAAATAATAATAATAATAATAATAATAATAATAATAATAATAATAATAATAATCCTTTTTGAGTGTCCAAACTTCTTTACAAACATAATCTCAGTAATCTTAATGACCACCCTGTTCAGACAACACGCTAAACCACGGTGGTTAAGCATTTTGAGCTAAACATTATGGCTTAGCATGTCATGTGAACCATTCCCAATTATGGTGCCTATGATGGCCCCAGGGAGAGGTTTCATCTCTCTAATGAATGTAATGTGCCAAGGGTTAAAGATGGCTTCTCTGCCAAAGGGTGGCTACATGTGGCTATATGCCAGATTTGCATTCCTTAATGGTGGACATCAGACAAAGGGAAAAACTTTCAACCAACAGAGCATCGAATGTAACCTATGACTCGTTGAGATTGTGCACCATAACTTGAAAACTGAATGTAATTTAACTTGCTAATCCAGAACTGACCAATAGAAGGGTTAGAAAGAGACTAACACCCTCTTGTAGTCAGGGCCTATATATACTGTGAGATTCCTTTGTTCTGGGTGCCTCCATCTTGTGGAACCGGAGAGCACCCCCATACTGCAGTATCGGAAGTAAATGGATTAAGTGTATTCTCCAGCCTCGTGTGTTTGATTGGCTATTAACGCGCCGGGGAAGCGGGCCTTTAAATCCCTGGTTAAGGGACAACAGCTACATAACCGGGATTTAATCACGCTTACTAACCATTTTCTGCAAAAGGGTTAGAGGCCTAAACATGGCTTAGTGTGTTGTTTGAACAGGCCCAACAACAGTTCTGTAACATAGATCAATATTACAATCCCGACATTGCAGTTGGGGAGCTGAGGCACAATGGCTTGCCTAAGGCCTCCCTGTGAATTCATGGCTGAAGTGAGATTTAAAGAGGAGACACCTCAGTGT
Organism: Elgaria multicarinata webbii; assembly: GCF_023053635.1. Taxonomy (NCBI): domain Eukaryota; kingdom Metazoa; phylum Chordata; class Lepidosauria; order Squamata; family Anguidae; genus Elgaria; species Elgaria multicarinata. The sequence goes on along the minus strand of NC_086179.1, from coordinate 4,738,971 downwards.
ACACTAGCCCTCATGGAGATGTGGTCCTCATAAAGTCGTAGGACATAGAGCATCTTGCACCACGGGGGCATGTAAAGAATTTCCCTAACAGAATTTCATCTGTGAGGGTGTTTTTTTGTTTTTTACACCATCTCACTGCTTCTCTGCGATTTAACAAAAAAATGGCAGCAGAAAACTGTAAACACACACACACACACAAACACAAACACACACTCCTTCTCCAATTGACTACTTGAGCTCCAGGAAGGAGACAAAGAGAGGAAATGGTTTGCCCATTTATAGGCAAGAGAATCTTCTAGAACAGTGTCAGTTAAGCCTGCAGAGAGGCCCACCTCTGCTCTGCAAGTATTTTCAGCCCTCCATATTGACAGGAAGGGAAATCTCCCTCAGTTCAAAATCCCAACTGCCACTGAACCTGGTTACCGAGTAACCTGGTTCAAAGACCCCAAATTGTAACCGCTAGCAAAAAGAGCGGGGGGGGGGGACAGACACAGAGGGAGGCCATAAGGGTCCACCATGGGCTGGGAGAGGCAGGAAGGGGTCTTATGTCTTGTAACAGACATTTTATAGCAAGGGGCAGGGAATCATTACACAGTGGCCCAAACGCATGTCACACATCGTCTAACGCAGTGGTTCTCAACCTTCCTAATGCCACGACCCTTTAATACAGTTCCTCATGTTGTGGTGACCCCCAACCATGAAATTATTTTCATTCTTCTCTACACAATCCATTGTCATGGGATGGTTTGCTAATGAAAATAATACATAGCAATAGCTTTAATAATACAAAAGATGATACATGATATAGTTCAGTCAATACAGTTTCCTAAACCATCGGAAATATGTGTTTTCTGATGGTCTTCGGCGACCCCTGTGAAAGGGTCATTCGACCCCCAAAGGGGTCCCGACCCACAGGTTGAGAACCGCTGGTCTAACGTGTTGAAAAACATTGAATCGTGACATGCTATTTCATACTTTAAAACTTTTAAATTATGTATATCATCCGTTACATGCAATATGTTTATACGCATTCTGTGTTTTAAAATTTAAAATTTTGTATATTTGTTTTTAACTCAATTTTAGAATTTCTGTAAACCGCCCAGAGAGCTCTGGCTATGGGGGCGGTATATAAGTGTAATAGGGTGACCCTATGGAAAGGAGGACAGGGCTCCTGTATCTTTAACAGTTGCATAGAAAAGGGAATTTCTGCAGGTGACATTTGTATATATGGGGAACCTGGTGAAATTCGCTCTTTATCACAACAGTTAAAGTGCAGGAGTCTCTTTTTTCTAACAATTGTATTGTTGTTCGTTTGTTTTATTTATTTCTTACATTTCTATACCGCCCAATAGCCGGAGCTCTTTATTTTATTTTATTTTATTTTATTTTTATTTTATTTATTACATTTTTATACCGCCCAATAGCCGAAGCTCTCTGGGCGGTTCACAAAAATTAAAACCATTCAAAGTATAAAACCATAATATAAAATACAATATAAAAGCTCAACCAGATAAAAGGTCACTGGCCAAAAGCAATAAATTTGACTGACTGACTGACATTGAATCACATCATCATCATCATCTAACAAGAAGCACCAGATGGTTCCATGCAGACAGAGTTCTTGGGGGGAAATCAAATCTTACAAAAGTTTTAATTTAAGTAAAGGTGTACTAAGACATTTAAATGTTATTCTGTTAAATCTAACAGCTACAGACTTCCTTTCAGAGCAATAACTAAATTTTGACTGGGTTACTTTTAACTAAGTAACAAATCCCTTCATGACTTGTTTAAAGGCCGTATGTTACTGGTATATCACTGTATTTTGGCCAGCACTGGTATTTATAAAGGTGTAGAGTGACTTTTTTTTTTGTCTGTTCATATTTCATTTTGTTCAATTTGCAATTAATTAGGTTTGTTTAATTATATTTGATATTTTTATATTAAAAATAAAAGGTACACTGTTATGGAAGATAGTCTAGTTCTTTAAAAAAAAATAAGGAAGCTTTATGGACATATAAATCCTCGACTTTGAATTATAGTGAAAACCATTGTTATTTGTAGAATCTGTGCGTCAATAGTTTTCCTATGAAATAAGTTTCGTGACAATCAGTCAATGGGAAGGCAGTTAAAAAGGGATGAGCAATAAACTTCCAACTTTGAATATAATAATAATAATAATAATAATAATAATAATAATAAAAAATAATGTCTTAGTGAGCAAGTTGTTGTGTTTCTTCACAAGTTAAAGGACTATAGATGCAGTCTTAATTGCTGTTTATTTAATATTATTTTTAGGCTGCTTTTAAGGGCGAGGCCCTTCATGAGCATTGAACATTCAGGGAGGAGACCTGGAATATTCTTGAGAAGCAGACACCCCCTCCCAAAAAAAACACCACTCAGGCTCTCCTGTGGCTACGGCCCCACTCAGGGGGCTACCGAGTGGTTTCTTAACCCTGCAGCCCCATACACAGTTTAGTTCAGACAACAAATGTAGACTTGGGCCAACCATGGTTACTGACTTGAGAGGCTTTGGCCACAGCTAGACCTAAGGTTTATCCTGGGATCATCCAGGGTTCGCCCCTGCCTGTGCACTGGATCCCCTGTGTGTCACCTAGGTGAACAGGTTTGACCCCTGGACGATCCAGGGATAAACCTTAGGTCTAGCTATGGCCTTTCTTGCCACGTAGTTTGGCCTAATTGGTTTAACTGGAGGAGAAGGCTATCAATGGCTACTAGCCTTGATGGTTATTGTTGGATCCTGGAATGGATCCTGGTTATGTTTCCATGGATTTACTAATTGCTGAGGAGCTGGAGGAATCAGAAGACTCAGCAGAAAACTTAAAGGTCAACGTTGCACCTGGACATTGATGTCATGATTGAATAATTGGTAACTTGATTGTTTCAATTAAGGGATTGCAAGCAGTTGCATCACTGTACAGTTAGCCTATAAAAAGGAATGTATTCCCATGTACATGTATCAGAAATGATCACTCAGTAATGATCACTCTATCAGAGATCACTCCATCTATGTATCAGAGCTGTATTGACTGACCGTATGTAAGTATTTGTATTTGTGATTGCCATAACTAAATTATATTTTTATATGCCAGTAAAGGTTTGTTTAAACCTACTGAAAGTCTCAGTCTTAATCTGTGTCTGTGCTGACTTTGCTAGAAACCGCTGCAAAAACTCTGCTATATGGTTATTGGCCAGAAGCCCAGTCTGGCAATAACTAAATAAGGTTGTAAATATAAACCAACATATCCCAATAGTTATGTGCTACCTCCAGTATCCGAGGAAGTAAGCTTGTGTCCACCAGTTGCTGGGGAACATGGGTGGAAGGGTTCTGTGGCACCCATGTCCTGCTTTGTGGGTCCCTGGCCGACAGCTGGTTGGCCACTGTGTGAACAGAGTGCTGGACTAGATAGACCCTCATCTGATCCAGCAGGGTCCTTCTTATGTTCTTAACTGGGATATGAATGCACAGGAGAGAGCCACACCTACTCTCATCCTGGCAAATATGTCTAACGGGGATTAGTTTACTTACTCTGTTTGCAGAGGTCTGTTTGTTCTTGTACAATAAACATCAACACAATGAACTGTAAATCCGATGGTAAGCAAAGGGCCCTTCTCAATCCAGATAACTCATCCCTTGCATTAAGCAACCATAATCAAAAGTCGTCACCACTGCCAGCCCGACGTACAGACTGAAACTAAAAGTGGTTAGGAGCAAGTCGAAGTGGCTTCCCTAGAGATGAACCACACTCAAAGCGACGATACACATAAACGCCTCCTGAGACTCAATAAAGGTTACAAATTTTTACCTCTGTTTTGTTACAGAGCAAGAGAAAATCGTAGGTCTCCTCAAGTTCTTCCTTGGTATAGCCACTTATTTTCTTCTGGCCGGAGAAAGCCTTGTCCTGCATTAGACAGAAGGGGGGAAATACTGAGCCACTGAAAAATGAGTACCAAAGACTAATTATTAGTTAATATTATGACGGGTCTTAAGAACAAAATCCAAAAAAGGAAGGAACCCCCAGGAAGGAAGCCAAATAAGCCAGAGGCAAGAGGGTGAAAACAGAGATATGGTATTTTATTAAAAAATTACCAACGCGTTTCGGACCAAAAAGTCCTTCCTCAGGGTAATCTCCAAGGACTGATATATATGTATATATGTATGTATAATATTTACAAAGACAAAAAGTCAATTTTATCAATCACAATAATTAGTTCAGTATACATCAACGGATTAAAGATAATTATGATTAAGTTGACCATATGAAAAGAAGGACAGGGCTCCTGTATCTTTAACAGTTGTATTGAAAAGGTAATTTTAGCAGGTGTCATTTTTATGCGAGCAGCACCTGGTGAAATTCCGTCTTATCACAACAGTTAAAGCTGCAGGAGCTATACTAGAGTGACCCGATACAAAAGAGGGCAGGGCTCCTGCAGCTTTTGCTGCTCGCATAAAAAGCAGGGCATGGGTTCACAAAATGTTTCAGTTTCAAACAAGGTTCACAATATTTGCAAGGAGCACAGGAAAAATGTCCTATAGAAGGTCCTAATCCTGGTAAGGAAGTAAGGTACGGGGGCAGGCTTTTATGGCCATGGCTGGAAAGCTGGGCCTGTCTACTAAGTGTAGAGAAAATGAGCAAGTAGTGGAAGAACAGCTACATTCAGGAAAATTACACAGTGGAGGCCTTCCTTTTTTAAACCCTTTCACTTTGGACTGCAGGTTGAAGAAACTGCATTTGTGAATGTTCTTCAGTGTAGAAAACCAGCACATCAGGAGAAAATATCTTTAGCGAGACTCATCCCTGAAGTGCTAGCTTTCAGCCCACAGGGAGATATTTTTATAGGGGGGAGCATTAAATAAAACATTCCTTAGACATGTAGCCCATCCTTTAGCGCCAATATGAGAGGGAGTAGTAAGGGACCATTTTTGGTTTTCAGGAGAGGAGAAGGAATAAATAACAACAACAGCAGGAGCTTTGGCTTTATTCCCAGTTTGACATCAATAAGCCCATCCTCCATGAAGCCTGTTATATTCCAAAGCAACACAGTGCAAATAAAGCAATAATATTCTCATATGAATGTGTGCAAGTTTGAATGGAACAACCACTGTAAATCCAGGTTATGCATAGAAGAGACTCAAAGTACACCACATAATGTAATTTTCGATTTCCCACCCCTCTGATATTGTAGTTAGGTTTCAATTTTAAATTTTAAGAATAACTTTTAATCGTTTTGTAGTAGTTGTATTATAATCCAGAGGAAAACGTGCTTAATGCTTCTCTAACACTGAGAAGTGGAAAGTGAAACTGATTAAAATAGAAACAAGAGTGAAACTATTTTGCTCTTTCTACCACGCAAGCGCCCTACCAGAGAGACAAAAGAATCTACGTCAATATGAAACATAGGCTGCAACTTTCAGTTTAAAGTGATCATCTCAGCTTTTTAACTTTATTCAAGGTTTTGCTGACAGCTTTACCGGTGGTTCCTTCAATGTTATGCTGCAAAATCCCAGTTTTTCAAACATAAGCCTATTTCGCTCAGTTCTTAATGTAGTAATGTAATTCTGCAATTATTATTATTATTATTATTATTATTATTATTTATTTATATAGCACCATCAGTGTACATGGTGCTGTACGAAGCTGTTCGATAGTCAACTTTCATGCTGTTCTAATTTATTTATTTAATTATTACATTAACCCAATAGCCGAAGCTCTATTTTTACAGCAAAATCGGAGTCTGTAAAAATGTGTGTAAAGCTACACTCAGCATGAACAATTGGGGGATTAATCTCTTGAAATAGTTAAATTATGGAACTCGCTACCACAAGATGTAATGATGGCCACCAATTTGGATGACTTTAAAAGGGGGTTGGATAAATTCCTGGAGGCAAAGGCTATCAATGACTGCTAGCCTTGATGGTTGTGCGCTATTCTCCAGTATTCAAGGCAGTAAGCTTGTGTGCACCAGTTGCTGGGGAACATGGGTGGGAGGGTGCTGTTGCACCATGACCTGCTTTGTTGTTCCCTGGGCAATGGCTGGTTGGCCACTGTGTGAACACAGTGCTGGATTAGATGGACCCTTGGTCTGATCCAGCAGGTCACTTCTTATGTTCTTATGAAATACCTTAATTTCATAAACTAAGGGATACATTAGTATGCACTGGTAACCCTCAAATTTATCTGACTCCTTAAGATAAGACAATTCAGTTAGGCAGAAAACGCTCACTACAGAATTATCTGATTTTGCCAAACGGAAACTGATAACCATTGTGCACACAGTGGCACAGAACCCCATGGCATCAGTAGAACCCCAAAGATTCCTCTTACACCAGAAAATAACCTCTTTCTAGTTCACATGGATGGGTAGGTATCATGGCCACTTTGAAGTCTCCAACCTCAGAAGGGGTTTGGGAGAGCCAGGACCCTAGGCCCATGGGCAACGGATCTCAAATGTACACCAGAAAGGTGTGTCTACCAGCACAGAGTCCGTCAGGTCATTTGCTGAAAATATGTCTTCCACGAAAACAGGAATCGATACTGTACACAAGTCTGCCTCTGCCTCCAGCTCTTCCTGATTCTTGCGGCTTCTAGAATGCCACAGGAACTACTTCCCAGAGTTCTTCTATTCAGACATAAAATGGGAACTGAATGTTTCCGGAACAACTTGTCAAAGTTCTTCTGTTCTGGCACAAAATGGGAAACGAAAATGTACTATTTATAACTTGGCTACTATAAAATCATTGTGTTTGGTAAATTACATTAAACATAAAAGTATAGCTTATTCAGACAATAAGTACAAATTTACAGTTCATTTTTAATTTTTAATTATAATTTAATGAGCAAACCAAGTTATACATAGTACATTTTATGTTCTTAAAGCATAGGTGGGCTTTGAGAGCATAAAACCCTATATGGCTCGGTTCCAGGTTAGCCGAAAGACCGTATTCTCCCTTATGAGCCTGCCCATGCTTTGAGATCTTCTGGAGAAGCCCTTCTTTCAGTCCCACCACAGGCGCGTCTGGTGGGAACATGGGAGAGGGCCTTCTCGGTGGCTGCTCCAGTGCTCTGGAACTCTCTTCCCGGGGAAGCTAGGCTGGCTCCCTCCTCGATGGGCTTTCGGAAGCAGGCAAAAACTTCTTTGTTCCAGCAGGCCTTTGGAGAATAATCTGGTCCTCCATCTATGTTAATGACTTGTAAAATTGTCGTGTATTTTAAACGTTTAATGTTTTAATATTGTAATTTTTTTAAAAAATGTAATTTCTTTTCCTAGGTTTTAAAATGTTTATGTTTTAAACTTTGTAATACTGCCATGAGGCCCAGTATTGGGGAAAAAGTGGGATACAAATAAATATGATAATAGTAATAATAATAATAATACCTCTGGCTCATCGGCCTAATCCAGCCTGCAGAAGTTGCCCATCTGGCCCATAGAGGCTTGGACCCCTTCCCCTCCCATTCCAAGCTCCTCCCCATTCCCAAGCCTACCCCCTGGCCTGGAGGCAATCGAGGGCTTTGGAAAGAGGCAGGAAAGGGAATCTCCTAGTTACTTCCAATGTGTGATTGGAGATTACAAAGGGATTTCTCTGGGGGAGTGGCAGTTGTGCACTTGTGGGCATCTCTTGGTAAGCCATCAGTTCCAACTCTGTGTTGTCTCTCCCCCAACAACCCAGAAATCCCCATTCACACATCATGTTTAACAACCCAGGGACAGAGCAGGAGTGATCAGGCAGCAGGAACCAGCCCAAGTGCTCCCGCATCCTTCACAACAACCCAGGGTTTAAAAAACGAAACGAAAACAGGGCTGTTGTGACATCCAAACCAGGCCATTGTTTTGCAGACAAGCAAACAAACCACAGTTTGTTTTCCCTATTTCTGGTTTGCTTCTCTCCTGTGCATTTTTGCCAGTGGTCCGAAAGGTTCCATTTTCAGCCTGTTCTTGCTGGGCACCTCTGTTTCAGGGCAGAGAGCAGCACAAACAGGCCAGGAATAAGTCATGTTTAGGAACACAAGGCACTGTTTCACACTGAGGGCTCAGCTACACCAAGCAGGATATTCCACTATGGAAGTAGTATGACAGCGGTATATAAAAGGCAGTAGCCGCAAGACTGCTTTATAGCAGTATTGATGTGCACAGAAGGATCTACACTACTGCTTTATAGTGGTACTGAAGTGCACTGACAACTGTTGGGGCCCATGACACATCTACACCAAGCAGGATATAACACTACGAAAGTGGTATGAAAGTGGTCTATGGTCTGTGTCAATGGGCCCCAACAGTTGTCAGTGCACTTCAGTACCGCTATAAAGCCGTAGTGTGGCTCCTGCCTTTTATATTCTGCTTTCATACCACTTTCATAGTGCAATATCCTGCTTGGGGTAGATGAGCCCGGAGTCAGACCCTTGGTCCATCTAGTTTAGTATTGTTGACACCGACCGGCAGCAGTGCCTCTCCAGGCTTTCAGGCAGGAGATTTTCCAGACTTTCCAGCGATCGAACTTCAGATCTTCTGCATGCAAAACATGTGCTCCTCTGGGTTCAGACATCATAACAAGCCATGATTTAATCAAGATCATAGAATTGTAGAATAGCAGAGTTGGAAGGGGCCTACAAGGCCATCGAGTCCAACCCCCTGCTCAATGCAGGAATCTACCTTAAAGCATCCCTGACAGATGGTTGTCCAGCTGCCTCTTGAAGGCCTCTAGTGTGGGAGAGCCCACAACCTCCCTAGTGAACTGATTCCATTGTCGTACTGCTCTAACAGTCAGGAAGTTTTTCCTGATGTCCAGCTGGAATCTGGCTTCCTTTAACTTGAGCCCGTTATTCCGTGTCCTGCACTCTGGGAGGATCAAGAAGAGATCCTGGCCCTCCTCTGTGTGACAACCTTTTAAGTCTTTGAAGAGTGCTATCATGTCTCCCCTCAGTCTTCTCTTCTCCAGGCTAAACAGGCCCAGTTCTTCCAGTCTCTCCTCATAGGGCTTTGTTTCCAGACCCCTGATCATCCTGGTTGCCCTCCTCTGAACCCGCTCCAGCTTGTCTGCGTCCTTCTTGAATTGTGGAGCCCAGAACTGGATGCAATACTCTAGATGAGGCCTAACCAGGGCCGAATAGAGAGGAACCAGATAGACTTCCCAAGCTAACGATCAAATGATGGGATCCATTTTTGGTTTAGAGCTGGTTAACAAACCATGGTTTGTTTGTGAGGCTGGGTTCAGACACTCCCTCACTGCAAACACCACCCCAACTGGAAGTGACCGCACAGCTAGTTTCCCAGCGATTCTGCTGGTTTACAAGTCGCATCACTGAGGCAGGCCTCTGTAGCTTTCGTTATTTCAGAAGGCAAACAAACCCGGGAGACTAATCCATTCTGCTTACGTCTCACAGGGCCACAACAACTCAAGAAACTGTGTTATTATCCATGCACATGCTGTTATAACGAACTCTCAAATTAATTTCCATTGTTGTATGCCAATTAGTACTGCTGCTTACAGAGCACGGTGCCATCATTAGGAAGAAAATCACAACAGAAGAACTTCACTTGCTGCTGTCTCTCATTCTCTGCAAAGTATGTGACGTGAAACAGGACCAACGAAAACCTTAGAAAGCCAGACGGCTGGGATCCTCAAAAAAGCAGTTTATTGCTCCATGGTTTCTCCAGGAGACCAGCTGCTTAAACTTGTTAGACAGGCTTTCGTGCTGCATAGTTTCGTATGAGGCATACGTTGAAGGCCTCTTACCTGGCTTTTCCAAATACACAAAGCTCACCTGATCGTAGGAAACAACTCAACCATCTCCCAGAACATCGCACAGGAAGTAGAGGGACTGTCCCGGTTTATATTTCCAGCAACTGGATACAAACGTTTAACAAGTGAGGTTTTTCTGGCATGGAGAGCAGTTAGAAAGCCACCTCTTTCTAATTTCTGTGTGCCTAGCTTTTAACAGATGGGAACAGTGTCAGGAAATAAAGGTGGCAACTCTCCAAAAAGATCTCACTACCAGTAACGTCGGAAGTTGATTTTGTTCTGACTTTATACTGTTAGTTTTACCCTACCCAGTGCCTGTTTGCTTTCTCTTCCCCTCCTTATTGTTTTATCATGGTTTTATTAGAATGTAAGCCTATGCGGCAGGGTCTCACTATTTACTGTTTTACTATGTACAGCACCATGTACATTGATGGTGCTATATAAATAAATAAATAATAATAATAATAATAATAATAATAATAATACCAGAGCAATTGTCCATCTAGCCCAGTATGGTCTATGGCAGCCTTCCCCAACCTGGTGCCCTCCTGATACGTTGGACTATAACTCCCATCATCCCCCAGCTTCTGAAAAGTTGTCAAGGTGCATCTCCTTAACTTTTTAAATTGTTTTAGTAGTGTTGGTGATTCTAATGTTTTTTAAACGTTTTACTGATGGTTTTACCTATAGCTGATGCTTATTTTAACCAGGAATGCCAGAGATTGAATCCAAGAGCTTCTACATACAAAGTAGTGCTATACTACTGAGCCAGGGCTCAGCGACACAGCACCCACGGGCTCAGCAATGCCCACCAGGGCTCCTGGGGGCACCCACCAGACCTCGCTGCCGACCTTCTGCTGCCTACCAGCACATTGAGAACATATCAAGTTGGAAGTTCCTGGAAGTTCCAGATGAAACTTATTCAAATTGTAGATTGCAAGCTGAATATGAGCCAACAGTGCGATATGGCTGCAAGAAACGCAAATGCTATTTTGGGCTGCATTAATAGAAGTATAGCTTCCAAATCACATGAGGTACTGGTTCCTCTCTGTTCCACACTGGTTAGGCCTCATCTAGAGTATTGCGTCCAGTTCTAGGATCCACAATTCAAGAAGGACGCAGACAAGCTGGAGCGTGTTCAGTGGAGGGCAACCAGGATGATCAGGGGTCTGGAAACAAAGCCCTATGAAGAGAGACTGAGGCCATAGCTAGACCTAAGGTTTATCCCTGGATCGTTCAGGGGTCAAACCTGTTCATCTAGGTGACACATAGGGGATCCAGTGCTCAGGCAGGGGCGAACCCTGAATGATCCCATGATAAACCTTAGGTCTAGCTATGGCCTGAAAGAACTGGGCATGTTTAGCCTGGAGAAGAGAAGATTGAGGGGAGACATGTTAGCACTCTTCAAAGGTTGTCACACAGAGGAGGGCCAGGATCTCTTCTTGATCCTCCCAGAGTGCAGGACACGGAATAACGGGCTCAAGTTAAAGGAAGCCAGATTCCAGCTGGACATCAGGAAAAACTTCCTGACTGTTAGAGCAGTATGACAATGGAATCAGTTACCTAGGGAGGTTGTGGGTTCTCCCACACTAGAGGCATTCAAGAGGCAGCTGGACAACCATCTGTCAGGGATGCTTTAGGGTGGATTCCTGCATTGAGCAGGGGGTTGGACTCAATGGCCTTGTAGGCCCCTTCCAACTCTGCTATTCTATGATTCTACAAAATACCGTATTTCTTCGATTCTAAGACACACTTTTCCCCCCATATAAACATCTCTAAAAACGGGGTGCGTCTTAGAATTGCGGGTGCGTTTATTATTTCTTAGAATCAAAGCTTTATTTCTGTTGGTGGTACTGAAATTAGTCTGCGTCTTACAATCGATGATGTCTTAGAATCGAAGAAATAGTTTGCAACATATCAAAACTGTTCCTCACCACCCTGGCCCACATTAATTCCTATTGGGTTCATTACCTTCTGACTGTTGCACTGTTAGTAACTTGATCTTCTCCTCCACGAGGTCAACGTTCTCAGTGCAACGGATATTTTGAACTTAAAGGAAACTGGAGTTTGTCTTAAACACAAGCAATTTAATGTTTTAAAAAATTATCCTAAAACACACCAGCTGAACCAAGTGACATACACAGATTAATGACGTTCTTACTAACAGCACAAAAGACTCCCTTTAATAAGATGGCAGTGCTCAAACACACACACACACACATCTTGAGTTTCTAATGACCGGGCTCAAGGATGCAATGGCCTGGATCGTGGGTTCATTTACCCCAGAGAAGCTTCTGCTTGCGCTGTCCACCATTATGAATATGCAACCATGGTTATGCTGTCGTGTCATGCGAACCGGCCCACTTTGTCATTATCAGTTAAAACATTTCAGCCTTACTTTTTAGTTTTGGGGGTTTGTTCGTCTTTATTTTTTATTATTATTATTTCTAAAATGTTTTGAGTTACAATCCCAACCCCACACAGGGCGCTCAAAGCAATGTATATCATCACAAAAATGCAGTTCTCCAAATAATAATAATAATAATAACAATAATAATTATAATATATCATCTTACCCACCTCTCCCTTTGGATCGAGGCAGGGAACAACATTAGTACAGGAATCAACACATCTTAAAAACTCTTGATTATACATTGTCTGGGTAGGCCTGCCAGAAAAGGCTAGTCTTCAAAGCTGCCTTAAAATCACATATAGAGAGTTAATTTTACAAATCTCATCCGGCAGGCCGTTCCACAATCCAGGGGCGACAGAAGAAAAGGTCCTCTGGGAAACTGATGTCAGCCTACTCTTGGCTGACTGAGGCCATCCAGGTGTTTGGGTTGCCAGGTGATGCTAGAGCACATCACTAGCGACGCTGCTACAACCAGCCTTAACTAAGGCCATAACTAGACCTAAGGTTTATCCCAGGATTGTCCTGGGGTCAAACCTGTTTATCTAAGTGCCACACAGGGACTCCAGTGCTCAGGCAGGGGCGAACCTTGGATGATCCCAGGATAAACCTTAGGTCTAGCTGTGGCCTGAAGTAAGTTCTCCCCAGAGGACCTGAGTGTGCGGGGCGGACTGTATGGGAGAAGGCGATCCCATAGGTAACCTGGACCCAAACCATGTAGGGCTTTAAAGGTAATGACCAACACTTTGTACTTTGCCCGGAAACTAATCGGCAGCCAGTGGAGTGATTTTAATGTTGGGGTAATATGCTCACCCCTAGATGTACTGGTGACCAACCTGGCTGCCATATTTTGAACTAGTTGAAGTTTCCAAACTAGGTGCAATGGTAGCCCTATGTAGAGCGCATTGCAGAAGTCAAGCCTTGAGGTTACCAGCGCATACACTACTATCTTTAGGTCTTCCAACTCTAGAAAAGGTCGCAACTGGCGCAACAGCCGAAGCTGATAGTAGGCACTCCTGGCTGTCGCATCTATCTGGGCTGTCATTTGGAGCAACGGATCCAGGAGCACCCCCAAACTGCAAACACAGTCTTTAAGGGGGAGTGTAGCCCCATCCAGAACCGGTTGACACACCTCCAAACTTAGGTCAGAGCCCTTGACAGCAAGCACCTCTGTTTTGTCTGGATTAGCTATACAAACCATAAACACAGAGATGGAAAGGGGTGTGTGGAAGGAACCAGTAAGAGCCATGCTGTAATTAAAATCCAGAAACCATAAGATTCAACAGGCTGGAAACTTTTGCACCCATACTTGGGAGTATGACCCACTGAATTCCATTGGACTTACTTGTGAGTAACAACATCTTTAATGGTTCCTAAGAAGGGAGTTCACCTGGGAAGGTGGAATAACTAAGAAAGGCCTGTTACGTGTTCTTTTAAAATCTTAAAGGTGGAATATGCAGGATTTGGGCACTGATATTTGATGTGTTTGCAGGGCAGGGGAGGTGTCACAAAATGGAGGAGGCAACGCATACAGGATCCAGGCCAGTAGGGTAAGAACAAGCATCTTTAATTAGGATTAGAAATCAACTGGAATTCATTACAATTCACCACGGATGGACAGAAGGCAAAGCATTTCTTAATTATTTCTTCTCCTTCTTTGAAATCAATTTTAAAAATCATCTGGTTGAAAAGGAAATCTGTATTTAATACAAGCAAGTTACAACCTAATCTCATACACTGAATCATGACCATCTGTCAAACTCACCAAGTTAAAAGATTGCTTTTTTCCTACATAAAAAAAAAACATGGTGAAAAAAAATCCAACGTGCGCTTAAGTACTATTACAGTGCAATCCTATGTCTTGAACTAAGTCTCATTTATTTATGATTTATTACTTTTCCATGCCGCCCGGTAGCTGAAGCTTTCTGGGCAGTTCACAACAATTAAAACCATCAAATGCAATATGATAAAATATGATAAAAGTGTAAAACTACATTGTAAAATAAAAACAAAGCTAACAGCAATGCAAAGATTGAAAATCCAGTCCCAGATTTAAAACCACCGAAACGGAAACACTAAAATGCCTGGGAAAATAAAGTCTTCACTTGGTCTGGAAAAAAGCACAAGGCAAGGCTCTCTGGGAGCCTTCACTTCACTTCACTTCACTTCACTTCCTTTGGCGGGGGCTGTCGGACAAGAACTGCTGAAGCCCATCTGAAGGTCTGGGCAGATATACGCGGGCGGAGATGATGCTTCAGGTAGCCTGGTCTGAACCTATTTAGGGCTTTGAATGTTATACCAGACCTTTGAATTGGGCCTGGAAATGGACTGGCAGCCACACCAGATGGAAAAGTACTGGGAATTTCCTGTTAACAATCTCACGGCCCTATTTTGAGCCAGCTGAAGTTTCCAGACCAATTACAAAGGCAGCCCATGTATAACACATTGCAGTAATCCAGATGAGAGGTTACCAGAGCATGGATAACTGTAACTAGGATAACTCTGTCCAGATAAAGTGCCTAAGCTGATGAAAGGTGGTCTGTGCCACTGAGTCCACTTTTGCCTCTAGCGACAATGCCGGATCCAAGAGCACCCCAAAACTACAAATCTGATCCTTTAGGGGGAGTGCAACCCCCTGCACATCAAGCTGAACATCATTTAGCCGGGCGGATGAACCACCATTGAGTTCAACAGGTTTTACTCCCAGGTCACTGTAGATTGCTGCGTTAATGGCACAGTCTTCTGTTATATTTATTTAAAGGACTCTCTAGAAGACTCAAGAGACACAGGTCTAGGATCCAGAAAATGCTATCCTGTATCTCATCAGGGTAACTCATCCACTGAGCCTATATGAAGGATCTCATGTTTTATGTATGTTTACTCAGAACTTTCTTAATATTCTTGCATTGTGTACAAAGTCTTTTCTCTAAAGCTGCAATCCTATTCAAAGTTCCTGGGAGTAAGCCCTGAATGCAATGGGGCTGACATCTGAGTAGACATATATAGGACTGCTCTGTATGATTATAAAGGCATGTAGGATATATATCCAAAGGCTTTGATTATGCTCTGGAGTTGTATACATTGTGTAAAATAATTTAAAAACTGTATAATAGCAACTCATGCTTGTTCAGGAAAAATAAGAATTATAAAATGGGACTTGATTTAAAACACCAAGAAAAAATATCTACCCTTCAATTAAGACTTTTTATAAAGGTATTTTTGTAGTTTCGGTTGATACTTTTTAAAAAACCTGTCATTTTACATTCTCTTCCTCTTATGCCCTTACTGATAAGTTTCCTAGTAAAGGAGAGAGGAAGATGAGTGAAGGAAACACACCAAAAAGCTATCATTTGTCCAGAGACATATCTCAAAAATCTAAAACTGCAAAAAGAACGCCTACTCTCATTTAGGGCTTTTGCCAAATTATTGATGCAGGGGCAACTTTTAGGAATACTGGATCTTGAGCAAATCCCTGATGCCAGCTACCCAAAGGCTGCATAGAAACAGCAAAATCGTAAAATGCTTTTTAAAACTATAAAATGAAGGACCAAGTTCTGCAATCCATGGCAGACTTACTCAGGAGCAGGGGTCATGGAACAGTGGGATTTATTTCCAAGCAAGCAGGCACTAGATGCCACTCTCAAAATTCATGGAAACCTGGTCACCAGTTTTATTTGAAGCTGGATCTTTATGCAGGCTTTACTCATATGTAAGTCCCATTAGGTTGCATGGGGTTTACTCCCAAGTAAGTACATACAGGATTGCAGGTTTAAGGTATTGGATTTTGGGTTGTGCAGCTAGGATAGGTTGTTTTGTGGATTCTCTCTCTCTCATACACAAACATGACAATGTCAATCAATCCTAAATATACTTTCTCCAGAGTAAGCCCCCCTTGGACAGCACGTGGGACTTACTTTTGAGTAATCATGCACAGGATCGCGGTGGAAACGTCTGGAGAAAACCCAAACACCCAAACACCCTCGGAACGATTTTAAGGCTGTCCCCCTCTCAAAGGCTTACACGGGAGTAAGCCCCGAGGCCAGGTGGGGCTTCACTTCCGAAGAAGCGCTGCCCTAGAGGATCGGGGCCGTGTGTCAACCACGTTCCTTGCCCTTCTCAGAACCGATTTGTGACGTAGGCACAACTCGGAACGGATCCACCAACCGCCCACGGTTCCTTTTCGTTCCCCGAACGCAACCAGACAACGATCACCGAAGGGGGTAATCCATCGGAATGAATGGGAGCAGGTCCCATTCATTCCACTTGCGCTTTTTGCGCAGGAGCACTTCCCGCAGGGTTGGCATCCTCTTTCTCATCCATTCCACGGCAATGCTCCTGCGCAGCTGCCTTTCACACACCCCGCGGGGCTTTAGCGCAGGAGAGCTTCCCAACGGATGGCTCTTCCTCTATCCTTCCTTGATCTCCCATCCCATCCTCCACCAGCACCCAACAGGAGGACAGCTTTGCGACCCTACCCAGATCTTACTCCCGAGTAGAAGACGGCGGCGCTGGGTTCCCACGAGCTCCGCGCACGCTGCCCGAGCTTGCAACGAAGACGACGCTCCCAGGACCTAGGAATAAACCCCATCGACTGCAATGGGGGCTTACTCCCGAGAAAACACGGCACGGTTGCGAAGGAGAGCCGCACTCGTCCACTTAACCCGATCGGCCGACACGTGTCCTCCCGTCTCCGCGTCCACACTCACCCGTAACAGGTGTCAAAATCCTCTGGCACTTGCTCCGGTGCTCTTCCATGGTCGAAGCGCCAGCGAGATTTCGCCCTCTCCTTCGGATCCACTTCTTCTTCTTCTTTTAAAAAAAAAATACCCCAAACACCATAAAACTGCCGCTGCTTGTTTTTTGCTTACCCCCCCGGCCCGTCCTGGCCTTTCGCTAAGATCCGAAGCCAACCCGCGTTCCTTCACGTCACGTGAGAACGCAGCAACCCTCAGGTTTGCTATTCCTACAGATATATTTCCCCCACCCCTTCCACTCCAAGCTTTGGGTTTTGAGAGAAGGGTCTCCAATAATTTCAACGGCAACAAAAATGCAAGAGATCGCCAAAAAATACACAAAAAAATGAAAAGAAAGAAAAAGGCAGAAGAATCAATTCGAATCTTCTGGGATAAAAACGCAAGAAGAGAAGGAAACCTGCAAGGCAACTTTTTTTGGGGTGTGTGTGTGTTCTTTTCCACCCCTTTTTTCTTTTTGTGATTCAGTTCCCAAATGCTGATTCTTGCGAGATCCAAGAGAAAGAAAGAAAGCAAAGATGAAGAGGAGGAGGGGGGGAAATATAAAACCCCTGATGCCAACGGGATCGCAGCCTTTTAAGATGGCCTCATCCTCGCCTTCAGTTGTCTAAGCCGAGGAGAGGGTTGGGGGGGGATCCGCATCGCCCCCAAAAAGAGGGGCAAAGGGGACCCTGTTAGGCGCCCCAGAAAAAGAGAAACATGTCCGTCTGCTCAAGTCTCCTTTGGGGTAGGTGGGAGGCGAACCACTCATCCGCCGACCCCAGGAAGTGAAAACGGCGCTTTGCTGCAAACCGAGGGAAGGGAACGTGGAGACGCCAGAGAGAGAACAGGACGAGAGAGAGAGAGAGACAGAAAGAAAGTGAAAACTGACCCGGAAAGGCTCCGGTCCTCCGCTGGCTCCAGGACAGTTGAACTTCCTGCAGAGCCAGGAGGATGTGCAATTTTTTTTTAAATAAATAAATAAATAAATAAATATTTTATTTTATTTTTGCAATGCGCTCAATGCGTAGCAGGAGGGATTTGTGCGCTCTGCCAAAGAAAGGATTCGCCACGAGGCGCCACGATTGCAAGAAAGAAAGCACACACAAAAAGAGGGGGGGGGGTTGGAAATAATTTAAAATAAAGTAAGAGGGATAGAAAGAGGCTTAGCGATGCAGGGAGTTGCCACCCGTTCAAAACCGCGACGGGGTTTTGTTGTTTGATGGGTTTTTTTTGTTTTGAGGCTTGGGGCCATTAGCTAGGAAAAAAGGTTTATCCCTGGATCGTCCAGGGGTCAAACCTGTTCATTTGGGTGACACGCAGGGGATCCAGTGCGCAGGCAGGGGCGAACCCTGGATGATCCCAGGGCAAAGCTTAGGTCTAGCTGTGGCCAAAGAAAAAGAGAGATTTTATTTATTTATTATTTATTTATTTAAGGATTTTTATGCCGCCATTCAGCCAAAAAAGGCTCTCATGGCGGCTTACAAAAGTATTTCTTGACAGTCCCTGCCCACAGGCTTACAATCTAAAAGACATGACACAAAAGGAAAGGGGATTGGGAGGGAGGAGGAGGATTTTGTGTCTTCAAATGGAGATTTTGTTTGTGCAAAAGAGAGAGAGAGAGAGAGAGGGTGGGTCGGTGGGTGGGGAGGCTAGATTGTGCTATTAACCTGCTTTGGGTTTTTGATTGAAGTGGTGTGTGTGTGTGTGCAGACATTCTCACGAGTTGCGTTAGTAGATGGTTCTGGCTATTTCTTTATTTTTATTTTAATCAAAGGCATTGCCGTGGAGGTCGACAAAAGATACAGGCGACACACAAGTGCATCTGGTTTTCCAGTAGTCTTCCTTTAGTTTTTCATTTTCACTTTTTAGATTGGTGTTAAAGAAACCTAGAAGTGACTTGTACAATAAATAAATAAATCCATCATCAAATCTCACACAGTCACATCAAAATAAGTACAAAAATCCATGATGTTGAAGAATTTTATTGTACCTTTAAGCTGAGACTGCCGTGTTTTTTGTATTTTATGTATGTATTTTATTGTATGTTGGGGTTTTTAATATTATTGTGATGATGTTTTCTGCTGTGTTGGTCTATGACCGAAATAAACAAACAAACATGATCTGTATAATAAGATCATACAATATAACTATTCAGTCAAATACCATACTGATCTTTATTTATTTATTTATTTATTACATTGATATACCGCCCCATAGCCGAAGCTCTCTGGGTGGTTTACAAAAGTTAAAAACTGAACATTAAAAAGTATACAAAATTTAAAACCATCAAAAACGTAAAAACAACAGTATAAAAACAACGGTATCCATTTAAAATAACAGTACATATGAGGAGAGGTATACTGTAACAGGATACTGTAATATCCTTCTAGTTCCATGACATATATAATCCAGCATCTGTGCAATATGATATATGAGAAACTGTTAGCAGGGAAATTATTATTTTTTAAAAAAGAATCCTTACTTTAAAAAATGGCGGGCGTGATGCTTCTCTCTCTGAGGTCATCATGTGCCGTGTTTAAACTTAGGAGGGATCTTGTGATAAAACCATTGCGACATTTTCACCCCTCCGTCGCGGTCTAACTACAGCCAATGTTTATTGCTAGCTGAAACCTGATATTTATTTATTTATTTATTTATTTATTTACATTTATATACCGCCCCACAGCCGAAGCTCTCTGGGCGGTTTACAACATTTAAAAATAGTAAACATTAAAAGTATACAATTTAAAAACACACACACACACACACACATAAAAACAACAGTATCCATTTAAAAACAACAATTGTGGGGTCCATTAAAAACAAACTTAACGTTGTTAAATGCTGTTAAAATGCTGTTAAAAATGCCTGGGAGAAGAGAAAAGTCTTGACCTGTCGCCGAAAAGATAACAATGTTGGCGCCAGGCGAGCCTCATCGGGGAGATCATTCCACAGTCGGGGGGCTACCACTGAAAAGGCCCTCTCCCTTGTTGCCATCCTCCGAGCTTCCCTTGGAGTAGGCACTCGGAGGAGGACCTTAGATGTTGAGCGCAGTGTACGGGTAGGTTCATGTCGGGAGAGGCGTTCCATCAGGTATTGTGGTCCCAAGCCATGTAGGGCTTTATAGGTTAAGACCAGCACCTTGAATTGGGCTCGGAAGCATATAGGCAGCCAATGCAAGCGGGCCAGAATCGGTGTTACATGCTCAAACCTCCCTGTTCCAGCTATCAATCTGGCAGCCGCATTTTGCACAAGCTGCAGCTTCCGGACCGTCTTCAAAGGCAGCCCCATGTAGAGGGCATTGCAGTAATCTAATTTGGAAGTTACCAGAGTATGGACAACTGAAGCTAGGTTATCCCTGTCCAGATAGGGGTGTAGCTGGGCCACCAACTGAAGTTGGTAGAAAGCACTCCGTGCCACCGAGGCCACCTGAGCCTCAAGTGACAAAGATGGTTCTAGGAGAACCCCCAAGCTACGAACCTGCTCCTTCAGGGGGAGTGCAACCCCATCCAGAACCGGTTGAACACCCCCCATCCGATCAGAGGAACCACCCACCAGCAGCATCTCAGTCTTGTCTGGATTGAGCCTCAGTTTATTAGCCCTCATCCAGTCCATTGTCGCAGCCAAGCACCGGTTCAGCACATCCACAGCCACACCTGATGAGGATGAAAAGGAGCAGTAGAGCTGCGTGTCATCAGCGTACTGATGACAGCGCACTCCAAAACTCCGGATGACCGCACCCAACGGTTTCATGTACATGTTAAACAGCATGGGGGACAAGACCGATCCCTGCGGAACTCCATACTGAAGAGTCCACGGGGCCGAGCAATGTCCCCCAAGCACCACCTTCTGGAGCCGTCCTGCTAAGTAGGAGCGGAACCACTGCAATGCAGTGCCCCCCACTCCCAACTCAGCCAGACGTTCCAGAAGGATACCATGGTCGATGGTATCGAAAGCCGCTGAGAGATCAAGGAGAATCAACAAAGTCACACTCCCCCTGTCCTTCTCCCGACATAGGTCATCATACAGGGCGACCAAGGCTGTTTCCATGCCAAAGCCGGGCCTGAAACCCGACTGAAATGGATCCAGATAATCAGTCTCATCCAAGAGTGTCTGGAGCTGGCCCGTCACCTCCCGCTCAAGGACCTTGCCCAGGAATGGAACATTTGCTACCGGCCTGTAGTTACTAAGATTTTCCGGGTCCAAGGAAGTTTTCTTCAGGAGTGGTCTCACTACCGCCTCTTTCAGACGGTCTGGGACCACTCCCTCTCGTAGAGAGGCATTAATCCCCTCCTTGGCCCAGCCGGCTGTTCCATCCCTACTAGCTTTTATTAGCCAAGAGGGGCAAGGATCCAGTACAGAGGTGGTTGCGCGGACCTGTCCAAGCACCTTGTCCACATCCTCGAGCTGTACCAACTGAAACTCATCCAAGATTACAGGACAAGACTGTACTCTGGACACCTCACTAGATTCACCTGCTATAACACTGGAGTCTAAGTCCTGGCGGATGCAAAAGATTTTATTCTGGAAGTGCCTAGCAAATTCATTACAGCGGGCCTCAGATGATTCTACCGTGTCCTTGGGACCAGCATGTAATAGCCCCCGGACAACTCTAAAAAGCTCCGCTGGGCGGCAAATTGAAGATTTAATAGTGGCAGCAAAGTATTGTTTTTTTGCTGCCCTCAGTGCCCCTGAATATGCCTTACTATAGGCACTTACCAATATTTGATTGCATCCACCAGGAGTTCGTCTCCACCTGCCCTCAAGCCTTCTCCTATTTTGTTTCATCGCTCTCAGCTCTGGGGTATACCACGGAGCCGTACGAGCTCTACTCAGGAGAGGGCGCTCGGGAGCAATCCTGTCAACTGCCCGGGTCATTTCTGCATTCCACAGATCAACCAGGGTTTCGACAGGAGAGCCAGCCCTATCAGCCGGAAAACTCCCCAGAGCCCTTTGGAAACCATCCGGATCCATTAGTCTCCGGGGGCGGACCATCTTAATAGGTCCCCCACCCTTGCAGAGGGGAAAAGCTGCTGTAAGTCTAAACCTCAGCAAGCAGTGATCCGACCATGACAAAGGGACTGATGTAAGGTCCCCCACTTCCAGATCACCATCTCCGTGTCCAGTTGTGAAAACCAGGTCAAGAGTGTGCCCCGCTACATGTGTTGGGCCGATGACATGTTGGGACAGTCCCATGGTTGTCATGGAGACCATAAAATCCTGAGCCGCCCTGGATAAGGCACCCTCGGCATGAATGTTGACATCCCCCAGAACCAACAGTCTGGGGGGTCTCAGCATTGCAGCCGAGACCACCTCCATCAGCTCACCTAGGGAGTCTGTTGAGCAGCAGGGTGGGCGGTACACCAACAGAATCCCTAATCTGTCCCGCTGACCCAACACAAGGTGCAAACACTCCAGACCAGTAGTCACATGGACAGGGAGCCTGCAGAGGGAGATAGAATTCCTACAGACCACAGCAACCCCCCCTCCCCGGCCCTCAGGTCTACCCTGATGCTGAACCAAGTACCCCGGTGGGCATAGCTGGGAGAGACTGACTCCTCCCTGCTCACCCACCCAGGTCTCGGTTATACATGCCAGATCAGATATCAATGTAAAGGATGAGATGAAACAAGCCAAGATGTGTATTAATGCGCCTTGATGGGCTGTTGAATCCAAGTGGTGATTGTTAATCCATGTTCCCTCCCTGAATTTTGGCCTGTTCCTGATTGGTTCTGGCTCAGGTTATAAATGGAATTGTAGCATACTCTTGTTTGTGACTGAAGCTGGTGTTTTATACGGAAACATTTCACATATTAAAAATTGTGTATAGAGAAGAGAGAGAGAGAGAGAGTCATTTTTCAATCTATATAAAAAAATAAAAATTTAAATTATACATTTATAAACTCAATGCACTACTGGTGGTATTTTGTTTTGTTCTGGTATAGCATATGAACACTATGGCCATAGCTAGACCTAAGTTTTATCCCTGGATAGTCCAGGGGTCAAACCTGTTCATTTAGGAGACACACAGGCCGTTGCTAGACGAGGACTTAGCTCGGTGTGAGGCCCGGGCTCCCTGCTGTGCATCCAGACGACGCACAGGGGATCCTGGGGTCAGGCTGGGCTACGTCCTCCCTTGACCTGGGATAACCGGATCCGCTTATGGCCCGGCTTTTCCGCAGCCCTGGGCTGAGTGACTTCAATGGCTTTTCCCGGCTGCTCGCTTACTCGCAAGTAGCCGGGAGAAGCCACGCACTGGGCACAGCACTCCATAGGAGCGCTGTGCCCATCGGGCCGTGGGGGGGGAATCACGGGGGGAGATGGGGGCTGGGGGAAAGAGCAGACACGGCAGGAGAGATGGGGGGGAGAGCGGAGCCGGGGGGGGGGAGATCACAGACGGGGGCGCGCGGAGGGGGCATCGGACATGGCAGGCAGGTGATTGGGTGGGTATGGCGAGTGGGCAGGGGGGGCATCAGACATGGCGGACGGTGGAGGGAAGAACGGGTCCAGGGCACGGCGAGCGGAGACGGGCGTGGCGAGCGGGGACGGGCATGGCGAGCGGGGCGAGGACGGGCAAGTGAGCGGGCAGGGGGGCATCAGACTTTGGGGGGAATCACGGGCAGGGGGAGCAGGGAACCCTTTATTTTTTTAAAAAAATGACTTACTTTTCCATTGGTGCGCTCCTGCGCACATAGCCCTTTAAGTTAAAAAAAAAATGGAGGACGCGACGGGGCTTTCCCTTACCCCGTCGCGTGTTACGTCTAGCTAGGGGCGACGACGCACGCTAGCTGCAGCGCGGCCTCGCCCCGACTCCCCATCGGATTATCAGGTAGGTCTAGCAAGGCCCACAGGGGATCCAGTGCTCAGGCAGGGGCAAACCCTGGATGATCCCAGGATAAACCTTAGGTCTAGCTGTGGCCTAAAATACACTAAAGGGTGCAATCTTACACACGTTTAGGCTGAAAAAAGTCCTGTAATTTCAAGCATTCCCCAGTCAGCTGTGGGAAACAGGGTTCTCATGTAGTTGGGTGTATTTTGATTGCAAAAACAACCTGAAGGGAAAGTGTTAACTACCCCTCCCCAGTTGCCACTTCTCCAATCAGCTTCGTGCCCCCCCTCATTTTTTAAAAAATGGCTGTGTTTGGACAACATTCTAGTCCAGTGGTTCCCAATTAGCTAAGTACTGCGGACCCCTTGTTTTTCAAATGCCAAGCCATGGACCCCCTACTTTTGAAAAAATTGTTATCTCTATGGTAGTTACCTGTGCGGAGCAATTTTTTGGAGAGAATAAGAGGTAGCCCCTAATAAGCAAAGGATTTTAGGGATACTAAAAAACAGACCATAAAATTTGTGATATTACCACGGGGAAATGACAATGATTTAGTTAGGAACATAAAGACGAATTTAATTTTACTAACGTCTAGTTTACAGTTTAACAAATTATGACTTGTCTAGCAGCTACTAAACCTAAATGTGATGGGAGAAATCATGCCTCTTTTTGTCCCGAACAATCCCTGACACATCCGGTTCAATATTTCCTACTTTTACTCTCAAATCCGGATCAACATCGAGCCGATTTCTATATTTGTTCTTCATGTAACAAAATGTCGAAAATGTTTGTTCACAAAGATATGTGGAACAAAAGGGAACTAGATGTTTCCAAGCTTTTTCACCTAACTTCTTATAATCAGGAAAAACCTTCACCCAGAACCGGTCCAGTCTATATTCTTTGAAAAATGATTTTAGTGAACCATCACAAGTCACGGCAACAAGTGCATCTTGCTCTTCCGCAGATAGAGTTGTTAGTTGTACATCACTACATTCAAAAGGATTCCTTCTCCATGAGTTTTCAGGATTAGGTGCAGGGAAGTAATCTCTGAAGCTAGCCACTAAATCACGCAGGTGCTTTCGCGCATGACGTCACCGTCGAAGCAAACGGAGCACGGGAGATGGCGTATTTTCTTTTATTAAAATGCGGACCTTGCAGAGCTAATATGTGAATGGTGCTACGGACCCCCTGGGTGGGTTACGCGGACCCCCTGGGGTCCACGGACCACCAATTGGGAACCACTGTTCTAGCCAATGGCTGAGTTTGGACGACACACTAATCAACGGTTGTTTCCCATTCTGTTCCTATTCCACCCGCCCTCTGGTTGATTAGTGCATCATCCAAATTCAGCCAATGTTGGGGGGAACAGTCAATTCAGGCCGTAGCTAGACCTAAGGTTTATCCCAGGAGCATCCCGGGTTCATCCCTGCCTGAGCACTGGATGCCCTGTGTGGCACTTAGATGAACAGGTTTGACCCCAGGACAACCCTGGGATAAACCTTAAGTCTAGCTACGGCCTCAGTTGGTTATTTGTTCCAACACAACCGTGGTTGGATGGGGCTGGCATTGAGTGGACTAATAGTCAACCTGGCATTTGACTGACACAGCGCCCGCCCCCTCCCTCCCTCAGTCCTCCCGGTGCTATCCCAGCAGCCTCTGCAAATTGTGCCAGGTGTAGCAGAGCTGCCGGAGCGGTTTTGGCCACTTTTGGCTGGGAACTCTGTAGCCAGCCGAGATAGTCAACTCAACCCTGCAAAATAGTAATAACTGAACTGGCTCAATTCAGACAACACAGTAACCACCAGTTGTGCAGCTAGTCAAGTCTGCAGCCGGTTGTGTTTCTCCAGTGGGGTTTTTTTGACGAAAAAGTCAACTGTGGCGTGGTTTTTACCCAACAGGCAACACAAATACCAACGGTTGACTGCTCAACTAACAGTTGACGACTAAAACTGCAAGTGGTTATTGTGTCGTCTGAACTGAGCCCAAGTGTAATTCGAATCTTAGGGTTGTTAAGCAGTGCCTTAAAATGCTGCACCCAGCCAACCATCATCATCATCATAATGGTCACTTTTTGCCAATAGCAGATCTAGTTTTCCAGCCAAAAATATCCCCGATCAAACATCAGATCACAGTAACTGCCTTGTTAGACTTAGTTCAGCTGCCACGTTAGGCTGTCTCCCAGCCCAAATCAGCCGCGTGCAAACATTTCATATTCCTTTGAACCGCATGCAACCACATAAACATGTTTTCCCCCAACAAAACATCACATGACCACAGAAAGTCCGCACTCTCTCCCTGTTTTTTGTAGTTCTGCAAACTTCAGGGTTCCTCTGAACATGCCAGCCATAATCTCCTTTTGTTTTTTAGTGGCTCTGTGTTGGCTACTCTCTTGACAGCACTCAACACCTCCTTAGCTCCTTGGCAATTGAGCTATGGAGTGCCACAGGGCACCATCTTGTCCCCAATGTTATTTAACATCTATATGAAGCTGTTGGGAGCCGTCATTAGGGGATTTGGAGCTAAATGCCATCAATACGCTGATGACACACAGCTCTATCTCCCTGTGACAACTGAACTGAAACAAAGCCCTATGAAGAGAGACTGAAAGAACTGGGCAGGTTTAGCCTGGAGAAGAGAAGATGGAGGGGAGACATGTCACACAGAGGAGGACCAAGATCTCTTCTCGATCCTCCCAGAGTGCAGGACATGTTATAACGGGCTCAAGTTACAGGAAGCCCGATTCCAGCTGGACATCAGGAAAAACTTCCTGACTGTTAGAGCAGTACGACAATGGAATCAGTTACCTAGGGAGGTGGTGGGCTCTCCCACACTAGAGGCCTTCAAGAGGCAGCTGGACAACCATCTGTCAGGGATGCTTTAGGGTGGATTCCTGCATTGAGCAGGGGGTTGGCCTTGTAGGCCCCTTCCAACTCCAACCATCCTGGGATAAACCTTAGGTCTAGCTACGGCCTTAGATGAACAGGTTTGACCCCAGGTCGATCCTGGGATAAACCTTAGATCTAGCTAGGCCCTTAGATGAACAGGTTTGACCCCAGGACCATCCTGGGATAAAACTTAGGTCTAGCTATGACCTTAGATGAACAAGTTTGACCCCCCAGGGTGATCCTGGGATAAACCTTAGGACTAGCTACGGTCTTAGATGAACAGGTTTGACACCCCCAGGGTGATCCTGGGATAAACCTTAGGTCTCCCTACGGCGAGAGAGAGAGAGAGAGAGAGAGAGAGAGAGGGATGGATGTGGCAAAGGCAGAGGCCGAGTTCGGACGACACATTAATCAACGGTTGTCCGAACTCAGCCAGACAGACTGTAAGGCTAAGAGAGACAATGTGTTGGAAGGAAGGAAGGAAGGAAGGAAGGAAGGAGATGGAAGGATGGATGTGGGAAAGGAGAGACTGAGGCTGAGAGAGAAAATGTGTAGGAAGGAAGGAAAATGTTTGCAAGAGAAAGAAAGGCAGAACCACTGGCTTCCTCCTCCCAGGGAGACGCGCTGCGTTCTGACTCTGGCTCCCCTCCCTCCTCTTTGCAGCCGCCGCCTCCGCAGCATTGCATAACACCGGCGGCCCACAGACGGCGGAAAGAACTCCAACTCCCAGCGGCCTTTGCGACGACGCCCTGCCCTTTCGCGTCCGGCTCCCCAAGTCCCTGGATCACCGGCATCCAACAACAACAACAACAGGCCCCGCGGCGCGTGGCGAAGGCCTGCGAAGCGCGCCGCCTCTCCGTGCGCCGGCGGCGGAAGGGGGGGGCTCCTGGGACTTGTAGTTTGGGCTGGGTAAGCTATGGAGAGGGCTATGGCCAGCGGCTCCTTGCTGGGCGAGATTGGTGAGTCCAGGCTTGAAGGGGGAAGTTGGGGGGTGGGCTGGGGGGTGTTGCTAGGGGGGGTGGGGGAAAGGGGGTGGGGGACATTCAAGAAGGACGCAGACAAGTTGGAGCGTGTTCAGAGGAGGGCAATGAAGGTGACCAGGGGTCTGGAAACAAAGCCCTATGAAGAGAGACTGAAAGAACTGGGCATGTTTAGCCTGGAGAAGAGAAGGTTGAGGGGAGACATAGCACTCCTCAAATACTTAAAAGGTTGTCACACAGAGGAGGGCCAGGATCTCTTCTCGATCCTCCCAGAGTGCAGGACAAGGAATAACGGGCTCAAGTTAAAGGAAGCCAGATTCCAGATGGACATCAGGAAAAACTTCCTGACTGTTAGAGCAGTATGACAATGGAATCAGTTCCCTAGGGAGGTTGTGGGCTCTCCCACACTAGAGGCCATCAAGAGGCAGCTGGACAACCATCTGTCAGGGTTGCTTTAGGGTGGATTCCTGCATTGAGCAGGGGGTTGGACTCGATGGTCTTGTTGACCCCTTCCAACTCTGCTATTCTATGATTCTATGATTCTAAAGAAGAGGGGAGATCAGAAGCGGGCGCTTTCTCTCAGGTTACCCCTGGGGTTTAGCCTTATCATGTTGCTAGTCCTGAGTGTGGTCTCTAGAATTTTGTAGCTGGGCAATGCCACCTGAGACGCCCAGTTTCCCCCAAATTGCAACCAGCTTGATTGAAAACTGACAAACAGAGGGCGAAAACATGGAGGCAGTGACAGACTTTGTATTTCTGGGCGCAAAGATTACTGCAGACGCTGACTGCAGCCAGGAAATCAGAAGATGTTGACTTCTTGGGAGGAGAGCAATGACAAATCTTGATAAAATAGTTAAGAGCAGAGACACCACACTGACAACAAAGGTCCGCATAGTTAAAGCAATGGTATTCCCCGTAGTAACCTATGGCTGCGAGAGCTGGACCATAAGGAAAGCTGAGCGAAGGAAGATAGATGCTTTTGAACTGTGGTGTTGGAGGAAAATTCTGAGAGTGCCCTGGACTGCAAGAAGATCAAACCAGGCCAGACTCCAGGAAATAAAGCCAGACTGCTCACTTGAGGGAATGGTATTAAAGGCAAAACGGAAGTACTTTGGCCATATAATGAGAAGACAGGATACCCTGGAGAAGAGGCTGATGCAAGGGAAAGTGGAAGGCAAAAGGAAGAGGGACCGACCAAGGGCGAGATGGAGGGATGATATTCTGGAGGTGACAGGAGCTGGGGGTGGTGACGGCCGACAGAAAGTTCTGGCGTGGGCTGGTCCACGAAGTCACGAAGCTGGCTGTGAGATTATGGGAGTTGTAGTCCAACACATCTGGACAGCCTCAGCTTAGGGAAGGCAAGCCAGATGTAATTCTGATGATAGCAGAGAGGAATAATAATTTATTTATTTATTTGGATCGAGGCAAGGAACAACATTAGTACAACAATACAATGTCAATCAAATACATACAATTAAAAGAGCATAGGAAGGGTCTGTAAATATTTCCCGAGTTTGCCTGTTTAGTAGGCCATAGATGGTTTTTATCGCTGCTTGGGGAAGGGCATGATCCGGTCACGCAGTTGCATGGAAAAGATACCGCATGTTCGTAAATCTCTCCTGCTGAAATATTGGGGTGTTGGGCTGCAATTCTATGCCCCCTTAAAGGGAGTCAGCTGTATTGAACACAGTGGAACTCAGTTCCAAGTAAACATCGTAGGCATGCACGAGGGGGTGTGTGTGCCTGGGGTGCTCAGGCACACCCTAATAGCGAAAAGGAATCTCTGTGCTGGGAGCTGCACCCCCTCAGCCACAAGGCCTCTGCTGGACCTTAGGATACTTATGACTGAATATTCAATAAATGTTCACCTTTAAAAAATAATAATTCCCTGGGTGTACACCCTAATGAAATGTGCTGCCCACACTATGGTAAACATGTTAAGGATTTGGTTGCTCCCGTGCATAACTTGGTCTAGATGGAGCCCTGGGTTTCTCTATTCTCCCTGCACCAAACTTTGTACCTAATACTAGATTGCAGTCTGGGAGCTGATCATAGAATCATAGAATAGCAGAGTTGGAAGGGGCCTACAAGCCATCAAGTCCAACCCTCTGCTCAATGCAGGAATCCACCCTAAAGCATCCCTGACAGATGGGTGCCCAGCTGCCTCTTGAAGGCCTCTAGTGTGGGAGAGCCCATAACCTCCCTAGGTAACTGGTTCCATTGTCGTACTGCTCTAACAGTCAGGAAGTTTTTTCTGATGTCTAGCTGGAATCTGGCTTCCTTTAACTTGAGCCCGTTATTCGGTGTCCTGCACTCTGGGAGGATTGAGAAGAGATCCTGGCCCTCCTCTGTGTGACAACCTTTTAAGTATTTGAAGATCAATATGCCCTGGCTGCCTTTCCCATGTCTTTGTTTGGCCTTCCTCGGGTTAACAGCATGCAGTCCACGTGGCCTAAGTCCGGGGAGTGCGTGTGGTAAATATTTTCCTGCTGCAATCCTCGATGCAATTACTAGGAATGGAAGAAAGCCCCACTGAGCAAAGTGGGACTTATTTCAAAGTGAACATGCGGAGGAATCCACTGTTAACCATTTATTTTGCCCTTTTGTGCTAGCTTAAGCACTTCTTTTGCAATTGCTTGTTAACTCACCCTACCCACCTCTCTGTAGAGCTGTTGTATTTGGGGGTCACTGGAACAAACAGAATGACCCCAGGGAAGTAATGAATAGAACTGTGTACAAGTTGGGTTTTTTGGGGGTGATTCTTAATCTGTATTATCTGGGCTGTATGTATCACCAAAAACTCAACATATGCAAAAATTTGTTGACGTTGCACAATATGTTATACAAACATTGATATGAATGGTCAATATGCATTGAAGTATGACAACCCTTACACAGATGCAAGGCTCATGATATGAGATTACAACTTGGGGCGAAATATCTTATTCACCTCATTAAGCACAGACTCATATACAGGACATCGATACAAGTAAACACATGTATATAGGGTGACTATATGAAAAGGAGGACCGGGATCCTGTATCTTTAACAGTTGTATTGAAAAGGGAATTTCAGCAGGTGTCCTTTGTATATATGGGGAACCTGGTGAAATTCCCTCTTCATCACAACAGTTAAAGCTGCAGGTGCTCTGCCCTCTTTTAAATCTGGTCGCAGTATAGCTGCAGCATAGCTCCTGCAGCTTTAACTGTTGTGATGAAGAGGAAATTTCACCAGGTGCGACATGCATACAAATGACACCTGCTGCAATTCCCTTTTCAATACAACTGTTAAAGATACAGGAGCCCTGTCCTCCTTTCCATATGGTCACCTTACATGTATACAGTATTTTGAAATTCATGAACATAAACCCACATTTATCTAACACACACATCTACATTTAAACAGTAACAGATGTCCTTCTGTTTGTTCCTGTTTCGCAGTGAGGGTTCCTCCCTTTTGCGTAATACGTATTTTGGATCACTGTCTGATATTATACAAATCCGGTGTTAAGCATACAAATGTAAAACGACCATTACTTAACAGGATGTTTAATATTTACTTTCATTTCCATTTTTTGGTATTTATCTTTCCCCATATACAGAAGTAATTAAGCAATATAAAGTAATTAAGCAATATAAAAGCAATATATATATATTTCTTTGATTCTAAGATGCCATCGATTGTAAGACACACACTAATTTCAGTACCACCAACAGAAAAAAAGCTTTGATTCTAAGAAATAATAAACACACCCGCGATTCTAAGACGTGCCCCGTTTTTAGAGATGTTTATATGGGGTGGGGGAAGTGTGTCTTAGAATCGAAGAAATACGGTGTATATATGTATGTATAGTTTTTATATTGTATTTTATATCATGCTTTAATACTGTTTGTTTTATACTTTGGATGGTTTTATTTTTGTGAATCGCCCAGGGAGCTGTTATTTATTTATTTATTTATTTATTTATTACATTTTTATACCGCCCAATAGCCAAAGCTCTCTGGGCGGTTCACAAAAATTAAAACCATAATAAAACAACCAACAGTTTAAAAACACAAATACAAAATACAGTATAAAAAGCACAACCAGGATAAAACCACGCAGCAAAAATTGATATAAGATTAAAATACAGTGTTAGAACAGGAAAATTTAAATTTAAGTTAAAATTAAGTGTTAAACTACTGAGAGAATAAAAAGCCAAAGTCCAGCTTTGGCTATTGGGCAGTATAAAAATGCAATCAATCAATCGATCAATCAGAGATATCTTAAATTAGAATTTACAGTTCAATGTTACACATGTCTACTCAGAAGTAAATCCCATGGGTTTTAATGGGAGTTACTACCAGGTAAATGGATATAGGATTAAGAACATAGAAGCGGTGCTGGATCAGGCCAAAAACTCACCCGGTCCAGTATTCCGTTTGCACAGTGGCTTACTGGATGCCCACGGGGAAGACCACAAAGAGGACATGAGTGCAACAGGACCCTCCCACCCATGTTCCCCAGCAACTGGGGCACATAGGCTTACTGCCTCTAGTACTGGAGATAGCACATAGCCATCTGGACTAGTAGCCACTGGACTAATAGCCATCTGGAATGGTAGCCGTCCAAGTTGGTGGCCATCACTGCATCTTGTGGGACCAAACTCCATTGCTTAACCACGTTTTTTGTGAAGAACAATGTGTTGGGGAAGGCAGCCTTGCAGTGCATGCACGTGAAGCAGCAGCTCTCTCTCTCTCTCTCTCTCTCTGTCAACAGTTAAGGGAACAAACACTCGCTGTGCTTCAGTGCAGTTCGATGTTGTGCAGTTAACTCCAATGCAAGACTGCTGGATGTTGCAATGAATGTGGTATTCGTGGCTCAACAGTAGGGTGACCCTATGAAAAGGAGGACAGGGCTCCTGTATCTTTAACAGTTGTATCGAAAAGGGAATTTCAGCAAGTGTCATTTGTATATATGGGGAACCTGGTGAAGTTTCCTCTTCATCAAAACATTTAAAGTTGCAGATGCCCTGCCCTCTTTTAAATCTAGTCACAGTATAGCTGCAGTATAGGTCCTGCAGCTTAAAACGTTGTGCTGGAGGGAGAATTTCACCAGGTGTTGCATGCATACAAAGGACATCTGCTAAACTTCCCTTTTCTAAACTACTGTTAAAGTTACAGGAGCCCTGTCCTCCTTTTCATATGGTCACCCTACTCAAAAGGAGGTGTAACTTGCCGCCGCATTGGTTGTGCAGAGGTGAAAGGAGAGAAGCCCAAACGAAGGTGCAATCCTATGCACGTTTAGACAGGGGAAAAAAAGCCCTGCGACGCCCAGCTTTCCCCAGCCAGCCGTGGGAATTATAAGAGTTCCCCCCCCCCCTATCTAAACATGCACAAGATTGCGTCCTTAGTCTCTTGGAATCTCTGCCCAGGAGACTAAGGACGGCTTCCCTGCAACTCCTTTTCTGCCTAATTCAACAACCAACCACCCCCAGGAAATGATGTCTGTTTCTCAGTCTCACTGCTGCCCTGGCCCTGATCCATCTCTGCATCTTTGCAAGTCTCCTGTGCAGCTTGACTCTGTTTCTGCAAATAATCGTGCCCGTCCCGGTTCTGATCTTGATATGTGTGGGTGGGTGGGGTGCTGTCAAGGCCTACAGCCATGCTGGTTGGGGATTATGGGCGTTGTAGTCCATCACACCTGACACACACGCTAGGTTAGGGGAAGCTGGTACGTCGAGACTGGGTTGTTTTATTCCCCCGTGCATCTGTCTTTTCTTCTTTCCGTCCCGCTCAATAGCTTTGCTCCTTTTCCTCGCCAGGTTTTTGGGCGGAGAGGACGCCGGTTCACGAAGCAGCCCGGAGGGGAGAAATCCTGCAGCTGCAAGAGCTCATTAAGAGCGGCGCCTGCGTCAACCTGGTCACCTATGATTCCATCACGCCGCTGCATGAGGCCAGCCTGTGCGGCCAGACCCAGAGCGTGAAAATCCTCCTGGCCGCAGGGGCACAGGTGTGTCTGTGGGTGTGGGTGTGTGTGCATGGTTCAGGGTCAAGGAAAGAGCAGCATAGATTCCAAGCAACCCAAGAGCCTGCTGGGAGCAGACGAAGGGGGATACGGAAGCCAAATGAGCACCCACTAACCTGAGTTATTTCAAATCCGTATGTGAGACCTTCTCGCCTCTACAGCCCCCCTGGCCCACGAGAGCTAGGGCAGCATGGGGGCTAAGAGACTAGGCGGCCGCAGAGAAGCTGCCGTCTTTCGACACCCATCTGTAATATGGAGATAACAACCGGCCTGCCTTGCAGGCTGGTTGTGAAGATTCCAACGTTTACCCTGCGGATTCTGCTTTTTTTCTAGGAGCTGAGCTGCTCAGCTGATCGGACCCAGAGGCCTCTCTGATTGGATGAGCAGCAGGCTGCTGAGCCAATCATGGACAGAGGCCTTTCTGATAGGCTGGAGTGCTGGGCTGAAAACAACAGAATGAAATTTAATAGGGATAAATGCCAAGTTCTACATTTAGGAAATAGAAACCAAAGGCACAGTTACAAGA
This sequence comes from Elgaria multicarinata webbii, assembly GCF_023053635.1. Taxonomy (NCBI): domain Eukaryota; kingdom Metazoa; phylum Chordata; class Lepidosauria; order Squamata; family Anguidae; genus Elgaria; species Elgaria multicarinata. The sequence continues at coordinate 4,704,845 of NC_086179.1, read as the reverse complement.
TGGGGGATACTTGGCTCAGCTATACTACAAACGAGAAGGATCTTGGAATTGTTGTAGATCACAAGCTGAATATCAGCCAACAGTGTGATATGGCTGCAAGAAAGGCAAATGCTCTTTGGGGCTGCATTAATAGAAGTATAGCTTCCAAGTCACGTGAGGTACTGGTTCCTCTCTATTCGGCCCTGGTTAGGCCTCATCTAGAGTATTGCGTCCAGTTCTGGGCTCTACAATTCAAGAAGGACACAGACAAGCTGGAGCGTGTTCAGAGGAGGGCAACCAGGATGATCAGGGGTCTGGAAACAAAGGCCTATGAAGAGAGACTGAAAGAACTGGGCATGTTGAGCCTGGAGAAGAGAAGATTGAGGGGAGACATGAGAGCACTCTTCAAAGACTTAAAAGGTTGTCACACAGAAGAGGGCCAGGATCTCTTCTCGATCCTCCCAGAGTGCAGGACACGGAAAAATGGGCTCAAGTTAAAGGAAGCCAGATTCCAGCTGGTCGTCAGGAAAAACTTCCTGACTGTTAGAGCAGTACGACAATGGAACCAGTTACCTAGGGAGGTTGTGGGCTCTCCCACACTAGAGGCCTTCAAGAGGCAGCTGGACAACCATCTGTCAGGGATGCTTTAGGGTGGATTCCCGCATTGAGCAGGGGTTTGGACTTGATGGCCTTGTAGGCCCCTTCCCACTCTGCTATTCTATGATTCTACTATTATGTCACAGGTGGATGCCAGAAACATAGACGGCAGCACGCCCCTCTGCGACGCCTGTGCCTCTGGGAGCCTAGAGTGTGTGAAAGTCCTGCTCTCACATGGGGCCAAGGTTAACCCTCCGCTCTACACGGCGTCTCCCCTCCACGAGGCCTGCATGAATGGTAAGCCGACAGCACCCACAGTAGCATTCAGCTGCCTCAACAGCGCTGTACTCCAATCGCTCTCTGAGGACCACTTTATGTTATTAAAATCCATCTTAGAGTAATACCCTTTTTAGGCCAAACAAAAGCTTGCCAAAAAATTAAAATAAAATGTGTAAGCTTTTTTGATTACCAGATCTCTTCATCAGGCAAGATGTTACAAAAAAGCAGGTTGCATGGCTCCGTTACAGGGAGGCAGTGTGGTGTAGTGGTTGGAGCGCTGGACTGGGGAGAATTGGGTTCTAGTTCTCACTTGGCCTGAAACCCACTGGGTGACTTCGGGCCAGGTACCAGGCACTGATTCTCAGCCTAACCTGCCTCACAGGGTTGTTGTTGTGAGGGAAAAAACAAAAAGGAGGACGAGGCATCCCTCCTTGGGCTCCTTGGAGGAAAGGAAGGGATATACTGTATTTCTTCGATTCTAAGGCACACTTTTCCCCCCATATAAACATCTCTAAAAACGGGGCACGTCTTAGAATTGCGGGTGCCATTATTATTCTTAGAATCAAAGCTTTTTTTCTGTTGGTGGTACTGAAATTAGTGTGCGTCTTACACTCGATGGTGTCTTAGAATCGAAGAAATACGGTAAATACAAATACATTAACAATAGAAAAGCAATTTTTGTTACACTTTATCTCATTTCCCCCCTCTTTTTATCTCTTTGCCTATATCCACGCCTTTTTTCCTCTCTGCGATTCCACAGGTCTCCAGTTCCTCTGAGTCCCTTTTCATCCTTCAGACTTTACTTTTTTGCTCTGCCTCACACACACACACACCCGGTGCACAAAGAGATTTCACCTTCCTGAAAATTCATTATAAACTTTAAATTTTTTCTCTTTGCCTCTTATCGCTCGGCTTGAAATCTAGCTGTGTCTCTAATGAACACCGATGCCCCAAAACCTAACATGTAATTTTAAGGCTGTGTTTAGCTTCGGCTATGGAGCGGGATATAAATTTAATAAATAAATACATATGTTTAAAAATTAAATAAATAAATTTTGTTTATCTGACTTATGTATAAATCTCCCCATGGCCCACTGGGTGCTAAAGGTGATTTGCAAGACTCAGGTAAAACAGCAATAAAAGCAGAATCAAACTCATACATTATAGCAATAAAATAATTTATTTATTTATTTACAATATTTATATACCACTCCCCATTCAGAATTTCGGAGCGGTGGACAAAATAAAATAGAAGAAAAGCAGAAGAAAAGCACATTAGAAGTACATTTTTAAAGAAACAAAGTGCTCTTCGCAATCCCTTTGTGTTTTAACTACCTTCAGGGATTTCGTGTCATCAGCAAACTCTGCCACTTCACTGCTCACTCCTAATTCCAGATTGGTGTCCCGACGCCCTTCTCCTGCCATGTGTCCTCCTGCCCTCTCCCGGGGTCCCTGCATCAGGGTTTCCCAAGAACATCCTTACCTACACCCTCGCAACACTCATTCCCCCGTTCAGACCTCCTCTCAGCCATGTACCCCACACTCACCCAACAATCACCCTTAACAGAACAGCACAACCGCAGTTCTCGCTTGTGGTAACCAGCCGCCGGTCACATACGGACATGCAGGAGGCAGATAATTTGGGACCGCTGCCTGCGCCACGTTTCTGAGGGCCCGTGAGCAAGACATCCGAAAGCCTCCTCCCTCCGTGCCGGCCCGGCCCGTGACAATTAATCCCTTCTCAAGGCTAGAGAAAGGCAGCGTTTCTCTCGTGCTCAGAAAGGGCTGCCCCTTTCTCTGTTCCCTTTTGCTTCTCTGTGCCAGGAGGTCCAATAAGGGTAGGGGGGTGGGACTTGGGGGAGAGGCGGAGTTTGAGGGCCCTTGCCCCTTGATGTCATCCATACCCCTGCGGGGTGGAACAATATCCACCCCTGGTCTCCCGAGGGAAGGGGTTCCGGAATCGGGGTGCTGTTACAAAAAAGGCCCTGTTTTGAATTCCCACCAACCTGACCTCTCTAGGTGGCGAGACGTATTACAGGCCCTCCGATGACAATTTGAAAATAGGATTCGTCCCTTATTTACACACGAGGTTTTCTGGAGACTTGCAGAACTGCGGGCATGTTTAGGAACAGATCCCATGGAGGATGTGGGTAGTCGCATAATGGCTGCTGTGAGGGCCTTGCTAGTCAAGAGATGTGTGTTACAGGGGGAGAAATAGTGAGCCTAGAGGCTGAGAGGGAGGGAGAAACGGAAGGAGTTGCTTCCTGGCCTGCCCAATCTGCTGCATTCAGACAACACGATAGTCAATGGTGGGATAATAATTAGGGTTGTGCACCTCCTACCCGAACCGCTTCGGAACCCGATCCAGACCTTTTGGATCGGGCCCGAATCACTTCGGGTCGATCCGAACCTCCCCCAATCTGCTCCGGAACTGGGCTTCGGAGGTCTGGTTTGGCCTGCTCCGCTTCGAATCCGGGGATCCGTAACGGAGCGGAGCACACCCCTAATAATAATCAACTCGACCGTTGTTTATGTAGGGGTTATTTCCCAGACGACGTGATAATAATCAACCGTGGTGTGGATTAGGGTTAACGCTGAGTTGACTACTAGTCCACGCTGAGTTGACTCACTCATCCCCCGCCCTCTCTCCCTTCTCAGTCCTCCCACTAGTATCCCAGCAGCCATTGCTGCCCAAAATCATATCCAACCAGCTGGACTAGAGCGGCAGCCACCGTTTCGACCACTCTTGCTTTGCGACTCTGTGGCTGATGAAATAACCTACGATGGCCAAGGAAGGAACCGACGGTGCCCTCCACACAACACGATAACCGATGGCGGGTTAAATAACCAACAGTTGTCTATTTATAGAAGTATAACTTCCAAATCGCGTGAGGTCCTGGTTCCTCTCTATTCAGCCCTGGTTAGGTCTCCTCTAGAGTATTGCGTCCAGTTCTGGGCTCCACAATTCAAGAAGGACGCAGACAAGCTGGAGCATGTTCAGGGGAGGGCAACCAGGATGATCAGGCGTCTGGAAACAAAGCCCTATGAAGAGAGACTGAAAGAACTGGGCATATTTAGCCTGGAGAAGAGAAGATTTATTTATTTATTTGTTTATTTATTACATTTCTATACCGCCCAATAGCCGAAGCTCTCTGGGCGGTTCACGAAAATTAAAACCATAATAAAACAACCAACAGCTTAAAAGCACAATTACAAAATACAGTATAAAAAGCACAACCAGGATAAAACCACGCAACAAAATTGATATAAGATTAAAATGCAGAGTTAGAACAGTAAAATTTAAATTTAAGTTAAAATTAAGTGTTAAAATACTGAGAGAATAAAAAGGTCTTCAGCTGGCGACGAAAGCAGTACAGTGTAGGTGCCAGGCGGACCTCTCTGGAGAGCTCATTCCACAACCGGGGTGCCACAGGGGAGAAAGCCCTCCGGGAGACATGATAGCACTCTTCAAAAACTTAAAAGGTTGTCACACAGAGGAGGGCCAGGATCTCTTCTCGATCCTCCCAGAGTGCAGGACATGGAATAACGGGCTCAAGTTAAAGGAAGCCAGATTCCGGCTGGACATCAGGAAAAACATCCTGATTGTTAGAGCAGTACGACAATGGAATCAGTTCCCTAGGGAGGTGGTGGGCTCTCCCACCCTAGAGGCCTTTAAGAGGCAGCTGGACAGCCATCTGTCAGGGATGCTTTAGGGTGGATTCCTGCATTGAGCAGGGGGTTGGACTCGATGGCCTTGTAGGCCCCTTCCAACTCTGCTATTCTATGATTCTATTTAAACCACCATTGGTTATGATCTCTCTCAATCTCTCCCTCCACTCGCAGCCTCTAGCCTCGCTATTTCTCTCCCCAACCCCTTCCTTCGTTCTTTCTCTCTTTTCCCTGACCCCAGCCCTCTTCTGCCTCTCCAATTCCTAGCGCCTAGCCTTGCACTTCCTATTCTACTCACCCCTTTATTTTCCTGTTTCTTTCACTCCCAGCCTCTAGCCTCGATCTTTCTCTCTCTTCTACCTTTCCCCCTTGCTTTCCCTTCCAGCCCACTGCACAGCTGATCAGCGGCAGGCTCAGGAAAAGGAAGAACCTGTCGTCCCCTAATATTTTTCTATCTTTGTAATTAAAATAAATGCTTTTGAAGGGAGCAGGGAGAAAAGGGCTGTGTGGGCACTACATTCCGGACCCCTGTTCGAGACAATCTCAGTGTTCTCTGTTGATTTGGCCACCTCTGTTCTGTTTTTTTTAAGGCAGTGCCGAGTGCGTCCGTCTGCTGATCTGCGTCGGCGCTAACCTGGAGGCCCACGATTGCCACTTCGGGACTCCTTTGCACTTGGCATGCGCCAGAGAGCACCTGGATTGCGTGAAGATATTGCTCAACGCAGGTGTGGGAAACATGCACCCTGGTTTCCATATTGTGGGGTATCCTGTTTATGTGTATCCCAATGTCTTAGGATGGGTAGCAACCAGGCCTGTGTCATGTACAAGAGGGCAGTGATCTGAAAGGTGCAAGATGAGCCATGTAACACATTGAAAAATGGCCTCCTGCCACGGGGGTGTTGAACCTCAGGCCCGTGGGCCGAACCTGGCCCACTTGGAATTCTAATCGGGCCCTCCGGCATTCCGTAGATGGCCACGCCCCATTGCCCTGGCCCCACCAACTCTCTCATGACTGTCAATTATTTGGTGGTTTTCTGGCTTTTGCATGGTTCCCCCCCCCATTCTAAAATGTTGAAATGTCTCCCCTTAGTTACTGGCACTCAGAGTTTTAAGCTAAAATAGGCTGGCATTTTGGCCACACCTCTTTTCCTTCGGCCCCACCCATCCCTGGAATGTGCCCCCCCTTTCCCCGAGACCTTGTCTGAAATTGAATTCAGCCCTTGGCCTGAAAGAGGTTTGATACCCCGTCTGACCAGGTTAACTCCCGGCTTTTGAATGCGAGGTCCAGCAGAAAAGTCTTGCATGGCTGGACAACAAAGAGCCCTGAGATTTCAGGATCCAGCAGGCGAGGGAAGAACGTTTTCATGAGCTGTGTAGTCAGTAAGAATATAAGAGGAGCCCTGCTGGATCAGACCAAGGGTCCATCTAGTCCAACACTCTGTTCACACAGTGGCCAACCAGCTGTCAACCAGGGACCCAGCTGGAGCGTGTTCAGAGGAGGGCAACCAGGATGATCAGGGGTCTGGAAACAAAGCCCTATGAGGAGAGACTGAAAGAACTGGGCAGGTTTAGCCTGGAGAAGAGAAGATTGAGGGGAGACGTGATAGCACTCTTCAAATACTTGAAAGGTTGTCACACAGAGGTGGGCCAGGATCTCTTCTCGATCCTCCCAGAGTGCAGGACACGGAATAACAGGCTCAAGTTAAAGGAAGCCAGATTCCAGCTGGACATCAGGAAAAACTTCCTGACTGTTAGAGCAGTACGACAATATAATCAGTTGCCTGGTGAGGTTGTGGGCTCTCCCACACTAGAGGCCTTCAAGAGGCAGCTGGACAACCATCTGTCAGGGATGCTTTAGGGTGGATTCCTGCCTTGAGCAGGGGGTTGGACTCGATGGCCTTGTAGGCCCCTTCCAACTCTGCTATTCTATGATTCTATGATTCTATGACCCACAAGCAGGATATGGTGCAACAGCGCCCTCCCGCCCATGTTCCCCAGCAACTGGGGCACACAGGCTTACTACCTCTGATACTGGCGATAGCACACAACCATCAGGGCTAGTAGCCATGGATAGCCTTCTCCTCCAGGAATTGATCCAACCCCCTTTTAAAGCCATCCAAATTGGTAGCCACCACTACATCTTCTGGTAGTGAGTTCCATAATTTACTATGCGCTGTGTGAAGAAGTCCTTCCTTTTATTTGTCCTGGATCTCCCACCAATGGCCAATATCCATTTCAAGTTGCCCAAAGACCTGCCTTCCCCAACCTGGGCTTCATCCTGAGGAGCACGGGAGGAAAGCGCATTGCTCTTATTCTCTGCAGTAGGATGAAATCAGCTCTTCACCTACAGCGTTATACAGCAGAGCTGGCCGTCCCTAAAACCCGGAAAACATACTTCCGGGTGGGGCGGGGCGGATGTAATAGTTCCCACCCCCTCCCCCCATTATGCCCACTGTTCTGAGAAGAAGCAGAAATTCCAAGTTATCCAGCACAGGATCTGAAAGGAGCATCTGAACATTTGCGCAGGGAGCTTTTATCCTTTACTTCGCTGACGCACAGCTGTGCGTCTCCAGTTCATAAAAATAGGGATCTGCTGCGTTCCCAGACCGTTTGCTCTAATGGGGCGAAATTGGGAGGGGGTGCTCTCATAGGGAGGGCACCCCCCATTTCACCCCATTAAAGCAAACTGTCAGGGAGCACAGCAGATCCCTGTTTTTATAAACTGGAGATGCACAGCTGTGCATCAGCAAAGTAAAGGATAAAAGCTCCCTGCACAAATGCGCAGTTTTGGACATAAATTGGGGTGAGTTAACGCAGTATCAGAGAAGTTAATTAGCACAACCCTGCCCGGCTTCCGGCAACCAGTCAGGGGTTGCCATCCGCCCCCGGCTCAACCCTGGAGCAAGGTCACACAGCGGAAGGGCCGTGGTGACCTCACTTTAAAGAAAAAGTTAAGTGTAAGTTCCCGACGTTTTTACCGCGCAGCTTTGACGAAAAGCCCGGCGATGGCTGCGTGGTGGTGGCTGCATCATATAACTGACACAGCGCCACTGCGCAGCTTAGAAGACGTATAGACAGCCCCCTGGAGTTTTCCAGATGTATTGGACTGCAGCTCCCACAATTCCCACCCAACTCCCAGGATTCCTGACTATTGGACATGCTGTCCGGGGCTGATGGGACTTGAACATTTGGAGGGCACCCAGTTGGGGAAGGGTGATTAACCCCATATTCCCATAAACTGATGGGAAACCAACCTCGCGTCACGGCGTAGGTTGAAATTCGTCCGCAAAGCCACAGGGACCACTGGCGACTTCGGGTTCTTCTGACTTGTACCCATCTCACTTTGTCGACCGTCTCTCTCTTATTTTTTGTCCGTGCCATCAGGGGCCAACGTGAATGCCGCCAAACTTCACGAGACAGCCCTCCATCACGCCGCCAAGGTGAAAAACGCTGATCTGGTGGAGATGCTGGTCGAGTTCGGGGGAAACATTTATGCCCGGGACAACCGGGGCAAGAAACCTTCGGACTATACCTGGAGCAACAGCCAAGCGGCCAAGTGCTTTGAGCATTACGAAAGTGAGTGAGGGTCCTGCTGTTGTCTCTCGGTGGCTGAGCATGGCAGCCCCTTCCTCCCACTACCTTTTCCCTATTTGTCACGTGCCGATGTGCATTCCTCTGTTGCAATTTCTTGAGACTTTCTAAAGAGCCATCAATGAATGCATATAGGAGATAACTTTTATCAATGGTTATTAGTCCTGACAGCTGTATATTGGGGGAGCATCCTTGGGTTTAAGATCAGCCGGGGAGGTTTTTTCATAGAATCATAGAATCATAGAATAGCAGAGTTGGAAGGGGCCTACAAGGCCATCGAGTCCAACCCCCTGCTCAATGCAGGAATCCACCCTAAAGCATCCCTGACAGATGGTGGTCCAGCTGCCTCTTGAAGGCCTCGAGTGTGGGAGAGCCCACAACCTCCCTAGGTAACTGATTCCATTGTCGTACTGCTCTAACAGTCAGGAAGATTTTCCTGATGTCCAGCCAGAATCTGGCTTCCTGTAACTTGAGCCCGTTATTCCGTGTCCTGCACACTGGGATGATTGAGAAGAGATCCTGGTCCTCCTCTGTGTGACAACCTTTTAAGTCTTTGAAGAGTGCTCTCATGTCTCCCCTGAATCTTCTCTTCTCCAGGCTAAACAGGCCCAGTTCTTTCAGTCTCTCTTCATAGGGCTTTGTTTCCAGACCCTGATCATCCTGGTTGCCCTCCTCTGAACACGCTCCAGCTTGTCTGCGTCATTCTTGAATTGTGGAGCCCAGAACTGGATGCAATACTCTAGATGAGGCCTAACCAGGGCTGAATAGAGAGGAACCAGGACCTCACGCGATTTGGAAGCTCTACTTCTATTAATGCAGCCCATTGTGGTGCTCTTGAAGAATGCAGCTCGTGGGGCAGGGCCTTTTCATTGGTGGCACCCTGGCAATGGAATTATCTACTGGTAGAGAATTATGACAAAATATTGGGAAATCCATGGTCCCAGATATCCCGGGGAAAGCCCCTGGTCGTCTCAGGTTCCCCCCGGGATACCCCCTGCGTCATATGGATGCACACAGGGACAACCTAGAGATAACCCTGTGAAATCTGGCAGGTGTAGACGTGCCCTAGATCCGCAGTCTTCAACTGGTGGGTCGTGCGATCAGCCCAGATGGGTCACGGCAAAGCTGTGGGTGAACACCCTCTAACCGTAAACAGAAAAAACCAAATAAACACAAAAACTGTTAATTAGATGTATATATATATATATCTTGTTCTCATTGGCAAGTTATGTTACACTGCCTCAAACTATGTAAACATATTGTTTTTAAATCATAACCTATCACATCAATGTACTATTGCATGTCCTATCTCCAATTTAAACAAAATACTTATGGCCAATTATCCAATTTAAAACAAAATACTTATGGCCAATTATTCTATTTCAAAAGTATGTATATGTGTGTGTATATTGGTGGCGTGTAACATATACATTAGTAATGCTCACGATAAAGTACATTAATATAATGAAAACAATTTTACAGCGTTTGGTAATGACATTCATGTAATGAAAACAATTATGCAGCATGTTGTAGTTCAGTAACAACAGGAGTCCGGTACATTTAACCTGTTTTGCCAGGAATGCTTCCTCAGGACACGCTATATAGAACATAAAAAAATATTATTTATTTATTTATTTATTTATTACATTTTTATACCGCCCAATAGCCAAAGTTCTCTGGGCGATTCACAAAAATTAAAACCATAATAAAGCAACCAACAGGTTAAAAACACAAATACAAAATACAGTATAAAAAGCACAACCAGGATAAAACCACAGAGCAAATATTGATATAAGATTAAAATACAGAGTTAGAACAGTAAAAATTAAATTTAAGTTAAAATTAAGTGTAAAAATACTAAGAGAATAAAAAGGTCTTCAGCTGGCGATAAAAAGAGTACAGTGTAGGCGCCAGGCGGACCTCTCTGGGGAGCTCATTCCACAGCTGGGGTGCCACAGCGGATAAGGCCCTCCTCCTAGTAGCCACCTGCCTCACTTTCTCTGGCAGGGGCTCACAGAGAAGGGCCCCTGTAGATGATCTTAAGGTCCGGGCAGATATATATGGGAGGAGGCGTTCCTTCAAATAACTTGGCTCCAAACTGTTTAGGGCTTTGAATGTTAGTACCTGCACTTTGAATCGGGCCCGGACCTGGACTGGCAGCCAATGAAGCTGGAAAAGGACTGGCGTGATGTGGTCTCGTTGGCCAGTCCCTGTTAGTAAATGGCTGCCCTGTTTTGTACCAGTGGAAGTTTCCGGACCATTTTCAAAGGCAGCCCCACGTATAACGCATTGCAGAAATCCAAACGAGAGGTTATCAGAGCATGGTAGCTAGGTTATCTCCATCCAGATAAGGGCGCAGTTGGTATATCAGCCTCAGCTGATAAAAGGTGCTCTTTGCCACTGAGTTCACCTGTGCTTCAAGTGACAGTTCTGGATCCAAGAGCACCCCCAAACTACGGACCCGATCCTTTAGGGGGAGTGCAACCCCATCCAGGACAGGGCAAACATCACCTCGCCGGACAGATGAACCACCCGCTAACAGTCCCTCCATCTTGTCTGGATTAAGTCTCAGTTTGTTAGCCCTCATCCAGTCCATTACCGTGCCCAGGCACTGGTTCAGAACAGCCACTGCCTCACCTGGGTTTGATGAAAAGGAAAGGTAGAGCTGGGTATCATCCGCATATTGATGACACCTCAGTCCACATCTCCGGATAACCTCCCCCAGCGGCTTCATGTATATGTTAAACATCATAGGGGATAAGATAACATATAGAATAACCATTACTTACATAGTATTTAAGACCAGCATTTCTCCTTAACTTTCTTATTGAAAGCAAGTGAACTAACAGAAGTATCTGGCATTGTAACTATAGTAAGGGAGGCAGTGGTGGTGAAAATGTAAACCAAAGGAACCCAAAAGGCGACCACCGTAGAAACGAAATAAACCCAACGAAATAAATCGTCATTCAAAAATTATACACACTTCTTTATTCTAGAATAACTGTTTTCAATACAATACTAATACAAGTCTACAACAATCCACTATCACATCAGTGTAGCATTTCATTACATATCAATAGCATTCAATTGTAAATTAACAATCATTTCAAACCAGATTTAAACAGTCATTGCATGGAAATCCGACCCGCAGACATCAGACGCCATCACCTGATCACATAAATCGGTAAAACGTATTTCGTTTCGTCACATCGTTTTCTGTTTCTCAGTGTGACGAAGCCAAATACGTTTTACTGATCTTGATATAATACCGGAAGATGGTCTCACCTTGAAAAATTTAATAAAGAGAGATTGGGTGAGTTTTTCCACTGCCTGTTGGCGACTACTTAGACCGACGTTTTCGAAGAAGATACTTCGAAACAAGGAATAACATGAACTTTGTTGACTAAATTTGGTCTTAATACATTGTTTATGTGATTAGTGCCTGGTGTCTATGGGTCGGATTTCAATGCAATGACTGTTTAAATCTGGTTTGAAATTATTGTTAATTTACAATTGAATGCTATACTGACATGTACCGTATTTCTTCGATTGTAAGACACCATCGATTGTAAGACACACACTAATTTCAGTACCACCAACAGAAAAAAAAGCTTTGATTCTAAGAAATAATAAAGAAAAGCTTTGATTCTAAGAAATAATAAATGAAAGAACTGGGCATGTTTAGCCTGGAGAAGAAAAGATTGAGGGGAGACATGATAGCACTCTTCAAAGACTTAAAAGGTTGTCACACAGAGGAGGGCCAGGATCTCTTCTCGATCCTCCCAGAGTGCAGGACACGGAATAATGGGCTCAAGTTAAAGGAAGCCAGATTCCGGCTGGACATCAGGAAAAACTTCCTGACTGTTAGAGCAGTACGACAATGGAATCAGTTACCTAGGGAGGTTGTGGGCTCTCCCACACTAGAGGCCTTCAAGAGGCAGCTGGACAACCATCTGTCAGAGATGCTTTAGGGTGGATTCCTGCATTGAGCAGGGGGTTGGACTCGATGGCCTTGGAGGCCCCTTCCAACTCTACTATTCTATGATTCTATAAACGCACCTGCGATTCTAAGATGCACCCTGTTTTTAGAGATGTTTATATGGGGGGAAAAGTGCATCTTAGAATCGAAGAAATACGGTAATGAAATGCCACACTGATGTGATAGTGGATTGTTGTAGACTTGTATTAGTATTGTATTGAAAACAGTTATTCTTGTATAAATAAGTGTGTGTAATTTTTGAATGACGATTTATTTCGTTGGGTTTATTTTGTTTCTACAGCGGTCGCCTTTTGGGTTCCTTTGGTTTGTATCTGGCATTGTGGCATTGTCGAAGTGGGTCCCATGTTGCAGGTTGGCAGTCCAAGATGGTTCAACTGGTTCTGGATGGGGTTGCACTCCCCCTGAAAGAGCAGGTTCGTAGCTTGGGGGTTCTCCTAGAACCATCTTTGTCACTTGGGGCTCAGGTGGCCTCGGTGGCACAGAGTACTTTCTACCAACTTTGGTTGGTGGCCCAGCTACGCCCCTATCTGGACAGGGATAACCTAGCTTCAGTTGTCCATACTTTGGTAACTTCCAAATTAGATTACTGCAATACCCTCTACATGGGGCTGCCTTTGAAGACGGTCCGGAAGCTGCAGCTTGTGCAAAAGGCAGCGGCCAGATTGATAGCTGGAACAGGGAGATTTGAGCATATGACACCGATTCAGGCCTGCTTGCATTGGCTGCTTTTATGTTTCCGAGCCCAATTCAAGGTGCTGGTTTTGACCTATAAAGCCTTACACTGCTTGGGACTGCAATACTTGATGGAACGCCTCTCCCGACATGAACCTACCCATACACTGCGCTCAACATCTAAGGTCCTCCTCCAAGTGCCTACTCCAAGGGAAGCTCAGAGAATGGCTCCAAGGGAGAGGGCCTTTTCGGTGGTTGCCCCCCGACTGTGGAATGATCTCCCCGATGAGGCTCGCCTGGCGCCAACATTGTTATCTTTTCGGCGCCAGGTCAAGACTTTTCTCTTCTCCCAGGCATTTTAACAGCATTTAACAATGTTAAGTTTGTCTTTAACGAACCCCAGAATTGTTGTTTTTAAATGGATACTGTTGTTTTTATATTGTTTTTTATGGTTTTTATGGTTTTTAAATTTTGTATACTTTTAATGTTTACCATTTTTAATTGTTGTAAACCGCCCAGAGAGCTTCGGCTGTTGGGCGGTATATAAATGTAATAAAATAAATAAATAAATAAATAAGATGGATCTTAGGTCTGAATCAGTTGAAGACCACTGACTGGACGAGACAGCCCGTTGGCCTGATCCAGCACTGCTCTTAAGTTCTGATTTTTTTTAAAAAAGGAAGTTCTGCCTCCTTTCTCCTCCACCGCACCTCACCCATTTTATTTTCCTCCCCTGCAGAAACTCCGCTGTGCTTGTCCCAGCTCTGCCGGCTGAGCCTGAGGAGAGCCCTTGGCCGGCAAGCCCTGGAGAAAATCTCCAAGCTCCACATTCCTCTGCGATTAATCGACTTCCTCTCCTATAACTGATCGACCCGGGAAGGTGCCGCTCCAGGGTGCCACCAAGCCCGTGCCACGCAAGGCCGTTCTCGTCACGCTGATCTCAGGCAACTCTTCAGAAATGGTTTTAATTTAAAGGATGTAAATAGTATTTATGAGAAATCTGCCGTCTGATGCCGGACAGGCGGGGTCTTCTCCTTCGCAGCCTGTTCCCGTAATAGCTCTTAATATTCTTATGGTGCTGTCCTGAACACGCAAAGCGCCCGCGCGCACGCCTTGCAAGAACCCCATGCAGAATAATTTCCCCGCTGTTCCCGTTTCGGAGGCGCCGCGCTTGCGTCAGAATGGAGGTGAACGTGGGCGCACCGGTTCACAGCTCCGGCTCTTAACTGTTTACGCTTCACCAGCATCCAGAGCGCCCCAAAGGAGGTACGGCAACACCAGCGTGAAAAAGGATTCGGCGTTTTGTGGTTTCTTAGCACTCATGTTCTGGCTAGATGCCACCAATAGGCGGTGAAATATATCATTTACCATGTGTGCATGTGGTCAGTTATTTTCTGTCCCGTTACGATCTCTCATTGAATAGGTTTTGCAGGTTTTAGAAGTGCTCTCAAAACCTGCAGTGATGCAAAGATTTTAAATATAACGTATTTAGATCCGTCATTGTCACTTGAGGCTCAGGTGACCTCAGTGGCAGGGAGTGCCTTCTACAAACTCCAGTTGGTGGCCCAGCTACGCCCCTATCTGGACAGGGATAACCTGGCTTCAGCTGTCCATGCTCTGGTAACCTCCAAGTTAGATTACTGCAATGTACTCTACGTAGGACTGCCTTTGAAGACGGTTCAGAAGCTGCAGCTCGTGCAAAATGCAGCGGCCAGATTGATTTCAGGAACCAGAAGGTTCGACCATATAACACCTGCTCTGGTCCTCTTGCACTGGCTGCCTGTATGTTTCCGAGCCCAATTCAAGGTGCTGTTTTTGACCTATAAAGCCTTACACGGCTTGGGACCACAATACCTGACGGAACACCTCTCCCGACGTGAATATACCCGGTCACTACATTCAACATCTAAGGTCCTCCTCCGGGTGCCTACTCCGAGAGAGGCTCGGAGTGTGGCAACGAGGGACAGGGCCTTTTCAGTGGTGGCCCCCAGACTGTGGAACGAACTCCCTGATGAGGCTCGCCTGGCGCCAACGCTGCTATCTTTCCAGCACCAGGTTAAGACTTTCTTCTTTATCCAGGCATAGGGCGGCACTTCTTAATCACCCACATGTTTATTTTTAACGGTTTTTAATGCTTCATGTACGTATGTTCTCTGTTTTAGAATTTTAAATTTTGTATACTGGTTTTTATCTCATTTTAGAATTTCTGTAAACCGCCCAGAGAGCTCTAGCTATGGGGGCGGTATATAAATGTAATAAATAAATAAATAAATTTAAAACAACAGAAAATTAAAGACTAAAATGCCTGGGGAAATGAGATCTTCACCTGGCACCGAAAAGAGCACAATGTTGGGTGCCAGGTGAGCCTCTCTGGGAAGCTTATTCCACAGCAGGGGTGCCACAACAGTAAAGGCCCTCCTCTTAGTAGCCATCCACCTGACAGTATTTCTTTTGGCAGGAACTCTCGGAGAAGGACTGCTGAAGATTATTTTAGGGTCCAGGCATGAATATATGGGAAGACTTCAGGCAATGTAGCCCTAATCTGAAAAATAAATTGGTGGAGAACAGTTCCCTGTACATTCCACTGAAATTATTATTATTATTATTATTATTATTATTATTATTATTATTATTATTATTATTATTTAATAGAATCATAGAATAGCAGAGTTGGAAGGGGCCTACAAGGCCATCAAGTCCAACCCCCTGCTCAATGCAGGAATCCACCCTAAAGCATCCCTGACAGATGGTTGTCCAGCTGCCTCTTGAAGGCCTCTAGCGTGGGAGAGCCCACAACCTCCCTAGGTAACTGATTCCATTGTCACACTGCTCTAACAGTCAGGAAGTTTTTCCTGATGTCCAGCTGGAATCTGGCTACGTGTAACTTGAGCCCATTATTCCGTGTCCTGCACTCTGGGAGGATCGAGAAGAGATCCTGGCCCTCCTCTGTGTGGCAACGTTTTAAGTATTTGAAGAGTGCTGTCATGTCTCCCCTCCATCTTCTCTTCTCCAGGCTAAACATGCCCAGTTCTTTCAGTCTCTCTTCATAGGGCTTTGTTTCCAGACCCCTGATCATCCTGGTTGCCCTCCTCTGAACCCGCTCCAGCTTGTCTGCGTCCTTCTTGAATTGTGGAGCCCAGAACTGGACGCAATACTCTAGATGAGGCCTAACCAGGGCCAAATAGAGAGAAACCAGTACCTCACATGATTTGGAAGCTCTACTTCTATTAATGCAGCCCAAAACAGCATTTGCCTTTCTTGCAGCCATATTACACTGTTGGCTCATATTCAGCTTGCAATCTACAACAATTCCAAGATCCTTCCCGTTTGTAGTATTGCTGAGCCAAGTATCCCCCATCTTGTAACTGTGCATTTGGTTTCTATTACCCGCCTCTCCCTCTGAATAAAGGCAGGGAACCACACCAAATAAAATATAATACATATAAAAGCAATACAATAAATAATAATATAAGCAATGGGCTTAGATTACAGATAAGACGACTGATGTTGATTAGGAAGCACCTCTGAATGATAAAAGAGCAATTCAGCCCTGAAATTACTAAGTTTTCAAAGGACGTGGTGGAGTCTCATGAGAATATTAGAAGAGCCCTGCTGGATCAAACCTTCTAGTCCGGTACTCTGTTCACACAGTGGCCAACCAGCTTCTTTTGGACCAGTGACTCTTTATTTATAGGTTCTCTTGCTTGGTCTCTTGTTTCGCTTCCGACTTTTGTGATCTATGAACCGAGAGCTCTCCAATTCAAACACTGTTCATCCCCAGGTGTGACTTCGGGGTTTATCCCCTCTTTTCATGCAGTCTATGTGACTCCTCCCGTTATGTGTTGCTGGCAGCTGCTAGGAGAATTTATTGGCATTGGATTGCAGCCTGCGGCTTTATTCCAAAGTCGCCAACCTGGTCCAAAAACAACGAAGTGGTGAGATGCAGAGTCGGAAAAATCTTCACCACGGCCAGGCAGCCAAGTTTTGGTTGGTTGGCTCATTGGGGCAGGGTGGACAGGAAAAGCGATTTAGCATTCGCTGTAGCTGTGGACCAGATCTGTTTGGTGCTCCAGCTCACGTTAGGCGACACCAAGCCAGACAGTGTGACTGCCTTCTCGTGCATAAAGTAGAGGCGTCAACGAATAAGCCAAAGAGAGGGAACTATGGGCCGCAATGGAAAAGAAATGCCATGCCCACCAAAACAGGAGAGGTGTGCGGCCGCTGTAAAGAAGGCAAACTCCATGTTAGGCATTATAAGAAAAAGAATTGAGAATAAAACAGCCAGTATCATATAGCCTTGACACAAATCTATGGTGCAACCACACGTAGAATACTGTGTGCAGTTCTGGTCACCAGACCTAAAAAAGGATATTATAGAGCTGGAAAAAGTGCAGGAAAAAGCAACTAAAATGATTCAGGGGCTGGAGCATCTCCCCTACGAGGGAAGGTTACATCAGCTGGGATTGTTTAGCTTGGAGAAGAGGAGGCTGAAGGGGGACATGATAGAGGTGTACAAAATTATGCATGGTGTAGAGAATGTGGAGAGGGAGACATTTTTCTCCCTCTCCCATAATATTAGAACCCATTGAGGTCATCCCATGAAGCTGATGGGTGGGAGATCCAGGGCAAATAAGAGGAAGGACTTCTTCATGCAGCGCATAGTTAAATTATGGAACTCACTACCACAAGATGTAGTGATGGCCACCAATTTGGATGGCTTTAAAAAGGGGTTGGATCAATTCCTGGAGGCAAAGGCTATCGATGGCTCCTAGCTCTGATGGTTGTGTGCTACCTCCAGTATTCGAGGCAGTAAGCCTGTGTGCACCAGTTGCTGGGGAACATGGGTGGGAGGGTGCTGTTGCACCATGTCCTGCTTGTTCATCCCTGGCCGAGGGCTGGTTGGCCACTGTGTGAACAGAGTGCTTGACTAGATGGACCCTTGGTCTGATCCAGCAGGGCTCTTCTTATGAATACATAACCAAATTACCCTTAAAGACAAGATGCTGAAACATATTAGACACACAGGTCCCATATATACATCAGCCGCCGTTCCAGCAGGCTGTAACAGAGGGAAAGGAGAGGAGAAATAGGGCCATTCAACCCGCCCAGCTGAAAGACTGCCTTCCTTTTCCCCCTCCTCTTCCCTCCCCATCTCTTTTTCCTTGTGTGTTGTGACATTTTAGATTGTAAGCCTGCAGGCAGGGACTTGTTTTACGCGTTGCATGTAAGCCACCCTGGGAGACTTTCTTGCTGAGGAGTGGGATAAAAATACTTTAAATAAATAAATAAATTATGAAATGACATCCAAACTATGAAATCAAAGCCGACTTTAATTGTTGTAAACCGCCCAGAGAGCTTCAGCTATGGGGCGGTATATAAATGTAATTAAATAAATAAATAAATAAACAAACTTGAAACAGCCACAGTGAGTTCACAGCCTGGTTCACTGGCCATGTTCACCCCTTGTGCAGCAGGAGATGGTTTTCTCATTCACGTTTTCCTGATTTATCTATTCCATTTATTTCCTGCTTTTCTGCCCCAAATGACGTTCAAGGTGGCAAGCAATTTTTTTTAAAAAAAAAACTGCTCAAATAAAAAGGGTTTAACCTGGTGTTGAGAGTACAATGTTGGTGCAAGATGTACCTCCCATTCCAAAGTCGGGGTGCCATCACAGAGCAGGCCCTCTCTGTTGTAGATGAAGAAAATATATACATTTCTTGTGGCAGGAATAGAGAGAAAAGCCTCTTCTGATTATGGGAGGAGGAGCTATTTGGCACACATCATTTAGGTCTTTAAAACACCAGCGCCTTGAATTGGGCTCGATAGCAAATAGGCGGCTCCTGCTATTGGGAGCTTCCAAACTGTTTCCAAGGGCGGCCCCACGTAGAAAGTTTTACAGTAATCCAACCTAGCGGTTACAAGGACATATACTGTTTTTATGTTTTTTAAATTTTTGTATACTTTTAATGTTTACTATTTTTAATTGTTGTAAACCGCCCAGAGAGCTTCGGCTGTGGGGCGGTATATAGATGTAATTAAATAAATAAATAAATAAACAAACACTGCCCCCTGCCCTTATAACCTCTAGCTTGGATTACTGGTCCAGGAAAGCTCACAGCTGATAAACCAGTGAAGCTGGTAAAAGGTGCTGTTTAAGGCAACACTACCATTTCTTGTAGGATAATTAGTCTGGTGGATAAGATACTTAGACTGGAGAGCTAAAACAGAGGTAGCATTTATTTATTTATTTATTACATTTCTATACCGCCCAATAGCCGGAGCTCTCTGGGCGGTTCACAAAAATTAAAAACATTCAAAGTATAAAACAACAGTACAAAACCATAATATAAAATACAGTAGAAAAGCGCAACCAGATAAAAACAGCAGCAATGCAAAATTACAAATTTAAAACACCAAGTTAAAATTTATTTATAGACTGTTAAAATGCTGGGAGAATAAAAAGGTCTTCACCTGGTGTCTAAAGGTCTATAATGTAGGTGCCAAGCGAACCTTCTTAGGGAGCTCATTCCACAGCCAGGGTGCCACAGCAGAGAAGGCCCCCCTCCTTATATAGGGTGACCACATGAAAAGGAGGACCGGGCTCCTGTATCTTTAACAGTTGTATTGAAAAGGGAATTTCAGCAGGTGTCATTTGTAGCACCTGGTGAAATTCCCTCAACTTCTTCACAGTTAAAGCTGCAGGAGCCCTGCCCTCTTGACCAGATACAAATGACACCTGCTGAAATTCCCTCTTCATCACAACTGTTAAAGATACAGGAGCCCTGTCCTTCTTTTCGTATTGTCACCTTAAGTTACATAGGGCCAGCAGGGTCCCTATTACCTGCCCAGATCACTTATTTTATTTATTTATTTATTTATTTAAGGATTTTTATGCCGCCATTCAGCCAAAAAAGGCTCTCACGGCAGCTTACAAAAGTATTTCTTGACAGTCCCTGCCCACAGGCTTACAATCTAAAAGACATGACACAAAAGGAAAGGGGACTGGGAGGGGGGAGGAGGGAAAGGAAAGCAAATTCAGGCACTACAATCTTAGTTGGAAAGTTCAGCAGTTACAGGTGACAGCAGGAGGGAGGGGTGCTCTCAGCTGGAGCTGGACCCAGGCACGGTGGAGAGGTGCCTGGCTGCTGCTTCCTCCCTCACTGGTGGCCTCTCCAGAGACAGTTGGTAGCAGGAGGGAGGGCGCTTTGAGCTGGAGCTGGACCCAGGCACGGTGGAGAGGTGCCTGGCTGCTGCTTCCTCCCTCACTGGTGGCCTCTGCAGAGACAGTTGACATCAGGAGGGAGGGGGCTCTCAGCTGGAGCTGGACCCAGGCACGGTGGGGAGGTGCACTTGCAGTACCCCTTCTGGCCATTACCAGAGTGGCGCTGTAGAGCAGCAGGGATCAGGCTAGAACCTCCCTCCACTCGTGAGCTGTTCCAGTGGCAATGAGTATAACGTGCTTTTGCCCTGCTGCCAGATTCCCAGGTTGAAGCTTGCCGGAGCCTTGCAAGACAGGACAGGAGATGCCCTGGGAGCAGAAAAAGGGAAGAAAATGAAGTAAAAGCAGCCACTACTACTCCCACCCACCCCCTCCCTTGCAGGCAGCTTTGTCCCAGGAAGCCCAATCCTCACTTTGTGAAGATTCCCTTTCCGGATACTGCCAATGGAGTTGATGCAGGGGAACTCTGCACAGAGGATCAGTTTCTTAAGTTCCCTAGCAGGAAGCAGAGGGTGCCATTTTGAGCCGCCAGCTGCTTGGGGCACCTGAACCTCTCCAGCTGGCTCTGCCTAGTTCTGAACGGTCGCTTAATTGCTTCCATGCCTGCCGCTCACCTTGCCCCGTCTCCTGGCCTCTTCCTGAAGGAGAGCCGTGCATTTCCATCCTCTTCCCTTAACTAGTTCCGTCTGTGAACGCAGCTTTTTGTTTAGTTTGGACGCCGTCAGGCCCAGGGCGCGGAGCCCCGGAGAGGTGCGGCTTGACATTTTTTCCATTATGAACAAGCCCTTTAGGTTTGCTTTACAGTAAAGGAGCTGTTTGCGTGCCAAGTTATAGGGAGGAGGGAATTGGAGGGGGGGGGACTTTTTTTAAGCCTCCTGGCCGGGGGCCTGTTTTATAGCTCCTGAATTTTCTTAAATGCTAACACATGGGCCAAGCGCACCACTTGCTTTCCCTTCCCACCGCTCCTAAACATCTTGCATTTAAAGCTTTTTCTTCTGGCTCAGGGCGAAAGGTTAGAAGCTCACGAGTGAGATTTCAAACACAGCCTATGTAGAAGCCATGTTCCGTTTGCCACATTTCTTTGTTCCTGTCCTTTTGTGAATCGCTCCAGCCCTGATTAGTCTTTATTTTTGCTTTTTAAGAAATGCCTTATTAGGCCCCATCTATACGACAACGGGATTGCTCCTCATTGAATATAAACCCAAATTTTCGTTGATTCAAAACTAGGCAAAGTGCATCATGCTGCAGCAGCAACAGCGATTTATCTCCTGATTTTTTTTGTAGTGCAGTTATTGATGCGCACATGCGCATGTACGATGATGCGATGATACAGAGGAGAGACGAGGGAAGCTATACATTTTATATGTGGAGCTCCACAGATTCATAGAAGAGACAAATCAGGAGGGGGGAAAGGAACGAGGCAGCAGAGGAGGATGCAAGAGGGGGATTGAACACGTCTCTTTCCTCTGGCTGCCCGTTTCCCCGTTTGTTTTAATAACCTCTATATGCGGAGCTTCGCAGAATCATAGAATTCAAACTGAAAACAGCGCGAAGGAACGAGGCAGCCGATAGGTGGGAAGGCGGGAAATCGGCCAATCACTTTGTCCTACCCTCAAAGCTATGCCCATATGTCAAAATGCAATTTAACTCCCCCAACGACATATAACCATAATGCGGTGCAAACTCGGACGTGATCCAAATGTTGCAGTAAATCGCAAATGTGAATATGCACATTATCATGTTAAAAATTCAGCGCTACAGTGACTGGATGGCTGCGTCATGTGTCCTGAAATGCGAATATACGCATTTAGGTCAGGGTAAATAAGCCATATAGACAAGCCCTAGAAACAGAAGCGACCTTTTCCATTAGGTCGGACCATTGGTCCATCTAGTTCAATATTGCTTTCAGCATCTTTCCCCAACCGGGAGCTCCCCAGAGTTCTACGTCCTTTCAGTCCAGTTCAGAGGAGGGCAACCAGAATGATCAGGGGTCTGGAAACAAAGCCCTATGAGGAGAGACTGAAAGAACTGGGCATGTTTAGCCTGGAGAAGAGAAGATGGAGGGGAGACATGAGAGCACTCTTCAAATACTTAAAAGGTCACACAGAGGAGGGCCAGGATCTCTTCTCGATCCTCCCAGAGTGCAGGACACGGAATAATGGGCTCAAGTTACACGAAGCCAGATTCCAGCTGGACATCAGGAAAAACTTCCTGACTGTTAGAGCAGTATGACAATGGAACCAGTTACCTAGGGAGGTGGTGGGCTCTCCCACACTAGAGGCCTTCAAGAGGAAGCTGGACAACCGTCTGTCAGGGATGCTTTAGGATGGATTCCTGCATTGAGCAGGGGGTTGGACTCGATGACCTTGTAGGCCCCTTCCAGCTCTGCTATTCTATGATTCTATAATTCCTCCTCCAAAACTTACCTTTTCCACAGCCGCTGCACACTCAATTGACATTTTCATTAAGCTATTGACCGTACAAACTTTCCTGGTGAGTCAAAAGCCAGCCCTGATCCCATCAGTGTACAGGTGAAGTTAGGATTTATTTATTTTTACCCCAACGTGAGTCACTTGACGCTGACTTGCATTCCACCACACTGACCATTTCATTGCCCATTCACCTGGTTTTGGAGTCTGCAGGTGTTTCCACCATCTTGAATAATCTGAGCATCTACACCAAGTCAGGATCCCACACTAGAGGCCTTCAAGAGGCAGCTGGACAACCATCTGTCAGGGATGCCTGCCTTGAGCAGGGGGTTGGACTCGATGGCCTTGTAGGCCCCTTCCAATTCTGCTCTTCTATGATTCTATGATATGATTCAATCCCGGGGCAAAAGTAGAAATCGTGGTAAGCACGGGACGCCCACTGACAACAGTGTAAGCTATGGACGGGTGAACAAACGACATTCATCAAATGAACATCAATTAGCAGCTCATTTTCCTTCATTCTCCACTTGCCTTTCTGTTGTTTTTTCATCTTGCTCGTAGAGAAAAAAGGCACATTTTTTTAAAAAAAATGCACAGAAACGCGCAGTTTCCCCCATAGAATAAAAGGGCACATTTTTCCCGAGCACAAACCCAAATTTGGGGATTTGCGAACATTTTTGGAGGACGTGTTCTCTCGTTCGCATTGCAACGGGACACGTTTGCAAGATTTGCGCACAGAAAAGAAATGCTCATACATCCAAGTATTGTAAAAATTGAAGAGCTTTAGATTATGAAATATTTTCTTTTAGAATTTAAGACATGGTGTTTATATATTTTTACCCTTTACTCCCCCCAAAATAACTTCTAAAAACTGTGTAATAAGAACTCTTGTACAGGAAGACTAGAGATATAAAATGTCTGGAAATAATGAAGCCAAAGGGGAAATGCTTTTTGAATACTCTCTGTAAGATACCCAGCAGAGTTGTTCCTTCCATTCCTTATTTCCATCTCAAAACTAAGTATTTCTTATTTTTCCATTTTCCCCAAAATTTCTGATTCCCATGGGAAAAAGACAAGTTTTTCCCCCTCTGGCTTCAAAATTTCTGGAAATTTTACATCTCTAGTTGTAAAGCATGGAATGGCTGTTGTGGGCAGAACAGAAACCAAATTGCCAAAAAAAAATTAATTATGTAGTTGCTCTACTATAACCTCACCACTAAACAGGAATTCTCCTCCTCAAGGTTCCAGCAAACCCAACATGCCCTCTTGCAGGATACTCCATTGTTGCTTTTTCCAGCTACAAAATTCCATAGCTACTGAGCGTGCTCTGTCCTCTCTTTTTGACAGGAGTTGCCCACTTAGGGAGTTATCTTTTGTACTTCTTCAAACTTTGGGGCTACTCCAAGCAAGTTCACACCCGCCTCTTCTTTCTCAGTGGCCTCATTTTAGCTTAAAGGAGAAGGTCTTTTCCATGTTTCCCAGTTGTGGAATGAGCTTCCCAGACTAGTTTGCCTGGTGCCTACATTGTGCTGTTTTGGGGGCCAGATAAAATCATACAATAGTATAATTAGAAGGAGCCTATAAGGTTTACGAAGGTCGTATTTACCCAACCCTTTCTTTCTTTCTTTCTTTTTTTAAACCTGTTACCATATTTTTTAAAGTCTTTAGTCTGCTGCTGTTTTTTTAACTTTGGTTTTATACTATAGTTTTAAACTTTTAAAAAGTTTTACATTGTGTTATATCCTGCTGTATTTTATGATCTTAATCGTTGTGAACCACTCAGAGAGCTACCAAGTGGAATAGAAATGCAAAATAAATAAATAAATAAATAGCCATCAGCACTCATCCCCTGAGTTCACTTTTATTTATTTTATTTATTTATTATTGCATTTATATCCCACCTTTTTTCCTGCAAGGAACCCAAGGTGGTGTACATACTCCTCCTCCTCTCCACTTTATCCACACAACAACCCTGTGAGGTAGGTTGGGCTGAGAGTCTGTCACTGGCCCAAAGTCACCCAGTGTGTTTCCTTATCCGAGTGGGGACTAGAACCCGGATCTCCAGACACCCAGTCCGACATTCTAGCCACTACACCACACTGGCCACTTTTGGAGGGAGTGATTATAATTTCTCATTTACACAACGCTGTCAACGTACGTGGAACTTTTCAGAATGATCAAGAAAGCAGTGAGGTGGGGAGAGGACTGCCCCAAGGAACTTAAAACCCAAAGGCTGACAAGGAAGAAGCAACAGGAGAAAAGCTGCAATGGCAAAGGCGGCAGGCAACGTAAGCGAGGAAAATCCAGTTTCAGGAGCATCCCCTGTGCGGTTGGAGATGGGAAGAATTGCGATTTTAAAAAGAACCCCCCCCCCAAAAAATACATTTTTATTGCCTTGAGAAAAGAAGAAGACAACATTAAAAAAAAGCAAAAAAGCACAAGCCTTTGAGGGTTAAATAGTATCTTCCAGCTCTTTCTGAATCCAGATTGCAGCTGGTGCCTTATCTGTCTGCATCGATGCTAAATACAAAAAGGTCTTGAGCAGATGGGGAAATCTCTACAGTTTCCTAGCCGTAGGCTAAAACTCTCTGTCAAAGGGGACCCTTTCAGGTTTTTCCACATGTGTATGTAATAGAACATGGAGGCAAAAGAGGCTGGTCTGCTGTTAGCTAAAATGGAAACATCAAGGAGGAAATTAACGACTTACATGCACAGACAAGCGAGTTGCATTTCTAAAAAAAAAAATTGTTAAAAAAAATTCTGAATGTAGTGGAAGAAAATATGTGGCATGAAACTGAGAGCCCTCCTCCCCAGTAACTCCTCAAAACACACCTTTTCTGTAAAACTTTTGGCTGAGCCCCACACTACTAGCTGTTTATCAGATTTGCTCCTTCTCTGCCCTCCGAATGTCGTCACATCAACCGCCAACACTTAGATCAAAGGTAGAGAACCTGTAGCTCTCTAGATGTGATTGGACTGCAATTCCCGTCATCCCCAGTCATTTGGTCTTGGCTGGAGATGATAGGAGTTGGATACCAACACCTCCAGCCTGAGGGTCAATTCCATTTTGAACAAACTCTTGGGGGGGTGCACATTCCAGTCTGGGGTGTGGGAGAAGGGCAGGGCTTAAGTAACAAAAATACCAAGTGTCGGGATCAGGTTTGGTCTCCCTGGAGTGTATCCCGAATTGCACTCCGAGCCTGAAAAGGAAGAAGTGGACCAGCCAAGACAGGAAGCAGGGGAGGAAATTCTCCAAGATGCTCCAGGAGTCAAGGAGGAATCTTCCCAGGAACTTATCAGATAGGAGGCCCAGGCTCAGAGATCATCCTCTTTACCCCTGGGAACTCTGTCTTTGTCAGAGGAGGAGGGAGCATCGGAATGGACAGATCCCAGAGTCCTCCACAGGACCAAGTGGGTGGAGGTGGGAGGCGGTCCACTAGGCTAGCCACTCGCCAGAAGTTACAACTTGAAGACACTCCCGAAGGAGGGGTTTAGTAAACACCTATCAGGCACTGCGGGAAACCATCTATTTAGTTGATAGGCAACTGCTGTGCTTTGTTAGGCTACTTAAGCTTACAGGATAGCTCATAGCATTCATAGAATCATAGAATAGCAGAATTGGAAGGGGCCTACAAGGCCATCGAGTCCAACCCCCTGCTCAATGCAGGAATCCACCCTAAAGCATCCCTGACAGATGGCTGTCCAGCTGCCTCTTGAAGGTCTCTAGTGTGGGAGAGCCCACAACTTCCCTAGGGAACTGGTTCCATTGTCGTACTGCTCTAACAGTCAGGAAGTTTTTCCTGATGTCCAGCCAGAATCTGGCTTCCTGTAACTTGAGCCCGTTATTCCATGTCCTGCACTCATGATCGAGAAGAGATCCTGGCCCTCCTCTGTGGGACAACCTTTTAAGTATTTGAAGAGTGCTATCCTGTCTCCCCTCAATCTTCTCTTCTCCAGGCTAAACATGCCCAGTTGTTTCACGTTCCCTTCAGGTGTGAAGAGACGTCGATTTACTGAATTAACTTTATGGAATGACCTCTTTTTTGTCTCACATCTCGGCCGGAGGGTTTGGAGTCACGACACCGGCATATTTTAGATTATAGCTGCTCCTGCCAGTCATGAAGGCTAAGGAGAGGCGTTTGCATTTCAACCTTTTAGAATGGGGCGAAAACGGCACAAAACCTGAGAAACCACTCAATGGTTAGTGCTTGGGTAAAAGGAGGCGGGGACAAAGGAAGAGGGCAGGGCCTTCTCGGAAAACCTGGAGGGCTGGATTGGGACCCCAGGTAGACCAGATTTGGTCCCTGTGCCTCAGCTTCTATACCACTGCTGTAAAGGTAGCCGCTGCCCCAAGTCGTTTGCAATTTAAAGCTTCAACAGGGGACAGGGAGACCGTTCAGAGGAGAGAGAGGAGGTAAAGGGCCTATCCTGACACCACTTTGATGGCTGAGTATCAAGTGAGGAGGAGCTGAGGAGCCTTATGACGAAGGTGAAAGAAGAAAGTGCAAAAGCTGGGTTGCAGTTAAACCTCAAAAAAACCAAGATTATGGCAACCAGCTTGATTGATAACTGGCAAATAGAGGGAGAAAACGTGGAGGCAGTGACAGACTTTGTGTTTCTGGGCGCAAAGATTACTGCAGACGCTGACTGCAGCCAGGAAATCAGAAGACACTTACTTCTTGGGAGGAGAGCAATGACAAATCTTGATCAAATAGTTAAGAGCAGAGACACCACACTGACAACAAAGGTCCGCATAGTTAAAGCAATGGTATTCCCCGTAGTAACCTATGGCTGCGAGAGCTGGACCATAAGGAAAGCTGAGCGAAGGAAGAGAGATGCTTTTGAACTGTGGTGTTGGAGGAAAATTCTGAGAGTGCCGTGGACTGCAAGAAGATCCAACCAGTCCATACTCCAGGAAATAAAGCCAGACTGCTCACTTGAGGGAATGGTATTAAAGGCAAAACTGAAGTACTTTGGCCACATAATGAGAAGACAGATACCCTGGAGAAGATGCTGATGCTAGGGAAAGTGGAAGGCAAAAGGAAGACCAAGGGCAAGATGGAGGGATGATATTCTGGAGGTGACATACTCGACCTTGGGGGAGCTAGGGGTGGCGACGGCCGACAGAAAGCTCTGGCGTGGGCTGGTCCATGAAGTCACAAAGAGTCGGAAGCAACTGAACGAATAAACAACAATTTATTATTTTACACAGCATTGTCAGGGTATACAACCACCCACCACCCCCGTCATGTCTAACCCTACTGCCCCTTTTTTGGGAGAAGATGTTTCAGGTAATCAATCAGACTCAGATTCAGAACTGGAAGACGCAGCGCCAGACACCAGCCAGCCTGTACCAGTGAGGGAGGAAGCTCTCATGGTCGATTCCCCAGCTGGGAGTCAGCCCTCTCCAGAGCTTATCTCCTGAAGGCCAAATCTTACACACTCGGTGGGAAGTGAGCCTTCTTCTGGAGGTGAGCGTCCCAACAAGCTAGCTGATGCTAGGGTCCGCTGGAAGCTGAAACGCATGGTGCGGAAGGAAGGCATGAGAAAGTCGGTTCGATTACGCCAGAATCGGCCTCCACACCAGACGCTCTAAAGTTATGGGCGTTTGGGAAGTGGCTTCCTATTCTTCTTGAACGGACAATTGTCTTGCTTAGTTTGCATAGTTTTGCCTAGGGGGACGTTTCCAAGAGGTTAGACCAGTGGTTCCCAAACTTTTTCAGGTAACCGCCCCCTTGGTTCCACAAACTCATGCCCAGTGCCACCTACCCTACACTATAAAAATCATTATTCAGAATAGCGGTTTTCAGCGACCCACAAAGGAAGATAATAACAATAAAATTCAAAACAGTAACAATTAATTGAATATTTATTCAAAATCCGAAGCACCTGCTGCAGGCTTGCCAAGGGAGGGAGGGAAAAGAGCGAATGCCTCTGTTTTGCAGCCGGCATGGCAGGGCACACCAAGCAGGGTATGTCTCTTCATTAGCGTTTTGGTGCTTTTGAAACATTTCAATTCACCGTTAAAAGGACTCTTCTTAAACGGTATTAATACATGTGTGGATTCTTCCCCTATATGGCTTGGGACCAAACTACCTTCTCCCATAAAAATATCCCTGGGTTTTAAGACCTTATGGAGAGGCGCTTCTTGGAAAAGACCACCTCGAGCGCCCCCCTGCTGCCCCCTTGCCTCTTAACGTCCCCCTATGCAATCCCACTGCCCCCAAGGGGGCAGTACCGCCCACTTTGGAAACCACTGGGTTAGACTCTATTCAGGTAGAAGAGACGTTTGTTGCTTAATAAAAGCTTTGTGGATTACTTAGCAATCGAAAGCAGGAGTGTTCTGAGAAACACGACACCCCCCTCCCCAAAGGGCCAGATTTGAAAGAAAAGCACCCCTGCTGGCTAGTGTCCTGACAACATCCTGCAGCAAGGAATTCCACAGGCCAGTTTTGCACTGGCCGAAGACACGCATGTCCTTCCTTTAGGCTTGTTCTGAACCTATATCTGACAAACCAAGCTGCTCCACCTTCGTTGATGAAGATGGAGTTGAGCATTACACTTTTTACGAGGCCAATAACAACATTAGCCACTAGGGGGCAAACATGTATCAAGTTGGCCAAACTTGAAAATAACTAGCTAAATAAATAGCAACTTGAAGTGTCTATGAGAGAGGCCAGTTGGCCTGAAACCCAGGCCGGAGCCTGCCTTGATTTGGAGCACCAATGGACTTGTTCCCGTCAGCCCAAACTCTCTTGCTCCGTGGCCCTATTATCCAAATCTCAAACTGTGCTCCAACCAGTGTGTTACTTACAATGTCCCCCCATTTTTAAATTTTTATTTATTGTATTTGTATACTTCCCCATAGCCGAAGCTCTCTGGGCGGTTCACATAAGATAAAAACACTTAAAAACAATATACAAAGATTAAAAACCACAAAAACAAGCAAAATACACATACATTTAAAACCACTATAACATCTTTAAAAACGATGAGCCAAAAAATAAATAAAAAAAATCCCAGACCCACGGTCATTACATATTGCTAAATGCCTGGGAGAAGAGAAAAGTCTTGACTTGGTGCTGAAAAGATGACAATGTCGGCGCCAGGTGGGCTTTGTCAGGGAGATTGTTCCACAGTTGGGGGGCCACCGCAGAGAAGGCCCTCTCTCTTGTCGCTACCCTCTTGAGGTATGCTTTTATTTATGGATTGAAGCTGAAGGCACAGCTCACTCTACAGATTTGAGAGCTGGGCCAAATGTACTCCCTGACCTGTTGGCCAGGGCTGTCAAGGGTGGGAATGTACGGGCACTGGCCAAGGGCCCACGCCGCAGCAGGGGCCCACTGACAAGAGAGACCCCATAACCTCCTCCCTAGAATCATAGAATCATAGAATAGCAGAGTTGGAAGGGGCCTACAAGGCCATCGAGTCCAACCCCCTGCTCAATGCAGGAATCCACCCTAAAGCATCCCTGACAGATGGTTGTCCAGCTGCCTCTTGAAGGCCTCTAGTGTGGGAGAGCCCTCAACCTCCCTAGGGAACTGGTTCCATTGTCGTACTACTCTAACAGTCAGGAAGTTTTTCCTGATGTCCAGTCGGAATCTGGCTTCCTTTAACTTGAGCCCATTATTCCGTGTCCTGCACTCTGGGAGGATGGAGAAGAGATCCTGGCCCTCCTCTGTGTGACAACCTTTTAAGTATTTGAAGAGTGCTATCATGTCTCCCCTCAATCTTCTCTTGCAACCTGCTTGTTCACCTGCCTCTCGTTCTAGCCCAGTCAACGGTGGTGGTAATAAGGAGGAGCAGGAGAGGACCCAGGTGCTCCAACAGGCCTACCCTTGATGCCAGCCCTGCTGCCCCAGCTCTGAGGATTTCTAGCAGTTTTCAGATGTCAAAACAATGCTAGCACCAAAACAGCAGCAGCAAAGTGATGATACTGATTTCATTCACCGTCACTTATTAACATGTGTTTACAATGTGTGTTTTGAAATATATGGAACAAGCGTATCATTAAAAAAAAATGGATGAAATTATATATTGGGGGCCAACAATACAAAGCATGAAGGAATTAAAAAAGTCTTTAAGGATGAGACGGAAGGGGGCAAGTGAGTTATCCACATGTGTGGGGCAAGATAAAAAAAACACAGGTAAAAAAGTCAGGCTTTAAATAATCAACGGGTTTGAAATAACTGGTTGAATAAAAACAGTGCTGGTTGCAGGATGTGGCAGAGGCTGGGGATGGCTTGGGCGTATAAATCTTTAGTGGGACCCCAACCTGGAAGAGATGGGATACCTGGCTCCCATCTATACAACAACGGGATAGCTCCTCATTAAATATAAACCCGATTTTTCGTTGATTCGAATGTAGGTAAAGAGCGTCACACTGCAACAGCAACAGTGATTTATGGCCTGAATTTATTTTTCTAGTGAGTTATAAATGCGCACATGCGCATTATCGCATATACAATGATACGATGCTATGGAGGAGAGAGGATCGAAGCTATAAATTTTATATGCAGAGCTCTGCAGATTCATATAACACACAAACCGGGAGCGGGAGGTGGGGAAGGAAAGAGGCAGCAGAGGGAAAGGAACGAGGCAGCAGAACACGTCTCCTTCGTCTCGCTGCCCATTTCCCTCTCTTTGTTTTTGTGAACCTCCCAGAAAGCTTCGCATATTGGGCAGTACAGAAATGCAATAAATACATACGTACGTAAAGAAATTTGTTCTAAGAAGCTTTCTCTGCAGTGCTCCGCAAAGAGACTTCAAACTAAAATCAGCACGAACCAACGTGGCAGCCGACGGGTGCAAAATCGGGAAATCGGCCAATCATGTTGTCCTACCCTCAAAGCTCCGCCCACATGTCAAAATCCAATTTAACTCCCCCAAAGACACATAGCCATAACGTGGTGCAAACTCGGACGTGATCTAAAAGTCGTGGTAAATCGCGAATGCGAAGATGCGCATTATCGGGTTAAAAACCCGGCACTGTGGCGAATGGACGGCTGCGTCATGTAACCTAAAACGCGAATATGCGCATTTAGGTCGTGGTAAACAAGCCGTATGGCCAAGTCCCTGGAAGAGATGGCTGCTCTGGAACTTCTTGGATGCTCTGTGAAAATTCGAAATGGTCGCGTTGTTAGAGTAGTGGGCCCTCTGCTGAATTTGGGACCCTGGCAAATGCCCAATTTTACCACCCTCTAGAGCCGGCCCTGGGGAGGAAAAAAACACAAGAAAGGAGGTGGCAGGTAGTGAGTGAGACGTTCATTCATTCCTAGAAACCCTCTGGTTTGACTCCACCCGGCTTTTGCTGGACTAGAAACTGAGCAGCATCAAGTTTATGGTGTGTTGCATATATCCTAGACATATTTTATTATATTTTATGCCGGTTAAATTATTTGGATTGGCGGAAGGTTATGGAAATTGTATTGTGGTTTTAAATCATAAGCTGTTGAAAAGGCTCTTTTGTGTCCAATGAACAGGCGCAAGCTTAGTAAAATTAAAATGGAGTATAATCATTCCTTTACCTGTAATCTTGTACAGGGTGTGTGGGAGGAATTCAATCTTTTATATATTTTTTAACACTCTTGATGGCATTAGCCTGGAGGAGAAGCGATTAAGGGGAGACATGATAGTGGACTTCAGATCTCTGAAAGGCTGTCGGCAGAAGATGGAGCAGAGTTGTTCTCTGTGGCTCCCAACGGCAGGACTAGATCCAGTGGGTGGAAACTGTAGGACAAGCAGATTTCAGCTAACCCTCAGGAGAAGCTTCCTAAAGGTAAGAGCTGTTTGACAGTGGAACAGTCTGCTTCAGGAGGTGGATGGCTTTTCTTCATTGGAAATATTTGAAGGAACGCCTCCTCCCATGTGTACCTGCCCGGACCTTAAGATCATCTACAGGGGTCCTTCTCTGTGAGCCCCTGCCAAAGGAAGTGAGGCAGGTGGCTACTAGGAGGAGGGCCTTCTCCGCTGTGGCACCCCGGCTGTGGAATGAGCTCCCCAGAGAGGTCCGCCCGGCGCCTACACTGTACTCCTTTCGTCGCCAGCTGAAGACCTTTTTATTCTCTCAGTATT
Organism: Elgaria multicarinata webbii; assembly: GCF_023053635.1. Classification (NCBI taxonomy): domain Eukaryota; kingdom Metazoa; phylum Chordata; class Lepidosauria; order Squamata; family Anguidae; genus Elgaria; species Elgaria multicarinata. The sequence goes on along the minus strand of NC_086179.1, from coordinate 4,672,336 downwards.
TTAACACTTAATTTTAACTTAAATTTAAATGTTGCTGTTCTAACTCTGTATTATAATCTTATATCAATTTTGCTGCGTGGTTTTATCCTGGTTGTGCTTTTGATACTGTATTTTGTATTTGTGTTTTTAACCTGTTGGTTGTTTTATTATGGTTTTAATTTTTGTGAACCGTCCAGAGAGCTTCGGCTATTGGGCGGTATAAAAATGTAATAAATAAATAAATATTTAAGCATAGCCTGGACGGCCATCTGACAGAGACAGTGGAGGCTCTGATGTCAGTGGGGCAGTGAATCCACTCCGGGTTTCCGTCAGAACCAGTCAGAATTCTGAAGGAGCTCTCCAAAGTATATCTTAGATAGCTCCTTCAGAGTTCTGACTGTTCTGACTGAAACCTGGAGTGGATTCACCACCCCACTGACATCGGAGCCACCAGCATCCCTAACACATGCCCCATTTTGTGTTTTAGATCCTGCATGGACCTGTGGGTTCATAGAATCATAGAATCATAGAATAATAGAGTTGGAAGGGGCCTACAAGGCCATCAAGTCCAACCCCCTGCTCAATGTAGGAATCCACCCTAAAGCATCCCTGACAGAGGGTTGTCCAGCTGCCTCTTGAGGGCCTCTAGTGTGGGAGAGCCCACAACCTCCCTAGGTCATGGGTTCCATTATTATTATTATTATTATTATTATTATTATTATTATTATTTATTTAATTATTTATTTATATAGCACCATCAATGTACATGGTGCTGTAAAGAGTAAAACAGTAAATAGCAAGGCCCTGCCGCATTGTATAGAATCATAGAATAGCAGAGTTGGGTCTGGTAGCTTGCACATGTGTCTGGTAGCTTGCGCATATGTATGCAGCCCCCAAACCTCAACCAGCATCCACAGAAAAGGTTGTGCATCCCTGAAATAAGGGATGCTAACAGCAGCAGCGGTAATAATTTGGGCCAAACCTATACTCATAGAATCATAGAATAGCAGAGTTGGAAGGGGCCTATAAGGCCATCGAGTCCAACCCCCTGCTCAATGCAGGAATCCACCCTAAAGCATCCCTGACAGATGGTTGTCCAGCTGCCTCTTGAAGGCCTCTAGTGTGGGAGAGCCCACAACCTCCCTAGGTAACTGGTTCCATTGTCGTACTGCTCTAATAGTCAGGAAGTTTTTCCTGATGTCCAGCCGGAATCTGGCTTCCTGTTACTTGAGCCCATTATTCCGTGTCCTGCACTCTGGGAGGATCGAGAAGAGATCCTGGCCCTCCTCTGTGTGACAACCTTTTAAGTATTTGAAGAGTGCTCTCATGTCTCCCCTCCATCTTCTCTTCTCCAGGCTAAACATGCCCAGTTCTTTCAGTCTCTCTTCATAGGGCTTTGTTTCCAGACCCCTGATCATCCTGGTTGCCCTCCTCTGAACACGCTCCAGCTTGTCTGCATCTTTCTTGAAGTGTGGTGCCCAGAACTGGACGCAATACTCAGGAGGAGGCCAAACCAGTGCCCAATGGAGGGAAACTAGCGTTGGACTATGTGACTTCCAAGGACTCTTCAAACTCTAACGTTCCATGGTTCTATGATTTTGCAATAGTGTCTTGTAAAGATGTTACTTGTCTACAAAAGGTAGAACTGTGGCCCACCTCGTTTCTGGTGACCCACCTAGAGCACGTGATGATTGCTGATATTCTTGCAAAGAATACTGTTCTTAGTGGGTCTCAGTTCTTCATAAGCCTGAGAGCAATCATCCTTCGTCGCATAGCACATAGTTAAACTACAGATCCCACTAACACATGATATTGTGAGGGCCGTCAGTATGGATGGCCTTAAAAGGGGGTTGGACCTGAATGTCTGAGCATATAACTCTGCTTCTCGCCCACTTGCACTGGCTGCCTTTGTGTTTCCAAGCCCCATTCAAGGTGCTGGCGTTGACCTACAGGGCTTTAAAGATGTAGAGTTTCACCGGGACTTCAGAGATTCGGATTCTAGACCCCACTTGACCATGAAATCCCTGGGTAACATTTGGGCCAGTCACTGACTCTCAGCCCAGCCTACCTCACAGGTTTGTTGTGAGGATGAAATGAGGAGGAGGACTATGTAAGCCACCCCTGGTTCCTTGCAAAATGTTAAAGGTGAGATCTAATTAGGGTGACCATATTTTGGAAACCAAAAAGGAGGACAACATGGTCACCATGTTAAAATTATTTTTTAAAAATAATTTTAAAACCTCAAACTTTAAAAAAAAAAACTCCTAAAACTCAATGGATGGACAGATCTGTTTCAAACTTGGCATAGCTAAAGTCCTTGTTAAGAGCAATCATGATGCCAAGTTTCATCTCTTGATCTTTAAAAATAACATTTTTTTAAAAAAACCCTCAAATTTTAAAACATTCCTAAAAATCAATGGATGAACAGAACTGTTTCAAATTTGGTATGGCTAAAGCTCTACCTAAAAGCTATCATCGTGCCAAGTTTCATGTCTTTATCTTAAAAAAAATGATGGAGTTATAAGCATTTTTGTTAATTCCCATCAGAGCTGCTCTTTGGAAAAATCCGGATTTCCCCTCCTGGATTTGTCATCAAAAATCCAGCCAATAGGGTGACCATATGATCACCCTATTAAATGGCATGATGAATAAATACATTGCTCAGGAACGAAATACTTGACGCAACACCTCTCCCAGTATGTACCTTCTGGTGTGTTACGATCAACATTTGAGGCCCTCCTTCGAGGGTAGTTTGGAGGATAGAGACAAGGCGAGGGGCTTCTTGGTGGTAGCACTCTGTGAAGTGGAAACCCACTCCTCCCGTCTCCCCTCCTGAAATCCCCTCCCCCACGGCCTCCAGTGCCCTCTCCCACGATCCCCTCCCCCCGTGACTTTCCCCTCCCTCCGTCCCCCCTCCCGTGCACAATCCGCACGCCTGCCCACCTTGCAGAGGCACGCGTGTCCCTGCTCGGGAAAGTAAGCTGACCTGGCTGGCAAGGTCAGGAAGCGCAGCGAGGCAGGAGTCACATGGCGCACAGGTGAGCAAGTGGCGGCAGCTGCTTCTTGGGCCTGCTGGCTGCCTGCATGTCTGGCAAGAAGCGGCTGACCTGTTGGAGGGGGAGAAGTGCCCCTGTTCCTCTCCTCCTCCTCCTCCTCCTCCTCCTCCACCTGCTTCACCTGCTTCCTAACACTTCATGGTAGGGCCGGCCCTGGTGGCGTGCTCTCCCCAGTGGCCACTGACACGGTCACCCTTTCAGTGCCAGGTTAAGGCTTTCCTCCAGTCCCAGGCATTTGAGGGCATATGCAGGGGCTTCCTTATTTAGTTATTTTACGAAGACTTGGCATTTAAAATTGTTTAAATTGTTTTAATGTTGTGTATGGTTTAACCCCTGCTGAAAGGCACTTTGAGTCTTTTTTTTAGAGAAAAGTGTCCAATAAATTTTGTGGTGGTGGGTGGTTGGTGGTTGGTGGTTGAGGAGGAGGAGGAGGAGGAGGAGGAGGAGGAGAAGAAGGAGGAGGAGGAGGAGGAGGAGGAGGAGGAGGAGGAGGAGGAGGAGAAGAAGAAGAAGAAGAAGAAGAAGAAGAAGAAGAAGAAGAAGAAGAAGAAGAAGAAGAAGAAGAAGAAGAAGAAGAAGTAGTCACTGTGCTTGATTACAACGTAGCTGTACCACAAAGATTCTAATAAAAACAACAAAGCAGACAGCATAAAACGTGAAGCCACCTGGCGCATGCAGGAGTTCTATGTACCTTTCCTTCTTCCTGGCCGTGGACTCCGAAGATTGTCGCGCAAGCAAGGAGGAGGCTTGGCCCTTTCCCACATCCCTCCTGATCTGCTGCTGTTACCATTCCTGGGGCTGCTGATTCATTGCACCCGGCCTTGCCTCTTACCCTGGCCCAGCTCCAGAAGGGCAATCTCATGTGGAACAGGGAGTTGCCTTTGAGGGGTTGCCAAGATAACCTCAACCTAGTCGCTGTTTGTAAAGGGAGCCTCCCTGATTTCGAACGCCTTCCCTGCCATGCAGCTCCTCCTTGCCTCGCTTTTTGCACAGGAGTCTCTCGGAGTTCTCTAGGACCTGACCTGGTTTCCGTCAAATTTGCGGTGTGATTGGGGCTGTCTGCAGCCAGGTAGCAGCAAGTCTGAGCCAGTTCTGGGGTGTAATAATAGACTGGAGGAGGTCGAACAATCAGACGCTATCCAGGCAAAAGGAGTGATCGTTGGTGGGTGTTCCGCCTGTTCTGCATGGTGTCGCACACACCCTAAAGCAGCGGTGGGGAACCTCAGGCCCCGGGGGCCACTCTGGTCGTCTTGCAGTCCCAATACAGCCCTCCAGGGCTCCCCAGATGACCACACACTTCTTTGCCTTGTTCCTGATGGCGTGATTTAGTATTGATGCTTCCTGTTGGAAAGGCAATTAGCAGAGAGAGAGAAACAAAAGGCAAAACAGAGGGCCGGTGGTTGGTTGTGGAAGTAGGCAGAGGAGAAGGGTAACAGGTCCATGACAAGCTGGCCTGCCACACGAACAGAAACCGTGCCACTCCCTGTGGTTCCGCTATGCAACCATGCTAAATGTCCGCATCCATTTGCTTTAGAAGAAAAGGAAACTGCATGGAAGTCTGCATTTTTTCACCTGTTGGTAGGAGATTCAGGAAAGATAAGAGGAAGGACTTCTTCACACAGTGCATAGTTAAACTATGGAACTCACTACCACAAGATGTAGTGATGGCCACCCATTTGGATGGCTTTAAAAGGGGGTTGGATAAATTCCTGGAGGAGAAGGCTATCTATGGCTAGTAGCCCTGATGGTTGTGTGCTATCTCCAGTATTCGAGGCAGTAAGCCTGTATGCACCAGTTGCTGGGGAACATGGGTAGGAGGGTGCAGTTGCACCATGTCCTGCTTTGTTGGTCCCTGGTCAACAGCTGGTTGGCCACTGTGTGAACAGAGTTCTGGACTAGATGGACCCTTGTTCTGATCCAGCATGGCTGTTCTTATGTTCTTTCATAAAATATCCACTTTTGTACACTTTACCCTTAACTGCACAGTTTTATAGACATTTTACTACATTTGTAGCACCGAGAACTGTATCACAGAATTCAAAGAAGTGTGAAAACCCAAAGGGTAACTGTGTTCCGATCAGCATAGTAAGTGCGAATGTATGACTAGGATAACTGAAAGCTGTTAGAGCCCAAACTTCCCCAACCCAGTGCCATCCAGATGTGTTGGACTACAACTCCCAGCATCCTATCTCTGAATGTGTGATCCAACATATCTGGAGGGCAGAGGTTGGAGAAGGCTCTTAAGGCTCAGCTTTGGTGCCCTCCAGATGTTTTAGACTACAACAGGCATCAGTGCCAATGAGCTTGGCCAATGGCCAGGGATGTTAGGATTTGTCGTCCAAAACATCTGGAGGGCAACCGGTCTGGGAAGGCTGCTATACCAAGGCTGAGTAAGCCGCCTCCCTTTTGTGCACAGGAAAGTCACTTGCTCCTGCTGCAGCTGGGAAAGGAAGCTCCTCCCACCTATAAGCTCCTCCCACCTACATGCTCCTCCCACCTCAGGGAAGCGGCTGCAGGCACTTTGAGCCATAAGTAGAGGAGGAAGAGGTAGCCCTGATGGAGCAGCCAGCTCAGGGGCTTTAGCTTAGCTGCTTCCGATTTGACGCTTGCTACAGCCACACTTAAATTAAAAGTGAGCTCAATGCATATTCATAGTTCTTTGAGCCTCGTTTTGCTACACGTCTGCCTTGTTCTTAGAGCCAACGCCTGCCTCCACACACACAAGTAGCAGCTGTCAGCACCACAATGCTTTGGAAGTCCTGATTTTGTGTGTGTGTGTGTGTGTGTGTGAGAGAGAGAGATTTAAAGAGACCATTAAAAAAGAAAACATTTCTCATGATGGTCTTTCATAACCCTCATCCAAGAGTTTGATATTTGTGGCCTTCATTCCTGGCAAATTTACGGTGGCGACAGAAAGACAAATGGAGTTGGACTTCTCACGAAGAGCAGGTTGTTCCAGAGGGAGTGCTTAGCCAGAGCCAGGGAATTAGAAAGTGATGACAAATATATGTCTGTCTCTCCCTCAGCTCTTTGTAGCTTTCGCCCCATTAGGAGCAAAGCAAGACAGACACACACTGGTAATCCTTCCGCGGGTGCAGGATGATGACCGGGAACATGGCTAAACTCGGAGTTCAGATTGAGTTAAGTAACTCTGGCTCAACTTTCAAAGATTTACAGGGAAGCCGAATTGGTCTGCGACGGAAAGGCACGCAAATCAGCAACTGCTATAAAATATTGTTTTGATTTGCACTGGGGGTCCCACGCTCTCAGGGTGGTTCGGATGACCTCCGAGAAAAGGGAGACGAGATTATTGAATAGCGATTGTTTGGAAAATGGAAACAAAAATGGAGCCATGTTTGGTCTTATGTTTCGGCTCAAGCACTCCGTCGAAACGCAGGTCAGCTTTTCATGGGGCTTTCCAAAGCAGGCTGCGGTGTGGGGGAACACATGGCCATGACCGGATGTGGTTTTTTTACTCTACGTGCAAGGGGCACGCGCCCTGAAAGAGATATTCCCCAGCATTGCAGGTATCCTTTGCTAGTCTTTGGCCCAATCTACACCAAGCAGGATATTGCACTATGAAAGCGGTATATAAAAGGCAGAAGCCACACGACTGCTTCATAGCAGTATTGAAGTACACTGACAACTGTTGGGGCCCACTGAAAACATACCATAGACCGCTTTCATACCACTGTAACCTGCTTGGTGTGCTTCCGGCCTTTTATTTATTTATTTATTTCATTTATTGCACTTATATACCGCCCCCATAGCCAGGGCTCTCTGGGCGGTTTACAGAAATTCTAAAATTAAGATAAAAACGAGTATACAAAATTTAAAATTCTAAAACACAGAACATACACACGTAAAGCATTAAAAACTATTAAAAAACTAAACATGTGGGTGATTAAGATGTGCTGCCATATGCCTGGGCAAAAAGGAAAGTCTTAACCTGGCGCCGGAAAGATAGCAGCGTTGGCACCAGCGAGCCTCGTCAGGGAGATCGTTCCATAGTCTGGGGGCCACCACCGAAAAGGCCCTGTCCTTCGTTGCCACACTCCGAGCATCTCTCGGAGCAGGCACCCGGAGGAGGACCTTAGATGTTGAACGTAGTGACCGGGTATATTCACGTTTATATACATAGCATTTATAATTGCTTAATTGTAAAGCTGGCCCACAATGGGTGACTTGGTCAGGGCCCCAGCTGCAATTTTACACATGGCAGTCAGCTATTTAAATTTCCCATTCTATATTGGGGGCTGTGGCGTTACCCCACAATTGAGTATCTTGTATATATTCTAGTTTAGTATGTCTGGTGAGTATGGAATGTTAGAACTGAGTGGGTGTGGTTTGTGATGTCATAGGTAGGGTGGGGGGAAGGAGTATATAAAGAGTGACTGAGGGGTGGAGCAGTGAGTTAGGTGTTGTTGGGAATGGAGATTGGAGTTGTTTGAGGAGTGAGAGGAGATTAATTGCTAGGGATTTAGGATTGGTGTGGAGAGAGAAAGAGAGGTGGTTGGTGTGGGGAGTTTGGATTAGGCAGGATTGGAAGCATTATATTTTCATTTAAAGCTGTTAACATGACATAGGGTGACCCTATGAAAAGGAGGACAGGCTCCTGTATCTTTAACAGTTGTATTGAAAAGAGAATTTCAGCAGGTGTCGTTTGTATGCATGCAGCACCTGGTGAAAAAGCCTCTTCATCGCAACAGTTAAAGCTGCAGGAGCCCTGCTCTCTTTTGTATCTGGTCACTCTAGTGTAGCTCCTGCAGCTTTAACTGTTGTGATAAAGAAGGAATTTCCCCAGGTTCTCCATATATACAAAAGACACTTACTGAAATTCCCTTTTCTATGCAACTGTTAAAGATACAGGAGCCCTGTCCTCCTTTTCATAGGGTCACCCTAACGTGACAATAAATTTATTATTATTTTGTTAGCTACCAATTACCCGCTTGTCAGCTTGGCATTATTTACCTGCTTCACAGTTATCAAACACCCTCACCGGAATATACCCACAGTAGTAAAACTGATCCTATATTTCACCTGTTTCCCTCATAGCTAGAGGAAAGGTTTTATTCAACCCTCCTTCAGGTTTTCAAGTGGTGATGCTTGGCCCGAGAAAAGTTTATGCGACAGGCCTAGTATAGGTGTACCGTCGCAGGGGCATTGTGTGAAATTGAAATGTCTACCTAATGCTGCAGTCAGTCACCAGAGAAGCCCATGATGGATGTCCTACCAGTATAGGAGAAGACCTACCAGTATAGGAGAAGCCTTACCAGTATAGGAGAAGACCTACCAGTATAGGAGAAGACTTACTGGAGTGCACTTTGCTGAGGGCCCCCTCAAACATCCAGCCCTACTCTCTAACAGCAACACTCTTTATTCCAGCTGTGAGCAACTTGTGGGCCTTCAAATATTTTGGCCTACAATTCCCATCATTCCTCACCATTGGCTCCACTGACTAGGGCTGATGGGAGTTGTAGGTCAAAACATCTGGAGGCCCACAAGTTGCCTACCCCTGCTTTATACAGGGGAGAGAATTCAGAGCTGCAGAATCCTTAATTTATCCTCACAATAAATCCAATATTTCTTCCGTACTAGCCATTTAGTCTAGAGCAGAAAATCCTTTGCTCACTCACATTTTCCTCAGATACTTCAGTGCCAGCCCGCTGCGTTCCAATGTTCTCTTGGTTGTGCCCCTGTCTTTTTTCAGAGATGATTTATGGCAATTTTCCCCCTCTTGAAATATAACTGCAGTGTCAGCCTGCTCAGTGTCAACTGGCAAAGAGCTGTTGAGGCTTTTCAGGGCTACTGTGCTTATAATTAGAAGCTTCTTCTTGAGGCTTTAGCCCCTGCCATTTCTTCTGTTCTGTGGGGTCACAACATTTATAATTTCCCCCTTAATTGGCTCTTAATTACTCATTTCCTGTTCCCCATTTTTTATTTATTTATTTATTTATTTATTTATTTATTTATTTATTTATTTATTTATTACATTTCTATACCGCCCAATAGCCGGAGCTCTCTGGGCGGTTCACAAAACATTTGGAACAGGGCTTAGTTTAATTACTGGTTTCCCCTCATTATTGTTTTTAATATGCCAATACTTTTTTTTTATTTAAAAAACAGAGGAAACCACCAATTAAAACACCCTCTTTTGCTGGGAACAGAAATTGAGTAACGAAGAGCCAAATAAGTGTCAATTCACTAATAACACTTCCATTCTAAAGCAATTACACAGGCAGAACCTTCAAGGAGGAAGCTTCTAAATAAAGTTGCAAGGAACCTTTATTCAACAGGACTTACTTCTAAGTAAACATGATAGAAGGACCTTAACCGTGAGGATGGGCATTTGCCAGATAAGATAGTCCTATATTAAGTGTGGTAGAACCCTTCCATTTCCAGCCAACTGTGGAAAAGCAAAGCCTCATAAATGCCAAAAGGGCCATAACATGGAAGCGGCCCAGGATGCATGTTGTGCTAGACAGCGGACATAACAATTCATTCTTGTACAGTCTGCCTAATCCTGGACGTCTGCTATTCCTCGGCATTGCAAGGAAATCAGGTAGCTGGAAGAAAGTATCCTTGGCTATGCAGCCATTCTACATTAGCTTGGCTGCAAGGTTTAATGATGTCATCCTTGCTTATGTCTAGAGAAATTAAAAATTCAAGGTTGGCGGTGTTCCAGTCTCCATTGTGCTGTTGTTTAGAGAGGGAGCCAGCTGTTTTCCCTGGGTTTCCATATACATCTGTCTCCCATCTTTCTCTCTTGGAACCGATCTGAGGCAAAGGCTAAAGCTGCACTTCAGCAAGGAACCTAAGCCTCCGGGCTACAACGATTGACAATTTAAAAAGTTAACGGAAAAAAGAGCTTCTTTTTCTTTTCGTCCAATGGAAACCCAAGATCAGACCTGGGATCCCACGCTGTTGCACTGAGCTGTCTTCTTGATACAATGAGTGTCTCTGCATTTAGGGAAATCGCATTGTTTACCCGGGGCTTTTGTTTCCTTTTTCTCTGGCGCAATTGTTATGGACTGCATTACATGGGCAGAGAGATAGTTGGCCACCATGTGAATAGAATGCTAGACTAAATGGATCCTTGGTCTGATCCAGCATGGCTCTTCTTATGAATACTTCCCCTCCCTTCACTTCTATTGAGACTGGGCCATCTAGTAGTGGAAGATCCTGCTTCCCCTGGCTATTACCACTTTAAAGGTGTTTTTTTTCATACCGGGATTTCCAGGGGATACTGCAGGAGACATCCTGGTCATTCACGACTTCATGTAATGGACCAAAAAACCTCTGTGAGTGGCCAATTATGGGCGTGTAAAAAACCGCTCATTTAGAGGAGCCCCATGGGTCCAAATTACACTTAATGATCATATTTTTGATTTTCACTGAAAAGCAATCACAGAGGCCTGAACTGGATTAGAGCAACAGCACTGGAGGAAAGAGGATCCAATCAATTCACACACACACACACTCACTCACACTGCCTTCCCTGCATCTGCTTGTACATAAAAAATAAAACTTCGCCATTCCTGATTAAAGATCTCCTATGTAACGTGTAGTTTGGCCCGAAGTGAAGAGAAGCAAGCTTGGAGCTGATTGGTGGGAGATCCAGTACAGATAAAAGGAAGGACTCCTTCACACAGCGCATAGATGAACTATGGAACTCACTACTCACAAGATGTAGCGAAGGCCACCAATTTGGAGGGTTTTAAAAGGGGGTTGGAGAAATTCCTGGAGGAGAAGGCTATCAATGGCTACTAGTCCTGATGGCTATATGCTACCTCCAGTATAAAAGGCAGTAAGCCTGTGTGCCCCAGTTGCTGGGGAACATGGGTGGGAGGGTACTGTTGCACCATGTTCTGCTTTGTTTGTCTCTGGTCGATAGCTGGTTGGCCACTGTGTGAACAGAGTGCTGGACTAGATGGGTTTTTATGGGTGTGTGCTACCTCCAGTATAAAAGGCAGTAAGCCTGTGTGCCCCAGTTGCTGGGGAACATGGGTGGGAGGGTGCTGTTGCACCATGTCCTGCGTGTTCGTCCCTGGCCGATGGCTGGTTGGCCTGTGGACTAGATGGGCCCTTGGTCTGATCCAGCAGGGCTCTTCTGATGTTCTTATGCTAGACATGGGATTCCTCTCTTTTATTTCTAAAATTTAAACCCTGCTTTTCAGTGGCCCACCACTCAGCATTCCCCAGAACGGTGTAAAATAATCGCAATAATACAGTCATTTCAAAAGGTAACCTGTGATTTGCTTGCTCCTGAAACTGACCAAATTGCTTTTGCTTGTGGGTTTCAATCTTTCCACTTAAAACATCCAGGATTCACTCAGGCCTCCCAGGAGGCTTAGAAATCTGGTAGAGCAGGGCTTCCTCAAAGAGAGATTTGTCTCTTAGCAGTGGCTTGGCTCCCGTTGGGTGCACCCATTTCTTTTTAGGTTGCCCCCTGACCTTCAGGAGAATCCCCGTTTACATTCTCATCCCATAAAATACAGCTTGCTTGAAAGAGTAAAGTTTACAAGGGTTGTTATGACAGAGGAGTCATCGCCGTCGGCCGGCCTCTCCTGGGATCGTCCCCATCCTTGCCTGTTTGAGATTGACTCACCTCAGGAAAATGCTTTTGGTTGCAGTACACCCAGTGGAGGCTGGCGGCTCCAATTTCAGTGGGGTGGAGAATCCGCTCCGGATTTCTGGCAGACTTCTAAAACAGCTGACCAAGCTGCGGAGCCCCTTGACTGTACTGACTGCTTCCGACTGAAACCTGGAGCGGATACATCGCCCCACTGAGACCAGAGCCACCAGCTTCCAATGATTGCATCCAGGTTAACTTGGGTGACCCTATGAAAAGGAGGACAGGGCTCCTGTATCTTTAACAGTTGCATAGAAAAGGGAATTTCATCAGGTGTCATTTGTATATATGGAGAACCTGGTGAAATTTCCTCTTCATCACAACAGTTAAAGCTGCAGGAGCTATACTAGAGTGACCAGATACAAAAGAAGGCAGGGCTCCTGCAGTTTTTACTGTTGGGATGAAGAGGAAATTTCACCAGGTTCTCCATATATACAAATGACACCTGATGAAATTCCCTTTTCAATGCAACTGTTAAAGATACAGGAGCCCTGTCCTCCTTTTCACATAGCCACCCTACTACTCTGGAATAAAGAGCCCCTGTTGGTTTGCCTCAGTTGTGTCTGCCGTCTCTCTTCCTGCATGATTTCAAGGCCTGTATTACAGCCTATCAACCCCAGAGGAACTCTTGTAAAATAAGGGGTCTTTGAGTCGAAGAATGGCAATCTCGTGGGAATTCCAATTATAGAAATAGAAAAGCTTCATTTCTGGTTTTTATTGGGTTGTTGTTCTCATGGCCAAAGCTACGCGACATTTTTCATTCTATTCCAGAGATGTTGTGAAACAGAATGCCGTTCTACTTGCCATCACTAGTTTATATGCCATTCCTAAGGGCCCAATCCTGCGAAACAGAGAACAGCCTTCTGCTTTCACAGGCATCAGGGTGGGCTGAGGAAAACCAGCCGTTTGGACTCAACATCTTCAAATATCAGGGCATATTTATAAGAGTGTGGCCAGATGGCTCTATTTTAGGGGATTAGATGTACTCATCGCGTACAACGGAGGACTTAATAAAAACATTACACTACCATATTGGATCAGACCAGAAGTGCCTCTGATCCATCGCTGTTTCCAAAGACACCCAGTCAGATGTAGAGGCCTGTAAGCCCCAGTTAGGGTGGCCGCTTGTAAATCACCAAAAAGAGGACCGTTATTTGCATAAACTTTACATATACTAATTTATATTATAGATGCTAATTTGTAAATTATTATTATAGTTTAAATAGAAATAGCACATTTCACCAGGAATGTGGCTAGGTTAGGGTGACCATATGAAATGGAGGACAGGGCTCCTGTATCTTTAACAGTTGTATTGAAAAGGGAATTTCAGCAGGTGTCATTTGTATATCTGGAGAACCTGGTGAAATTTCCTCTTCATCGCCACAGTTAAAGGTGCAGGAGCCCTGCCCTCTTTTAAATCTGGTCACTCTAGTATAGCTCCTGCACTTTAACTGTTGTGATGAAGAGGGAATTTCACCAGGTTCTTGAGATATACAAATGACACCTGCTGAAATTCCCTTTTCAATACAACTGTTAAAGATACAGGAGCGTGTCCTGGGTCCCAACTGTTGTCACTACAGTTATAAAACATTTTAAAGCAGTCGTGTAGATCCTGCCCTAGCGAAATCATACAAGTGCGCTTTCCTGAGGCAACACGCAAAAGTTTCCACAGGTCATGTTTACACTTGGCTGCCATGGCCCTTCTGCCATCTTGTCCATTCCGAGAAAGACTTCTCCACCTCACACAAAAGAGAGGGGTTAATTCTTCTGTTATGTCTGCTGTGTCAGGTTTCCTTGAAGTATTCAGATTTCCATGGTAGGGCGTCAAGGTACAAATTGGATTATCTTCCTCCTGAGTCAACATATGATGGCAGAGTGACGGTAAAAGCAGTGACCTTTGGGGAAGAAGAACGCTGGATGTGTTCCATATCTATCTATCTAATGGTTGGGCCTCAGAACCTCAGAAAACTGAACCCAGTAAACATCAGAGGCATCTCTTTTACTGTTTAGAGACGAGTGTTGAGCTTTGGGCTTAATAATGCCACCAACTTTAGCTAAATGGTTTCGTGAGGCATTTGGGAGAGTGACTAGGGAACAAAGTATGACAAAACATGAAGATGTACATACCGGTAATCTGGACACTTTAACAAGCCGAGAGATAGAGGTCAACTTGACCCTTGATGTCTTACAAGGAGGAATGATTTCACGCAACACCTTTGATGATTTCATGCTGGCAAATCCCACAAACACCGGTGTGATGACCCACCTACCCACCCCAAAGAGAGTGCTCTTTTCATAGTCATAGTACAGTAGAGTTGGAAGGGGCCTACAAGGCCATCGAGTCCAACCCCCTGCTCAATGCAGGAATCCACCTTAAAGCATACCTTACGTGAAAGGATGGGAAATTTCCTAAAGAGTGTGGTTTTTTCTTTTCTTTATTGTTATTATTTATAGATTGCTTTATCTGCTAAAAAGTCATCCAGGCATTGTACATCAATTTTAAACAAGGAAACCTAACAACAAGCACATTAAAAACATTAAAAACGTTAAAACAACACATTTTTACAGGCTAAATTGAAAGTATTGCATATTGTGGCAGGCTCTTCTCTGCTTCAGCTATACTATTTTACTTTGCAAAAGTGTGTTCTGCACTGGATCTTTTTTTTTAAGTGTTCCAAAAGCTCCCTGAAGGCAAATGCGCATTAATTCCCCAGTGCGATGTACCTGTGCCTCAACTTCCTTTCTCTTCTTTTCCCCAGTTGTTTCTCTTGTGCTGAAGTTTAAATTGTAAGGGACTCGGGGCAGAGGTCTGTAGTCTTATACTCTGTAAAATGCTGTATTTACTGATGGCATGATATAAATTAGAAGTAACAGCAGTAGCGGCAAATTAGCGACTGTAGAAGCATATGGGCAGCAAGGCTGGCCTAAGACATTTTTCTGCATGAGGGAAAGGACAATATGGGAGGGGGGTCTCCTTCGAAAAATCCACATTCAGAAGCCAACTTCGGTGCCAGTTGAATCTGACTTCAGTACTGGCGTTGGGATAGCATCCTCTACCACACCTCATGGCCACAGGCCAGTTTGGAGGATGAGGACACACATACAGGGGTACACAACAGCTCTGTCCCCCAACAGAGGGGAATGGCCTAAGGGGTTCAAGAGAAACAGCCAAGGGATTGCTACTGCCGCCCACAGCACCTGCCGCCTGAGGCAGTTGCTTCATTTTGCCTCATGGTGGGGATGGCCTTGATGGGCCAGCAGGCTCATGGGTCTGTCAGGCCTCAGAAAGGGACAGACGTCAGGCTGCTGGGTTCTGGAATAATAATAATAATAATAATAATAATAATAATAATAATAATATATTTCTTACCCGCCTCTCTGATTGGATCGAGGCAGGAAACAACAGCAAGGATGAAATACATAAAATACTGATTAAAAACATGGCATACACTGTTTAAAAACATCCTAAAAACATACTAAAAATATCCTAAAATTCTACTGGATAGGCCTGCCAGGGGCACTGGCTGAGAGGGCCAAGCAGGCCAGAGGGAGGCATGGCCAGCCCTCTCGTTAGGCAAAGTGAGGCAGTTGCCTCAGGCGGCAGACGCTGGGAGGCGGCAGCAAGGTCTCGGAGGAGAGTGCTGTGTTCTGCGTGTCCTGTGCTGTGCCACTAATCTATTCTCCTCCCTTTAGGTGCAGTGAAGGATCTTAGCCCATCATCAGTGTTAAAGAAAATTCAACTGCCGGTCTAGCCAGCTTTTGTATGTGGAATGGGGTGGGGGTGGGGCACCACCTTGCCCTTTGCCTCAGGTAGCAAAAATGTCCTGGAAGCAGGTGCATGGTTCAGAGCATGAGGTGGGGAGGGGTCCCAGAGCAGCAAGCGGGATCAATGGAGCCAGAAGAAGATGCACAGTCAAAACCAGCCGACGGTCAACATGCAAATCAGCAACTTGGGAACAGGAGCTTAAGGCAGTGTCTTTACCTCAGAAGTAACTTGCTCAGACTGAGCGCAAGCCCTGAGGCTAGGGCTTTATAAGGCCTGGTGGGCTGGGATTGGCCCTGCTGGGATCACCTGACAGAACGCTCAGGCAGGCTGGGACTGCGCCCTAGATGGCGCCCCCCAAACCGTAGAGCTCACATCTGCCAGGCTTACAGTGGGGCCATAGAACTAAGGGGGGGGCGGAGATAAGACCCCGCAGCTCGATTGCTGGGACCACCTGGTTCAAGACACGCACACACCGGAAGCCTGGCTGGGTCTCCATTGCCAGGTCCATGGGGCCTCCTGCTCCTGACCAGGATGCAATAAACCCCTGTTGCATGTGGGGATTTGTGCGTCAGGTTGGCCTAGGACAGCCTTGTCGAATCTGTGTTTCCAGAAGTGTTGGACTGCAATTCCCATAATCCACAACCAGCATGGGCGGCACCAAGCTGGCTGTGGAGGCTGGAGGCTTGATGTCAGTAGGGTGGTAATTCCGTTCTGGGTTTCAGTCAAAACCAGTCAGCCATGGTCGATGCCAGGCATGGACATGGGTCCTACTTTACATGCCTCTATTTGAAGGACTGTCCAGTCCATCCCCGGTTTAAAGATCAGGGCAGGATCCACACTACCATTTTAAAACAGTTTATAACAGTAGTGACAACTGTTGAGGCCCAGGACACACTCCCTATACAGTCTTCAAACCCTTTTCAAAGTGATATATCCTGCTTATGTAGATCTGGCCAAAAAAGACCCATAAGGAAGGAGAGTAGGCAGAGGCGTTGAAGGCGCCCATCAATCAGTAAAGGCTGGTGGCTCCAATGTCAGTGGGATGGTGAATCCTCTCCGGGTTTCAGTCGGAACCCGTCAGAGTTCTGACGGATTCTGACTGAAACCCGGAGCGGGTTCACCACCCCACTGATATCAGAGCCACCAGCCTCCACTGCAATAGGAGCAAAAATAATGCTGTAAGACCCAACGACAACGAAACAAAAGATCCTTAAAAACAAAAACAAAGTAGCCTGAAATCAGCCTTCAGTCATGAGTTGTGGTGGGTTTGGAACCAAACTTCCCATTTACACAGAACTCTTCTCCGGCGTCCAAAGCAAAAGCCCACAAGCAAAGCACCGATGACGTGGTCCGGCTGGTCAAAATGGGATGTTCTTTCAAAGCAGAGCAGCAAAAGCAGAGCAGGGCCCACGTTCAACGGGTTACAGACACTCTGGGTCCTACAAGAGGGGTCCGGTTACACCTCCTTCAACAAGGCCGTAAAATATTTTCTAGCGAGGCGTAGGAATAAAATTCGGGCCAGGGAAGAACAGCAAATTTAAATACGAAGGCCGTGTTGGTGCTGGCTGAGGGACCCGCGCACGGAATCCTGCCGTCTTGAGCAGCGGCTGCAGTTGAATTCACCCGGCATTTTTTGTTCATGACAAGAGGCAAAGTCATCTGCCCCTGTAGGAACATGGAAGTGGAGACGATGGAGCATATCCTTCTGTCCTGTAGCTTTTATAATCAGGCCCGCCATCTTATGATCACCCCATTGTTGAGCAAACTGTCCAGAAGTTCAGACAAATTTTATGTTAAGTTTCTGTTGGAAGATAAGTCCTCAAGAATAACGTTGGCCGTTGCTAAATTTCTTACAGTGGCGGCCAGGATTAGAGCTCTCTATGTATTAGACATAAGTTGATAATAGCTCCAACTGTATGATTTCATGTTTGATTCTTGTTCTTTGTTTTTTTCATGGATCTATGGATCGTAATAAAGAAGTATGTAAGTAGAGGCAAAGTAATTGAAATCAGCTTGCTGTCGGCTTGCAAACCGCCTGCTTCAGCAAGGCCTCAAACATGAAGGAGGAGATTCTGGAAAGTGCGTCCTTCTAAAAATAATAATAATAATTAAAAGAGCCGCATGGCAGTTTGGCTCAGAGTTTGCCTTGAAGTCTGGAAAGGGAACACGGATCCCGCCACAAGCAACAGGACCAGTGCCGCCCCCATCTCGGCCTCCCCAAGGGCGCATGATTCCCGACACATGTGCTGTGCAGACATGCCGGTCCCCCGGCAGGACGAGCTGTTGCTTGCTCTAATGGTGTGCGTGAGCTGCGTTAGTGACGGCTGAAGTCATGGAGCTATTAGTTTCGCGTTGCTCGAGCCCCAAGGACTCCGGCGGGGCCCGGGATTGACTTTCAAGGAAAGAAAATATCAGGAGTCCCTTCTCCGGCAGACTTTCCAGGCCGCTCGCGTATGACATCACCCGCCCGGAGTTAACCCTTTCACAGGCCTGGCCTGCTACCAGACCCTGCCCCGGGACATCAAGGTTTAGAATCCTAGTCTGGATTCTAGGTTTAGAAGCCTAGTCTCCACAATTGAAGAAGGATGCAGACAAGCTGGAGCGTGTTCAGAGGAGGGCAACAAGGATGATCAGGGGTCTGGAAACAAAGCCCTAGGAAGAGAGACTGAAAGAACTGGGCATGTTTAGCCTGGAGAAGAGAAGATTGAGGGGAGACATGATAGCACTCTTCAAGTCCTTGAAAGGTTGTCACACAGAGGAGGGCCAGGATCTCTTCTTGTTCCTCCCAGAGTGCAGGACACGGAATAACGGGCTCAAGTTACAGGAAGCCAGATTCTGGCTGGACATCAGGAAAAACTTCCTGACTGTTAGAGCAGTACGACAATGGAATCAGTTACCTAGGGAGGTTGTGAGCTCTCCCACACTAGAGGCCTTCAAGAGGCAGCTGGACAACCATCTGTCAGGGATGCTTTAGGGTGGATTCCTGCCTTGAGCAGGGGGTTGGACTCGATGGCTATGTAGGCCCCTTCCAAGTCTACTATTCTATGATTCTATGTTTAGCCTGGAGAAGAGAAGATTGAGGGGAGACACGATAGCACTCTTCAAATGCTTAAAAGGTTGTCACAAAGAGGAGGGTCAGGATCTCTTCTCGATCATCCCAGAGTGCAGGACACGGACTAACGGGCTCAAGTTAAAGGAAGCCAGATTCCAGCTGGACATCAGGAAAAACTTCCTGACTGTTAGAGCAGTACGACAATGGAACCAGTTACCTAGGGAGGTTGTGGGCTCTCCCACACTAGAGGCCTTCAAGAGGCAGCTGGACAACCATCTGTCAGGGATGCTTTGAGGTGGATTCCTGCATTGAGTGGGAGGTTGGACTAGATGGCCTTGTAGGCCCCTTCCAACTCTGCTATTCTATGATTCTATGATTCAATCATCACCAAGTAGTGGCAGAAAGGTTGGTCCACCTAGCAACCTTCCCCTACCTGGTGCTCTCGAATTGGATTACAGTTAGGGATTTTGGGGAATTCTATTTGGGGGAGGTTCAATGAGTTTTTCTAGGGTTGGACAATGGTGGCATCCATGTCAGCGGAGCTGTGAATCCACTCCATGCCTTGGAGAGCTCTTTTAGAGTTCTGACTGGTTCTGGCTGAGAGGGGTTTAACTACCCCACTGACATCTGAGCTACCAGCTTCCACTGGGTTCTCCCCTCCCTCCTGGACTTTGTTTCGGTTCCCACTTTGGCACCTTACTCAATCTGCAGCAAGCCAGGACTTTCCCGGCATTTTGCACATTTTCTTTTGTGGGTCCTGCAATTTGCGTGGATTCCTGAGCAATATGCCCGAATTTCTGAGCAATTTGTACGAATTCGGTTGTTATTTGCACAGAAATGCAAATAACATTCCTGCACAGAAATGCGCACAAGTTGAAGAACCTACAGGGGGGAAATGCACAAATAAAAGTTTCCAGAGTTCAGGGGAAATCCCGCAGTTCAGCTCGCAAACATAAATCCAGCCGTACATGCTGCAGAAGCCTATCAAGTCAAAAAGAACTGGATTTCCCAGTGATGGACATCCCTAACTACAACTCCCATCAACTCCCAAGCAAGTATTTGGGGACAGGTACAGGGCCGGAGCCTAGCACAAAAGCCGTCTATTGAGCAATGCTGCACAGCTTTTAAAAAAACAGTTGAAGGAGGAAGAGCATTGACCTGTATATCCCAACTTGCTTTCAAAGAGCTCAAGGCCCTGCCCTCTTTTGGATCTGGTCATGCTAGGCAGGGCTCCTGAAGCTTTAACTGCTGTGATGAAGAGGAAATTTCACCAGGTGCTGCAGGCATACAAATGACACCTGATGGAATTCCCTTTTCTACGCGATTGTTAAAGATACAGGAGCCCGGTCCTCATAGAATCATAGAACAGCAGAGTTGGAAGGGGCCTATAAGGCCATCGAGTCCAACCCTCTGCTCAGTGCAGGAACCTACCCTAAAGCATCCCTGACAGATGGCTGTCCAGCTGCCTCTTGAAGGCCTCTAGTGTGGGAGAGCCCCCCTCCCCCCTAGGGAACTGATTCCATTGTCGTACTGCTCTAACAGTCAGGAAGTTTTTCCTGATGTCCAGCCGGAATCTGGCTTCCTGTAACTTGAGCCCATTATTCCATGTGGACCAATGGACCACATTGACAGACAGTGGATCACCTTATGTCCAGCCGGAATCTGACTTCCTGTAACTTGAGCCCGTTATTCTGTGTCCTGCACTCTGGGAGGATCAAGAAGAGATCCTGGCCCTCCTCTGTGTGACAACCTTTTAAGGATTTGAAGAGTCCTATTTTTTTATTGATTTTTATTTTATTAAGAGCTATCATGTCTCCCCTCCATCTTCTCTTCTCCAGGCTAAACATGCCCAGTTCTTTCAGTCTCTCTTCATAGGGCTTTGTTTCCAGACCCCTGATCATCCTGGTTGCCCTCCTCTGAACCCCCTCCAGCTTGTCTGCGTCCTTCTTGAAGTGTGGTGCCTAGAACTGCCTCCTTTCCATATGGTCACCCTACTACCATTATCCTACCTATTGCAGATGGGAGGGGTTGGGGAGAGACCAAACCTGAGAGAAACACACACACACACACACACAGAGAGAGAGGAGCCCTGTCCTCCTTTCCATATGGTCACCCTACATTTGAGGCAGTGGGGTGTATCAGCCAGAGAAGATGTAGAATGGCCTCCCATGGACAAAGCTGAAGAGACAACTGCATGGGTGATCAACTGTCAGGCATAGTTTACATCTGGAGAATCCTGTTCTTGTAGGGGAGTTGGCAGACAAGCCAGGCGGGGTCCCTCTCTGCTTCCAGGCCCCATAGCAAATTGTCAAGGTGGGGGGGGGATCTCCTTGTATCTTGTAAGAGCCTCGTCCAGTGTGTGATACTTGCAAACAGGTGAGCCTGTGGCCTTCTTGCTCTTCCGTTCCTTGGCCCGTGCCACCAACGTTTCGTCATGGCTAAGGACTGCCGCTTCCGGCATTTCACGCCATTCACCCCCGGCGCAAAGGCCAACTTGGAATGTTAACCTGGGAATGTCTCTCTCCCCAAAGCCCATGAAAGACTCTCTTTGTCCAGGCGCAGGAAAGGAGAAGAGCCCCGTGAAATGTGAAGACAGGTGTTAACCTGGTTTTCAGATCAGCTTCTCTAGGAGATCCAACCGCACAGGAGGCCGGGGCAGCGCATTCCAGCAGACAGCTCGGCCGCCGGGTCTCACAGCCGGACTTCTGAGCTCCATTTCACACTGGTGCCTCTAAGAACAGGGAGCCGGGGGTCCTGGGGCGTCATTCGAACTGCCACGCAACGACAGCCGCTACGGAGGCGATGATACAGAGAGATTTGGAGGAGGGTTACATGTATTCCGGTCTTTATTTAATTTGGGGTTTGGGGGTGGGCAGGAAAATCCAGATTCTGTGCCCAGGAAAACCCAACAGCATACATGGCAAAAGTTTGCATATGACAAATTATGCTGAACAACATTGTGCTTTTGTTAGATGTGGCAAAGGGCATGGAGTTTGTGTGTATATTTTTAAGCTTGACTTTGCAGCCGTAAGGATTAGGAACATGCTGCTGTTGTTTTTAAATGAAAGCTGAGACTCTTATGATGCTGAAAATACAGAAGACAAACAGCCGTTGCTTTTCACTACATGCAAATTCATGCACAAGCTATGATCTCGCTTGTATACAGGCTGCTAGTGATGATATATTTCTACACTTCCTTAGCGCTAGCTCTGGGCTGGGTGTTATATATAGGATGCAGAAGCAACACAGTTTCCCCTGTCCACCTTGACTGAGTCCTGCTCTGTGTATGCACTAACTGAAGCGGTAGAATCCTGAGGCATGCGAGTGGACTATACCATTTAGACTGTGGGGTCCCACTCACCAGAGCACCTGTACCTGCTCTCCCTCTGTGGATCACCTGCTTGTTCACTTGGCTCTCACTCTGGCTAGTTCACCTGCCTCTCGCTCAAGTGTGTGGGCCTGGCACTCCACCCAACACTGCTACTGAGAGGGCCACCTAGAACATCTCTACATTAAAGGAAATCACGTTGTTTGCCCAGGACTTTTCTGCTTCCTGTTTTTTTTTTTTTTTTTTTTTTGCGCAGTTGTTATGGGCTGCATTACATGAGAGGAGAGGGGCGACAAGGGGTTTGAATTGAATACTTCCTCTCCGTTCAGTTCCATTCAGTTCTATTGAGACAGCACTATCTAGTGGTGGATGATCCTGCTATTTCCCAGCTATTATCACTTTAAAAGCCGGGATTTCTAGAGAATTCCACAGGAAAGGTCCTGGTTGTTGACAACATCATGAAATTGACTGAAAAACCTCTGTGAATTGCCAATCATGAGCATGCAATAAATTGAGCCCCTAGGCCTCTGTCTGCAGTGGCTGCCCAGCAATGGGGCTGACCAGAGGGTAGCCCTGTGTGTGTCACCAGTCCTAACATCATAATTTTGCCAGCTCATGATGTGAACGTGTCAGGGGCATGGCCAGCATAATTAGGCTGACCATATGGAAAGGAGGACAGGGCTCCTGTCTCTTTAACAGTTGCATAGAAAAGGGAATTTCAGCAGGTGTCATTGGTATATATGGAGAACCTGGGGAAATTGTTGTTGTTTTAAATGAATACTGTTGTTGTATTTATACTGTTTTTATGTTTTTTTAAAAATTTTGTATACCTTTAATGTCTACTATTTTTAATTGTTGTAAACCGCCCAGAGAGCTTCGGCTGGGGGGCGGTATATAAATGTAATAAAATAAAATAAATAAATAAATAAATAAATAAATTCCCTCTTCATCACAACAGTTAAAGCTTCAGGAGCCCTACTCCCTGGTCACTCTAGTACAGTGGTTCCCAAACTTTTTCAGGTAACCGCCCCCTTGGTTCCACAAATTCATGCCCAGTGCCCCCTACCCTACACTATAAAAATAATTATTCAGAATAGCGGTTTTCAATGACCCACTAAGGAAGACAATAACAATAAAATTCAAAACAGTAACAATTAATTAAATATTTATTCAAAACCCAATTACATTTTTAGTTTATTCAATTAAACATAATTGCTGAACTTGATCCAGTGATATAATCTTTTCAAAGTCTGATAGTCATTTAGCAAGAATATTAGATATCACAGGGCCTTATAACTCCTGCAGCTTTAACTGTTGTGATGAAGAGGGAATTTCACCAGGTGCTGCATATATACCAATGACACCTGCTGAAATTCCCTTTTCTATACAAGTGCTAAAGATACAGGAGCCCGGTCCTCCTCTCCATAGGGTCACCCTAACATAATTAATGCTGGAATGCTGCTGAGCCTTGGTGCCTTGGATGGACAGGCAGGCAGGCAGTCCGCTAGGGTAGCTTGCCCAGGGACCCCAATCCTGAGCATTTTTTTAAGGAGTAAGACCCAAGGGAAAATAAATTAATAAAAGGGTTAACAAGTGAAATATATAGAATATTAGTTGAAAAGGGGGAGACGGAAAGTATTGGCAAGATGGGGATTATCATATAGAAGATTGGTATAAAGAAACATGGGATATTGCTATTAATGACAAATTAACATGTAATATAAAAGTTAGACGAGGAATGATACAAACGAATGATTTTGAGGGAATATGGAAACAGTTCCTAGAATTTGTATTATCAAAGGGGAGTGGGAAAGCACCTCCAGAAGAAGCAATGAGATTTTGGAAACAGGAATAAGATCCCGTGGTTGGGGGGAGCACTTTTATATTAATTGTGATTATGTTAATAGAATAAGATAGAATATATGTTATCAAATGTTATCTAATAATTTATGTATTATGAATTTATGTATTATGTAGTATTGTTTTATTGTAGCCTTCCTCAACCTGGGGCGCTCCAGATGTGTTGGACTACAACTCCCAGAATGCCCCAGCCAGTTGGCTGGGGCATTCTGGGAGTTGTAGTCCAACACATCTGAAGCGCTCCAGGTTGAGGAAGGCTGTTTTATTGTATCGATGTATGTTTGAAGTATTAAATTAAAAAAATTAAAAAGAAAGGGGGGGAAAAGGAAAGGAGTAAAATCCACAGAATCCCATGAGGCTTAATCCCAGGCAGGTAAGTGTAGGATTGCAGCCTGCATGGCGCCTTCCCCCGCCCCCCTGCCCTGCAACTTTAACATGCAGAAATCAAGCTGGTGCACCTTTTCCTACAACTTAGCTCCGTGCCAGGAAAAGTCTCAGCTCCGAAATAGCAGCATGTCAGGCTGCTATTAAAAGCTCCGAAGCCAACTTAGCTCGAGTCTCCGCACATCTGCCCCCAGCGGCAGCCAGAGACATCCATGTTGAATCCCATGCGAGATTATTAACGTCTGCCGCTGCTTCTCTCTTCCATGTGGCCCACAGACTTCAGGGGGCCTGTGTGGAATTCAGCGGCACATGCAACGAGCGATCCGTCTCTGCCTGACGCTGTGCCAGGCGCCGGGCTTGATGGATGGGCGGCCGAGGAGTCACTCCTGATGGAACTCAGCTGACACCCGAGACCGACAGGCGGCTGTGGTGGAGCAGCGCTCGCGACGGATTTGGAACGGAGGTTATTATTAGCCTTCAGAGCCTGTCCTGCCGCGCGCTGAGCTACTGGCAGAAGGTGGTGAAAAGGGCCCTACCCAAATCTCAGCACAGCAGACTCCTAGAGGCTGTCTATACGTGCTCAAAGCCCCGCAGCGGCTGCGAATTGGGGCTGCGTCAGTTATATGATGCAGCCGCAGATTTGCAGCCGCTGTAGGGCTTTTCCGTGCAGCTGCGGGGTTAAAAAGCCAGGGACTTACCCCGACTTTTTCGGTGGGAGCAAAGTCTTCCGCCATCTAACCTCACTCTGTGGTTGGTTCAGGGGACATTCCGGGAGGATGGCAACTGTTGATTGGTCGCCAGAAGCCAGGAGGCGGCGGTGCGTGGCTGCATTACCTGAATGACCACCAGAAAAACCCGCGCTCATTCCCTGGTGTGGGGATTACCAAGTGCAACCCTGCAGGAGGGAAACTGTGGGGTTTAGGGCCTAGGGTGACCATATGAAAAGGAGGGCCGGGCTCCTGTATCTTTAACAGTTGCATAGAAAAGGAAATTTCAGCAGATGTCATTTGTATATACGGAGAACCTGGTGAAATTCCCTCTTCATGACAAGTTAAAGCTGCAGGAGCTATACTAGAGTGACCAGATTTAAAAGAGGGCAGGGCACCTGCAGCTTTAACTATTGTGATGAAGAGGGAATTTCCCCAGGTTCCCCATATATACAAATGACACCTGCTGAAATTTCCTTTTCAATACAACTGTTAAAGATACAGGAGCCCTGTCCTCCTTTTCATATGGTCACCCTAGTTTAGGGGGAACTTATCTGGACAGAGATAGCCTAGCTACAGTTATCCATGCTCTGATAACCTCTCGCTTGGATTACTGCAATGCGTTATACGTGGGGCTGCCTTTGAAAACGGTCCGGAAGCTTCAGCTGGTACAAAATAGGGCAGCCCATTTACTAACAGGGACTGGCCGGCGAGACCACATTATGCCAGTCCTTTTCCAGCTTCATTGGTTGCCAGTCCAGGTCCGGGCCCGATTCAAAGTGCTGGTATTGACATTTAAAGCCCTAAACGGTTTGGGGCCAGGTTATTTGAAGGAACGCCTCCTCCCATCTGTACCTGCCCGTACCTTAAGATCATCTACAGGGGCCCTTCTCCGTGAGCCCCTGCCAAAGGAAGTGAGGCAGGTGGCTACTAGGAGGAGGGCTTTCTCCGCTGTGGCACCCCGGTTGTGGAATGAGCTCCCCAGAGAGGTCCGCCTGGCGCCTACACTGTACTGCTTTCGTCGCCAGCTGAAGACCTTTTTATTCTCTCAATATTTTAACACTTAATTTTAACCTAAATTTAAATCTTACTGTTTTAACTCTGTATTTTAATCTTATATCAATTTTGCTGTGTGGTTTTATCCTGGTGGTGCTTTTTATACTGTATTTTGTAATTGTGCTTTTAACCTGTTGGTTGTTTTATTGTGGTTTTAATTTTTGTGAACCGCCCAGAGAGCTTCAGCTATTGGGCGGTATAAAAATGTAATAAATAAAATAAATAAATAAATAAATAAATAAATAAATAAATAAATAAAAATAATAATAATAACTGGTGCCAAAGCAGCTCCATCAAGGCAGCCCCCTAGAACCATACAGTTCTAGGCTGAGAATCTCAACCTAGGCCTGTATGAGTCTGAGCCCTCCATATATGTATAACCTCCCGCAGAGTTTCTTGATCACTTGTTAAAACTTTGCCTTGCTCGTGGATTGCCTGGTCTTTCAGCAAATTCCCCAACGGAAGTCTTGGGCTGAAGCCGCCGAATGTCCCCGTTGCATCTGCCTGCCCAATTCAGTGGCTCACAATGCTATTTATTTATTTATAATAAATACGAAGGAATTTGTGAATCTTTTTAAAGGGACAACATTATTTATGAACTCATAAAGATAACATTTACTGCGCTGCAAGGAACTATCTCTTGGTAGTTTCTTATCAAAAGCAAACTGAAAGGAAATTCTCACACGTCTACACTGGCCTTAGTCAATGGGCGCAGAGTTCGGAGTAGTTCTGACTGAAACCAGGAGTGGATCATAGAATCATAGAATAGCAGAGTTGGAAGGGGCCTACAAGGCCATCGAGTCCAACCCCCTGCTCCATGCAGGAATCCACCCTAAAGCATCCCTGACAGATGGTTGTCCAGCTGCCTCTTGAAGGCCTCTAGTGTGGGAGAGCCCACCACCTCCCTAGGGAACTGGTTCCATTGTCGTACTGCTCTAACAGTCAGGAAGTTTTCACCACCCCACTGACATCAGAGCCACCAGCCTCCACTGCTTGAAGGCATTGGGGCTCTTAAAGCCTCTAGCTCTGGTGCCAAACTCCAGGCGGGGCGTTTCCACTCACAGTTTCCCCAGACAGTGTCTTACTGGGTTATCTTCCTCCGTCCGCTCACTTTCCCTGCCCTCCGCCTGCCCTCCTCTCCCCATGGCTGCCTACTGACATACCGTGTCTCCCTTATCTCTTCTCCAAACCCACATTTCCCTTTCCCTGGTTCCATGGGGGTCTGGTTTTACAGTGGTTGCTGAAACCGGAGTGCCGGCGTCACGTTCCACTGGTGATCTGTGAATGCAGCGCATGCCCAGGCAGAAACAGAGGCCCCCCTGCTTTTTTTGGGACTGCCTGTGCTTTCACAGAGGACCAGAACCACGATTCGCTTGCTAACGAACAAGGATCATGAAAACACAAAAAATCCCCAATTGGGTTTGTCTAGGTGACCATATGAAAAGGAGGACAGAGCTCCTGTATCTTTAACTGTTGCATAGAAAAGGGAATTTGAGCAGGTGTCATTTGTACGCATGCAGCACCTGGCGGAATCCCCTTTCATCACAACAGTTCAAGCTGCAGGAGCCCTGCCCTCTTTTGTATTTGGCCAAGTCGGCAGGGCTCCTGCAGCTTGAACTGTTGTGATGAAGAGGGAATTTCACCAGATGCTGCATGCGTAGAAATGACACCTGCTCAAATTCCCTTTTCTATGCAACTGTTAAAGATACCCTAGGTTTCTCATATATCATGACGCATACGAACTGCCTGGCTGGATTCAAACAAAGGGCCATCAACACCATTGGACTGGGAGTTGGGAGATCCTCTGTTCTAATCCCCACTTGGCCATGGAAACCCACTGGATGACTTTGGGCCGGTCACAGACCCTCAGCCCAACCTACCTCACAGGGTTGTTGTTGTGAGGATAACATGGAGAGGAGAAGGATTGTGTATGCCACCTTGGGTTCCTTGGAGGAAAAAAGGCGGGATATAAATGTAATAAATACATAAAATAAATAAACGTCTCCACTAGCATCCAGGCGCGTGTTTCTGAGGTATCCACAAGAAAGTCAAAATGAAGATCGCTTTCTCCAGTTGTTATTCCGTAGCATAGAGAGGTACACTCAAGGTTGGAGTAAGACATGCTGAGGCCCTAAACCATATCAACATTCAGAGGCCCCATACCATAAAAAGAAAAAGTAGGCTGACCAATGAAAAGGAGAACAGGGCTCCTGTATCTTCAACAGTTGTATTTAAAAGGGAATTTCAGCAGGTGTCCTTAGCCCAATTCAAGGTGCTGGTTCTGACCTATAAAGCCTTACACGGCTTGGGACCACAATACCTGATGGAACGCCTCTCCCGACATGAATATACCCGGTCACTACGTTCAACATCTAAGGGCCTCCTCCGGGTGCCTACTCCAAGAGAGGCTCGGAGTGTGGCAACGAGGGACAGGGCCTTTTCGGTGGTGGCCCCCAGACTACGGACCTATCTCCCTGATGAGGCTCACCTGGTGCCAACGCTGCTATCTTTCTGGCGCCAGGTTAAGACTTTCCTCTTTGCCCAGGCATATGGCGACACATCTTAATCACCCACATATTTAGTTTTTTAACGGTTTTTAATGCTTTATGTGTGTATGTTCTGTGTTTTAGAATTTTACATTTTGTATACTCATTTTTATCTTAATTTTTAGAATTTCTGTAAACCGCCCAGAGAGCCCTGGCTATGGGGGCGGTATATAAGTGAAATAAATAAATAAATAAATAAATTCCCTCTTCATCACAATGGTTAAAGCTGCAGGCAAGGCACCTGCAGCTTTAACTGTTGTGAAGAAGAGGGAATTTCACCAGGTGCTGCCTTCATACCAATGACACCCGCTGGAATTCCCTTTTCAACACAACTGTTAAAGATACAGGAGCCCTGTCCTTTTCATACTGTCACCCTAACCCAGTCTCAGAGCTGGAAGTAATCCAAAGACACTAACTACAACCCATATGTTTAGGAGTGCCTATATGTCAGCATGTGATCCATGAAGGGTGCCCATAATCCCTTGCAATGTTGCTCCATTCTCTCACCAACCTGACGCAGCCCATCCTCCAGAACCACACACATGCGGACACACAGACGTCTTTCCACTTGGCCTAAGAGAATCCCTGCTGCTGCAGACCTGTACTAAAACACCCAGCCAGGGAACTGCAAAGAACCCTCTTAACCAAACCTGTCCACCCTAGATTAGCGATACTTATATTCTGCTTAATATAATAAAATCTCTAATGGGGGCTTATGGTTCTTGATCTTTAAACAAGTTGGACAGGGCAATCCTTCAAACAGAGCAGTCCTCCCCAACCTGCCCCCCCCAATTTGCTAGACAGACATCTCACCCACTAGCCTCCCCTGCTCTGAAGCGTGACCCTAAACATGCTTACCCAGAAGTAAGCTCCACTGAATTATTCCCTAGTAAACATATATGCAGGTTTGTAGCCTGGCAGGGAGGTTCATTAACTCAGCCTCCCCCACCTGGCCAGTTTTAAACTGAGTGACCTTTTTATTTGAATTAATTCTTTAAACCAAAGAATGCAGACCTGAGCCTTTTTAAATCGATCGTGCAATGCTAGAAACAGCAGCCCTCTCAAAGTCAGGGAGTGCGGCACAAAGTTAATGGGTTTACGAAGAGGTCAATGAAGTCAAGATGGCATTCGCACCACTGATATGATCAGGGGAGGGTGTTCCCACTCATTATAGCATGAAATGAATGGTGGTTTTGTTCATTCGCTCTCAGGGTTGCCAAGTTCAGACCCTGAGACTAGGTCTTGTCTGCCATTCATTAAGAAGGTACAATCACCTTTCCCAAGAAACCCTTGGGATTACCCCTTCGTCTTTAAGACCAGCTGTAACCATGAAGGTGTAGGTATAACTGCCTATACACAACCATCAACCTTTCGTACTGAGATTGGGAGCCCCGTCGAGAGCGTCTGGATTAAAATAAATGGGGCTAGGAATAAAAAGAATATGATAATCGGAGTCTACTACCGACCACCCAATCAAGGAGAAGACGAGGACGAAACTTTTGAGAAACAAATTGCCAGTGTTTCAAGGAAGTGTGATGTAGTAGTGATGGGGGACTTCAATTACCCTGATATCTGTTGGGAGACCATTACTGCCAAAAGCGGCCCTTCCAAGAAATTCCTGACATGTATGGGTGATAACTTTCTCCTACAGAAAGTGGTGGAAGGAACTAGAGGGTCAGCAATCCTTGACTTGTTATTGACCAATAGGGATGACTTAGTGGATAAAGTGGCAGTTACGGGAACTCTGGGGGAAAGTGACCACGTCATACTTGAATTCTTGATTATGAAGGAGACAAAAGTCGAGCGTAGCCATACACGTACTCTGGATTTTAGGAAAGCTGATTTTAATAAACTCAGAACTATAATAAGTAAGGTCCCGTGGCAAGGGAGCCTAAAAAGAAAAGGAGTGCAGGATGGGTGGGAGTATCTAAAAAATGAAATTTTAAAGGCACAGTTACAAACAATTCCAACAAGGAGAAAAGATAGAAGACAACAGAGGAAACCAATGTGGCTCCACAAAAAGCTTATTGATGAACTGAAAACAAAAAGGGATACATATAGGAAGTGGAAGGAAGGCCAGGCTACAAAAGAAGAGTACAGACAAGTGGCGCAGAAGTGCCGAAATGGCGTCAGGAAGGCTAAAGCTGTGAATGAGCTGAGATTAGCGAGGGATGCTAAAAGCAATAAAAAGGCTTTCTTCAGATACGTGAGTAGTAAAAGACAGAGGAAAGAAATGGTGGTTCAACTGCTTAATGAGGATGGCAAATTGATAACAGACGACAAACAAAAGGCTGAAGTGCTCAATTCCTACTTTGCCTCGGTCTTCTCCCAAAAGTGGATCTATGACCCCCCTGGAAAAAGTGAAGCAGAAGTTGAGGGGGCAGGATTGCAGTTTGAGATTGATAAACAAATGGTCAAAGAACACCTAATTTCCTTGAATGAGTTCAAATCCCCAGGGCCCGATGAACTGCATCCAAGAGTAATGAAGGAGCTAGCGGAAGAACTCTCAGAACCTTTGTCTATTATCTTTGCAAAATCATGGAAGACGGGTGAGGTGCCGGATGACTGGAGGAGGGCTAACGTTGTCCCTATCTTCAAAAAGGGCAAAAAGGAGGAACCTGGGAACTACAGACCAGTCAGCCTGACATCCATCCCTGGGAAAATTCTGGAGCAGATTATAAAGAAGTCAATCTGTAAACACCTTGAAATCAATGCAGTGATTACTAGAAGCCAACATGGATTTGTCAGGAACAAATCCTGTCAGACTAATTTGATCTCATTTTTTGATAGGATAACCTCCCTTGTGGACTGTGGGAATGCTGTGGATGTCATATATCTTGACTTCAGCAAAGCTTTTGACAAAGTACCACATGACATTCTGATTAACAAACTAGCTAAAAGTGGGCTAGATGGAACAACTATTAGGTGGATCCACAGCTGGCTACAGAATCGGACTCAAAGAGTACTTATCAATGGAACCTTCTCAAACTGGGGAGAGGCAACGAGTGGGGTGCCGCAGGGCTCAGTCCTGGGCCCAGTGCTCTTCAACATTTTTATTAATGATTTGGACGAGGAGGTGCAGGGAACGCTGATCAAATTTGCAGATGACACCAAATTGGGTGGGATAGCTAATACCCTGGAAGACAGAAACAAACTTCAAAGTGATCTTGATAGGCTGGAGTGCTGGGTTGAAAACAACAGAATGAAATTTAATAGGGATAAATGCCAAGTTCTACATTTAGGGAATAGAAACCAAATGCACAGTTACAAGATGGGGGACACTTGGCTCAGCAATACTACAAATGAGAAAGATCTTGGAATTGTTGTAGATCACAAGCTGAATATGAGCCAACAGTGCGATATGGCTGCAAGAAAGGCAAACGCTATTTTGGGCTGCATTAATAGAAGTATAGCTTCCAAATCACGTGAGGTACTGGTTCCTCTCTATTCGGCCCTGGTTAGGCCTCATCTAGAGTATTGCGTCCAGTTCTGGGCTCCACAATTCAAGAAGGACGCAGACAAGCTGGAGCGTGTTCAGAAGAGGGCAACGAGGATGATCAGAGGTCTAGAAACAAAGCCCTATGAAGAGAGACTGAAAGAACTGGGCATGTTTAGCCTGGAGAAGAGAAGATTGAGGGGAGACATGATAGCACTCTTCAAATACTTAAAAGGTTGTCACACAGAGGAGGGCCAGGATCTCTTCTCGATTCTCCCAGAGTGCAGGACACGGAATAACGGGCTCAAGTTAAAGGAAGCCAGATTCCGGCTGGACATCAGGAAAAACTTCCTGACTGTTAGAGCAGTGCGACAGTGGAATCCGCTACCTAGGGAGGTTGTGGGCTCTCCCACACTAGAGGCATTCAAGAGGCAGCTGGACAACCATCTGTCAGGGATGCTTTAGGGTGGATTCCTGCATTGAGCAGGGGGTTGGACTCGATGGCCTTGTAGGCCCCTTCCAACTCTGCTATTCTATGATTCTATGATTCTAGGGTTGCCAGCTAACCATGGAAAAACTGGATACTGTGCCTTGAAAAGGGAAAATTATTATAAGCTTGTCTGGAGGTGGTACCTAACCCCAGTGAAATTAAATATGATAAATAAGACGAACTCGGTATTATGCTGGAGAGGTTGTCAAGCGAAAGGGTCGTATTTACACATGTGGTGGGAATGTAAATTTGTACAAAAATTATGGAAAATGGTGTTTAATGAGATAAAATAAATTATAGGAATGGAGATAGAAGACACCAATTGTGGCATTGTTATCAGTGCATGGAGAATTGAAATGTAATCAAGATAGGGTGACCATGTGAAAAGGAGGACAGGGCTCCTGTATCTTTAACAGCTGTATTGAAAAGGAAATTTCAGCAGGTGTCATTTGTATATATGGGGAATCTGGACAAATTCCCTCTTTTTCACAGTAGTTAAAGCTGCAGTTGCCCTGCCCTCTCTTAAATCTGGTCACTCTAGTATAGCTCCTGCACCTTTAACTGTTGTAATGAAGAGAGAATTTCACCAGGTGCTGCATGCATACAAACGACACCTGCTGAAATTCCCTTTTCTATGCAACTGTTAAAGATACAGGAGCCCTGTCTGCCTTTTCATATGGTCACCCTAAATCAAGAGATAAAAGAACTGATAATGAATTTGTTAACAGCTGCAAGATTAATGATATCCAGGAACTGGAAGGTTCAAGGGGATTATCATATAGAAGATTGGTACAAAGAAATATGGCATATTGCTATTCATGATATATTAACATGTAATATTAGAGTCAGAAGAGGAATGATTAAAACGAATGATTTTGAAGCAATATGGAAACAGTTTTTGGACTTTGTATTATTAAGGGGGAGAGGGAAAACACCTCCAGAGGAATTAATGAGATTTTGGAAATCAGAATAAGATCCCTGGGTGGGGGGAACACATTAATGTTAATCAATGATTAAATAGAATTAAGTAAAGAATATTTATTTATTTATTACATTTATATACCGCCCCACAGCCGAAGCTCTCTGGGCGGTTTACAACAATTAAAAATGGTAAACATTAAAAGTATACAAAATTTAAAAACCATCAAAACATAAAAAACAGTATAAAAACAACAGTATCCATTTAAAAACAATTCTGGGGTCCATTAAAACAAACTTAACGTTGTTAAATGCTGTTAAAATGCCTGGGAGAAGGCATAAATAATATGTTATTAATTTATTAATAATATGTTATTAATAAATAATATGTTTATTAATTTGTTTAGTATGTATTATTATGTATTATGGGGTATTACTTTATATTGTATTGTTTGTATTGTTTAGAAGTTTGGTTATTATGTAGTTATAGAAAAAATCAATAAAAATTATTAATAAAAAAAAAGAAAAGGGAAGTTTGATCGGCAGAAATCACCAGCAGAAGCTTGTCAATAAAGACCTGCTAATTGCTGACGAACAAACCTTTGTTAAAGGGACCTTGGCGGTGGTTAGTGCCCCTTTAAGCTGGGTTAGTGTGTGGTCTGAACCCAGGACATTTTCTGTAGGGAGGCTTTTAACCATACAGCGTGGCTTATTTTTCTCGAAGAAGCCACCTTGAGAACCATGGTTTGTTGTTGGGTTGTTCAGCTTGTTTAGCCTGTTGTGTGAGCAATTGAGTCAGGCCCGTGGTCTACCTAGCCCAGTATTGCCAGCACTGACTGGTGGTGGCTCTCCAGGCCTACCTGGAGATGCTGAGAACTGAACCGGAGACCTTCTGCATGCAAAACAGGTGTGCTACCGCTGAAACCTCCAGAAGTTTTGACCTTCAACTCTCATCAGTCCCAGCCAGCATGGCAAATGGTCAGGAATGCTGGGAGTTGTAGTCCAAAACACTGGGAGGGCGCTAGGTTCTGGATCAGTGCCTTAGAAGGAGGCTGCATTCAGACAGAACACCAAACCAGAGTTTGTAAAGCCAAACCAGAGGTTGGCATGATTTCTGACCCTACTGTGTTAGCTTACAAACCATGGTTTGAAAGGGGTTGATAAAGCAGGATACCAAATGTTTACATGCTGTGGAGAGGCGTTATGTCCACATTTGCCAGCCATTGTCAAGATGCAGCTCAGGCCGTTGCTTTGCCTCAGGAGGCCGCGGCACCACGTGAGACTGGGGTGAAGTTACGGAGTTGAGTATTGAGCAGATGGGAAATGGGCGTAGACAAGCCGCTTTAAACCACCCTTTGCCTGCTATGTATCTGCCTGGAAGCTCAAACCATGGTGTGGATTCTTAACGATGATTGGCCTAAACCAGGAGTGGGCAACCTGTGGTCCTTGTCCTAACCTATGAACATAAGAACATCCAAAGAGCCCTGCAGAATCAGACCAAAGGTCCATCTAGTCCAGCACTCTGTTCACACAGTGGCTGAACAGCCATCGGCCAGGGAAGACCAAAGCAGGTCATGGTGCAACTGCACCCTCCCACCCATGTTCCCCAGCAACTGGTGCACACAGGCTTATTGCCTCGAATACTGGAGATAGCACACAACCATCAGGGCTAGGAGCCATTGATCGCCTTCGCCTCCAGGAATTGATCCAACCCTCTTTTAAAGTCATCCACAATGGTGGCCATCACTACATCTTGTGGTAGCGAGTTCCATTGTTTAACTATGCGCTATGGAGTCCTCAGGCTCGTTTCAAAAGCTTCTGCATGCTTGTAAACCGCCCAGAAAGCTTCAGCTATGGGGCGTTATAGAAATAATAATAATAATAATAATAATAATAATAATAATAATAATAATAATAATAATAGGTTCAGACCTCCTGCGAGAGTGAGCTTGTCTTTTGACTAATTTGATCTCATTTTTTGATAGGATAACCTCCCTTGTGGACTGTGGGAATGCTGTGGATGTCATATATCTTGACTTCAGCAAAGCTTTTGACAAAGTACCACATGACATTCTGATTAACAAACTAGCTAAAAGTGGGCTAGATGGAACAACTATTAGGTGGATCCACAGTTGGCTACAGAATCGGACTCAAAGAGTACTTATCAATGGAACCTTCTCAAACTGGGGAGAGGCAACGAGTGGGGTGCCGCAGGGCTCAGTCCTGGGCCCAGTGCTCTTCAACATTTTTATTAATGATTTGGACAAGGAGGTGCAGGGAACGCTGATCAAATTTGCAGATGACACAAAATTGGGTGGGATAGCTAATACCCTGGAAGACAGAAACAAACTTCAAAGTGATCTTGATAGGCTGGAGTGCTGGGCTGAAAACAACAGGATGAAATTTAATAGGGATAAATGCCAAGTTCTACATTTAAGGAATAGAAACCAAATGCACAGTTACAAGATGGGGGACACTTGGCTCAGCAATACTACAAATGAGAAAGATCTTGGAATTGTTGTAGATCACAAGCTGAATATGAGCCAACAGTGCGATATGGCTGCAAGAAAGGCCAATGCTATTTTGGGCTGCATTAATAGAAGTATAGCTTCCAAATCACGTGAGGTACTGACTGGTTCCTCTCTATTTGGCCCTGGTTAGGCCTCATCTAGAGTATTGCGTCCAGTTCTGGGCTCCACAATTCAAGAAGGACGCAGACAAGCTGGAGCGTGTTCAGAAGAGGGCAACGAGGATGATCAGAGGTCTAGAAACAAAGCCCTATGAAGAGAGACTGAAAGAACTGGGCATGTTTAGCCTGGAGAAGAGAAGATTGAGGGGAGACATGATAGCACTCTTCAAATACTTAAAAGGTTGTCACACAGAGGAGGGCCAGGATCTCTTCTCGATTCTCCCAGAGTGCAGGACACGGAATAACGGGCTCAAGTTAAAGGAAGCCAGATTCCGGCTGGACATCAGGAAAAACTTCCTGACTGTTAGAGCAGTGCGACAGTGGAATCAGCTACCTAGGGAGGTTGTGGGCTCTCCCACACTAGAGGCATTCAAGAGGCAGCTGGACAACC
This sequence comes from Elgaria multicarinata webbii, assembly GCF_023053635.1. Classification (NCBI taxonomy): domain Eukaryota; kingdom Metazoa; phylum Chordata; class Lepidosauria; order Squamata; family Anguidae; genus Elgaria; species Elgaria multicarinata. The sequence continues at coordinate 4,636,046 of NC_086179.1, read as the reverse complement.
ATCTGTCAGGGATGCTTTAGGGTGGATTCCTGCATTGAGCAGGGGGTTGGACTCGATGGCCTTGTAGGCCCCTTCCAACTCTGCTATTCTATGATTCTATGATGGCAGCCCCCTGGGCAGGAAAAAATAGGGAGAGAGAGGGAACAGAGGGTGACAGTTAGAGAGAAGGGGCAACCCACCTGCTTTGGGCTCTGGCTCCGCCCACCACTGGCTTCAGGCCCCTCCCTCTGCCAACATCCAACAGATTATCCTTGAGGGAACATTCCTCAATGCACATCCCTGGCATAAACCATGGTTTGGTGTGATGTGTAAACCGCCCAGAGAGCTTCGGCTATGGGGCAGTATATAAATGCAATAAATAAATAAATGTGTGAACTGAGCCAGTAGCTGCCTCCAGATGTAGCACAGACCTTCTCCCAACCTTGGGCCTTGCAGAAGCCCTCAGTAACAAGCATTAGGGATTTATTTTTAAAATGCCATAACATAAAAAATTTAATTACCATTCAATACAGTGAGATAACTTTTTAATTACTTGCAGAGAGAACTCAGCATTGCTATACCCCTGGGTCCTCTGATCACAAAATTTCTGGCTATGGGCCCGTCTTCACCTATTGAATTTCTGTCTGTGGTTCAGCTTTTAAAGGTATAAGGCACCTGTTAGTAGGTTAATACCATATCACCACTTGTGCTGGTCTTAATCTTTTTCTTGCTTGAGGTTTAACTAAAAATACAACTACAATGTTCGTGAAAACAAACAAAAATTTCCCACCTTGCACACACAAAATGCTTGCTGACAAAACTCTGTTGAGTGAGATGAATTATTTCTCCCCTTCACCCTTAATTTCCATATGGAATCCACTGAGAATCTTTCTCTTCTTCTAATTGCCCCTCCCCAAATCTGGTTGGTTGTTGACTGACATTCATTGATTGATTGACTGATTGATTGATTGATTGATTAAATAAATATTCCCTCTTCCTGCTTCTAAGTGAGCTACACGAATGTGTGTCAATTGTAGCAAAAGCTTGAGCGTGCTTTCTTTGCAGAGAGAGCTTTACGTTTCTTTCTGTGTGTTTCTATCTTCTTTTCCTTCTACTTTGACTCAGTGCTCTGAAGAAGTATTGTTTTCTGATGGGAAAATAGCTTTGTCTTTTGGTGTAAAAGAAACTCCAAGTATTACTTGCTGGTACGTTTTATGTTTTGGGGAGAAAGACCAGGGTGGCAGTGCAGAGATGATAAATATATAATAATAGCGAAAAATGACTCTTGTTGTTGATGATGATGATAATGTCTGTATTTAGAGGGCTTAAGAGTTTTGAATATTCTTAACATACAATATCTTGTAATCCTTGCAACAACCCTGCATTTCCCGAACTCTGTTCTTTACAAGTGTTTGGACAGGCTCTTGTTTTTAATTCCTCTCCCAACCCTTTTAAAAACAAGGATTTTGGGCAGGTTCTGGAGAGAGACACAAAACAACAAGGTTTATAATTACAACGTTTCTGTCATCTTTGGTATCTTTCGCCCGTTGCTTGTCCTTGACCAGCCAGATTTTAAAGGAGTCTCATTCATTCCTTAAAACCTCTCCTTTTTATTTGCTTTATTTGAAAGCACGCTTTTAAAAATCAAGAGGAGTTTGTGTCTCTGTCCTTCAAAACGTTTGTGGAATTGGAGCGTCAGGACGAAGGTCGTTTATAAGGATTACAAGAAGATATATGTTTTATTTATTGATGACACCTTGAACCTATTGTTCCTTCAAGAAGTTCCAGATGGCAAACAGTGACCCTGTTCAGATGACCTGCTAAGCCATGATGCTTCAGTATTTTTAGCTAAACATTATGGCTTAGCGTGTCCTGTGAACCATTCCTAACCATGGTGGCTACGTAACTATGGTTTAAACACACTCACTAACCGTTTGCTGCAAAGGGGTTAGTGGCCTAACCATGGTTTAGCGTGTTGTCTGAACAGACCCAGTGTATATATTTTCCTTCCTCCACCTCTCCACTTCATCCTCGCAATAGGCTGAGAGATAGCGACTGGCTAAGTGAAGGATTTAAACCCAGTTTCTCCAATCTGACACTCTAACTACTGTACCACATTGCATTTTAGATAGATAATGTATGTAGTAAAGTGCTTGATGAATCCTAGAGTCTTGGGCTCATGCTAACTGTCAGGGATGCTTTAAGGTAGATTCCTGCAATGAGCAGGGGTTGGACTTGATGGCCTTGTGGGTCCCTTCCAACTCTACTATTCTATGATTCTATGATCATTTCCTCCAGTGCTTTCTTTCTTCTCCCCTTCCTCCCCAAATACATTTATGACCTTAGATTCCTCCTCCTCACTCAAACTTACAAACATATTCTATTTGTTGTTCCGCTTGTTCTCAGGGTCGCTAAATCTCACTCCTTGCTTGTTGATTCCACAACAACAACATGGCCACAGTGATTGTGACCAAAAACAGACGGCGCAGCAAGGCGAAGCAGAATAAAAGGTGAGAGACAAGGGGCTAGTTCTCATTGAAGTAGACGGCCTGCACCTGGGGTGTAAGCAGTAGGTGAGAGATCGTGTGACAGAGTGTTCTGCCATATAAAGAAAATTCCCTGCACATAGGGCCTTGCTAGATCTAGGAGATAATATGTCTGTGAGGAGTGGCAACGGCGCGCTACAACTAGCGCGCACCGTCGCCCTTTTCCAAACGTCAACACTCGACGGGGCAAGGGAGAGCCCCGTCGTGTGCTCCAGTTTCCCCCCTTAAAGGGCCATGTGCGCAGGAGCGCACCCACGAAACAGGTAAGTGTTTTTGAAAAATAATAAAGGGTTCCCCGCTCCCCGTGATTCCCCCCACGATGTCTGATGCCCCCCCTGCCCGCTCGCTCGCCTGTCCTCCCCCCATCCGCCATGCCCGTCCCCCATGCCCGCTCGCCAGGCCCTGTCCCCTGTCCCCGTTCTTCTTCCCCCCCGTTCGCCAGACCCGTCCCCGATGCCCGTGCCCGCTTGCCAAGCCCATCCCCCGTCCCCGATGCCCGTGCCCGCTCACCAGGCCCGTCCCCCATCCCCGATGCCCGTGCCCGTCCTTCTCCCCCCCCTCTCTCCTGCCGGGTCCGGTCTTTCCCCTGGCCCCCATCTCCTTCCCCCTCCCCCGTGATTCCCCCCCCCCGGGTCCGTGGCTTCTCCCGGCTACTCGTGAGGGAGCAGCCGGGAAAAGCCACAGAAGTCGCTAGAGTCTCCGCAGCCCCAGCCTCAGGCCGGGGCTGCGGAAAAGCCGGGCCATAAGCGAATCCACTTATCCCGGTTCAAGGGAGGCATTAGCCCGGCCTGACCCCGGAATCCCCTGTGCGTCGTCTGGATGCACAGGAGGGAGACCAGGCCTCACACCGGGCTAACGCCTCGTCTAGCAACGGCCATAGACAGACAATGAGCATATCAGGAGAAATTCTCACTGACAACTATTTTTCGTTGTGGAAGAATTTATTTATTTTGGGGTGTGTGGTGAAGCATTCCATCATAGGACACCTACCCAGCAGAAAAGCTTCAAAGGCAAGTTCCAGTGTGAAATTGCTGAATAAATTTTGGGCTTGGTATGACCAGTGGAGCGAGTGGTGTACAAAAAGTAGAGTTTCTTACATATTTGTGAAGTAAAAGCCAATTTTAGATCGCCTTGAGGCACTTATTCTGTGCCTCAAGTGTGGTAGCACCAAATGAAATCACAGAACACATACATTTGCAAGGAAAGGGTGGCATTGCTAATTTGCCTCTCAGCTCTACAAACCGGATAGACGTGACGAACAGGAAAACAAAAACCAACCTTGAGAGATATGCACAGGCTGTAGCCTTTGGCATCTCTGTAGTTTTGGGTTTCAAAGCTCTGGAGTCAGTGGGTTTTAAATGAGCCCTTGGCTGCCATAGAATGTTCATGAATATTCCAACTTCTCTGCCCCTTTAAAATAACAACCAACCACACTGTCAGCACACAAGGCTGAGGAAGTGTTCGTCAACTGTGTATATCTGTCTGTATAAGGGCACAGCCTTTATATGAGGGTACAAACACAGCCTTTGATTAACCCTGTGGCATGACCTAGGATATTTATGAACGCTTTAATTTCTGGGGAAGAGAAGGGTCAACTTTCAGTACAACTGTCTGTGAAAGTGGGTGGGGGGAATCAGTCTTGGGTGATTTTCTCTCCACTCCTTCAGCTAAGCTCCTGTGCAGCTGATTAAAACTTTCCCCCATCCTTGTATCTCCCTACTAAGGAAAACTGTACTTGTTGAATTTCCTGCCTGTTTCCCTAGTTATAATGAGTGCTCCAAGTCACTATACTATGCTATTTCTCTTAAGCACCCCATGTGAATTTCTGATTCAGATTGCAGCTCAATCGAATCTTCATCCCACGTACCTGCTTCCCTCGGATTATCCCCATTGTTGTTGTTTTTGCTACCAGGCGACAGCGATCCTTTGCATACCAGGAAGTGAGTTTAAGGAGGGAAATGTAAAAAATCGTAAAAACTCAACGGATGACCCAATTTGATTCAAATTTGGTATGCTTAAAGCTCTCCCTAATATCTATTGCTGTGCCAATTTTGGTGTCTTTATCTTTAAAGCTTACGCAGATGTAAGCATTTCTTTAAAATCCTGCTCCTGCGCCCCAGCGGCGGCTCGGAAGATACGCTCAAAAAGTAGGGGCTAAATACGGCGAATCTTTTGGCTTTATTGCACAATTCAGGCAGGATGCATGGGAGTACTTCACAATCAAAGCAGATTGTAAGGTGGAAAACTTCGGAGTACTTTGCATGCAATTCGGAGGAATTGCACAGTATAACGCTGGTGTGCTAAAGCTCTCAGATGCATTTTCACCCCTCACAGCCCTATTTGGAGTACTTGGGGAGGAATTCTTCCATATTTCGTTACTTGCATCAATTATGCAAACTTGTTCAGTTGCTCCTTATCTTGCCACAATTCCCCATTTTTCCCTCTCTGACTTCTAAGATCTTGCTAGACCTAGACCATAGAATCATAGAATAGCAGAGTTGGAAGGGGCCTACAAGGCCATCGAGTCCAACCCCCTGCTCAATGCAGGAATCCACCCTAAAGCATCTCTGACAGATGGTTGTCCAGCTGCCTCTTGAAGGCCTCTAGTGTGGGAGAGCCCACAACCTTCCCAGGTAACTGGTTCCATTGTCGTACTGCTCTAACAGTCAAGAAATTTTTCCTGATATCCAGCCGGAATCTGGCTTCCTGTCACTTGAGACCATTATTCTGTGTCCTGCACTCTGGGAGGATCAAGAAGAGATCCTGGCCCTCCTCTGTGGGACAACCTTTTAAGTATTTGAAGAGTGCTATCATGTCTCCCCTCAATCTTCTCTTCTCCAGGCTCAACATGCCCAGTTCTTTCAGTCTCTCTTCATAGGGCTTTATTTCCAGACCCCTGATCATCCTGGTTGATGCTCAGGGGTCTGATCATCCATGGACCTTCAAGCATATTTCCACAGCCATAAGGGCTAGAAAGTTGCTATAATTATTCAAGAAAAGCTTGAGATTGTCAGGAAGTTCAATCTTCAATTTGTACCGCCTCCCTCAGCTTTCTAACGCTCAGTCCGTATAGTGGCTGCAAAAGTGCCACGCCCCTTCTGGCTCAGTTAACTGCCATCTCTGGGATGTTCATGGCAGCGTTGCCGTGGTTATGCACGTGTCTTGATGTGTCCGGTATCACCTTCTTGGATTGGGTCCTGTCTGTTCCCCAGTGTAGTCTCCCATCCTAGGAAAACCTTTGTCAGGAAAAAATGCTACTGCCATCATTTTACTATGTTGAATGCAGATAGGAAGTCTGTCTGTGTGTCCATCTCCTCCAGCTCTTTTAAACCAGGGTTCCCCAAATTTTTGTGGCCACTGAGTTATGGTGACTGTATGGAAAGGAGGACCGGGCTCCTGAATCTTTAACAGTTGCTTTGAAAAGGGGATTTCAGCAGGTGCCATTTGTATGCGTGCAGCACTTGGTGAAATGTCCTCTTCGTCACAACAGTTAAAGTGCAGGAGCTATACTAGAGTGACCAGATACAAAAGAGGGCAGGGCTCCTGCAGCTTTAACTGTTGTTATGGAGAGGGAATTTCACCAGGTTCTCCAAATATACAAATGACACCTGCTGAAATTCCCTTTTCAATACAACTGTTAAAGATACAGGAGCCCTGTCCTCCGTTTCATATGGTCACCCTAACCTAGCCACATTCCTGGTGAAATGTGCTATTTCTATTTAAACTATAATAATAATTTCCAAATTGGCATCTATAATATAAATTAGTATATGTAAATTTTATGCAAATAACGGTCCTCTTTTTGGTGATTTACAAGCGGCCACCCTAACTGGGGCTTACAGGCCTCTACATCTGACTGGGTGTCTTTGGAAACAGCGATGGATCGGAGGCACTTCTGGTCTGATCCAATATGGTAGTGTAATGTTTTTATTAAGTCCTCCGTTGTACGCGATGAGTACATCTAATCCCCTAAAATAGAGCCATCTGGCCACACTCTTATAAATATGCCCTGATATTTGAAGATGTTGAGTCCAAACGGCTGGTTTTCCTCAGCCCACCCTGATGCCTGTGAAAGCAGAAGGCTGTTCTCTGTTTTGCAGGATTGGGCCCTTAGGAATGGCATATAAACTAGTGATGGCAAGTAGAACGGCATTCTGTTTCACAACATCTCGGGAACAGAATGAAAAATGTCGCGTAGCTTTGGCCATGAGAAGAACAACCCAATAAACCAGAAATGAAGCTTTTCTATTTCTATAATTGGAATTCCCACGAGATTGCCATTCTTCTACTGCCATCATTTTACTATGTTGAATGCAGATAGGAAGTCTGTCTGTGTGTCCATCTCCTCCAGCTCTTTTAAACCAGGGTTCCCCAAATTTTTGTGGCCACTGAGTTATGGTGACTGTATGGAAAGGAGGACCGGGCTCCTGAATCTTTAACAGTTGCTTTGAAAAGGGGATTTCAACAGGTGCCATTTGTATGCATGCAGCACTTGGTGAAATGTCCTCTTCATCACAACAGTTAAAGCTGCAGGAGCCCTGCCCTCATGACCAGATACAAAAGAGGGCAGGGCTCCTGCAGCTTTAACTGTTGTGACGAAGAGGACATTTCACCAAGTGCTGCATGCATACAAATTACACTTGCCGAAATTCCCTTTCCTATGCAACTGTTAAAGATACAGGAGCCCTGTCAGGGCTCCTGTATCTTTAACAGTTGTATTGAAAAGGGAATTTCAGCAGGTGTCATTTGTAGATATGGAGAACCTGGTGAAATTGCCTCTTCATAACAACAGTTAAAGCTGCCATCTTTTAAATCTGGTCACTCTAGTATAGCTCTTGCAGCTTTAACTGTGGTGATGAAGAGCGAATTTCAACAGGTTCTCCATATATACAAATGACACCTGCTGAAATTCCCTTTTCTATGCAAGTATTAAAGATACAGGAGCCATGTCCTCCGTTTCATAGGGTCACCCTAACTGAGTAGATTTGGAATGTTGAAAGAATGTCATGGGCGCTCTCACAAAATGGCTGGGAACCATGTTCTCCTCCATCATTGGGTCTACCAGGCTATTCCTGCAAAGACGGAATGCCGTGCTTGGAATGGCTAACTATCCCTAAATATAGGAAGGCATTCTCCTTAGCAAGGTTCAATGTTCTCCCCTCCAAGCTATTACAGGGCAGATTCAAGAAAACCCCAATGAATAACACAGGGTGCTCCTGTAATAACGTTGAGACGGAGTCCATCTTGCATGTTCTATTCTACTGCAGTTGTTATCAAGAGGCCAGGAAAGACCTAATATGCCTTATTATACAGTGTTTCCCCGGTCGCTCTCCCGAGTCTCTGATTATTATTGTGAGAAATGGATAAATATGTTACTTTTTCAATATTGCAATGCTTGGCATAAGGAGGGATAAGATAATTAATGGCTGATTAGAAATGCTATAAGGGCATATAATTAATGGCTGATGCATTACTAAAGGTCAGCCCAAAGCAATGTTACCGCTACTGAAGCATAACCAATTAGCAGGAAAATACAGCAGGTGTGAGGACAGTTCAGTTGAAGTAAAAAGAACAACACAGAACTTTTGGTTGGACTTGTGGTGAGAAGAGGTGATAAATAGGACAAAACTGAGATACATCTGTTGTTTTTGAAACTTATGACTTTGTGGTTAGGATGATGGGAGGGGGCATAATTAATAGAGTGTACTTATGAGAAATGAAAGCCTAATATGGACACAAGTAAACAGAGATGGGTGGACTATCAAATGAAGGAAGCAGAGGAGTGAACAAAGGAGGAGCTAACAGGCGTACTGGGATAGGCTGTAACCCCTGGAGTCTCTGACCAATGGAGACACAGGGGAGGGACCGCTTTGGCTGGGCTTGGGGTATAAAATGGCTTCGCATCAGCTTGTTGGTGTGCCTACCTTGCCTAGACACCCAGACTTGCAAGTTTGTATTAATAAACAGAGTGTTAACTTTCACCATTTTGTCCAAGAAATCTTCATTTCAAATCACGTTTCTAACATTATTTTACTCCTATTTCCGAGCAAGTGGCCAAATTTCTGAATCTGGCTCTTCTCATTAGACCACTCATGGATGTTTGATTGTTTCTTTCATAGAATAGCAGAGTTGGAAGGGGCCTACAAGGCCATCGAGTCCAACCCCCTTTAAATCTACTGATTAGCATTTTTACAGATTTTTTATCCTTTTTACCCTCATGTATTTTTATTAACATCTGTGTACCTACAGGGTAGAATAATGGTCTGTTGACTGCAAATAAAGATTGATTGATAGAAAATGGCTGCCATGGTGGGGCTTGTCCGTTCATAAAATGGCTGCCATGGTCACAAAAAACTCATTTTCCTGAAGGCAAATTGGTGAGACTAAAGAAAAGTAACTTTCCTAAAAACCTAAGCAGAAGGCAGAAGCACAAAAAACACCCTTTTGAACTGAATAAAGATGGTGTTGGAGTGCAGCCCTTCGCTTTGAAGCATGGCAGCCACTCAGTTTAAAAATAATTAATGAAAAGGTCTTAAATAAAATAGAAAGGATGGGCAGGGAACCTGGTGAGCACTCAGGGAGGTGTCTACAGGCACTACGTCAGAGACCCCAGCTGTAAATAATCAAATCGTATTGTGTTTTCCAGATACGTGACCCAAGCAGAGCAGGAGGCCATGAACGGAAATCTGGAAGAATCTTTGGAGCTTCACAGCAAGGCACATGAAACCCAGGCCAGTGAAAGCCACAAGGGATATATCGAAAACGTTGAAGAGAAGCTGGTGACACTGGCCTTGGATGAAGAGATGGGCCAAGAGGCAGATCAGGAGACTGATGAATATGTGGACGTATGTCGGAGCGGGTTAATGATCTACAGGCAGATGCACGACGAACTGTTTGAGCACCAGAAGGAAGGTGTTTCCTTCCTGTACAGCCTCTACCGTGACGGAAGAACGGGTGGAATTCTGGCAGATGACATGGGCTTAGGAAAGACCGTCCAGATGATTGCCTTTCTCTCCGGGATGTTCGATAGCGAACTTGTCCGGTCGGTGTTGGTGATCATGCCGGTTACCCTCGTCAACAACTGGATGCAAGAGTTTGTCAAGTGGGCCCCAGGGATTCGGGTGAAGATTTTCCATGGGACCAGCAAGAAGGAGCGTAGCCAAAATCTAGAACAAGTCCAAAGCCAAAAGGGCGTCTTGCTAACGTCCTACCAGATGATCCTAGCCAACTGGGAACAGCTCTCCAATTTTGACCAGCGTTCGTTCGTCTGGGACTACGTCATCTTGGACGAAGCGCATAAAATTAAATCTCCATCAGCAAAAACCACCAAAGCAGTGCATGCCATCCCTGCCAAAAACCGCATCCTTCTCACGGGGACGCCGGTGCAGAACAACCTACAGGAGCTTTGGGCGCTCTTTGATTTCGCATGTCAGGGCGCTTTGCTCGGCACAGCCAAAACCTTCCGGGTGGAATATGAAAATCCCATTACAAAGGCGAGAGAAAAGGATGCGACTCCAGGAGAGAAAGCTCTTGGGCTTAAGATCTCAGAGAACCTGATGGCCATCATCCAGCCGTATTTCTTGCGGCGAAGTAAAGGTGAACTACAGAAGCTGAAGTCTGAACAAGGAAGCCGTTCACCCGGAGAGGAGAATCACGTCACTCTAGAAATGCCTGATCTCCCAAGGAAAAACGACTTCATTGTGTGGGTTTACCTCACACCCATGCAAGAAGAGATATACAAGAACTTTCTCTCCTTAGATCACATCAAGGAGTTGTTAATGACGACACGTTCCCCGTTGGCCGAGCTGACAGTCTTGAAGAAACTTTGTGATCACCCCAGGCTGTTGTCTGCTCAAGCCTGTCTGCAACTTGGCTTGGAGGTTTCCGACTATTCTGAGCAAGAGGATGGCGAAGAGGGGATGTCTTCAGACATGACCCAGGCCATCAAACACATCTCCGAAAACGTTCTGATCAAGGAGTCTGGGAAATTGAGGTTCCTCGTAGCGCTGCTGGAAAAACTGCAAGAAGAAGGACACCAAACGCTCGTGTTCTCCCTGTCAAGGAAAATGCTGGATATCATAGAGCGCATCTTGACTCGGCGGCATTTCAAGCTGATGCGCATTGACGGAACAGTGACTTGTTTAGCTGAACGACAGAAGAGGGTTCAGGCGTTTCAAAATGACAAAAGCTACTCAGTCTTCCTCCTGACGACTCAGGTAGGGGGTGTCGGGCTCACGTTAACGGCAGCCACCCGAGTGGTGATCTTTGACCCCAGTTGGAATCCCGCAACTGATGCACAAGCTGTTGACCGAGCTTACAGGATCGGACAAAAAGAGAATGTTGTGATCTACAGGCTCATCACATGCGGGACGGTGGAAGAGCGAATCTACAGGCGTCAAGTCTTCAAGGACTCGCTGACGCGGCAAAGCACTGGAGATAAGAAAAACCCATTTAGGTATTTCTCCAAGCAGGAGTTACGGGAGCTGTTCACCTTGGAAGACGCCAGAAGCTCTGCAACTCAACTCCAGCTCCAGTCTTTGCATGCCAACCAAAGGGTTTCCGACCCAAAGCTGGACAAGCACGTGGCCTATCTCCACTTGCTGGAGATGTTCGGCATCTCTGACCATGACCTCATGTACACCTGTGAAACAGGTCATGAAGAGCAAGCTGAAGATGAGGAGGAACATCGATACATCGAGCACAGAGTTCAAAAAGCCCAAGAGCTGGTACAGCTAGAATCGGAGCTGATAGACACGCAACGTCGAAAGTCCCGCTTCTCATGAAACTGGCTCAGGTTTTCCGAGCGAGTTGTCTCCCGTGGAATCGAAGCCATTCACAAGGTCTTCCCTAGACCACCCTCTCCCAGTTTGGTACTCATTCTTACCAAGGAGGTTGTCTTTGACAAATGTCTACGCTGAGCTGAAAGCTTTGTTTCCCCCCCATCTCCACGGATCAGTCTTCTTATGAGCCAATTTGCTTTCTGCTCCTCAAATCCCTGGTCGGCCTGCTTCTGGGAAGAGACAAGTTGAAAAAGATTAATTCCCTGTGTCATAATTTTGGTAATGCCGGATTCTGCCACCTGCTTAGTGCCAGCATTTTGTTTGATGCAATGGTTGTGCCGTCGGCAGTGACCAATTCAGTTTGCTGTCAGTTTGGATGGTATTAAAACCAGCATCGACATGGCAAAATACAGCAAGAGAGGAGATTCTTAGTGCCAGACCACAATTCTCCTTGCCAAAGAAGAAGGGGAAGGATGGCTGGTAGATGAACAGTGTTCTGAATGCATTTAAATGATGTGGTTTAAAAGATGTGGGAGTGTATCAAAGAATCGAATGCTGAGTGACTGAGCAGGACGTTTTGATGTGCTCTTTCTCCGTTTGTGGGAGAAGCAAGTGAAACGTGCCCAGCGAAGACAAGCTGTAATGTCCCTTGAGCCTGTTTTCGTATTTTTCCTAACTAAAAATGAAGTGCAAATATAAAGTTAAATGTTCTTTCTGTCTTCCACTGTCTTTTTTAATACCAGTAAAGTTTTTTTCCCTGTATTTAAAAAGCACGCATCTGCATTGAGAGCATTATTTGGTGCTGTTGGGACATGGGGCGTTTTCTTTATTTTTTTAGAGAGCTACAGTGTTGATAATGTAGCATGACACAATCCAGACACGACTGGCGGTCGATACGTGTTTGCTTCGACTCCGCAGCCCAACCTATCAGGATCCAATGGACTTGGTTCCCTATCGTGCCAGCTTCCACTAAGCCAATCAGCCCACAACCAGTCAGATGATGCTAGAGGTGGTCCCAGATAAACAGCTCCTAGCATAGGGGTGAGAAATAGGGCTGTGCACGGACACACACACACCCCGATCCGCTTCTCTTCCAGATTCGCAACTTCCGGATCGGGTCCGCTCCTCTCCGCAGCGATCCGCCTATGGTCCGCTTCGCTTTGCTGCGGAGCTCTGGATCCAAATCGGAGCTCCGCAGCAGCGGTGGCGGCACCAGGTAAGGCCCGCCTCCCCCCTTACCTGCATCCGTCCGCGGTCCAGTGGCTCAGGCTCAGTTGAAGCCGCCGCCGGACCACGGATGGATGCAAGTAAGACCCCTTGCCCCCTTACGTGGCTCTGCTGCTCTCGCTGCACGGGCAGCGGCAGGGCCAGGTAACCCCCCCTCGCGCACCCCACTTACCTGGTCCATCGCGGCCCGTTGCCAGCTTCACTAGAGTCTGCAGCTCAACCCGGAACAGTGCAATAACAGCAGGAGATTCAGGACTGGCAAAAATGAAAATGTCTTTTTTCATATTTATTTTACAGTGGATATGGGGGCATTTCAGGTCTTAGAAGTGCCCCCCCATGTTAGGGTTCTAATTTGGACTGGGGGCCCTACACCTACTCTAGAGTAAAAATGAAGGTGGAAAAGAGATGTAGCTGCTAGATACGGGTTTTAAATCATGTCTAATTTGGCCTTTGTGTAAATGAGATCAAGGCGTGTCATCTTAGCCGCTAGTGACTATATAACAGACTCTACCTGGGAGTAAGAGCCATTGAATTCAACAGGCTTTACATCTGTGTAGACAAACATAGCATTGCATTGCCAGTTAATCAGTGGAGGGAAGACTGAAAAATGGAAGAGAAGGGTGGAAATTTCCCTTCGCACATTTTTCTGTGTGCAGCTCTTTACGTTGATCTGAAATGGCTCCAATTTGTCTCTCTTTCCCCCACCCCCCGGCCAAGGCCTGCCAGACCGGAGGGGGGGGGGTTATGTGTTTTTTCTGACCTCCTCACCTGCCCTTTACTCCATACTGAAATTATTTGTGGGCCCCACGCCTCTCTTTGAGATATTTTCATCCCATTTATTAGAATTTCCTGGCGTGCTCTTGGGCCATTGTTCCCCGTTCCTGGCCAAGAAAAGCAAAACACTGGGCCCAGGGAATTCATGTGTTATCACAGCAGCCAGCCAAGTAAGGGATGTCTTTGCCAAATTGGGGGGTTGGGGGAGGGGGGGAGGGGGTCTTGCCTGCCCCCCTTCCATGGGGGAAGTGCCATTTGCCAGCCCTTTCTCGATCCTGTGCGTCTTCACGGTCGTACACTTTCGGCCATTATGAAAAGACCATTACTGAAATTTGGTCAAACTGGATTATCTTTCTCTTGGTTTACATGCGCAGTGGAACGAATTGGTATTTATTTATTTATATATTCTATTTGGTTTCTGTACTGGCCAACAACTGACACTCTCAGGGCGGTTCACATAAAATCACAAACCATGGGTGCAAGATAATAAAATTCAGCATAAAATTTTCAATGTACAAAATTCAAAGCAATATAAACAGCTAAAAACAATTTCAATGCAATATTAGACCTGTTCAAGACAGCTGACATAAATGCCCCCATCGTTTGCCACTAAATGTTCACTGTTTTAACTTTAATGTTCACTGTTTTTAACTTTTGTAAACCGCCCAGAAAGCTTTGTATGGGGCGGTATATAAATGTAATAAATAAATAAATGCCTGGGAGTAGAGGGCAGATTTAACCCGGTGCCGAAAAGATTACAGTGTCAGAGCCAGGTAGGCCTCAGTGAGGAGATCATTCCATAACTGGCGGGGCCACCACTGAGAAGGCCCTCTCCCTTGTTGCCACTTTCCAAGAAATTAGACAGAATGAACGGACTATGTCCCTCCAGAGTACAGGTGTGTGTGTGGGGGGGGGGGGAGAAAAATCTCCTTGCAAGTAGAACACTAGCATGGAAGGTTAAGATAGAACCATTCTTCCTGATGTGATTAAATTTACCTGCAGGTTGTGGGGCTTTTGTCTTGTTCTTTAAATGTGGTGCAGCACTCAAAAATGGTCTCCCATATCTGTGGTCTGAAGTGGTACAGTCCCACTCTACTACCTTAGGATTCTGCTACTTCATTTTGCTGTAGGGATGGATCAGGAATCTTCTCTGGGCTTGAACTGACCATTATTGTTGTATTTTTAATTGTGTTTTAATGCACTTTTGAAAACTATTGTTTTCATCAAGTTTTATTTATGGTTCTAAGCTGCCTCGTGTGCCTTTTTTCTTGGTGGAAAGGCAACATGCAAACCAAATCGATAAATAAAGGCTGGTGCTTGTATTGCAGAGAGTTGAGGCAGCTGCCCGGAACACCCCCAGCCCACCACTCCAGCTTCATAGTTGGGAGTAGGGCTGGTTGCTCATCACACTCCGTGGTGGATGACAACACATTCGCCATAGGGAGCAGATTTACTAAAGGGTACCTGACCCTCTTTCACCTCTTGGGAACAACATATTGAAAAAGTTGGTGGGACGGTCTAGAAAAGTCATTCTCCAGGGTTCAATTCCCTTCACCGGGTCTCTAGCAGTTAAGGATGCAGTCCTACACATGTTTAGAAAGAAGAAAAAGGCCCACAATTCCCAGCACGCCCAAGTCAACCCTGCTAATCCCTGAATGGAGAACGATGCATCTTGGCTCTAGCGTACTTTCCTTTGAATGTATGCACAAGAATACTAAGAACCAAACTAACTGATGTGTCACATGTGAAACTGCAGTGAATGTGTCTAGATTTTTATTTTACAGCTGGGGTGTGTGTGTGCTGATCAGGAATGGGGCAACAGAGGGAACAATTTAGTTCAACCACACTATTGGAAGAAGTTAATGATGGCGAAGCTGTCCATCTTGACCGGCATCCTAAGGGGGATAAAATGAAACATATATACCAGATGGACAAATCTTTCACTCTTCCAAAATTTTGCAATGGAGCGCTCCCATCAAGAAATATGTATGAAATGTCCATATTCAGGAAAATGATGTTCATGAAAGCATTAGACTAGGAAAACTGCAAAAATATGTGGAAAATACATACAAAAATAAATGCATTAGGAAAAACGTACACACAAATGTTTCTGAATGTTCACGCGAATTCAAAAAACAAATCTGTGTTCAGATGAACCAAATTTAAGATTGGAGAAATGAAAAACTGAGTGAAACCAAAAATGACACATTGGTCCATCACTATTCACAATGCATCTGTGTTTCATTTTATCCAGCTAGGGTGGCAGTCAGGTTAGGGTGCTATTTGGGGCTGTATTAATAGAAGTATAGCTTCCAAATCGCGTGAGGTATTGGTTCCTCTCTATTCGGCCCTGGTTAGGCCTCATCTAGAGTATTGCATCCAGTTCTGGGCTCCACAATTCAAGAAGGATGCAGACAAGCTGGAGCGTGTTCAGAGGAGGGCAACCAGGATGATCAGGGATCTGGAAACAAAGCCCTATGAAGAGAGACTGAAAGAACTGGGCATGTTTAGCCTGGAGAAGAGAAGATGGAGGGGAGACATGATAGCACTCTTCAAATACTTGAAAGGTTGTCACACAGAGGAGGACCAGGATCTCTTCTCGATCCTCCCAGAGTACAGGACACAGAATAACGGGCTCAAGTTAAAGGAAGCCAGGTTCCGGCTGGACATTAGGAAAAAACTTCCTGACTGTTAGAGCAGTACGACAATGGAACCAATGACCTAGGGAGGTGGTGGGCTCTCCCACACTAGAGGACTTCAAGAGGCAGCTGGACAACCATCTGTCAGGGATGCTTTAGGGTGGATTCCTGCATTGAGCAGGGGGTTGGACTCGATGGCCTTGTAGGTCCCTTCCAACTCTGCCATTCTATGATAGACAGTGCGATTTGCCAAAAGGTGAGATTTGTGGTTAAGTAACGGCTTTGAAGCTGTGGCTTTTAATTTGAAGGTGTTCTCCCTAATGATGACTCTCACGAACAGTAGAAGGGCGGGCTGCGGGCTGTATGTTTTTCTTGCTGATTAGGGTTTTGACACGGCTTGTATTGGAGGAAACAGCCACTTTGAGTTGGAAGGGCAGAGCCTCTCCGTGTTGGTTTTTTTAAATTCGAAATGATCTGGTACCCACACGTTTTCCTGTTTCAGTGTGATCAACAGCGCCCTTTTTTTCCACACTTAGAAGCACAGCCCCTTCCTGGGCACGTGCCTTGTGGGAAACATTTCTTGGCACGTAAAAAGGTGTCAACGCTTTGAACGTGTGCATTGTGGGTGGGCGCTCTCTCGGCATACAAATGCAGAAAATATAACGCAGGTGAGCGTGTGGTGGTGTATTTATTATTGCTTTGTTTAGAATGCTTCTCTCCTGTGGAATATAATAAAATCTAAGTGGTTCACAGTAAAAAAAAGCATATAGAACGCAATATAAAACCGACATAAAGTAATAAAGAGTTAAACATGACAGTGAAGACAATAAGAAAGCAGAGCAGTGTCAGGGAAAGGATGTATGTTTTCAAAAGGGGGCTGAAGCCTACTGCAGTTTTGATCTTTTGAACCACACATGGAACGGAGTTCCAGAGGGAGGGTGCCACCTCCGAGGAGGCCCACTGACATGCAATTATCGGGCAACATTCTATTAGTTACAGAATAACCAATGAGGCCTCCTCTGATCTCAGTGTTTGACTGGGTGTAGACAGGGGACAGCAGTCTGTTAGGTATCTGAGGACTTTGCATTAAATAGCAGAACCTGGAACGTGGCTCAGTAGCTCAAAGGCAGCCAGCGCAGTTCTTTTAACACACGTGGAATCATAGAATCATAGAATAGCAGAGTTGGAAGGGGCCTACAAGGCCATCGAGTCCAACCCCCTGCTCAATGCAGGAATCTACCCGAAAGCATCCCTGACAGATGGTTGTCCAGCTGCCTCTTGAAGGCCTCTAGTGTGGGAGAGCCCACCACCTCCCTAGGTAACTGGTTCCATTGTCGTACTGCTCTAACAGTCAGGAAGTTTTTTTCTGAAGTCTAGCTGGAATCTGGCTTCCTTTAACTTGAGCCCGTTATTCCATGTCCTGCACTCTGGAGTATGCGTACGTCTAGGTGCCCCACCAGGTCCTGACTTTTTCCTCCTGCAAGGAACCAAGGTGGCTTTCATGCTCCTCTCCATTTTATTTTCACAACAATCCTGTGCGTTAGGTTAGCTCAGAATCAGCGACCGGCCCAAAGTCACCCAGTGAGCTTCCTGGCCTGGGGACGACGACTAGAACCCAGATCTCCTGAGGCCCAGTCCAACGTTGTAACCACACCGGCTCTCAAAATGTTCTTATCCTACTTCCATTGGATTGAATGCCTGGATATAGGAAATTTCCCACAAATGCAATGTTCTGATTTGCGTAGCCCTCTTCTACTCACCCGTTTTAGGTATATTTAGAGCTTCAACTATTGGATGATACAGAAATGTAATAAATAAATAATACATTTATTAATACATGGTACCCTCCAGATGTTTTTTTATTATTATTACAATGTCTACCACACCTGACCACATGTACATTGTTGGTGCTATATAAATAAATAATAATAATAATAAGGTCATGGTGGCTGGGACTGCTGAGAGTTGTAGTCCCAGCTGCCTGGAGAACACCACATCCGGGAAGGCCCTCACGCTCTTCCTTTGGATCTGGTAGCTGTAGATGTAAATCAGAGCTTTCCAAACGGTGTGTCGCAACACGTTAGTGTGTCCGCTGCAGTGTGCAGGTGTGTCACGCGAACGTAACGAGAAACCTCAGAGTCTACGTGAAATAAGCCATACCAACTTGCAGGCATTTTTACGCAGCAAAGGTGCCGATTAGTATGATGCACTAGTATATTCCCCTTCCGTCGTATCCGCGTATGCACACCACGGTCGAGGGATCATACAGGTGCTGCGCATGCGCAGTATGCGTAATGGGGTCGAAACAGCTGATTCCGCGTCACTTCCGGTGACGCGGCTGCACCTGAAGTGACGCATTCGAGAAATCCCGTGGGTCCAGTTTTTTGACAGAACACCGTCTCAACTGCCGCTCGACAAAATTGGTTCACTGTGAAAAGTCTTGGAAACGTATGTTACTATCTTGCAAATCATATATTTTTTAAAATATAAATGAAAGGTTTTCATGAGATATGTTGTGTCCCCATACATTTCGTTACTACAATTTATGTATGTGTCCGTATCTCTTATAAGAACCGCCCAGAGAGCTCCGGCTATTGGGCGGTATAGAAATGTAATAAATAAATAAATAAATAAATAAATGGGTTAATTTAACCTCCGGTTTGCTAGTAAAACTGAATTACTGTGTCGCGAAATGATGCATGTCTAAAAAGTGTGTCGCCAACATGAAAAGTTTGGAAAGCTCTGATGTAAAGGAAGAGAAGGTTATGTGGAGTGTGCACGTGGGCTGGTACGCCCCTGCTGCCCTGTCCTTTCTGGAGGGTTTCTTCGGAGCAGAGCTTATGTCCGTAATTTCATTATGTGGCCGGGGACGTGCCGTCTGCTGCTTTGCAGCAAGCGTTAATTCATGAACGGGCTTTTCGCAGGCTCCATCATGAATTTCAAGAGCTCACGGTGAGGAGTAGCAGGATTGATTTGTAACAGGCTCCGTTTGCCAAGGCGAATACGTGACACTAAGCCAGGTGACATCCTGGCTGAAAGAACCTTTGCATCATCCCTATATAAGCCGGGCTGAGCATTGTCTTTTTTTCTGGGCCAGGGACAGGCTTATATCCGTCTCTCTCCACCCACCCCCTGCCAATCCCAGGCCCAGATCTACACCAAGCAGGATATAACACTTTGAAAGTGGTTCGAAAACGGTATATGGAATGTGTCATGGGCCCCAACAGTTGTCAATACTGCTGTATAAACCATTATAAAATGGTAGTGTAGATCCTGCCCAGGTCTGCTTTAGGTAAAAGCCAAGAGGGCTGAGTTGGTAGGGTGACCCTATGGAAAGGAGGATATTTCTAACAGCTGTAGAGAAAAGCGAATTTCAGCAGGTGTCGTTTGTATGCAACACAGGGGGCTTTCTCTCTGGTGGCACCCCGACTGTGGAATGCCCTCCCCTTGGAGGCCCGATTGGCACCAACATTGATTTCATTCCAAGTAAAAACATGGCTTTTTAACAAAGCCATTGATAGTTAAACTCACTGGCACATTGTTTTAACTGTTTTAACTGTATCTATTGCTTTTAAATTATATATTGTTTTAACTTGGATCATGGTTTAATTTGTTTGTAACTGTGTATATTTATTGTTTTATACTGCATGTTTTTATCTGTACGCCGCCCTGAGATCTTAGTGATATAGGGCGGGATATAAATATTTTAAATAAATAAATAAATAAATAAATAAATAAATAAATAAATATGCAGGCAGCACCTGGTGGAACCCCCTCTTCATCGCGACAGTTAAAGCTACAGGTGCCCTGCCCTCTTTTGTATCCGGTCACTCTAGGCAGGGATCCTGCAGCTTTAACTGTCGCGATGAAGAGGGGGTTTCACCAGGTGCTGCCTGCATACAAAGGACACCATCAAGGGTCAGCGTGACACCACAGCGGGGGCCCACTGATAAGAGTCTGTGGACTGGTCTTCACGGGACCACAAACTCCTGCTTCTTGTTCTCTACAGGGACAGGAACGATGCCTTGAACAGCTGCACGACAGGTAGAAATCAACAGGTGAAGTGTTCCCTATCCCTGCCCTTTCATACTAATTTATTTATTCATTTTATTGCATTTTTATGCCGCCCAGTAGCCAAAGCTCTCTGAGCGTTTTACAAAAATTAAAACCATAGAAGCCATTCAAAAACCCAAAACAAACAGTATAAAAGCATAATATAAGATACAATATAAAAAAGCACAACCAGGATAAAATCGAGCAGCAATGCAGAAATTCGTACAGATTTAAAATACAAATTTTAAACTGCAAAGTGAACATTAAGTTGCTAGACTTTTAAAATGCTGAGAAAATAAAAAGGTCTAAAAGAGTATAGTGTAGGTGCCAGGCGAACCTCCTTAGGGAGCTCATTCCACAGCCAGGCGGGAATCTACACTGGTGTTATTCGAACGTTTTGAATGGGTTACTGTGACGCACAACAGTCTCCAACGTTGTAAATGAGTCGTATTTACAGGTTCTATTTCTTAGTTCCAGCGTGGCTACAGATTCATGTGTCTCGTCCTACCGGTAATTTTCCTCTCCCTTTCTCAGAGCTGCTGGGTCTGCTCCGCCCACTTCCTGTTCTCCTTCCTTCACCCCGTTTGCTATCTTATCCGCTACAGCAGATAAATCACACCAGTGTTATGCTGTGCAATCACTGACAATTGCATGCAAAGGACTCAGAAGTTTTCCACCTTAGAATCTGCTTTGATTGTGAAGTAGTCCCATGCATCCTGCCTTAAAATTTGAATCAAATTGGGTCATCGGTTGATTTTTTATGATTTTTTTTTTAACATTTCCCCCCTCTTTGCAAAGGAGCTGAGGAGCGCTCAAAGGATCGCTGTAGCTCCGTGCAGGAAAATTAACAAGGGTCTCTTGGTCCCAGTCCAAAACTCGTGACCAGCGGGGCTTAAATATGGCTGCTGCTAAAACTTTTCAATTTGATCTCCCATCCAAACCCTGACCAGACCCAACCCTGCTTAGCTTCAGCAAACTGGCTGGCTCCTATGCACTCAGGCTATTCCCTAGGACCTGCATTAAGATGTTTTGGGAGGAGGTTTGTGTGTGTGTTTATGACTATTGCCCTGCACTGCTGGCTAGGAATGAGGCAGGCAGCGGGCGGAGCAAACCCAGCAACTCTGCTACGCTCATAGGGAGGAAGAACAACGAAAGGATTTAACAATGTGCCCTGCGGTAACGTTACAGCTAAACGTAAGTAACGCTAGTGTGCCCTGTGATACAGAGAACCAATACAGAGAACCACGTTAGCAACGTTATAAGACTAGTGTAGATCCGGCCCAGGGTGCCACAGCAGAGAAGGCCCTGCTCCTGGTAGTCACCTGCCTCACTTCCTTTGGCAGGGGCTCACGGAGAAGGACCCCTGCGGATGATCTTAAGGTCCGGGCAGGTACATATGGGAGGAGGCGTTCCTTCAGATAGCCTGTCCCCAAGCTGTTTAGGGCTTTAAATGTTAATACCAGCACTTTGAATTGGGCCCAGACCTGGACTGGCAGCCAGTGAAGTTGGAAAAGGACAGGCGTGATGTGATCTCGTTGGCGTTTGAATCCTGGCATATTCAACCATGTTAGAGTCGAATTAGGGCTGGTACTGCTTTCTTCTTGTAGGTTCCTCGTCATCTTTCACAGCTACATGGTACATCACGGTCCTCTCTATGCTGGTAGCCAGATTTCTGGATGCTGCATTGCTGATAGTCAAGCAAGAGGGGAAAGGACAGGGTGGCATTTGGATCTGTAAGCAGAGGACTCTACCATCTTAGGAAGCGACAGAGGTAGGCGAGATTGAACATCCCCGTATTTCTTTGCTCCTTCAAGCAGTACGACAATGGAATCAGTTACCTAGGGAGGTGGTGGGCTCTCCCACCCTAGAGGCCTTCAAGAGGCAGCTGGACCACCATCTGTCAGGGATGCTTTAGGGTGGATTCCTGCATTGAGCAGGGGGTTGGACTTGATGGCCTTGTAGGCCCCTTCCAACTCTGCTATTCTATGATTCTAAGTAGTTGGCTCCCACAGCGGATTGGCTGTTCCATCAGCCTTGTGATTGGCTGGTATAACCCTATATAAACTTCCCGTCCAAGAGGTCAGCCTCACTCGTAGCTTTTCTCCCGGTGATGTACAGCAAACGTTTAGTCCATCCGTAGCCACCGGTGCCAGATCATAAGGCCTGTTTCCTGGACTCTAATCGCACTAATCCAGCTACATAAGAATAACAAACAAAATCAGCAGGGCGGCTGGCCATGGCGGAACCCCTGCCACGCCCCCACACCGGGCTGGCTAAAAATAAATACGGGAAGAGTAAAAGTGCTTCATCTTTGTCCCTCTAAAAATCTCTAAAAGCGAAGGCTTATATGAGTGTTGTATGTAGAACCAAGCTAGCACCCTGCAGGTGTTCGACTGCAATCCCCATAATCCCTAACCACCACAGCCAGCCTCCCCAAGCCTGGCACACTCTGTGTGTGTTGGACTGCAGATCCCATTATCCCCTGCCAACAGACCCAGCCTTCCCCCAACCTCACACATTCTGGATGTGTTGGCCTGCATTTTCCATGGTTCCCAGCCAGCCAGCCTGCCTCCAACCTCACACACACTGGGGGTGTTGGACTGCAACCTCCATTATCCCCAGCCAGTGTACCCATTGGCGTGCTTGCTGGGGATGAAGGAAGCTTTGGTCCAACACATCCGGAGGGTGCCATATTGGGCAATTTAGAAGTAATAAATAATAACATTAATAAGATTAACCAAATAATCCTGTCATTCGACACAACATACAATAGAACACCTTTGTAAGCTGCTTATATAATAGGCTTTGAAACCTTCCTTGTGGCCCCCAAATTCCTTGCTGTCTCAACCACAGAAAGGGAAGGTGGAAATGACCTATTGAGCCATCTCACTGGCCCGTCCCTCGTGACTCACGGCTGGGCTCGTCTGTTTGCTTAAGCAGTTGCTGGGCTCAGTTTATTCTGCTTAACCGTTCGCTCCAAGAGTGCACTGTGATTCAGCAAACAGGAATTACCCCCACTCCTTTCCCTTTCGGAAGCAATTTCCTGGCAAGGGCCAGGACCGTGGAACAGGTGGGTCAGGGCCGTCCACCACCAAATTCCTGGCCACCTCGTGTGCAATTTGGCTATCAGAATTTTGCCGTAGCGCCTGTGGGTCAAATGACAGAGGGCATGCTTTGCATGCAAAAGAGCTGAGGCAAGGAGTAAGGCATCTTTTTCGGTCGAGGGCCGTGTTCTCTAAGGAGTAATCCCTCAGGAGCTGCATAGCGCAGGGTGTCCATGTATCCTCTTTTACAGAGTATAGTCCTCTATTTAAAGGGCAGCCAGAGGACCGTCCTCTGTTTCGAGAATAATCATAGAATAGTAGAGTTGGAAGAGGCCTCTAAGGCCATTGAGTCCAACCCCCTGCTCAATGCAAGAATCCACCTTAGGGCCTTTTCAGTTGTGGCCCCTGCACTGCAGAATACTGTACCCAGGGAAGCCTGCCTGACCTGCATTTTGCCACCTCATCAAGATGTAGCTGCCTGTACCTTAATTTCATAGTCAGACCCTTCTCCCAGTGCCCCTGACATCCAAATTTGGGGGAGGGGGCTTTTCAGTGGTGGCACCACGATGTACAAAATGCTTTCCCCCAAAATTGCAGCCTCTTACTTTCTCCCATTCTTTTGCTAGTCGTTCCTATGGGCACGCTACACGCTGCCACTTGGTTGACTCAAGAAGGATCCTTTGTTGGAAGAGCATATATCAACATGTCTCTCTTTCCACAGAGGCTTGCAGCAGCCCCACATGTTATAAATACAGGCGCATTGCTAGTAAATAAGGCAGAGGTGCACAACGTTCGTCCTGCGGGACACATGCGGCCCTCGAAGGAATATAAGAAGAGCCGTACTGGACCAGACCAAGGGTCCATCTAGTCCAGAACTCTGTTCACATAGTGGCCAACCGGGCTCAAGTTACAGGAAGTCAGATTCCGGCTGGACATCAGGAAAAACTTCCTGACTGTTAGAGCAGTATGACAATGGAACCAGTTACCTAGGGACGTTGTGGGCTCTCTCACACTAAAGGCCTTCAAGAGGCAGCTGGACAACCACCTGTCAGGAATGCTTTAGGGTGGATTCCTGCATTGAGCAGGGGGTTGGACTCGATGGCCTTGTAGGCCCCTTCCAACTCTGCTATTCTATGATTCTAGGACCCACAAGCAGGACACAGTGCAACAGCACCCTCCCACCCATGTTCCCCAGCAACTGGTGTATATAGGCTTACTGCCTTTAGAGATAGCACACAACCATCAGGGCTAGTAGCCACTGATAACCTCCAGAAATTTATCCAACCTCCTTTTAAAGCCATCCAAGTGGGTGGCCATCACAGCATCCTGTGGTGGTAGTGAGTTCCATAATATAACTATGCACTGTGTGAAGAAGTCCTTCCTTTCATTTGTCCTGGATCTCCCACCAATCAGCTTCATGGGATGTCCCCTGGTTCTAGTATTATGGGGGAGGGAGAAAAATGTCTCCCTGTCCACATTCTCCACACCATGCATCATTTTGTCCACCTCTATCACGTCTCCCCTTCGCCTCCTTTTTTCCAGGCAAAACAATCCCAGTTGATGTAACCTTCCCTCCTAGGGGAGATGCTCCAGCCCCTTCATCGCTTGAGTTGCCCCTTTTCTGTACTGCAGGAAAGAATGTTCTATATTAGCATTGCGCATGTGTCTGGTAGCTTGCGCATATGTATGCAGTCCACAAACCCCAACCAGCATCCACAGAAAAGGTTGTGCATCCCTGAAATAAGGGATGATAACAGCAGCAGCAGCGGTAACAATTTGGGCCAAACCTATACTCATAGAATCATAGAATAGCAGAGTTGGAAGGGGCCTACAAGGCCATGGAGTCCAACCCCCTGCTCAATGCAGGAATCCACCCTAAAGCATCCCTGACAGATGGGTGTCCAGCTGCCTCTTGAAGGCCTCTAGTGTGGGAGAGCCCACCACCTCCCTAGGTAACTGATTCCATTGTCATACTGCTCTAACAGTCAGGAAGTTTTTCCTGATGTCCAGCTGGAATCTGCCTTCCTTTCACTTGAGCCCGTTCTTCCGTGTCCTGCACTCTGGGAGGATCAAGAAGAGATCCTGGCCCTCCTCTGTGTGACAACCTTTTAAGTATTTGAAGAATGCTCTCACGTCTCCCCTCCATGTTCTCTTCTCCATGCTAAACATGCCCATTTCTTTCAGTCTCTCTTCATAGGGCTTTGTTTCCAGACCCCTGATCATCCTCTGAACACGCTCCAGCTTGTCTGCATCCTTCTTGAATCGTGGAGCCCAGAACTGGACGCAATACTCTAGATGAGGCCTAACCAGGGCCGAATAGAGAGGAACCAGTACCTCATGCGATTTGGAAGCTGTTCTTCTATTAATGCAGCCCCAAATAGCATTTGCCTTTCTTGCAGCCATATCGCACTATTGGCTCATATTCAGCTTGCGATCTACAACAATTCCAAGACTCTTCTCGTTTGTAGTATTGCTGAGCCAAGTATCCCCCATCTTGTAACTGTGCACCTCCCTAAAGGTGCTCTGAGTCCCAGCTGAAAAAAAGTACAAAGGTTTCTTTTTAATCCCGACACAATGGCATACTATCATTTAACTTACCCGCTGCACGTGGAAAAAACAAACTCTGTATCAGGAAACTATGGTCAGAAAGCCTGCTGCGAGAATGCAAACATAGTGTCCTTTCTTGGTTAAAGATACAAGGCCCGGGCGTCTGTCACGAGCCATGTAATCAGCCAAACCAGTTCCCTGTTGTCATTTGGCTGGGATACAAGGGAACCTCGGACTGTCGCACCAATGTGCCTTGCCCTCTGTTTTGGCTAAAACACTGTCATTTGCAGACCCTGCTTTGCAACCACATCAGTCAGACAGGGCAGAAGCCGTAAACCTTAAATGAGGGTATTGATGCTCCCGCAGCTGGAGACGGTGGACCCCTGCGGTTTGCACGATAAACACTACTTACTTTTGGTGGGTTTTAACTGCGGGGAAGACAAAAGGGTATGAAAATAACCAGCTTGGCAAACTTCGGGGCATGAATGAGGAATAAATAGGCACGTGCGTTCAGCGCCTTGGCTGAAGTGTCCCGCAGGAGCCTGGAATGCCAAGAACAATGACCCTGTAAAGTGTGTTCAGAGGAGGGCAACCAGGATGATCAGGGGTCTGGAAACAAAGCCCTATGAAGAGAGACTGAAAGAACTGGGCATGTTTAGCCTGGAAAAGAGAAGTTGGAGGGGAGACATGATAGCACTCTTCAAATACTTAGGAGGTTGTCGCACAGAGGAGGGCCAGGATCTCTTCTCGATCCTCCCACAGTGCAGGACACGGAATAACGGGCTCAAGTTACAGGAAGTCAGATTCCGGCTGGACATCAGGAAAAACTTCCTGACCGTTAGAGCAGTACGACAATAAAACCATTTACCTAGGGAGGTTGTGGCCTCTCCCACACTAGAGGCCTTCAAGAGGCAGCTGGACAACCATCTGTCAGGGATGCTTTAGGGTGGATTCCTGCATTGAGCAGGGGGTTGGACTTGATGGCCTTGTAGGCCCCTTCCAACTCTTGCTATTCTATGAGTCTATGATTGTATGGTCCACACACAGCCTTATGCCACACAAGTAGGAATCCCGAATCCGTGGCACTGGCTGGCGTCTTTTTGTCCACAAACTGTGGGCTTGAACATGCCGGGAGTCTGTTCATTTCTTCTGCACTTTTCTGAAGAAATGTCTTCCCCAATAAAGGTCTACTTGAAAAAGGGGCTGTTGTGGCTAACAGAGAAGTTAAGGATGTAGAAAACACACACATTTTACTATACACTTAGAATAATAAACATTAAGCACTTAAAATACAGATTCAAAAGGATGTTAGATTTGTTAAAAAAAGGTGCTTGATGATCAGAAGCAACTTTGGCCAAACGCGTTCCGACACTTGGTCTTCATCAGTACACTAGAAATGTGCATAGAAAAACAATTATTGGTACCTCAGTCAAAGAAAAAGGAGAAGGAATTCTGATTATTGCTTTTACAATAATAAGAAAGCAAATTGACTTACCGGAGCTAATATATACTCAAGAATTTTGTTAGAAATGTGGGCAGACTTTAAAGTTCCCCAAATAGGGGTAAAAACGTCACTCCTTTCAACGAAAAATATAGCGCATCCTGGAACCTAAGAGGTTCATTTAAATCAGGCATGAGCAACACATGCAGCACCCCAGGGCCGTTTTGAGTTACCTCCTGTCCCTGCTGCCAAATTTACTGTAGCAACAGCAAAAAAAAACCACAACCCTGTAACATCTAATTTTGCTTGTAAACAAGGTTCATGGCCTTGTTTCCTTGCAAAATTGCCGGGGAAGGGGGGTTCATTGTCACTGCAGTAGCAATTTCAGCAGTGTTGGAGGTGGGATGCAGCCTCTGGTTGGTTCTGG
The DNA here is from genome assembly GCF_023053635.1 of Elgaria multicarinata webbii. NCBI lineage: Eukaryota > Metazoa > Chordata > Lepidosauria > Squamata > Anguidae > Elgaria > Elgaria multicarinata. The sequence continues at coordinate 4,608,589 of NC_086179.1, read as the reverse complement.
AAGTGGGGGGAATGCAACCCCTACCCGCTGGAGTTACCCACCCCTGACTTAAATGTTTCTCTTGGAATAAATAAATCAAATAAAAAAACGAACAGTGGTTCCCAAAGTGGGCAGTACCGCCCCCTTGGGGGAGGTGGGATTGCATCGAGGGGCGTTAAGAGGCAAGGAGTGGCAGGGGGCGCTAAGAGGCAAGGAGGCGGCAGGGGGGCGTTCGAGGTGGCCTTTTCCGAGAAGCGCCTCTCCAGAAGGTCTTAAAACCCAGGGACATTTTTATGGGAGAAGGTAGTTTGGTCCCAAGCCATATAGGGGAAGAATCCACACATGTATTAATACTGTTTAAGAAGTGTCCTTTTAATGATGAATTGGAATGTTTCAAAAGCACCAAAACGCTAATGAAGAGACATACCCTGCTTGGTGTGCCCCGCCACGCCGGCTGCAAAACAGAGGCGTTCACTCTTTTTTCCCTCCCTCCCTCGGCAAGCCTGCGGCGGGTAGGGGGCACTGTGCATGAGTTTGTGGAATCAAGGGGGCAGTTACCTGAAAAAGTTTGGGAACCACTGATATGGAAGATGTCTCCTGGATCAAACCAAAGGCCTATCCAGCCTTCAGCCTGATTCCCACAGTGGAAGAGGAGTTGACACACTGGAAAGCTCACCAGCAGGACAGGGAGGGGGTTGAACTTGATGGCCTTATAGGCCCCTTCCAACTCTACTTTTCTATGATTCTATGAGACTGCACAGGCCCCTCCCAGTGTTTTTCCTAAACTGGTGGTATTCAGAGAAGCACCTTGGCTCTGATCCTGTGGATACCATAATGACTAGTAGCTGCTGGTGGCCTTCTCCTTCATGAATTTATCTAATCCCCTTTCAAAGCCATCCAAATTGGTGGCCATCACAGCATCCTGTGGTAGAGAGTTCCACAGTTTGACTCTGCACTGTGTGAAGAAGTCCTTCTTTTGATGTGTCCTGAATCTCCCACCAATCAGCTTCATAGGATGATCCTTTTGGGTTCCAGTGTTATAGGTGAGGGAGAAAAACATCTCCTTATCCTTGGGGGGATCCGCACGTCGTACCCAGAGCGCTTCTATGCGACCCCAGTGCACCCCGAAAACGATAGTCTAACTTGCCTGTAAAAGAAATGAGGAAGAGGCGTCGTTGGCGCCGGCGCCAACGATGCCTCTTCCTCGTTTCTTTTACAGGCAAGTTAGACTATCGTTTTCGGGGTGCACTGGGGTCGCATAGAAGTGCTCTGGGTATGACGTGCGGATCCCCCCCTGGTTCAGATGCAACAGTTAAAGCTGTAGGAGCCCTGCTTACAGTGACCGGATGCAAGAGGGCAGGGCTCCTGCAGCTTTAACTGTTGTGATGAAGAGGGAATTTCGCCAGGTGCTGCATGCATACAAACGACACCTGCTGAACTGCCCAGAGAGCTTCAACTATTGGGCAGTATAAAAATGTAATAAATAAATAAATAAAATACAACTGTTAAAGGTGCAGAAGCCCGTTCCTTTTTTGCATATGGTCACCCTAGCAGGTAGTAACAACAGCAACAAAAGAGTGAAAAAAGAAAAGTATGCAGTGAAAATCAATGTAATTTAAACAAATGGATAACAAAATGAATGGCATTTTTTAAAATACATTTTTAACTGTTTTTAAACAGATTACTTTACAAAAGAAATTTCTGCGAACACTAAGACATTACTATTTTTAGTAACCCTATTACAAACATTAAAAAGCAGTGAGACCCATGCAATACCTTACAACAATAAAACATCTAGCCACAAATAACCTTTAAACTTACAGTAAAGGAAATGGGTTACCATACATCACACCTTGCTTCTCATTCCAAAATTTCCTACAAGAAAGAAAAGAAACGAACTAACGAAACAATTTTTTCCTTCCACAAGCGTACGGACTCCATTCCATATGCTTTGGGGACATTTCTTCTGAGTTTAGTGACAGAGTTTTCTAGGATCATACAAAAATGTCGGGAATATGTTATTATGGTTTCCCCTTCATCGATTCCTTTGGGAATCACAGAAACAAGAATCCCATCCTAATAAGGACACGGATTTGGAGTTAAATTTGGTAACAGCAGCAAGGTTGGTCACTTCTTTTTATCAGAAATCTGGACTTTTTCTGCCTAATTTCTCTCTCTGTGTGTGGGTGGGTGTGGGTGCTGTTTAAGGCCAGAGAGAGAGAGAGAGAGCTCTTTAAAAAAGTGGAGACTCTAAAAATGACTAAGCTACCTAAGTACATTTTGCATGCTTATCCATCCAAGAGCAAACTTTTCTCCAAAACACAGGAACTAAACCGTGCGTTGTGTTCATTAGCAAAGATACCTCAAAGCTTTGATGAGTCACGCTTTAGCCGTAGGAGTGGGACAAGCGACACACGAGACGCGCCCTCCGGGCACAGCAAGCTTTGGTACCTTGCTAGTTCCGCCGCGTCTCAGTGGAAAACCACACCATCTGTTCTGAGGGAACTTGCCCATGTCTGACCCGAGAGAAAGTCACCTCGGAGTCATCAAGAGGAGCTTCCTGACACCCACAATCTCGAGCAGCGCTGAAATCTTTTGAGGACACAAACATGAAGCAGCACGAATTGATCGATGTTGAGCAATGCCGTTTTGACAGTTTGGTGCCTGTTTTGATAACTAAGGCAGGATCTACACTACTGCTTTAAAATGGTTTATAATAGGGCTGTGCTCCGCTCTGTTGCGGGTCATAGAAGCGGGAGCGGAGAGGCCCGATTCGCCTCTGCCGAAGGTGGATCCAAATCGGGTTGGGGGAGCTGCAGATCGAGGCGAAGCGGTTCACCTCGATCCGGAGCTCCGAAAGCAGGTAAGGGGGGGAGGGGGCTCACCTGGTGGCGGCACTGCAGTCCATGTGGCGCAGCGACGGAGCCAGGTAAGGGGGGAGGGGGGCTTACCTGTGCCCGGCGCGGTCCAGCGCTGGCTTCAACTGAGGCCTGGGCCTCAGTTGAAGCCGGTGCCGGACCGCAACGAAGGCAGGTAAGTGGGGGGTGGGTGGAGGGTGGAGGGGGCTTACCTGGCTCCGCCACCACCACAGTCCATGTGGCGACGGTGGCAGAGCTGCGGGAAGGGGGCTTATTTGGGCCGCATTTTGTCCCCCCTGCCTCACTTACCTGCCTCCGCCGCCCGCCACAGTGGCTAGTAAGTAGGGAAGGGGGGCCAAAATCTCGATCCACCCCTCTGGATCTTGCTCCACGGAGCGGAGTGGGGGAGGGTCGGATCGACCCAAAGAGATTCGAGGGGTCCGTGCACAGCCCTAGTTTATAACAGTAGTGACAACTGTTGAGATCATACTCCATATACAGCTTTCAAAACGTTTTCAAAGTGTTATATCCTGCTTGGTGTAGATCTGGCCAGGATCTCTTCTCGATCCTCCCAGAGTGCAGGACACGGAATAACGGGCTCAAGTGAAAGGAAGCCAGATTCCAGCTGGACATCAGGAAAAACTTCCTGACTATTAGAGCAGTATGACAATGGAATCAGTTGCCTGGTGAGGTTGTGGGCTCTCCCACACTAGAGGCATTCAAGAGGCAGCTGGACAACCCTCTGTCAGGGATGCTTTAGGGTGGATTCCTGCATTGAGCAGGGGGTTGGACTCGATGGCCTTGTAGGCCCCTTCCAACTCTGCTATTCTATGATTCTATGATTCTATGATTAGGTACTTTGATGTGACCGTTCTTAGAGGGGGGAAAGTGGGGCACACGTTATGGAATTTTAAAAATTATCTACGATCATTGGAAGCTGCCTTAGGCCCTTTCTACACCGGCCTTTTTTCCGGGGATCATCCCTGGATCATCCCAAATGACACACAGGCGATCCTGGGAGCAGGGAGGGGTGATCCCTCCATTTCCCTGGGATAAAAGAGACTTCTGTTATCCCAGTTTTACCCGTGGTCCCAGGAGGGGGCCAGCGGAGGGAAGGAGCCGGGACGGTGGGAGTCCAGGGCCATGGACGGTGGGGCAGGGTAGAGAGTGAGATCAGGGCTTTTTTAAAATTTACTTTTGTGCTGGAGTGCGAGTGCGCTCTGGTTCCTGTTTCTTCCCCCCAATGGTGGGAGCGATGGGCAAGACGTCCCTCCTCTCATCCTGGACATCGCATTTCCATTTAGACACACAGGGATGATCCCTGAAGCAGGTAAGTCCTGGATCACCCCCTCCCACTACACCCTTAGGTGTAGAAAGAGCCCTGCTGCATCAGTGGCTACTCTCTTTGGACCCTTCTACATGCAAAGTGGACCTGATCCCTCCCACGTAGAGCTATAAGAGCATCATCGCACGAGGGAAAATTGTGTTTGCTTCCCGTCGCTTCTCCACCCAGGCATTGGTCCCTCATTACTTCCTCTTTTGAAAGAGGACGTCAACAATGTGCTCGCGGCCCATTCAGTGGGTTGTTTTGATCACGCTGCTTCTCCTGCACACAGCAAGGGATAGCGGCAACTTCCATCTTGAAAATAAGTTGCACTTACTGGGGTGTGTTTTCGTCACACAAAGAAGGCTAGAAGGGGCGGGAGGCAGACAATGTCTTGAGAGGGTCCTGCGAAAATCTACGAGTGCCCAGTAACGAACGTGCAATAAAATGCTCGTCTGATGGAGCCCTAGATCTATAAGCCAGTAGCCATACTGCAATATCAAGTCAGGGCAGGGGCTGTAGCTGAATGGAAGAGCACATATTTTGCTTGCAAGAGAACTCACGTGAAGCACCTCAGAGAGCCCCTTGAGAATTCTGACTGGTTCTGACTGAAACCCAGAACAGATTCACTGCCCCACTGCACCAGGAGCCACACCCTTCCACTGGTTTTCATTCAATCATACCAAATTCATTCCTCCTCCCTCCCCATTCCCTTTCCTTTTGTGTCATGTCTTTTAGATTGTAAGCCTGTGAGCAGGGACTGTCAAGAAATACTTTTGTAAGCCGCCGTGAGAGCCTTTTTGGGCTGAATGGCGGCATAAAAATGCTAAAATAAATAAATAAATAAACAGCCTTCCCTAGCCTGCCACCCTCCAGATCGGTTGGACTACAATGCCCATAATCCCCCACTCCCATAGCTGGCTGGGGGTTATGGGAAATGTAGTCCAAGACATTGCCCTGCTGGGAAAGTCTGATACAAATCCTGAAAATGCCCCCATACCCTGCCCCCCCACACACACACACACCATAAGCCCAACCAGGTTTCTAAGAGTAATTGATCCCATTTTGGTCCATCTGAATGCTCCGTTCACCTTGAACCTTCTCAGAGTTTCAATTTAATAAGGGACAAGGCTAGGAATGGGCTCCAGAAGCGTCTGGCTTGTTTTAAAGCTCCCCTGTCTTTCCTCTTTCAGGGATTGTTACCCAGAAAGACTCAGATTGGAGGGCAAATTTCCTACCTCCCCACACACCCCAGAATCGTGCTTTGATGTGGTGGCCTGCCGCCCCGTTCTCACTCACAGCCCTTCCAGCCGTGCATTTCGATCAAACGCACCGAGATGGTCGTCTCTTACATTTCCAGATGTTCGCTAATCCTTTTTGGCTGCCGGCAGATACAGCTGGAAAAAAAGTGGCTTTGCTGCGAGGCGGCCCTGGCGGCTCATATAAATATTAAAGCTTTCAAAATGGTGGGGCGGGGTCGACGTTGGGGATTTCTTGCTCTTTTGGAATGGGCCGTAGGTCCAGCGTCCAAACCTCACACGGGGCAGAGCGTATAGCAGTCTTTATTGTATTGTTGCCTAGCAATTTGTTAGCTACTCTGCGACTGTAGCAAGGAGAGCGTGAGACCCTTTTAGGAACGTGCCCCCAACATTGGGGTGGACACATACACATCACCCCAAAAGAGAAGCACATCCCCAGTGTGGTGGAGGACAACAGATTTGCATAAAATGTGCAGGTGTTAATTTACATGTGTAGATCCAAATTGGGAACGAATAACTAGGATTTAACTAGAAATATGGTACATCCCAGCATACGGGGAGAAACTGTGACCGGTGATTATTTGTAGGGGTGTGCACGGACCCCCCGATCCACCCCGCGGGCCGATCCAAAAATTTCGGATCTGCCTGCTCCGCTCCGTGCCGCTCTGCCCATAGTCCGCTCCTCTTCGCCGCGGAGCTCTGGCTCCGAATCGGAGCTCCGCAGTGGAGGGGAGTGGCGCCAGGTAAGGCCCCCCTCCCTCCTCTCCCTTACCTGCAGAGACCAAGGGGGAGGGGGGCCTTACCTGCGTCCGTCCGCGGTCCCTCGGCTTCTTCAATTGAGCCCAGACTTCCTGGTTGAGTGCGGCCTAGACTTCCTGATTGAGCCGCGGGCTCAATTGAAGAAGCCGAGGGACCGCGGACGGACGCAGGTAAGGGAGAGGAGGGAGGAGGTTTACTGGGCCCTGCCGCTGTCGCCGCATGGGCGACAGCGACAGCGGCAGGGCCCGATAAACCCCACTTACCTTTCTGGCGGAGCTCCGGATCGAGGCGAAGGATCCGCCTTCACCTCGATCCTCTTCGCAACGCTTCGCTGGCCTCCCACTCCTCTTCGCCTCCACCTTAAGGGTAGGCGAAGCCCCCAACTCCGCTCCTGCTTCTCCGGTTTGAGGAGAAGCGGAGCACATCCCTAATTATTTGTCTGCTGTCCTGGTACTAATTGAAGATGGGCAATTTCTAGGCCCCTGATGGTCTCCTTTCTTAGGGTTTCTTACCTTTCAACTGGACTTGGACTAGATAGCTTTTAAAATGGAAGATGCCTTCAAATAGAGGACAGTCCTCAGTAAAGTAGGACACATGACCCAACACCATGGACCAGCAATAAAGGGGCAGTGCCAGCTCCACGATTTTGAGGCTCCTTCCGCAAAACACCTTCCATGGACCCCTCCATCAGTGAGTCTACCTTCTTACCACCATCGTCACTAGCTGCCATTCTTCTTCCTCCTCCTCTTTCACATCATTGCTAGCACTTCCATGCTTGACAGGCAGAGAGTCAACGAGACCATAAGTCATGGCATCAGCTGCTCTCCATTCTCACCACCGTCATCGTCTAGGCCGGAGCAAGAGGCAGGTGAGCAAGTAAGTTGCAAGGGGGAAGAAGTTGAGCAAATCCAGGAAGCTCTTGTCCCTGTGCCTGACCATTGTGTGGGTCCTGCCTGGGCACGTGCCTGACCATGCCTACCTTTGACGCTGGCCCTGGTTTTAGATCTCTTGGGTTGTCCATGTGTTTGGTGACACTGAGTATCATAGAATCATAGAATAGCAGAGTTGGAAAGGGCCTCCAAGGCCATCGAGTCCAACACCCTGCTCAATGCAGGAATCCACCCTAAAGCATCCCTGACAGATGGCTGTCCCTCTTGAATACCTCCAGTGTGGGAGAGCCCACGACCTCCCTAGGTAACTGGTTCCATTGTCAAATAGAATCATAGAATCATAGAATAGTAGAGTTGGAAGGGGCCTACAAGGCCATCGAGTCCAACCCCCTGCTCAATGCAGGAATCTGCCTTAAAGCATCCCTGACAGATGACTGTCCAGCTGCCTCTTGAAAGCCTCTAGAGTGGGAGAGCCCACCACCTCCCTAGGTCATTGGTTCCATTGTCATGCTGCTCTAAAATGTCTTAGAGCCATGGGCCTTTCTAACATGCCAGATTGGACTTGCAGTTGAGACTTATCTGATGCGGACATTGCAGACCATGATTATGACATGTCCAAGATAGCCATGGATAAAAACCCTCCTTCTGTCTGCAACCCTGGCTATCCACTGGGCTACATGGGCCAGTGGCCAGGCTCTGTACAAAGCAGCTCTTTCCATCCCTCAATCCGCTGCTCTCCTTTTGACTCCAGACTGCACTAAATCTCTCCGTTCTCCAGTTTCGCTGTACCCTTTTCTCCCCCTCCCCCTCCCCCCAGAAGTCCATTTCTTCTGTGTAGATTTCATTTTTATAACCATTCCGGGACACAGACATCAGGAAAGCCAACACCCCCCCCCTTCCATCGCCCAGTGCTGAACGGTGCAATGCAGAAATGAGACAGACATGGAAAACTGTTGTTTTTTAATTAGAGAAAGTGATGTGGAAGAGGGCTGCGAGCCATTTGAATCCGTGTTTTTTTAAAAAAAGAAAAGAAAAGAAGGGGGGGAAAAGCATACAGACTTGGACAGATTCCTTCCTGATGACTTTTCCATGCCCTGCAGTGACTTGTTTTCAAACGGTCTACAAGGAGCCAAATCTCTTTTCCCCACACACACTCACACTTTTCCCTTTTTCTTTTTGGCTAATGGACCTTTTTGTTTTCGCTTCACGTGCAAATGGCCCGGTTAGTGTTTTCGCTTTGCAAAAGGTGTCGCTGTAAAGCAGCCCAGACTAGAGAGACTGAGCTCTGTGGGGAAACTGCATTTCTTGGGGAATATGTAATGTTTGTTCAAGAGTAACATGGGGAGGGGGGGAGTGAATAAAGAAATGTCTGATAAAGCCCCCGTTCTAAATGGTGTGCCTGTTTCTACCAGGATCCCATGGTCTCGGGCTTTGATCACACGCCTGGTGCCACCCCTGGGCAACTGCCAGGGCCCCCAAAGGGTCCCCACTTTCTCTGACACACACATGTGCTTGGGTTGGGGAGCAGCCCGCCATTTTAATTCCTCCAAACGCTCCTGATGTAGCATTGCCGTGCGGCATTCTGGGAAACATAAAGGGGGTGGCTGCTGCCACTCAGTAGAGATTTCAACATGGCTGCCACCACCAGCACCAGGCTAGGCTACAGGGCTAGAATGCAGCAAGATAGGGCACCCACCAAGGGCACTTTGCCAGGAGTTGGGGTCTCAAATATATTGCCAGCCTTGCTTGATCAGACTAGATTTGCTAGGGTAGGCAGATGGGGAGGGGGGAGGATTTTGAAGAGAGAATGGAGTTGTTTGCACAACACCCTATTATTATTATTATTATTATTATTATTATTATTATTATTATTTCAAGGCAGTTTACAAAATTAAAACATGTACAATTAACCACATGTACAGTGGTTGAGTATGAGTTGTTGTTGAACCGTGGGTTGTTTGTTGAACCGTGAGTTAGCGTGTTGTCCGAACCCAGGACATTTTCCGCAGGCTGACTTGTTAACCATGCAGTGTGGCTGGTTAACCACCCTGAACAACCCTGAACAACCCAACAAACTATGCAGTGTGGCTTGTTTAAGCCACGCTCCAGAGTGAACAAGCCACCCTGCAGAAGATGTCCTGGGGGGGGAATCCGCATGTCGTACCGAGACCGCGTCTAAGCGACCTCAGTGCGGCGTGAAAGCGATCGTGTAACTTACCTTTGGAAGAGCCGAGGAAGAGACATCCTTCCCGCCACCGCCGCCGCCGCGACCCACAGACCTCCTCGCCGGCTGGGACGGAGAGCTCGGGGGAAGAAGGCGGGGTGGAGAGCTTCTTCCGCTCTCAACCCCACCTTCTTCAGCTGAGCTCTCTCTGTGGGTGGCGGCAGCAGCGGCGTCAAAGACGTCTCTTCCTCGCCTCTTCCAAAGGCCAGTTACACAATCGCTTTCACGCCGCACTGGGGTCGCTTAGAAGCGGTCTCGGTACGACGTGCGGATTCCCCCCTGGGTTCAGACAACTCACTAACCCACGGTTCAACAAACAACCCACACTCAACCACTGAGGCTGAGTTCGGCCGGCATGCTAATCAATTGGAGAGGGGGGGGGGTAATAGGAACAGAATGGGAAGCAACTGTTGATTAGCGTGTCGTCTGAACTCAGCTTGATTGTGGATTAGAGTGTTGTGAGAACCTAGTCAATGTATGGTGGGCCAGTTCCAACTACCGCAGAGATCTTTCTCCATCACTGCCACAGCCCCTGCTTTCTCCTCCTTTCCATAGAATCATAGAATAGCAAGAGTTGGAAGGGGCCTACAAGGCCATCGAGTCCAACCCCCCTGCTCAATGCAGGAATCCACCCTACAGCATCCCTGACAGATGGTTGGCAAGCTGCCTCTTGAAGACCTCTAGGGTGGGAGAGCCCACAACCTCCTTAGGTCACTGGTTCCATTGTCGTACTGCTCTAACAGTCAGGAAGTTTTTCCTGCTGTCCAGCTGGAATCTGGCTTCCTTTAACTTGAGCCCGTTATTCCGTGTCCTGCACTCTCGGAGGATTGAGAAGAGATCCTGGCCCTCCTCTGTGTGACAACCTTTTAAGTATTTGAAAAGTGCTATCATGTCTCCCCTCCATCTTCTTCCTTCCCGCTCTGTCTCCGTGTGTACAGAGATGAAGCTGAGTCACGCTTGTAAGTATCATGATGTGATCTCATTGACTTTCTGAGAAGCTGCAAGTCTTACCTGCATGGTCAAAGGCCGCCTCTGCACAAGGGTTGCAGGCAGTAATTGGTGGGACGGAAGAACGAGTGGAAGGATGAGTGACAGCAGCAAGGGGTGAATGTGGAGGAATGGTGGGTGGAGTCAGAGTGAGTGACAAGTGAGAAGTTACCATCTGAAGAAGGGATGGAGAGAGGCAGAGGAGTTAATTGGGGGATAGAAGGGCTGTTGAAAGGGGAAGTCCCCAATCTGGTGCTTTCCAGTTGTGTTGGACTGCAACTCCAAGCTGGCTGGGAATGATGGGGGTTGCAGTCCAACAGATCTGGAGGCTACGAGGCTGGGAAAGGACTGGGTTCAGTGTAACTATTCATTCTTATGACATTTAAAGCCCTAAACAGTTTGGGGCCAGGTTATTTGAAGGAACGCCTCCTCCCATATGTACCTGCGGATGACCTTAAGATCATCCGCAGGGGTCCTTCTCCGTGAGCCCCTGCCAAAGGAAGTGAGGCAGGTGGCTACTAGGAGGAGGGCTTTCTCCACTGTGGCACCCCAGTTGTGGAATGAGCTCCCCAGAGAGGTCCGCCTGGCGCCTACACTGTACTCCTTTCATCGCCAGTTGAAGACCTTTTTCTTCTTTCAGTATTTTAACACTTAATTTTAACTTAAATTTAAATCTCACTATTCTAACTCTGTATTTTAATCTTATATCAATTTTTGCTGCGTGGTTTTATCCCGGTTGTGCTTTTTTTTTTACTGTATTTTGAATTTGTGTTTTTAACCTGTTGGTTGTTTTATTATGTTTTTAATTTTTGTGAACCGCCCAGAGAGCTTCGGCTATTGGGCGGTATAAAAATGTAATAAATAAATAAATAAATAATCGTACGGCTACGTGCTCCAGATGCTGCGTTCCATAAATAAATCTCTGTTTACCGATTTAAGTACTCACTGTGCTCTGAACTGGGTGGATTCTAGGAATAACGTGTCTCTCCCCATGTGCTAGCTTTGATCTTCTACACAGTCAAGCGTAGAGGGGGGAAGTCCTGCCACTTTCTGTAATTCAAGAGGTGGGCACAGCCGTTTCTTTTGGTTAAGGTTACAGGGAATATGGACTCCATGAACCTAGTCGAGCAACTTACCCAATGACCTCTAGGGGGCAGAACCCTTTAGGGGAACATGGGTGGGAGTATGCTATTGCATTCAGGTCCTGCTATGGGCTTCCTGTAGGCATCTGGTTGGCCACCTTGCAACAGAACGTTGGACTAGATAGGCTTCTGGGCTGAACCAGCACAGCTCTTATTGGCCCTCTTCACAAGTGAGGAGTGGGGTGGTTAGGGTAACTACGAAGAGGGGAGGGTTAGCGAAACCGCCGCAATGTTCTCCCCTGCATGTTTTTACCTGCACAACCTTTGAACGTCATAGCAAAGAGGCCCCTGTGTCGAGCAGCGCTCCCCAAACCACACCTACAGGCCTCCAGGCCTCCCCTGCCATTCTGAGAAAACTTCCTCGACTTGTTTATCTTTCTTTCAGGACAAGTGAGAACATGGTTCCCCATAAAGCTGGTAATTTACAACAGCACTTAATAAGCCTACCAGGAGTCATCCTTAGAGAATAGAAAACAAACCGGTTATGGGACGTGGTTCATACCAAACCAAGGAAAAGGAAATGGACAACACACAGCGAGAGACACACATCACCACCACCACCTGTTGATTTCAATCTTCTAAAAGTCTTATCTAGAATGCTGGGAGCAAAAGTTCAACTCTGAATTTACTGTCTGATATGTTTTTTTCACCGGATACGGCAAGGGGTTGAATGAAGATCTAAAAGGAAGGGCTTTTCAGAGCCAAAATCAAGGTAGCGGCAAACACATGGCTCATGCCAAAACAGCAAACCTCATATCTCTAGTCGATATAAATCCACTAAATAAATATATAAGCACTCAAAAGCAATACTAGGCACAGGGCTGGCCAAAGACATTTTGCTGCCTGAGGCGAAAAACAAGATGGCGCCCCCTCCCATTCCATGCACAAAAGCCGACTGGATTGACAGTTCAATCTTTCTTTGACCCTGCAATGGGATAGTGTCCTTCACTGCAGCAGGCAGCAGGCTAGCTTTCGGGGTACAGGGCTGGCCATGTGGCCTACAGCTCTCTCCTTCAACACCTTGCTGCCCCACCAGGATCTGCCGCCTGAGCCGGCCTCCTCACACTGCTTCATGGCGGGCCTGGCCCTGACAGGCTGTCATCCTGCTTTTGGAGGGACATCACCGTTGTCCTCGCTCCACATCGTTGGCTGCCAGTGGTGAGGAAATTAAATTAAATGAAACATGGAATATCATGATGTCCTCGTGACATGAGGTAAACTCTACCAGACATTACAGAAGGAGAGGGGGAAGCCAGACCCACAGTCGCCATTTTAGGCAGGAGCCCTGAGCTTGCCACAGCCTTAGCATTGAAGCTAAGGGCAATCGCTAAATGTAGCCCATATTCCTCTGTCATTCAGTGTTGCTAAATCTTCACTCTGGAACCCTTGTTACAGAGGGCCAAATAATAGGTTATGATAACCATGATGAGGATGATTTTTTTAAAAAATGCTTAAAGCAGCCTGGCCCAAACTGGACAAGCTGGAGCGTGTTTAGAGGAGGGCAACCAGGATGATCAGGGGTCTAGAAACAAGGCCCTATGAGGAGAGACTGAAAGAACTGGGCTTGTTTAGCCTGGAGAAGAGAAGGTTGAGCGGAGACATGATAGCACTCTTCAAATACTTAAAAGGTTGTCACACAGAGGAGGGCCAGGATCTCTTCTCGATCCTCCCAGAGTTCAGGTCATGCAATAACGGGCTCAAGTTACAGAAAGCCAGATTCCATCTGGACATAAGGAAAAGCTTCCTGACTGTTAGAGCAGTACGACAATGGAACCAGTTCCCTAGGGAGGTTGTGGGCTCTCCCACACTAGAGGCCTTCAAGAGGCAGCTGGACAACCATCTGTCAGGGTTGCTTTAGGGTGGATTCCTGCATAGAGCAGGGGGTTGGACTCGATGGCCTTGTAGGTCCCTTCCAACTCTGCTATTCTATGATTCTATGATTCTATGACTACAAGTCCCATTTACCATAGTCAGAATGGCAATCAGAGTTTCCAAACCACTATCCTTCCATAGTGGTTTGCGGCCAGAACTTGGCAGCAAATCACCCCTTCTTTAGCTGCCGCAAATTTCGGCGGCACAGCAGCGGCAGGGTGGGAGAGGGGGCGGGGGAGCACATCTGGCATGTAGTCCATGTGCTGCCCACCCCTGGATTAAGGGAAAGAAGCAACAATTTTTGAGTGATTTCTCCTCTCTGGGGGGGGGGGGGGGGGAAACTGACAGAGAGAACTACCGGGAAGAAGGCGTTGAACTGATGACTCTTTCTGTTATCTTTATTGTCTGCACATTAACAATCTGAGTAAAGCCTGTCAAAGTAAATTTGGGAGTGGCTGATAAAGGGGTTATTGTGATGAGCTTTGGCAACGGGACAGGAAATACAGTGCATGGGCCGAAACAGAGACCTGTGCTTCCAGCTCCGTTGATCGGCCGCAGGTATTACTCGCCCAGCACAGCCGCCCTGAAAGGGAAGGTGGTGGCGTAGCAGCAGCGCTGTTTACGTAGCTGCTCCATTGAGGACTGCCCGGAGAGAAGCCGTTCGGCCTCTGCTGTTTTCTTCCGCAGGCTCCCTCCCACGCTGCAGTGAGTGGCCCTGGACAGCGAGTGGGCCACACCGGCCCTGCAGACGTGATAAAGAAGTGCGGAGGAGGGTCAACTGGGAAAGACGTCCTTTCAGCCGCAGGATCGTAGACGTGAGAAACATCAAGGGCATGCACAACCCTGCTCAGTATTTCTCCCGGATAAGCCTCAGCGCAAAGGAGAGCTGTACAAAATGGCTCCATGGGGCACAGGAACATTTGATATCCTTGGTCTGTTTTGCCCCACATTGTCTACAACCTAGCGGCCTCTAGATGGGTTGGACTGCACTTCCCATCATTCCCGGTGTAGGGGGGAAACAGTCCTTCTCTAGACAGCATGGTGGGAGTTGCAGTCCTACACACCTGGAAGCCACCAGGTTGGGGACATGTGGTCTACAATGACTGGCAACATCTCTTGGAAGTCTCCGGAAGAGAGAGATCTTCAACACCTATTCTCTGAGATTCTTTCCCTGGAGTTGCCAAGGTCAAAATCTGGGTGCCACCATGCCTCTCCCCAACATTCACGCCATGGACTTAAAAACTGTTTCAGCAGTCCTTCCTTCTCTTCCAATGGAAGAAAAATACCTTTTTTAAAAATCAGGGTTGGCAAACAGAGTTTTTTAGTGGGGGTGCTCAAATATTTTAGGAACGTAGAAGCAGTTCTAGGGTGACCCTATGGAAAGGAGGTCAGGGTTCCTGTATCTTTAACAGTTGTATAGAGAAGGGAATTTCAGCAGGTGTCCTTTGTATGCATGCAGCACCGGGTGAAATTTCCTCTTTATTCCAACAGTTAAAGTTGCAACAGCCCTGCCGTCTTTTGTAACTGGTCACTCACGCAGAGCTCCTGCAGCTTTAACTGGTGTGATGCGTTATTTTGGTGATGCATTTCCTCTTTTTGAGCAAAATACTAGTGGCCACCCTAGTGAAAAAATATTATGGATAGGAAAGGGTTTCAAATGTTGGGTACCCATAGCAATGGTAGAGCAGCAGGTCACACGAAAAATAAAGTAAATCCTCATCTCAGATTGAGGAATTGCTTAGGGTGACCATATGAAAAGAAGGACAGGGCTCCTGTATCTTTAACAGTTGTACTGAAAAGGGAAATTCAGCAGGTGTCATTTGTATATATGGAGAACCTGGTGAAATCTCCTCTTCATCACAACAGTTAAAGTTGTAGGTGCCCTGCCCTCTTTTAAATCTGGTCACAGTATAGCTGCAGTATAGCTCCTGCAGCTTTAACTGTTGTGATGAAGAGGAAATTTCACCAGGTGCGACATGCATACAAATGACACCTGCTGAAATCCCGTTTTCTATGCCACTGTTAAAGATATAGGAGCCCAGTCCTCCTTTCCATATGGTCACCCTAGAATAGTGTGACCATGTGGAAAGGAGGACAGGGTTCCTATATCTTTAAAAGTGGCAGAGAAAAGGGGATTTCAGTAGGCGTCGTTTGTACGCACGCAGCACCTGGTGAAAATCCCTCTTCATCACAGTAGTGAAAGCTGCAGGAGCCCTGCCCTCTTTTGTACCTCTAGCTATACTGGTGTGGCCAGATACAAAATAGGGCAGGGCTCCTGCAGCTTTCACTATTGTGGTGAAGAGGGAATTTCACCAGGTTCCCCGTATATACAAACGACACCTGCTGCAATTCCCTTTTCTTTGCAATTGTTAAAGATACAGGAGCCCTGTCCTCCTTTTCATATGGTCACCCTGCCCTAGAATTGCTCCGTTATCTGCAGTTCGGAAGCACAGAGTTCACTGTGGTGTCCTTAGCACTTTGTCCTACACCCAGCACAAAACAGGATTGAATGCTCTTTCTGTTCCTCCTTTCTGTTTCTACACACACACACACACACACACTCCCCTCCTGCGTGGAAGTACACAACGAGCGAAAATTCAACTCAGCTGTTGTTCGGATTATACCGTGCGAGAGCAGCGTGACATCTGAAGATTAGCCGGGCTGAGGTTGGGCGCCTTGCAGATCTTGTTGGCGGGATATAAATACAAGAGCTCCCAGACCCAAGCAGCAAGAAGCGTTTTGGTGCTTTTGTTTAAAAATAAATAAACACAGGAGGCATACACTAACTAATGTTCTCCTTAAGACTGACCGGGGATTACAGAAATATGTGAAGCCCAACTCCATTTACCCCATTTGAAGAAAATTCACATTTTGCGAGAGGGTAGGGCCCTTTGAGGGGTGGGGGCTTACATAAGACCATAAGAAGTTGCCCTGATGCTGGATCAGACCAAGGGTCCATCTAGTCCAGCACTCTGTTCACCCAGTGGCCAACCAGGACATGGTGCAACAGCACCCTCCCACCCATGTTCCCCAGCAACTGGTGCACACAGGCTTACTGCCTCAGATACTGGAGATAGCACACAACCATCAGGGCTAGGAGCCATTGATAGCACTGACAAAAGCCCCTTGAATAAGTTCGCCTCTTCCACATTGCAACCTGTTTGTTTACCTGCCTCTTGCTTTGGCCCTGACAACGGTGGTGGTGAGGAGGCGAAGCCGGAGATGCCATGGCCTCCTTGCTCCCTGGCTTTCTGCCTCTCAAGCGAACAGGAGCAATGAGGAAAGGGAGGAGGGAGAGGAGGAGGAGGAGGAGGAGAATATGTTGGTGAAAATTGCATACCAAAACAAATGTGAATTTTCGTGTGACACACACACATATGTAAGAAGACCGTTGCAGAAATTGTACAGAATGAATTTATGATTGAATACCTGTGAAAGTGACGTGGATTTGAAACAGACTGAAGCATCTGTCCCTGCTGCTGACCATCAAAGTAGACCGTGGAGGGAGCTAGAGGACCTAATGATCTGATTTATTACAAGGCCACTTCGTGGATTGATTTGCATTGTTTGACGTGATAACTTGGCACTGCGGGGAACATCACCTCTATGCATTTCCCTGGCAAAATCTCCTAAACAGAACATCAAGTGGTTGGACTGGGCGTAGGGGAACATTAAATGCAACAATGTCACATCGTGAGTGCCATTTATTACTGGGATGACACCAATCAGGTGCATCCTCACAACCTCCATAACCTCTACTGAGGCCCTGAGCATCACTTGCCCCTTAGTGTTACTTTGCTGCTGCCTTAGAGGTCAACCTTCCAATCCATTCCCTACTCATCGTGCTGTTCAGTACTCATCCCTTGGCCTAACAGGGCAGATCCGTGACCGATACAAAGGCGTCCCTTTGTGTGGTCCGTGATCTGTTTCTCCTTCTCTGCTTCTTATTGGATTAATCTGTCCAGAACAGCCACGCAAACAAACCTTCTCATGTGGTCCAGTGCCACTGAAAACAAACCAACGAATTCCTTGCTAGAAGCTCTTGTCATTTCTGGATGCGGTCCATAATGGGTTATGGACCGCATCCAGACCGTGTGTGTTTTATCCTCATCGCAAGCTTCAGCTGCTTGCTGGGAACCATTCATGGTGATGTGTTTGAAAGAATCCAACTTGAATCCATGTCAAAAAACCTTCACGAATAAAACATCCCGAAATTAGAAAGAGATGGGGATAGGAAATGGAGATCCAAAAATAAAAAGGCAGTTTGTTTTCTGACATTTTTTCCCCCTGAGAATTTCGAGAAAAAATGTTATATTTATGGAATCCCTAAATTTAGAGACCTGTAGCTCTTGGGGAAAAAGCTGTTGGGTGGGTATTTTGTTTCCATCTTGATTTTGGAATATTTCTAATCAGGGCTGAAAATATTCCCCCCATTACAGGCACTCTGTGCTCCGTGATGAATATGGGGGAAATCTTTCGTGTTTCTACTCACTTTTACCACTGATGTACACATTGTTCGAATGGGTACCTACTCAGCTTAAAATACGCACAAAAAGAAATTGCCTTAGACTGGAGTTAGACTGTTATTGTCTTCTCCAGCTTTTACCCTCCAAATGTTTTGGACTTCAACTCCCAGCAGCCTCAGCCAGCATGGCCAATGGTCAGGAATGATGGGAGTTGCAACCCAAAACATCTGGAGACCATCAGGTCAGGGAAGCCTGGTCTACTCAGCAGCACTTCAGCAGAGGCATTTATCGGACCTGAGGTCCTCTTAGCAACAGATTCTACCTGGGCCCATCCGCATGCAGTGCAGGACCTCTGCCATTGACCTATGGAACTCCCCTCAAAATATGCACATCTGCATTTTTCTTGTAGCCTGATTTGCATCTCTCTACGCTGCAGCCAAGTTTCTGACCACCAGGGAGGTGGCTGTAGGCCCAGAGGGTGTTAAGCCCTTGTTGGCTCCCAGCATAGAGGAGAGTGGGATGTGAACCCCTAGCCCCAAGCAAAGGGTGATCAACAGAAGAAAACCACTGCACTGCAACCGTTGGTTTTCATCTGGGACACTGCGTGGCAGGCAAACATGATCAACCAGGATGCTGTGGAAAGTGTACCCAAACACAATCTCCTACCTCCACCATTAAGCTACAGGGCTAGACTTCCACTGCTAATGGTCATAGAATCAATGCAGGAATCCACCTTAAAGCATCCCTGACAGAAGGCTACCCAACTGCCTCTTGAAGGCCTCTAGTGTGGGAGAGCCCACAACCTCCCTAGGTCATGGGTTCCATTGTCGTACTGCTCTAACAGTCAGGAAGTTTTTCCTGATGTCCAGCTGGAATCTGGCTTCCTTTAACTTGAGCCCGTTATTCCGTGTCCTGCACTCTGGGAGGATCGAGAAGAGATCCTGGCCCTCCTCTGTGTGACAACCTTTCAAGTCTTTGAAGAGTGCTCTCATGCCTCCCCTCCATCTTCTCTTCTCCAGACTAAACATGCCCATGGTCATGTATTTGCTAACGGAGTGAGTGAAAACTCATAATTTGACCTGGATGGATTGAGATTCAGGCCAGATGGGATTCACTACCACAAAATATAGTGATGGGTCACCAATTTAGATGGCTTCAAAAGGGGGTTGGATAAAGTCCTAGAGGAGAAAGCTACCGGTCCTGATGGTTATGTGCTACCGTCAGTATCAGAGGCAGTATGCCTACGTACACCAGTTGCTGGGGAACATGGGTGGGAGGGTGCTGTTGCACCCATGTCCTGCTCGTGGATTCCTGGTTGACAGATGGTTGGCCACTGTGTGAACAGAGTGCTGGACTAGTAGGTGGACTCTTGGTCTGATCCAAGATGGCTCTTCTCATGTCCATATATTCGTACCTTTGGCACCACCACTCGCTTGACAACCATCAGCACGGCATTGGACATCATCTACATGTGGAATGCAGGTGTCGTCGGTTCCATTGATGCAGTACATGTGACCTTCACAAGCCCCTTCGTATGGAAATGCCCTGAGGAATACGCTGCCCCCATGCAGAGAAGAGCCAAACATTTCCAGCCCTGGATGGGGAAAACCCAAACGGCACGCTGTCCGTATCCCAATTGCCCCAAGCCTTGTGCCCTCCATACGTGCAACTCCCACCAGCCTCAGCCAGCGTGGCCAATGGTCAGGAATGCTGGGATTTGTACTCCATCACATCTGCAGGGCACCAGGTTGGAGAAAGCTGAAATCGAGGTGAAATGCAGGGAGGGAGTGCCTTTCCCTTCCTGATTTCGGGGCCCCTCCTCCATCTCTCCCTCATAGGCTCATGTTTCTCTCCACTGAGGATAACCTTAATTCAGGCCACATCAAGCCATGCAAGCCAGTAAACAGCTGTTTGAATTCGTAATTAAAACCAGGTCTGAGGCCTGGTCGGCCCGGGCACGTTTCTAAATGCCAGATACACAAGTGAGGAGGGTCTTGTGTGCAGCCGGGAATGCTCAGGCTCCACATCAAAGGGGCTTTGAGAAACCAGATCAGAGCTGCAACCTCCACACCTCCTTGATCCGACCTCGGTTCCTCTAGCTCAGGTTCACATCAAATGAGCCCCTGCTCTTGAGAAGGGCTGTGAGCTGGCCTCCAGACCCACAGGGACCTTCTGCAGTCATGATCTTGAGCTGACATCATCTGCTTGGAGGGTCTTGCAGCCCCTGAAGCTACTGGACGTACACCCTGAGAACCAGGGGGACTCCAATTGGAGGAGAGCAGCTGGAGGTTCCAGACTTGGGGCTTTGCTAGACCTACCATAAAATCCGGTGGTGAGGAGGGGCCAGGCCACGCAAGAAGTAGCACGGCCTGTCAGCCCCGTCTACACGTGAGACGCGACGGGGTCTAGGAAAGCCCCGTCGCGTCCGCCATTTTTATTTTTACGTAAAGGGGCCACGTGCGCAGGAGTGCACCATAGGAAAAGGTAGGTTTTTTTAAAAAAAAATCGGGTCCTCTGCTCCCCCCTTCCGATTTCCTCCCCCCACAATCTCCCCTGGCCTCCGATCCCCCCACCCCGATGTCCCCAGCTGCCATTACCCGCTGCCACCAATGTCCCCAGCCGCCATTTCCCGTCTTCGCCAATGTCCCCAGCCTCCATTGCCCGGCGCAGCCATGTCCCCGGCCTGTGATGCCCAGCACTGCCAGGCATTGGAGGCCGGGGACATGGCAACGCGGGAAACGGCGGCGGTGGGTAATGGGGTCCAGGGACATCGGCAGTGGCGGGAGCGCTGCGGCCTGTCCACCGCTTTTCCTGGCTACTCACGCATAAATGCAGTAGCCGGGTAAAGCGGTGGACCAGTCTAAAAACCGGGCCAAAAGTGGTGCTGGTTAGACAGGGCGGTTTGCCTGAGCCCAGGATCCTCTGTGCATCATTTGGACACACAGGGACAAGCCCGGGCCTCGCACCAGGCTAACCTGCCGTCTAGCAAGGCCCTTGGTCTGATCCTGGAGGGCTTTTCTTACATTCTTATGGGAATCATAGAATCATAGAATAGCAGAGCTGGAAGGGGCCTACAAGGCCATCGAGTCCAACCCCCTGTTCAAGGGATGCTCCCTAAAGCATCCCTGACAGAGGGTTGTCCAGCTGCCTCTTGAAGGCCTCTAGTGTGGGAGAGGCCACAACCTCACCAGGCAACTGATTCCATTGTTGTACTGCTCTAACAGTCAGGAAGTTTTTCCTGATGTCCAGCTGGAATCTGGCTTCCTTTAACTTGAGCCCATTATTCCGTGTCCTGCACTCTGGGAGGATGGAGAAGAGATCCTGGCCCTCCTCTGGGTGACAACCTTTCAAGCATTTGAAGAGTGCTATCATGTCTCCCCTCACCAGGCTCTGCTTGTTATGACGCTGGAGAGCCACTGCCAGCCACAGTAGGTGAGACTGGGTTACACTAGCAACATAGGAAGCTGTTGAGCCTTACAACAATTCTGGAAAGCTGTCTTCAATATAATCTCAGAAGTCACAGCTCAGACAATTTTGTCAGATCCAAGTCTGGCTCTGCTGTCCCTGTTCAACGTTTTAAGCCCCTTCCTCATTCATAAAGAACTTGTAATTATGCTCTTGGAGGCAGCACGCTTAGAAATAGCCAAACATTGGAAAGACTCAATGGGTCCCACGGTCACCAGTTGGAAAGGGAAAGTATGCAATGGCATAGCGTGGGTTGCCAGCGCCCGGGGCA
Source organism: Elgaria multicarinata webbii (assembly GCF_023053635.1). NCBI lineage: Eukaryota > Metazoa > Chordata > Lepidosauria > Squamata > Anguidae > Elgaria > Elgaria multicarinata. Next base: position 4,587,093 of record NC_086179.1, on the reverse strand, counting down.
AGGCAAGTATTGCACCCTTAATCCGTGGACCTTTAGCACTCCCTGAGTCCCTTCCACCAGTCCAGTATTGAACCCCTTACTCCCCCCCCCAAGCACATGTATTATATTTTAAGAAAACACTAATCTATTTAAAGTAAAATTAATTTAATACTAGTATACCGGTACTTACATTTATTTAAAATCGCCTGGTTTTAATATGTGCAAATTTTTCAATAACAGGATTGAAATCTACATTGAAATCTCTCTCAATTGACAGTATTCCTCCTCTCCCTGCATTGTGCACCTGATTCTTTTCTATTTAGCATCATGGCTGATATGACGACCTTGATATGATAACCTTGCAGGCTGCATTTCCTCCCAAACGGGCCTCTCTAGCACACGCATCGCTGCTCTGTCCTTCTTCTGGATGACTTAGGTAGCCAGAGCAGCGACGCGTGTGCTAGAGAGGCCCGTTTGGGAGGAAATGCAGCCTGCAAGGCCTTCCTGACCTGTGCGCAACAAGAAAAATACTGTAAAATGTTACGTGGCAACGTTTATTTGCCCCGTCTACACAGTTGGATCTACACAGATTTTAATTTTTTAATTTATTATTACTACTACTTTTTTAAAAAAAAAATGTGCCCAGGACAACCACCCCTAAGCCCCCCCCCAAAGCTATGCCACTGAAAGTATGGGCTATAACCCGCTCCGAAAAATTAACTTACTACCATAGAGTTCTGTCGGGCCAACTCAGTAACGATCCCTTTGAAAATATATGGTCTCCTTTTCTCAATTTTATCAATGGTGTACACACACAGGATCACTTAACGTTCGTTTATTTGGTCTTCCTCTGACTATAGATACTTGATATAAACCTGTTTTGGTTTTGTATTTCTGCGAAATCGGTTAGACATATATTCTCTTCCTTTGTAATGCAAAATGGCACTTTTGTTGTCTGTACACTATAATTTTGTTGTATTAATAATTTGCCTTTTAATGATTTTTTTTTTAAAAAAAGGAAGCTGCTGTAGACTGGTTCATCTTAGCCAGTATTGTTGACACTGACTGGCAGCCATGACTCTCCAAAATTTCAGGCAGGAGTTTGTCCAACCCTACCTGGAGATGCTGAATTTGGGACTTTCTGCATGCAGAGCCTGGACTCTACCACTGACCTATGGTGCTCATGAACAAATTGGCTCACCTGGCATAAGACAGTTCCAGTTAACCTAATTGGGTGTGACTGATGTGCAGATGACCCTGAACTTCAAGATCTCCCATGACCTTTCCTAGTCATTGAAGGTAAATAGTAATTAACATGGGACACAGATTGTAATGTTGGGGCACTCCGCAGGGCATTATTTACTCTGTAGGGATAGAACGGAAGTCTATTAGAGTCTCCTTCTGGAACCTTCCTGACTGATATGGCCAGGTGTTCTACTTTACGGAGTCCTGACTTTTGGATTGCTGGGAGGGGATCAGTCCTCTGTTTGAAGGTGTCCTCTCTTTGAAGAGTCTTGTTATTATGTGGGGTTATTATGTGGGGTTATTATGTGGGGTTGTGGGCTTTCCCAAACTAGAGGCCTTCAAGAGGCAGCTGGACAAGCATCTGTCGGGGATGCTTTAGGGTGGATTCCTGCATTGAGCAGGGGGTTGGACTCCATGGCCTTGTAGGCCCCTTCCAAATCTGCTATTCTATGATTCTATTCTATATTATTATTATTATTATTATTATTATTATTATTATTATTATTATTATTATTATTTATATAGCACCATCAGTGTACATGGTGCTGTACAGAGTAAAACAATCAAATCGCAAAAGCCTGCCGCATAGGCTTACATTCTAATAGAATCATAATAAAACAATAAGAAGGGGAAGAGAATGCACCAAACAGGCACAGGGTAGAGTAAAATTAACAGTATAAAAGTCAGATCAAAATCAAGTTTTTAAAGCTTTAGAAAAAAGAAAAGTTTTTAGCTGAGCTTTAAAAACTGCGATTGAACTCGTAGTTCACAAATGTTCTGGAAGAGCGTTCCAGGCATAAGGGGCAGCGGAAGAGAATGGGTGACCCTATGAAAAGGAGGACAGGGCTCCTGTATCTTTAACAGTTGCATAGAAAAAGGAATTTCAGCAGGTGACATTTGTATATATGGAGAACCTGGTGAAATTCCCTCTTCATCACAACAGTTAAAGCTGCAGGAGCTAGACTAGAGTGACCAGATACAAAAGAGGGCAGGGCACCTGTAGCTTTAACTGGTGTGATGAAGAGGAAATTTCACCAGGTTCTCCATCTATACAAACGACACCTGCTGAAATTCCCTTTTCAATACAACCGTTAAAGATACAGGAGCCCGGTCCTCCTTTCCATAGGGTCACCCTACATAAGGGGCAGCGGAAGAAAATGGACGAAGCCGAGCAAGAGAAGTGGAGACCCCTGGGCAGGTAAGAAACATGGCATCTGAGAGCGAAGAGCACAAGCTGAGAGCACAATGTTAGAACATTGATCTAACAATAGGGTGAAATGAGAGAGGAAAGCTGTGTCATACAGACATCCACCCACCCACCCACCCCAGAGAAGAGATGGTGTGGAGAAAGTTCTCCGCCAATACTTCAGCTTGAAGTTCTCCGCCAATACTTGACACTTGGACAGCAGGCTGATAAAAAGAGGACAAAAAAGCATAACCTTTGCACATGCTAATGCATATGTAATAGGTGCAGATTTAGAAACCTTTATTATAATTTAACTAGAAATACAGTATATCTAACCATGGTGTGGAGGAATGTGACCAAGTGATCTATGTGCCTGCCTGTTCAGTCAACCAAAGGCACAGTTACAAGATGGGGGATACTTGGCTCAGCAATACTACAAACGAGAAGGATCTTGGAATTGTTGTAGATCGCAAGCTGAATATGAGCCAACAGTGCGATAGGGCTGCAAGAAAGGCCAATGCTATTTGGGGCTGCATTAATAGAAGAACAGCTTCCAAATCACGTGAGGTCCTGGTTCCTCTCTATTCGGCCCTGGTTAGGCCTCATCTAGAGTATTGCGTCCAGTTCTGGGCTCCACAATTCAAGAAGGACGCAGACAAGCTGGAGCGTGTTCAGAGGAGGGCAACCAGGATGATCAGGGGTCTGGAAACAAAGCCCTGTGAAGAGAGACTGGAAGAACTGGACATGTTTAGCCTGGAGAAGAGGAGACTGAGGGGAGCCATGAGAGCACTCTTCAAATACTTGAAAGGTTGTCACACAGAGGAGGGCCAGGATCTCTTCTCGATCCTCCCACAGTGCAGGACACGGAATAATGGACTCAAGTTAAAGGAAGCCAGATTCCAGTTGGACATCAGGAAAAACTTCCTAACTGTTAGAGCAGCGCGACAATGGAATCAGTTACCTAGGGAGGTTGGGGGCTCTCCCACACTAGAGGCCTTCAAGAGGCAGCTGGACAAGCATCTGTCGGGGATGCTTTAGGGTGGATTCCTGCATTGAGCAGGGACTCGATGGCCTTGTAGGCCCCTTCCAACTCTACTATTCTATGATTCTATGATTCAGGTGTTGATGGGCAACACATGTTATGGTTCTTTGTTGATGAACTGGAATTGGACCACGATAGCACTTCAGATCGAGGGCCCCTTCCAATAGAGAAGAGGACTCTGTAGAAGAGGACACATGGCATCGGTATGGCTCATAATTGCCCAGTTCAGATAAGAACATAAGAAGAGCCCTGTTGGATCAGACCAAGGGTCCACCTAGTCCAGCAATCTGTTCACGCAGTGGCCCACCAGCGGTCAACAAGGAACCCACAAACCCACAAAAGCCACGGGACCCTTCCACCCACGTTCCCCAGCAACTGGTGTATATAGACTTATTGCCTCTGATACTGGATGGTTCAAGTAAAGATGTCTTCAGGGGTATCCTCATCAACCCCTCCTCTCCTTCCTTCATGGCACTATTTAGTAAAGATCTCAGGACACCAGCCAGAGCCCTTCAGAAAACAACCATCAGCCGTGATGGGAACGGATCTAGGGTTCCGGCTGTGGGCCACTCATCTCCTGGAATCCTGGCAGTAATCCCGCTGCCTCATGCTGCAGTCAATGAAACTCCTCCAGGCAATTACGATAGAGGGAGGCCAAGGATACTTCAAGTACAGGCTCTGGAATCAAGGCGGCATCCAGGTCAACCAGATACTAGAGATCTTATCAGCAAAGGAACTTGCAAACATCTCGCAGCGGGAGGTGAAGTGGTACATTCTCCAGATTGCTTGATCTCGTAGGCCTTCAAGAGCCTCTAAAAGTTGTTCGTCAGGTTCCGTGGAATCAGGAGGCAGAGTTCTTGATCTGTCTGCCACAAGCAGAGGGTTGCATTTTCAAATGCTCCCCCTCATTAGAACAAATAAGTCCTTCATGTCAGTAGAGAGTTAGCACATCAAGGAGGAAGGTTTAGCCTTTTCCAGTGGGCTAATTAATGCAAGCACGGAGCTTTTCATATTGGGGGGGCATTAAAAAAGATGGCCTCCCTCCCCACCTGTGGTCTGAAGTGGTACAATCCAGATTTCTATCATAGCACGTGACATGTATGCATCAGCCTTCCGTAGTCTCGTGTCCTCCAGATATATTTGGACTATAACTCCCATCATCCCTGCCAGCTGGCTGCAAATGATGGGATATGTAGTCCAAACTCCTCTTGGGGCAAATTGATGTACAGAATAGTTCTAAAGCATAGATGTTGGACCTCAAGGCCCTGAGCCTCATCCACTTTCTTCCAACCACGGATCGTTTTGTGGTTTCCAGGATTTTGTATAGTATTTTTTTCCCATTCTAAAAATTTGAAATGCCTCTCCCAAGGCTTAGTTACCGGCTGGAAGGGCTTTAATTTAAAATACGCTGGTGTTTTTGGCCACGCCCACCACTGGAAAGCGCCCCCTGAGAGCCTCTCATGAATTGAATTCAGCCCACGGGCTACAAGAGGTTCAATGCCATGTTCTAAAGGTTCCCCATAGATCAGGACACAACACTGGTTGCAAAGATGGTTTCAGACTACGTCAAGGATTCTCCACTACTGGAACAGTCCACTAGGGGGTTGTCTACATGGGGGTGTTTCCTGTGGCTTCGGTGCATTGTGGGGTCCTTTGCGGTCCAAGACATCCTGGCCAACGTTCTCCCAATCAGCCGCTTCTGCCTGGAAAACCCTCCTCTATTATTCCGTTCTTTTTAGTCGAAGCGGCTCCCAGGCTCTTGATCTGCAATGTGCCCCCATGCTTCCAGTTTAAATCCTGGGCACGCCTGTGACCTAGCTGTGACACGGGTTGGCCCTTCCCTCAACCACTCCTTTAGCGTTCCCCTCGAGAGACGTCTATGCGCTTCCTGCATTAATTAACTCCGGAACATTGTTAATTCACTTCTCTGATGTCTTCTTAGCTCTGGAGCTGCGCAGCGTCAGAGTTGCAAAGGGACTGCGTTAATTTGTTTCCGTGGGTCATCCCATGAAGCTGATTTTTGGGAGATCCAGGACAAATAAGAGGAAGGACTTCTTCACACAGCGCAGAGTTAAATTATGGAACTCACTACTACAAGATGTAGTGATGGCCACCCATTTGGATGGCTTTAAAAGGGGGTTGGATCAATTCCTGGAGGCAAAGGCTATCCATGGCTACTAGCCCTGATGGTTGTGTGCTGTCTCCAGTATTCGAGGCAGTAAGCCTGTGTGCACCAGTTGCTGGGGAACATGGGTGGGAGGGTGCTGTTGCACCACGTCCTGCTTGTTCATCCCTGGCCGATGACTGGTTGGCCCCTGTGTGAACAGAGTGCTGGACTAGATGGACCCTTGGTCTGATCCAGCCTGGCCCTTCTTATGTTTTTATGATGTGGTGTTAGTTCTGGAGCTGCACAGCTCCAGAGTTGGGAGCTGTGATAATTGGGTTCTCTGATGTAGTGGTAGAGCTGGCCCAATGCATTTTGGAGTTGGGTTTATTTGTGCCGGTGGGGTGTTCTCATGCAGTACTGGTATTGAGACTTAGGCCCTTTCTACACCATATGGGTGTAGAGGGAGGAAGTAGGGAGGATCTCACGATATTGTGCTCGCGAGATCCTCCCCTTTATCTAGACACGCGCACGACATCCTGGGAGGAAGGAGGGATGTCGTGCCCGGCATTTTTTATTTTTTACTGAAGATGACCGCATGTGCGCTCCAACGAAAAGGTACTTAAAAAAAAAAGAAAAAAGATTCCGCTCCCCCCTCCACCCCCGATGGACACAGAGCACCTTAAAAGCTCCGTGCCCTGTGCCAGTTTCTTGCCTCTTAGCGTTTACTCGCGAGGACGCAGGACGAAGCCGCAACAGGGGCCCACACATCTCCTGTGGTCTCGGGACGATCCCGAGACAGCGGGAAGAATCTGGTTTTCCCAGGGATTATTAATCCCTGGGAAAACCCGTGCTCGTCCCACCCCCCTGCTCCCGGGAGTCCCTGTGTGTCATTTGGACGCACAGGGACTCATCCATGACCAACTCGGATTTTCAGGCTGGTGTAGAAACAGCCTTAGTTACTCCACATTCCCCTTCATTAAATTGTTAGTGGTAGGGGGAACCTGTAGAGAGACAGATAACAAGCCTCTCTTCAGATGATGTTGGTTCTCGAAAAAAAGCCCTAGAAGAGACTGGAAGAACTGGGCATGTTTAGCCTGGAGAAGAGAAGATGGAGGGGAGACCTGATAGCACTCTTCAAATACTTGAAAGGTTGTCACACAGAGGAGGGCCAGAATCTCTTCTCGATCCTCCTAGAGTGCAGGACACGGAATAACGGGCTCAAGTTACAGGAAGTCAGATTCCAGCTGGACATCAGGAAAAACTTCCTGACTGTTAGAGCAGTACGACAATGGAACCAATGACCTAGGGAGGTTGTGGGCTCTCCTACACTAGAGGCCTTCAAGAGGCAGCTGGACAACCATCTGTCAGGGATGCTTTAGGGTGGATTCCTGCATTGAGCAGGGGGTTGGACTCGATGGCCTTAGAGGCCCCTTCCAACTCTACTATTCTATGATTCTATGATTCTAGTCTACTCCCCACACTGACTTGGAGGTATGTCTTTTCCAGCACTGAATTGCTGGGTTTTAAGTATGGCTGGCTACAGTCCGTGTAACAATGATGGAGCAGAGCCAATTTCAGCATGCCGCAGCGAATAACAACAATGCACTCTCCTCCCATGCTCATGAAGACGAGGCCTAGACTGGACTAGGTACCTGGTGAAAGGCCCTGTTGTTGTACCAACGCCTACGCAAGGCAAGTGTAGTTCTCTGTGACTGCTGCAAAACCGTCTTGCTGCAAAGAACTGTCTCTAATTAAGTCCTAGCCCTCCCCTGCATCTGTTTCTGTTTTGGGTTTTTTCCAGTCCTGGGGCGAGAGAGGTGCTCCGGAGACTCATTGGGGGGGGGGGGGCGGCGGTGGCATTCGGAGAGAAAACAGGAGGTGGACGGCTTTGTTTCGCTCTGGAAACAGGACTGCGAGAGATGGGAGAGGCAGCACATTCCTAGGGGATCTCTGAGGGTTTAGCCAAAAGCCAAAAGCGGTGACATCTTTTGTGATGCTCTTTCCCAAGGCATTGTGCAGCTATTTATTTATTTATTTATTTATTTATTGCATTTCTATACCGCCCCATAGCCGAAGCTATGCCTGCGTGGGATGGGGCGGGCGGGTGTCTGGTGATGCGGCGCGATTTTGTCTTCATTCAAAGGGCTTTACCTGGATAAACTTCCAGAGGCGAGACATGAAAGCACAGACAGGCTATTGCAAGAAGCAAGGCGGCCGTAATCGCCTTCACACACCCATTGGCCTTGGAGGTGTCCCTTTAGAACCACACAGTTTCGGTGAGGAGTTGTCATTAAATGCCTTCTGACTAACTAAAAATGCGGGAGTCAGTTGGTACTTGCCAGGGCTTTGAGGTGGATTCCTGCATGGAGCAGGGTGTTGGACTTGATGTCCTTAGAGGCCCCTTCCAACTCTTCTATTCTATGATTCTATGATAAGAAAAGCCATGCTGGATCACACCAATGGTCCATCAAGTCTGTTCCCACAGGAACAAGTCTGTTCCCCAGCTGCCCACAGGAAACTCACAAGCGGGAACAGAGCGCAACAGCACCCTCCCACCCATGTTCCCCAGCAACTCACGCACATAGGCATACTGCCTCTGATACTGAAGGAAAGTAGCCATCAGGACTAGTAGCCATTGATAGCATTTTCTTCCAGGAATTTGCCTAACCCCCTTTTAAACCCACCCAAATTGGTGGCCATCACGCCGTCTTGCAGTAGCAAATTTCACAGTTTGACGCTGCGCTGTGTGAAGAAGCCCTCCCTTTTCTCTGTTCCGAATCTCCCACCAATTCACTTCATGGGATGACCCCCACTGGCTTCTACTAGTCTTTTGAGAGGGGGTCTCCCTACTCACTTTCTCCACACCATCTCTTCTCCGGGGCTTTCCTCTCTCATTTCACCCTATTGCCCCGCTCGTGCTCTTCGCTCTCAGATGCCATGTGTCTTACCTGCCGAAGGGTCTCCACTTCTCTTGCTCAGCTTCGTCCATTTTCTTCCACTGCCCCTTATCTAGGGTGACCATTTGAAAAGGAGGACAGGGCTCCTGTATCTTTAACAGTTGTATTGAAAAGGGAATTCCAGCAGGTGTCATTTGTATATATGGAGAACCTGGTGAAATGTCCTCTTCATTACACCAGTTAAAGCTGCAGGTGCCCTGCCCTCTTTTGTATCTGGTCACTCTGGTATAGCTCCTGCAGCTTTAACTGTTGTAATGAAGAGGGAATTTCACCAGGTTCTCCATATATACAAATGTCACCTGCTGAGATTCCCTTTTCAAACTTTTAGGGTGGATTCCTGCATTGAGCAGGGGGTTGGACTCGATGGCCTTGTAGGCCCCTTCCAACTCTATGATATACAAATGACACCTGCTGAAATTCCCTTTTCTGTGCAACTGTTAAAGATACAGGAGCCCTGTCCTCCTTTTCATAGGGTCACCCTACCTTATGCCTGGAATGCTCTTCCAGAACGTTTGCAAACTACAAGTTCAATCACAGTTTTTAAAGCTCAGCTAAAAACGTTTCCTTTTTCTAAAGCTTTTAGAACTTGATTTTGACCTTACTTTTATACTGTTAGTTTTACTCTACCCTGCGCCTCTTTGGTGCATTCGCTTCCCCTTCTTATTGTTTTATTATGATTCTATTAGAATGTAAGCCTATGCGGCAGGGTCTTGCTATTTTATTGTTTTACTCTGTACAGCACCATGTACATTGATGGTGCTATATAAATAAATAAATAAATAAATAAATAAATAAATAAATAAACAAATAAAATAATTGAAGCCATATTAGCTCAAAACGCTGCAGCATCGCTGCTGCGAAGCTGATGCTATAAATATAGATAGCAGGAGGAGCATGGCTATCCGGCAGGAAACCACAGCACCGGTAGCCATTTGGCTACTGCCCCCTGCCCTGCGTACCCACACTTGTGGAGAAATCACAGTTGGGCTTGGATCTGCCCACAGCAATGCCCACTGGGCTTTGCCCAACCCAAGGCCACCACCATCAGATGGAGAAAATACGTGGTGATGATCCAGGATACTCCAGTCCCTGGAGGGGTTGGCGCATGTTCTGTGAGCGCCTTGCAGCCGCCTACTTCCCCCCAAAGCCTCTGACTTCTGGGAAAGGCTGGGAAGGAGGACCGGGCTCCTGTATCTTTAACAGTTGTATAGGAAAGGCAGTTTCAGCAGGTGTCATTCATATGCATGCAGCACCTGGCGAACTGCCCTCTTCATCACCACAGTTCAAGCTGCAGGAGCCCTGCCTAGCATGACCAGATACAAAAGAGGCCAGGGCTCCTGCAGCTTGAACTGTGGTGATGAAGAAGGCAGTTCGCCAGGTGCTCCGTGCATACGAATGGCACCTGCTGAAATTCCCTTTTCTTAGGGAGCCCTGTCCTCCTTTTCATAGGGTCACCCTAGGTTGTCATTTACCCCAAATTCATACGATGATTAGGAGGGATTAAGTCTGAGAGATTTTTGCTTGCTTGGAGCTCTTAAGCAAGCAGGCAGGCAGGCACGCACACATGCACAGGGTGACCCTATGAAAAGGAGGACAGGGCTCCTGTATCTTTAACAGTTGTATTGAAAAGGGAATTTCTGCAGGTGTCATTTGTAGATATGGAGAACCTGGTGAAATTCCCTCTTTATCATAACAGTGAAAGCTGCAGGAGCCCTGCCCAGTGTGACCAGATACAAAAGAGGGCAGGGCTCCTGCAGCTTTCACTGTTGTGACGAAGAGGGGATTTCACCACCAGGTGCTGTGTGCATACAGATGACACCTACTGAAATTCCCTTTTCTATAAAACTGTTAAAAATACACGAGCCCTGTCCTCCTTTTCATACGGTCACCCTAGGAGCAGGGCTTGGGAATTGGGTAGTGGTGCGCCTGCCTAGGGTGGCCATATACGCATCACCGAAAAAAAGAAGGAATACATCACTTGAAATGAAGACAAGGGATGGCCCAAATCTGCATAAAATCTACATATGCTGATTTATATGCAGTGATGCAAATTTAGAATCATGACTGTAATTTATGTAAGAATGCAGTTCATCTCATCGTAGCGGGGAAGATATGGACCAGGTCAGCCGTTTGGGTGCTTGGTGTGCAACTTCGAGGCCCCGGCCGGCTCTCTTTTCTTAGGGTTCTTTCTCTTTAAATTGGATTCAGACTGGACAACCCTTCAAATAGAGAACGCTTTCAAACAGAGGACTGTCCTTGGACAGCCCTTTAAATATAGGGTTATTCTCTGTGAACATGGCCACCTTAGCCTTGCCAGGATAATTGGCATTGGCAAATACCCAGTGATGCAAAACCCCTGATCAAGAGCCAGTGTGGCATAATGGTTACAGTGTTGGACTAAGACTCAAGAGATCTGGGGTGGTGTATATACAGCCTATTTACCCTGGCGTAGCTGCACAGTGCTGCTGCGTTGTTTATATGCCACAGCTACCACCTCGCAGCCACATTGGGCTTCTACCCCCGAAACGGCACTTATCTGCAGTGTCCTTTTACCACGATTTTTTTAGTTGCTCCTAGGTCACCACGTTGTTCCTCCATCTGTCAGTGGTGGCCTCGGTTTGGGTTCAGTCAGTGGGCGTTGCTGGAGGTGGCTGAAAGTCCCACGGTAAGTCCAAGTAAGCGTGGGAAGGCAGGGCAGGGCAGGGCGCAAGGGCGTGATGACCAGCACTGCCCATGCTCCCTCCTGCTGTCTAAATTTATCGTTCTCACCCCACAGCAGCGACGCTGCGGGGTTTTGAGGGACCCCCAGCTACAAAGCTGCAGCGTATGGACATCCCTGGGGTTCTAGTCCCCACTCAGCCACAAAACTTGCTTGGTGACTTTGGGCTGACTCTCAGCCTAACCTTAGGGTGACCATATGGAAAGGAGGACCGGGCTCCTGTATCTTTAACAGTTGTATAGAAAGGGGAATTTCAGCAGGTGTCATTTCTATATACGAAGAACCTGGTGAGATTACCTCTTCATCACAACAGTTAAAGGTGCAGGAGCTATACTAGAGTGACCAGATACAAAAGAGAGTAGAGCTCCTACAGCTTTAACTGCTGTGATGAAGAGGGAATTTCATCAGGTTCTGCATATATACAAATGACACCTGCTGAAATTCCCCTTTCTATACAACTGTTAAAGATACAGGAGCCCTGTCCTCCTTTCCATAGGGTCACCCTACCTAACCTACTTCACAGGGTTGTTGTGTGAGGATAACGAAGAAGAACAGGATCATGTATGCTGCCTTGGATTCCTTGCAAAAGAAAGTAAGGGGGGATATAAATGTAATAATAAATCAACATCAACGCTTTCCTATGGTCTTCTCATCAACGAACCCCTGATAAATTTCCAAAAAACTTCAGGGTTTCTAGAAACATCCTTTGAAAACTGCTGTTTTAAAGGCCTTTCTTCTTTTTCACTTTTACTCATTTCCCTCCAGACAGGAGTCACCATTTCCAGTCCTGAGCATCAGCAAGTTGAGTGTATTTGAAGGGGGGGCGAACCAATGTTTGACGCAGTTCTTTCTTTTAGCAAGAAACAAATGTTTATATCTGATGCTGTCAGAATTTGGGACAGACCACAAAAGAAAAGCCTCAACCGGCGTGAAACGCACTATAAATAGCACAAGCATTCCATTGTATTTCATCTCAATACAGAAGTTGCTGGTCTTTTTATAGCCGCGTCTGATGTTTTGATTGGCCATTCAGATACTATGGGCCTGAAATCAGCATCCCACGGTCTGCAAGGCAGCCCCTCGGCAATTAACTTTATTTTGGAGTAGTCCCATGGGCCTCAGTGGGACAACTCTGTTACTGCAATGGAATGGCCTTTAGGATCAACGTTTACGAAAACATCACACTATTAACTTAAGTAGAGCCACAAGCCACAACCATCCAGGCCAGTTCTACTGACTTTACTAGGGCTAACTCTAGAGTAAATGTGTTGTGGCTGAAAGACTTGCTTGGCTCAGCAATACTGCAAATGAGAAGGATCTTGGAATTGTTGTAGATCACAAGCTGAATATGAGCCAACAATGTGGTGTAGCTGCAAAAAAAGCAAATGCTATTTTGGGCTGCATTAATAAAAGTAGAGCTTCCAAATCATGCAAGGTACTGGTTCCCCTCCATTGGGCACTGGTTTGGCCTCCCCCTGAGTATTGCGTCCAGTTCTGGGCTCCACACTTCAAGAAGGATGCAGACAAGCTGGAGCGTGTTCAGAGGAGGGCAACCAGGATGATCAGGGGTCTGGAAACAAAGCCCTATGAAGAGAGACTGAAAGAACTGGGCATGTTGAGCCTGGAGAAGAGAAGATGGAGGGGAGACATGAGAGCACTCTTCAAATACTTAAAAGGTTGTCACGCAGAGGAGGGCCAGGATCTCTTCTCGATCCTCCCACAGTGCAGGACACGGAATAACGGGCTCAAGTGACAGGAAGCCAGATTCCAGCTGGACATCAGGAAAAACTTTCTGACTGTTAGAGCAGTATGACAATGGAACCAATTACCTAGGGAGGTTGTGGGCTCTCCCACACTAGAGGCCTTCAAGAGGCAGCTGGACAACCATCTGTCTGGTATGGTTTAAGGTAGATTCCTGCAATGAGCAGGGGTTGGACTCGATGGCCTTGTAGGCCCCGTCCATCTCTACTAGAAATATAGAATCATAGAATCATAGAATAGCAGAGTTGGAAGGGGCCTACAAGGCCATCTAGTCCAACCCCCTGCTCAATGCAGGAATCCACCCTAAAGAATCCCTGACAGATGGTTGTCCAGCTGCCTCTTGAAGGCCTCTAGTGTGGGAGAGCCCACAACCTCCCTAGGGAACTGATTCCACCGTCGCACTGCTCTAACAGTCAGGAAGTTTTTTCCTGATGTCCAGCCGGAATCTGGCTTCCTTTAACTTGAGCCCGTTATTCCGTGTCCTGCACTCTGGGAGGATCGAGAAGAGATCCTGGCCCTCCTCTGCGTGACAACCTTTTAAGTATTTGAAGAGTGCTATCATGTCTCCCCTCAATCTTCTCTTTTCCAGGCTAAACATGCCCAGTTCTTTCAGTCTCTCTTCATAGGGCTTTGTTTCTAGACCCCTATCATACTATTCTATGATTCTATGATTCTGTGCTATCTATGATAGCTTTCCCCAATGTGATTCCCTCCAGATGTTTTGGAGTACAATGTCCCATCAACCCTGGCCAACATAGCCAAAGGTTGAGGATCATGGGAAAGGAAAGGAACCTCTCATGCAAGCACTGAGTCATTACTGACTCTTGGAGGGACGCCAGCTTTCGCTGACGTTTTCTTGGCAGGCCTTATAGCGGGGTGGTTTGCCGTTGCCTTCCCCGGCCGTTTTTACCTTTCCCCCAGCTAACTGGATACTCATTTTACCGACCTCAGGAGGATGCAAGGCTGAGTAGACCCAAGCCAGCTGCCTGAAACCAGCTTCCACTGGGATCGAACTCAGGCCGTGGGGAGAGTTTCAGCTGCAGAAACTACTGCTTTACCACTCTGTGCCACACGAGGCTCTTATATCATGGGAAAAGGGGTCCAAAACATTTGGCCCATCTCAGCTGCATCCTGGATTGCAGCCCACTCACTTTGTTCCCTAGAGTTGAATGGGAGCCATTGGGAGCCAGGCCACCCCTGTCAGCAAAGTCCTGCCTTGGGTTCTATTTCTTGGTCATGCTAGAATGTGACAGAATGTTGGGCGAGAGTGGGATGGAATGTTCAGAACTGGCTTAAAAGCCAGTTCTGAATATTCCATCCCACTCCCCCAATCTAGTGAGTTTAAAAAAATCAGTCAATCACTTTTAACTCCACAATGTTGCTTTGCCCTTTTGAGCAGGATGGCTGGAGGGTGGGGTGCAAAGAGTTCTGAAGCCTTCAGCCCCTTCCAGTGGCCATCTCCTTTGACCAGAACACTTTCTAGGAAAACATTCTAATAGGGTGACTAATACGGGAGCCCTGTCCTCCTTTTCATAGGGTCACCCTATGAAAAACCCAAAGTTCACCAATCAGAGCCAGGTATAAAACAGCCGCCAGGTGCAAAATGGTGATTCAAAGGGTGTAGTCAGTCACCTCCTGCAGTACAAATGCCTCACACAGGGATGACTTGCACATACAAGTACAAACCTACATTTGATTTGCATTTGTTCAGAGGGATTCTGACATTGACAGTGTGGGGCAAATGCATTAACCCCCTCCTTGCCTCATCCCTCTCTCTTCCTGAGCTGCCCATAGCTTGAGCTTTGAACTTTTTGGAAGTTTCAAAATTTTATGCACATCTACACTGCTCAAGCCCCAATTTTTTTTTATTTTTTTTTAAAATGAACAAGTCCGGTCTGGTAGATCTCAAATAATAAGACTTGCACTACTATATTTTTATATAAGATTGTTATTATTGTACAAACAGTGAGATTCCATTGCACACCACAGTTCCGTGTACACTGCGGATATAAAACGAAGTAATAACTACAGTTCACCACGAGTCACTATCCACTAAAAGGTATTTGTTTCTGCCACCTCACCCATGCCTTGCAAAGAAGAAAGCACACCCACGAAAGCCAGGCACCAGTTGGCTCTATGGGATATAGAACCAAGTCCCTTGGGAGTGGCCTTCACTTGGAGGACATTATCCGCAGGAATTCTTCGTAGTTCACCTGCCCGTCTCCATCCACGTCGGCTTCTTTGATCATATCCTCCACCTCTTCATCCGTCAACTTCTCACCGAGGTTGGTCATGATATGCCGCAGTTCCGCCGCACTGACGTAGCCGTTCCCGTCCTTGTCGAAGACCTGAAAGGCCCGCCGGATCTCCTCTTCGCCATCAGAGTTCCTAATTTTCCTGGCCATCAGGGTTAGGAATTCCGGGAAGTCAACCGTACCACTGCCGTCAGCATCCAACTTATCGATCATCTCCCGTAGCTCGGCTTCCGTTGGGTTCTGGCCGAGGGATCTCATGACAGTGCCTAGTTCTTTGGTGGTGATAGCTCCGTCGCCGTCTCTGTCAAACAGCATGAAGGCTTCCTTGAACTCTGCAATCTGTTCTTCCGACAGAAGATGTGCCATGGTCTGCTCTTTGCTTCAGCAGATTCTCTGATCACAACTCACAGCCTCGCTGCTCTCCGACGCAATGAAGAAATTCTTCTCTTTTCTTTTCGTGAGTTGCCAGAAAGTAGGGGTGTCTCCATTGGCACCTGGCCTAAGAATGATCTGGTTTTTGGGGGAAGTTCGGTCAACACCCAGGCTGAGCTTCTGTCGGAGCAAACTGACTCATGGAGATAGATATGAGAATGTCCACACCCTTTTCGTTATATAACCTGCCATTCCCGTTTGGGCAACACTTGAAAGATGCAAGTCTGCAGTGAACTTGGATTCTGGAACCGTGTCATGTGTTCGAAGTGAGGCAGGGAGAGGAATCATGAAATTAAAAGCAGTTTTACAGACGAGAGTGAGGTGTGTGTCTGGCACAGTAACCTATCTCCTTGGGTGGGCAAAACCAGTTGGCCGAACCTTGGGGAAAACGCACGGCATGTTCATGTCAGTTTTATACCAGTTTTCATAGAATCATAGAATAGTAGAGTTGGAAGGGGCCTACAAGCCCAGTCCTTTCAGTCTCCCCTCAATCTTCTCTTCTCCAGACTAAACATGCCCAGTTCTTTCAGTCTCTCTTCATAGGGCTTTGTTTCCAGACCCCTGATCATCCTGGTTGCCCTCCTCTGAACACGCTCCAGCTTGTCTGCATCCTTCTTGAATTGTGGAGCCCAGAACTGGACGCAATACTCTAGATGAGGCCTAACCAGTGCTGAATAGAGGGGAACCAGTACCTCATGCGATTTGGAAGCTATACTTCTATTAATGCAGCTCAAAATAGCGTTTGCTTTTTTCGCAGCTACAATTCTCTTGGCTCCATCCTGTCCTTCAAAAGAGCCTGGGGAACTGAAGCTAGGTGACACTGCTGAGAATTCTCTGTTGGAGATCCTGAGATCCCATCAGACGTGAGAGGTAAATACTGTCAAACCGGTTTAAATCCATAGATACGCCCTCAGCATGCTAAGGAAAGATCTTGTAAGCATGGTACCGAAATATACCGTCTGTGGCAATATCAGAAAAAAATTCATGATTTGCTTCTAATCCAAGGAAAAACAGAACCGCTAGCATTTTATGCTATATGGTGGAGATTCACGCAACATACGTCACAACCGGACTTACAATCATGTATACCTGCTTCCGCTCTGAGCATTTGGACAGTATAACAACAAATGATCACACAGCACACTTATTAATTAGTTTATTTGTTTATTCATTTGTAGGGTGACCATATGAAAAGGAGGACCGGGCTCCTGTATCTTTAACAGTTGTACAGAAAAGGGAATTTCAGCAGGTGCTATTTGTATGCATGCAGCACCTGGTGAAATTCCCTCTTCACCACAACAGTTAAAGCTGCAGGAGCCCTGCTCTCTTGACCAAATACAAAAGAGGGCAGGGCTCCTGCAGCTTTGTGATGAAGAGGGAATTTCTCCAGGTGCTGCCTGCATACAAATG